>NC_138131.1:46332616-47062616 GCF_964188305.1 Podarcis bocagei | reverse complement strand
AACATTCGTTGAGTTTATAGTAGTCCTTAAGATAGCTCTTAAATTTTTTCCATTCTTCTTCCACCATCTCTTTACGTTGGTCACGGATTCTGCCTGTCATCTCAGCCAGTGTCATATAGTCCATCACTTTCATCTGCCATTCTTCCAAAGTAGGTAAATCTTGTGTCTTCCAATACTTTGCGATGAGTATTCTTGCTGCTGTTGTGGCATACATAAAGAAATTTCTATCTTTCTTTGTCACCAATTGGCCGACAATGCCCAAGAGAAAGGCCTCTGGTTTTTTAGAAAATGTACATTTAAGTACCTTTTTCATTTCATTATAGATCATTTCCCAGAAGGCCTTTATCTTCGGGCATGTCCACCAAAGGTGGTAAAAAGTACCTTCAGTCTCTTTACATTTCCAACATTTATTATCGGGCAAATGATAGATTTTTGCCAGCTTGACTGGGGTCATGTACCACCTGTATACCATTTTCATAATGTTTTCCTTTAAGGCATTACATGCCGTAAATTTGATACCGGTGTTCCATAACCATTCCCAGTCATCTGACATGATGTTGTGTCCAACATCCTGCGCCCACTTAATCATAGCAGATTTAACTGTTTCATCCTGTGTGTTCCATTTCAACAGCAAGTTATACATTCTAGATAAATTCTTAGTATTGGGTTCTAGCAATTCGGTCTCTAGTTTTGATTTCTCCACTTGGAAACCGATTTTCCTATCCTGTTTAAAAATTTCCATTATTTGGCGATATTGAAACCAATTTTCTACTTTGTGCTTCAATTTCTCCTGACTTTGTAGTTTAACCTTGTCTCCATCCTGTTCTAAAATTTCCCAATACTTCGGCCATCCGACCTCCATATTGAGTTTCTTCACTGCTTTAGCCTCCACTGGTGACACCCATCTAGGGGTTTTATTTTCCAATAAGTCTTTGTATCTTATCCAGACATTAAATAATGCTTTTCTAACAATGTGATTTTTAAAGGTACTGTTAACCTTGTCATACCAAAGATATGCATGCCAACCAAAAGCATTATTGAAGCCTTCCAGATCCAAGATGTCTGTATTCTCGAGGAGCATCCATTCTTTCAGCCAGCAAAACGCTGCTGCCTCATAGTACAATTTTAGGTCCGGCAGGGCAAAACCCCCTCTTTCTTTAGCGTCAGTCAGTATTTTGAATTTAATTCGGGGCTTTTTGCCCTGCCAGACAAATTTCGAAATGTCTTTGTGCCACCTCTTAAAACATTCCATCTTATCAAGAATCTGCAAGGTCTGAAACAAAAATAACATTCTAGGCAATACATTCATTTTAATTACTGCAATTCGGCCTAACATTGACAATTTCAGGTTTGACCATATTTCTAGATCTTTTTTAATCTCTGACCAACATTTTTCATAATTGTCCTTATACAAATTAACATTCTTAGGTGTTAAATAAACCCCTAGGTATTTGACTTTCTTAACCACTGTCAAACCTGTTTCCTCCTGAAATTTCTCCTTTTCCATGTCTGTTAGGTTTTTCCCTAAGACTTTAGTTTTTTGCTTATTCAACTTAAATCCAGCCACCTGGCCAAATTGTTGAATTATTTCTAAAACCCTTTTCGTACTAGTGTTTGGCTCTTGCAAAGTCAATACTAGGTCATCTGCATACGCTCTTAACTTGTAGTGTTTAGCTCCGACCTGCACACCTTTGACCTGCTGGTCATTTCTTATCATATTCAGCAACACCTCCAGAACCGAAATGAAAAGTAATGGGGAAATTGGGCACCCCTGCCGACTTCCGGTCGGTGCGAGCGCTTAATGGCGGTCCTACCTCCGAGCTCCGGAGAAGGACTGCTTCGCAAGTTCGGGTCTTACCCGCTACGGCAAGCGGGGGACCCCTAAAATCCCAGGCGCTGAAGCCTGAGAACAAGGAGACTCGGTGGGCACCTTCGCGCCCCCCGGTACCGTGAAAGAGCCTTTTTAAAGGCTACGGATCGACATCGGGAGTGAGCGCGGTGCTGAGAGTCGCTACCCAGCCTGCGAAGTGAAGCCGCGTCGCCATAAGCGGAGAGCGCCGATTCCTTCCTGAAAAGAAATTCGGACTGATTCCCCGTGAGTAAGAACTGAAAAATAACTGGGACTTTTCTTAATTTTAAAAATTGGGCTAAAAACGGGGGAGATTTAAACAAAGGAAGTCTGCCTCCCCCCGACCGCATGAAAGTGAAAGCAACGGAGCTCTAAACCTGCATCCGTTTAAATTCGTCCTTTGATCAGCTAAACCGGACATTTAAACCTTTGATCTCCCCTCTAGCAAGCAGGGCAGAGGGGAGGCGAATTTGACCATTAACTGCATGACTTATTTGAAGGAAAAAACCTCTGCTATCTCATCTACTTGAAAGTCTGAAACGGTCTGCCTTCTTAGTACATTGAGCTGACTTTTCCCTGTGAAGTGACATCTTGATACAAAGTTTCCACAGTGCCTGACTTTTGTACATTTTAAGAAGAAACAGTATAAACAGTATACTGGGCAACTGTGGCAATTGGAAGCTATAAGACTTTAGTAACATTGATTTTGACTGGGTTAATCTCCTTTCTTTCTACATCTTGGATGGTCTCCTTTGTTCATGTATTTTGAAATTTTCTTCTATGGCCATTTTGATTTGCTCCCTCTAGAGGATAAAGTGAAGTCCAGCACGGCCTAAGACAGGGGAATTTTCCAAGGGAGAATAAATCCCGTGGGAATTGACCTTGACATGAGTGGGCCACAAGAAGAGATAACTACAAGAGCCAAGACCAAGCAACAACAACAGCAACAGCTGCAGCTGCAACAAGCAAAGAGAAGAGGTTCGATCTTAGGCGCAACAGCCGGACTAGCTGGAACAACAGGACAGGACAAAGGAGCAGCCGTTTCTATGGAAGCTGTGACAGAAGCTTTGCTTAAGATAAACCAGACTCTGGAGTCTTTGACAAAACAGACTTCAGAGAACACACAAAAATTAACAGAAATATCAACAAGATTAAACCAGAATACAGAATCTATAAATAAATTGGTCGAGGAAAATGCTACCACGCGTCAAATTGCCGAAGAGGCCAAAGCCACAGCTGGAGAGACGCAGGAGAAATTAGAGCCACTTGCCAAGAAGGTCTATGAGCATGATGCAACCTTGGCCTTGTGGGAGTTACAGAGGAAAGAGAGAAACTTAAAATTAAGACTGATTCCGGAGAATGAAAGTGACAACCTTGTGGAATATTTGACACGGGAGTTTGCGGATTGCTGGGACCTGGAGGAAGACGATTTCAAAATCACAACTGCCTTTAGACTCGGCAAAAAGCAAGATAGAAAGACACCAAGAGATTGTTTGATCACACTCAGATCTAAGGAGGAAAGAGATAAAATTTTAGGACTACACTTTGGAAAAGCCCTCCAAATTGGAAATTCAGCAGTACAGATCTTTAAAGACATACCAAAATATATCTTGGACTTAAGAAACTTCTACAAGGATTTGGTGCTTTTGTTAAAGAAAAATCAGATCCGCTTCAGGTGGGAATTCCCACAAGGACTGTCATTCGACTACAAGGCAAAGAAAGTGAAAATAAAGACAATTCAAGATAAAGACAAATTTCTGGCAAGATATCAGGAGGACCTACAGAAGGGGACTGTGGACGTACTTGCAGAACAGAGGAGAGCACTGGATATCCTGAATCTCTCGTTTGGACAAAAACCACCACCGTCAGAAGAAGAGCAACAACTTGGAGCTGTTGGAGGAGCCTTAAGAAAATAACAAGATGGCTCTGCAATTCCTTAGTTGGAATTGTAATGGACTGAATGGGCCTTTGAAGAGAAGACAAGTATTTCATATTTTGAACAGAGAACAATTGGATTTGATATGTTTACAAGAAACTCACATAACTAGAGCCCACAGGAGATTACTCACAAATAAAAGGTTAGGACAAGAATTTGTCTCATCAGACAAAGTTAAGAAGAGGGGAGTGGTAATATATGTGAAGGAGAAATGGGCTCCAAAAATGATATTTAAAGATGAACAAGGGAGATATCTGGCTGTGGAGATACAAGTACAAGGAGAAAAACTTTTAGTTGTTGGAATTTATGCACCAAATGAAGGCAAATCTGACTTCTTTAAGGGACTTCATGAAACTTTGACGGACTATCTGGATTATAATATGATAATCATGGGAGACATGAATGGCGTGGTCTCCACTAATATGGACAAGGCACAAAGACTAACAGTCACTAAAGAAGGGAGACTCCCCAAGACTTTTTTCGAAATGACAGAAAATATGGACTTGATAGACATTTGGAGAACAAGGAACCCTCTGGAGAGAGAGGGAACCTTCTTCTCCCAAGCAATGATGACCTGGACCAGAATTGACCAAATCTGGGTTACTAGTGGATTGGCTCCAAAGATTAAGAAGGTGGAAATCTGCCCAAAAACTTGCTCCGACCATAACGCCGTGAAGATGGAGATGAAACTCACAATAACCGGTCAATTTAGATGGAGAATGAATGACACCCTCTTTCGAGATAAGGAGATTCTCACGAAGGCCCAAAAGACTTTAAAAGACTATTTTGAAATAAATTTGAGGACTGACGTGGAGAAAAGAGTGATCTGGGACGCAAGTAAAGCTGTTATGAGAGGATTTTTGATTCAGCAAAATTCAATAAAGAGGAAAAAACAAAATGAGAAAAAAGAGAAGATCTTGGAAATGATAAAGGAAGGAGAGAGGAAACTAAGAACAAAACCAAAGTCTCAGGACATTTTAAGAGAGATTAAGTTATATCAAACTCAATATATGGAATTGATGAACCAAGAGATTGAATGGAAGATAAAGCAAATGAAACAAAAGACTTTTGAATCAGCAAATAAATGCGGTAAACTTTTGGCATGGCAATTGAAGAAAAGGCAGAAACTAAATACAGTTACAAGCCTAGAGGTTGATGGAAAGAGTATATCTAAACCTAATGAAATTAGAAATTGCTTTCTAAGTTATTTCAAAAAACTTTACACCCAAGGCCCGCAAAATGAAGAAGATATAGACAAATTCCTTGGAAGATATGGATTACAAAATATCTCTCAGCAAAGTAAGATGGACTTGAATCAGAGAATCTCAGAACAAGAGATAGAGGCTGCCATTCAGAATATGCAATTGGGCAAATCTCCGGGACCAGATGGACTGACTTCTAGATACTACAAATCGTTGAAGGAATGGTTGATTCAACCATTAAGAGAAGTTTGTAATGAGATCCTTGAAGGAAAAAGGGCACCTGAATCGTGGAAAGAGGCATATATCTCACTCATACCAAAGTCAGAGACTGAAAAGACCCAACTCAAGAACTACCGCCCGATATCACTCCTTAATGTGGATTACAAAATTTTTGCAGACATTTTGGCAAAAAGATTTAAAAGAGTTTTGATGGAGAAGATTCATAAAGACCAAGCAGGCTTTCTCCCTAAAAGACACCTAGCGGACAATGTAAGGAATGTAATAGACATTTTGGAAAAGCTGGAGGTGAATATAAACACTAAAGTAGTATTGATCTTTGTGGACGCGGAGAAAGCCTTTGATAATATCTCTTGGAGTTTTATGAGGAAGAATCTTCATGGGATGGGGGTAGGCCAGGGTTTTGAGAATGGTATGGCTGCAATATATTCCGAACAAAAAGCTAAGCTGATTGTAAATAATGTTGTGACTGAGGAACTTAAGATAGGTCCGCGTCTCCTTCTAACCCCCCCCCCCACTGTTTTCAGCCCCCCGGGTTCACATTGCATTTTGCTCGCGTTTCTGCTTTCCAACTCCGCTCGCTTGCCTTTTCTCACGGGATTGGTTTGCTGGGTTGCTTTGGCATCCGCCCACCTCCACTAAGGTGGGTTTTGAAGCTGAGGCTTCCATTTCTGTTAAGGGCTTTGTTAAGGGCAGAGAACCGGCGCCATCTTTGTGGGCACGCGTGGTAGTAGTGCGAGCAGCCATCTTTGTTGAGGTGAGGGGAAGAGACCACGGTCGCCATCTTGGGAAGGGACATTTGTGGAGGCACGGGCGGCCATTTTAGGTGTGGCGTTAGGAACATATTCTGAATGCAAGCAGAGTATTCTTTTTTTTAAAAAAGCGGAGGTAGCAGCATAAGCAAGCGGCAATTAGGCAAGCAAGGTTAGCACACAGTTCAATAACAAACATGTCACTCTGCGATTTTTGGTTGAATGTGCATTCTAACCCCAAAAACACCAATTTGAAATAAGCCCAATCAGAGCTTTATCATGTTCTTTTTATGTTGATGGAACCCGAAACACCTTTTTGCTTTGGTTGGGGGTGATTCTGGTGCACACCCAAAAAACACCATGCGAATTGAAATAAGTCCAATCAAAGCTTATTCGTCTTCTTTCTACGCATATGGAAGCGAAAAGACGGTGTTGTGTTATTTTGGTCTCATTACACACACTTTGCGATTTCTGTTTTTTTTTTAATAAATTTTTTATTGGTTTTACAGCATTTTTTAAACAATACAAACAAATAAAAAGACAAACAAACATGTATAATTTCATAACCTTTTTTTCATTACCCTCATTTCTCAGACTCCCCCATACCTCCCCTTTCTGCATCCCAATTTCCAAGATTATTTCAGCAGCTTCTAAATAATTTTATCAAATATATGTCCTCATAGTCTTTTCTTCAACTTATTCTTATGTCACTGTAATCCCTTTTTCTTTCTCAACACCTTGACATATTAGCATTCATCAATTTTATAATAGTTTCTTCCAATCCTCTTCCGCCGTCTCTTTCCTCCGATCACGGATTCTGCCGGTCATCTCAGCCAATGTCATGTAGTCCATCACTTTCATCTGCCATTCTTCCAAGGTGGGTAGATCTTGTGTCTTCCAATACTTTGTGATAAGTATTCTTGCTGCTGTTGTAGCATACATAAAGAAAATTCTATCTTTCTTTAACACCAATTGGCCGACAATGCCCAAGAGAAAGGCCTCTGGTTTCTTAGGAAATGTACATTTAAGTACTTTTTTCATTTCATTATATATCATTTCCCAGAAGGCCTTAATCTTTGGGCACGTCCACCAAAGGTGGTAGAAAGTACCTTCAGTTTCTTTACATTTCCAGCACTTGTTATCAGGCAAATGATAAATCTTTGCTAGCTTGACTGGGGTCATGTACCACCTATAGATCATTTTCATAATATTTTCCTTTAAAGCATTACATGCCGTAAATTTTATCCCAGTGTTCCACAACCATTCCCAGTCAGCAAACATAATATTATGGCCAATGTCCTGTGCCCACTTAATCATAGCTGATTTAACTGTTTCATCTTGTGTATTCCATTTCAGCAGCAAATTATACATTCTTGACAAGTTCTTAGTATTGGGTTCTAACAATTCAGTTTCTAATTTTGATTTCTCCACCTGGAAGCCAATTTTCCTATCTTGTTTGTACACCTCCATTATTTGATAATAATGGAGCCAATCTCGTACTTTGGGTTTCAATTTCTCATGACTCTGTAACTTCAATTTATCTCCGTCTTGTTCCAAGATTTCCCAATACTTTGGCCATTCGGCCTCCATATTGAGCTTTTTCAATGCCTTAGCCTCCAAGGGTGGCAACCATATAGGGGTTTTGTTTTCCAGTAAGTCTTTATATCTTATCCAGACATTAGATAATGCTTTTCTGACAATATGGTTTTTAAAGGCCCTATGCACTTTAATTTTATCATACCATAAGTGTCAGGGAACTGCCATCGGAGGAACAGGTGGTGGAAGGGCTCACGGAGGCTGGGAGAGACCCAGCAGCTGAAGCAGGAACCAGCAGGGGGAGAGGTGGGTCTCTGAGGGAAAGCGAGCAAGAGGGAGGGCTCAGGGACACGCCCAGCGAGAACAGTGGGGAGGTTTCTGAACCTCCCATAGGGAGACCCACTCCTCGCCGGAAACTGTCACGCTGCGAGTCCAGAAGACGTGTTTCCGTTAAGGAGCTTTTATGCTGGAAGCGATTCCGAAAGCAACCACTGTCGGAATCTGCAAGTGACTAGAGCAGCCATGTCTGAGGGGCTCCGTCACAGACAGAGGTTTGTGGACTTGAACAAACTTTGAGGGACTACGATTTTTACGCACAAGCAGCTCATCATCCCATCACAGCATTCCGACAGTCTCTGTAAGCAGTTTGTGCAGGAGAAGGCATCATGAGCGACCCAGCCGGAACCGGAGAAGCAGGAGTTGGAGCGGGTCCAAGCCTGGAGGAAAGGTACCGGGCGTTGGAGATCCAGCTAGCGCTGCAGACGGCGAGGCTTGAGGAGAGAAGGGCTCAGGATGCAGACATAAAGGGGAAAGCCACCCAGTTCACCAGAAAGGTACCAGGATTGGTGCAGAAGTTTGGGGGGGACCCCAAGGACTACCATGCCTTTAGGACAGAGATGCAATATGCCCTCAATGTGCAGTTTGATGAATTCCCTGACGAGGAATCGCGAGTGGCTTTCGTGATTGGGCATCTTGAGAAGGGGGCGAGAGACTGGGTTAGACCCCTGATGGCAACGAAAAATGACGTCCTAAAGGACACAATGAAGTTCTTTCGTGCCATGGATCTGATGTTTTCCAGCGATATTGAGCAGGGAGTGGTGCGCAGACAGCTAATGGCTTGCAAACAGGGGAGCTGATCTGTCCGTGAGTACTGGACTGAGTTCACCATGCTGGTTCACAGATTGGGGTGGGACTTATCGGCGGAACCCATTCAAATGCTATTTGAAGAAGGGCTTGCTTCGGCTGTGAAAGACGAACTTTCCCGGGGTCCCAGGGCGGATTCTATGGATCAGCTGACCAAATCTGCGCTGACCATAGGAGCGCGCCAGGAGGCGAGAGCCTTGGAGACGCGGGAAGGGAAGGGGGAACGTTGGAAGGAGTTCCGCATTCCAGACATTCCAGAGCCAACTTTCCCGCCGGCAGAGCCGATGGAAATCGGAACAGCGCGCTCGCTCGCAGTTTCAAAGCCCAGTGAGGGGGGAAAGAAGGAGGGAAAAGGCGCCCGGAAATGCTATCTCTGCCAACAGCCAGGTCACTTTGCCAGAGTCTGCCCCCAGAGGAAGGAATGGCAAGGGATGGTGGGAGCTGTTGAGGGGAGAGAGGAGGAAATACCGGAGCAAGTAAAAGCCAACGCCTGGCTGCCACCGTCGGGACACAGCAGCCAGGCCAAAGAGCAGTGAAAGTGCCCACGCCAGAACCTCCTAAACCTGCCCTAGTGATAGAAGTGTCGCTAGAGCTGCAAAACGGACACCCTCTAAAGATAAAGGCGCTGTTGGACTCAGGCAGCTCCTGCAATCTCATGAGCAAAGAGTTTGCAGCTGAACACCAGATACAGACGATCCCTTTAACCAACCCCCTGCAGGTGACCACGATCGATGGCAGGGAGCTGTTGGGAGGAGAAGTCAGCTTGCAGACCGTCCCAATGATAACGAAGGTGGCAAGGCACACCGAACTGATAGCGTTTAATGTGGCCAGCTTGGGAGGGGCTCCTATTATTTTGGGGATGAGCTGGCTAGCGTTACATGATCCGCTGGTGGGCTGGCATCAGAGAGTGGTTTCCTTTGGTTCAGCACATTGCTTAGAACACTGCAAAGAGGGAAAGGGTTCAGCAGGGGCCCAAGCCACCCTAGCAGGGACGGAAGTAACGGAGAAAGTGAAGGTACCACGACAATACGCAGATCTCAGCGACGTCTTCAGCGAAAGGGAAGCTGACCAACTACCCCCGCATAGACCCTTTGACTGTCAAATCAATTTACTCCCCGGGGCACAGCTCCCTGTAGGCAAGTTGTACGCCATGTCAGACAGAGAGATGCAGAAGCTAAGAGAGTTCATTGACAAGAACCTGAAGAGAGGTTTCATCAGAGAGTCCAGAGCGGTGGGAGGTAGCCCAGTGTTTTTTGTGGATAAAAAAACACACGGACAAGCCGAGGCTTGTGTGTGACTTCAGGGCTTTAAACGCAGTGTCAGAACCAGTGGCCTTCCCTATGCCCAGGATTGACGACATTTTGACCAGGGTGCGGAAGGGAGAGATTTTTACAAAGCTGGACCTAAGGGGGGCGTACAACCTGATACGTATAAGGAAAGGGGATGAATGGAAAACCACCATGTTCACCCCTTTGGGGGCATTTGAATATTTAGTTATGCCCTTCGGTCTAGAAGCAGGCTCGGCGTGCTTCCAATCGTTTATGAACCACGTACTGGGGCCTTTGCTTTACAAGAATTGTGTGGCCTTCCTAGATGACGTGTTGGTGCATTCTGAGAATGAGGAGCAGCATGTGAGAGACGTCAGAGAAGTGTTGAGCAGGCTGCAAGCCAACCGGCTGTGGGTGAAACTGGAGAAGTGTCAGTTTCATACCAAGGAGGTGAAATTCCTGGGGTACCGCCTGTCAGACAAGGGATTGGCCATGGATCCCGGCAAGGTCCAGGCAGTGCTGGAATGGAAAACACCCAAAACAAAGAAGGATGTGCAGAGGTTCCTAGGGTTTGGGAACTTTTATCGTAAGTTCATCCGAAACTTTGCTCACCTGACGGCGCCCATTACGGACTGTCTCAGCAGTAAGAAGAAATTCGTTTGGACTGAGGAGGCGGAGCGAGCATTTGAGGAACTAAAAAGGGCCTTCGCCTCTGAAGAACAACTTCTGCATGTGGATTTACAAAAAAAGATGAGAGTCGAAACTGACGCATCAGACAGAGCTATAGGGGCGGTGCTTCTGCAGCCAGGGAAGGAGGAGTCAGAGTGGAGACCGTGTGCTTTTTTTTCGCGAAAGCTGAACAAATCCGAGAGGAACTACATGGTGTACGACCGAGAACTACTTGCCATTCATGAGGCTTTCCGGAGATGGAGGCACCTGCTAATTGGCGCACAACATAAGGTGCAAGTGTGCACTGACCACAAGAACCTAGAGTATTGGAGAACGGCCCGAGTGCTCAACCAACGGCTAGTGAGATGGGCCCAGGAGTTCTCCAAATTTAACTTTGAGATTTGTTACGTGCCAGGCCCAGAGAACATTAGGGCGGATGCTCTCTCACGCAAACCTGAATATTTGGAGGGGGAGGGAGCACCCGAAGAAAGACATGTCATTCCAGAGGACCGCTGGGTGTGTGGGGGGGCATTGGTGGGGCAAAGAGAACTGGTAGAGGGAACGGAGAATGATGAATACGCCCAGGACAAACTCAGGGGTCTCAGGAGGGAGGGAGATAAACCCGGAGGTTTTGAGGAGAGAAACGGGGCGTTGTATTACAAGGGAGCATTATATATACCTGAAGGAGAGTTGAGGGGGAAGGTACTCAAGCAGCTGCACGATAGCCCCACAGCGGGGCATTTTGGGCAACACAAAACCATGTGGCTGGTTACCAGGGAATTTTGGTGGCCCAAGGTCAGGGAAGATGTGCGGGAGTATGTGAGAGGTTGTGACCAATGCCAGCGAGCCAAAGGGGAGAGGCGGGCGCCGGCAGGGTTATTAGAACCGCTACCCACACCTGAAAGACCATGGGAAGCAGTGGCAATAGATTTCATGACTGATCTGCCAAAGTCCAGAGGGAAAACAGCCATCATGGCTGTGGTAGACCTGTTAACCAAAATGGCCCACTTTATAGCCTGCTCACATGCTGTCACGGCAGAAGAAACAGCTAAATTGTTTGTAGAAAATGTGTTTAGGTTGCATGGCGCCCCCTTGAGGGTGGTTTCAGACCGAGGGAAACAATTTACTTCCAGGTTCTGGAGGAAGCTCATGAGCTTACTGCATGTAGAGGTCAATTTTTCGACTGCCCGGCATCCTGAAACCAACGGGCAGGCGGAAAGAGCCAATGGCATCCTCCAGCAATATTTGAGGTGTTATGTGAATGACAGAGAGAATGATTGGGTGGAGAAGCTGGCGTTGGCGGAATTTGCCTACAACAATGCGGAGAACGTGTCCACAGGGATGAGCCCCTTTTTGGCTAATTACGGGTGCCATCCCAGGGCTTTCCCAGGGGGGGAAGGGGAGAGATGGAGCGTCCCGGCTGCCGAACAGTTCGTAGAAGAAATGGAAGCGATCCATCGTCAGCTCCAACTTAACTTAGACAGGGCCAAGGAGGCGTATAAGAGGCAGGCAGACAAAAACAGAAGGGAAGGTGAAACCATTAGGGTGGGGGACCAGGTGTGGCTGTCAACCCAAGGGTTACCATTCAAAGGGGGTTGTAAGAAGTTAAGACCCAAAAGACTGGGCCCATTTGAAGTCACGCAACAGGTCAACCCAGTGGCTTTCAGACTCCGGTTACCGAACCACATGAAGCTGCACCCAGTTTTCCACAGGTCGTTGCTGTCACCGTATAAAGGGGACAGAGAAGGGAGGTTCACCCGGGGACCAGCAATGGAGGAAAGGGAACACAGCAACCATGTGGCGGAGATCCTCGATTCCAGGTGGAGGGGAGATCAAGTGGAGTATTTGGTAATGTGGGAAGGGGAACCGGAGTCGGAAAACACCTGGGTCATGGCAGAGGATGTCAATGACGAGGTCTGAATAGAAACTTTTCATCAGAGGTTCCCACGTAAACCTCAGCCTGTAGCGAGGTTCCGGAGGGAATACTTTGCTACCACAGATGAGGAAGAGGAGTTGGAGGGGTTCACAGATTCCGAGGAGGAGGAGGATTCAGCGACCCGGAACGGCGACCGATGGAGGGAAATGTTCGAGACGTCTGAAGATGAAGAGGACTCTTTTAGGGGTTTTACCTCCTCACCGCCCGGAGGAGAGGGAACGGGAGGGGGTGAAGGGGGTCCTGGAGGGGAGGTGGATGTCAGGGAACTGCCATCGGAGGGACAGGTGGTGGAAGGGCTCATGGAGGCTGGGAGAGACCCAGCAGCTGAAGCAGGGGCCAGCAGGGGGAGACGTGGGTCTCTGAGGGAAAGCGAGCAAGAGGGAGGGCTCAGGGACACGTCTAGCGAGAACAGTGGGGAGGTTTCTGAACCTCCCATAGGGAGACCCACTCCTCGCCGGAAACTGTCACGCCGCGAGTCCAGAAGACGTGTTTCCGTTAAGGAGCTTTTATGCTGGAAGCGATTCCGAAAGCAACCACTGTCGGAATCTGCAAGTGACTAGAGCAGCCATGTCTGAGGGGCTCCGTCACAGACAGAGGCTTGTGGACTTGAACAAACTCTGAGGGACTACGATTTTTACGCACAAGCAGCTCATCATCCCATCACAATAAGTATGCATGCCAACCAAATGCATTATTGAAACCTTCTAAATCCAAGATATCTGTATTCTCGAGGAGCATCCACTCTTTCAGCCAGCAAAACGCTGCTGCTTCATAGTACAATTTTAAGTCCGGCAGGGCAAATCCCCCTCTTTCTTTTACATCTGTCAATATTTTAAATTTTATTCTGGGCTTTTTGCCCTGCCAGACAAATTTCGAAATGTCTTTCTGCCACCTCTTGAAACAGTCCATCTTGTCAAGAACCTGCAAAGTTTGAAACAAGAATAACATTCTAGGCAATACATTCATCTTAATAACTGCAATTCGGCCTAACATTGACAGTTTCAAATTTGACCATATTTCTAGATCTTTTTTGATTTCTGACCAACATTTTTCATAATTGTCTTTATACAAATTCAGATTTTTAGATGTCAGATGAACCCCTAGGTATTTCACCTTCTTAACCACTGTCAAACCTGTTTCATTCTGGAATTTCTCCCTCTCCATACCTGTTTAATTTTTCTCTAAAACTTTAGTCTTTTGTTTGTTCAGTTTGAATCCGGCCACCTGACCAAATTCTTGAATTATCTCCAACACCCTCTTTGTACTAGTATCTGGCTCTTGTAAAGTAAGTACCAAATCATCTGCAAAGGCCCTTAACTTATAATGTTTAGCTCTGACCTGTACACCTTTAACCTGCTGGTCATCCCTAATCATATTTAGCAAAACCTCCAGGACTGATATAAAAAGTAATGGGGAAATTGGGCACCCTGGTCGTGTCCCAGGGCTTTATCATCTTCTTTTTATGTAGGTGGAAAACAAAACCCCTTTTTGCTTAGGTCGGGGGAGATTCCGGTGCAAGTAATTTGTGATAATAAGAGGCAGAATTTTATTTTTGTTTTGTTTTGGTGTAAATTAATAAAAATTATGTTTGAAAAAAGAAAAAAATGGGTTTGGGTTAGGGTTAGGGTTAGGGTTAGGATTGGGGTTGGGGTTAACCCATTCGAATTGAAATAAGACCAATCAAAGCTTATTCGTCTTCTTTCTACGCATACGGAAGCAAAAAGACGGTGTTGTGTTATTTTGGTTTCATTACACACACTTTGCGATTTCTGGGTCAATGTGCATTAACACCAAAGAACACGACTTGAAATAAGTGAAGTCCAATATTCTTCTTTCTATGTAGCTGGAACACAAAACAACCTGCTTGGCTTTATTTAGGCTTATTACACTTCGCTTTGCTAGGGACAGGGTTAAGGTTAGGGTTAGGGTTAGGGTTAGGGTTAGGGTTAGGGTTAGGGTTAGGGTCGGGGTGAATGACCACAGAAAGAACAATCCAAGCTTATTCGTCCTCTTTCTATTGAGATGGAACCAAAACACATATTGTCAGAGCTGCCCAAGGTCCCAGCTCACAAAGGACCAACGCCAGTCCGTTGTTATATACAAGAGTCTTTATTGAAGTTCAGTTTGTCTTTCACATCAGCAGCGCGCAGCTCTACGTCTGAAACTCTAGACCGCTGAAGCTCCGTCTGAGTCTCCTCCCCCCAGACACCAGTTTAAGACCCTAGCCTTGCTCCACCTCTTCCTTTGCTCTTTCCTCCTCTGGGTCCGCCTGTCAGCTGGGGTCTCGCCCTTCCTAGACTCTTCTGACGCTGAGTCCCCTGAGTCTTCCCCCTGCCTCCGATGGGCTTTAGGACCTTGTTCCCCATCCGGGTTTTCTGCTGTCCCGCGCGCCTGTACATTCGAACTTGGCACGCAAGCCCATCCGGCAACCCTCCTCCTGACTGTTACACTGCTCCTGTCACTGCTTCCCCCTTCGGGGAGGCCAGCTGGGCCTGACCTCCCCTCCGTTCCCCCACTCTCCGACGGAGGCGTGGTCAGTCCCGACTCTTCTTCTCTCCCTGCTGGAGGAGACGCTGCCCCTGACACCTGGGACTCTTCCCCCCCACTATGCTCTGGTGGGGAAGCTGGTCCTGATCTCCAGCTGCTGCTTTGGGAGTCCCCGCTGGCCCCTTGTTTCTGGTGTGTCTCCCCTGGGACCCCCCTTGCCCTGACCATCGGCGCCTCCTTCTGGGAATCTTCTGATTCGCTGGAGAAGCTCATGGAATCTCTCAGGTCACTGCCGTACTCCCCTACGCTGCCCTCAGATCCTTCCCCTTCGCTCTCCACCTCCTCTCTCCCCTGTACCTCTGCTCCTGAGCCCCTGACATCCATCCCCCCCTCGAAGCCCCCCTTCCCCCCTCCCCCTCTTCTGGGGCGGGTTCCGGGTGCTCCAGTGCTGTGGGGGTGAGTGCGGGATACAGTTCCTTCCCCCTGGCGTGCGGCCGACCAGTTGGATCCGGCCAGCCCGTAATGGGCTCGTCGACGTCGATCTCCTCTGCTTCCATCTCTCTGCATTCGTGTTCGAACCCAAGGTCCTCCCCCAACACGTCCATGTCCGTCTCTCCCCCTGTTACCTCGGGTGATGCTGTGTGCCAGGGCCCCCTTAGCAGTTCCCTGCTCCACCCCACCTCCGGTTGAGTGTCCCACCAATAAGAGCGATCCATGGCAGACCCCGAGAGTGATCCCTCCGGGGAGCTTGTGTCTTGCGCCGTTTCCTCAGCGGATGAGAACCCCTGGAACATGCTGGCTGAAAGTGTGGGTGTGAAAAGCCAGTCGTCGAAATAATCTGCCGACATAGGTCTGTGCGGGAAGAGTGCATGGAACTCGTCTTTGAGGTAGTGCTCCTCCAAGGCATAGTCCGGCACCCACCTGTTGGCGCTGGCCGGGGTACCTTCCCTGGCGAGGAGCTATTCAACTCCCTCTTCCCCCCATCTCGAATCTAAAATCTCCGTGACCTCGTTGAGTGGCGCCGCCCTCGGTGACCCCTCCCCCGTTGGCGACTTTCTAAGTGGGCGAGGTGCGGTCCCTGGCGCCTGAAACCTGTGGGGTTCCTTGTAGGGTGTGAGGACTGACCTATGAAATACTGGGAGCATTCTGGAACCCTCCGGGAGTGTCAACCGGAAGGCCACTGGGTTGATTTGTGCCTCGACTTGCTAAGGCCCTAACTGCTTGTGTTTGAGCTTCTTCTTAGCTAACGTTCTGGCCGGCACTGCCTGGGCCGCTAACCAGACCCAGTCCCCCACCTGGATGTCTTCCCCGACTCTCCTGTGCCTGTCTGCCTGCACTTTGTAGGCGTGTTTTGCTAGTTCCAAGGTCCTTCGGAGTTGGTCGTGGACCTCCTGCAACTCTGCTGCCAAGTGCTCTGCACGCCGTGGCTCCCCCTCCCCCTTCGTCTCTAACCCCGGGAAGGTTCTGGGATGCCGCCCATTGTTGGCGAAGAACGGTGTCACCCCTGTAGACCCGTGCTTCGTGTTGTTGTAGGCGAACTCGGCCAGCGGTAGGTAGTCCACCCAGGTCGAGGGCTGTTGATTCGCGTAGCATCGCAGGTACTGCTGCATGATGGCGTTGACCCTCTCCGCTTGTCCGTTGGTCTGCGGGTGTCGTGCCGAAGCTAAGTTGATCTTGACGTTCAGGATACCCAGCAGCTTCTGCCAGAAGCTCGAGACGAATTGGTGACCCCGGTCGGACAGGATGGACCGCGGTAAGCCGTGAACTTTGAACACGTGGTCTATCAACAGCTTGGCGGTCTGTTCCGCTGTGGCCACCTTCACGCAAGGAATGAAGTGCGCCATCTTGGTGAACAGGTCTACGACCACGAGTACCGCTGTTTTGCTTCGCGAACTGGGCAGATCTGTGACAAAGTCCAGGGCCACCCTCTCCCACGGTTCGAGCGGCGTCTGTAGCGTTTCCAGCAGTCCCGCCGGCTTCCTGTGCACTGGTTTGGCCCTTTGGCATGTGTCACACCTAGAGACGTAATCCGCGACTTCTCCCCTCATCTGGGGCCACCAAAAGTCTCTGGCCACCAATTCCGCCATCTTGTCCTTGCTGAAGTGCCCAGCACTGGGCGCGTCGTGTAACTGCTGCAGGACTTTATCTCGGAGGTTGTCCCCAGGCACGTAGAGAGCCCCTTTGAGGGTGAGCAGTCCGTCGCGTATCTGGAACTCGTCGTCCTTCGCTGTGCCGCTTCGCACCTCCTCCATCTTGGATTGTGCGAAGGCATCCGTCTGCAGCGCGCGACGCACTGCGTCCAGGTCCACGGTGGCTGAAGTGCATGCCCACGCTTTCGGTGCGAAAATGTGTTTGGCCGCCACCGGTGCCGCTTCCTCGAGATACTGCGGTTTCCTGGATAGTGCCATGACGTTGTTGTCTCCCGGGATGTATTCCATCCGGAAGTCGAAATCCGCGAAGAACTGAGCTTGCAAGGCAGCAGTTGAAGAAGGAGCAAAAAGGGTTTTCTTGTGTGTGTGTGTTTCTTTGTGGCTGATTAGCTGTTTTCCCTGTGTAAAGGTCAGAGGGGGCAGGGTTTCTGTTGAGGCAGGGAATTAGCTGTGGGAGGAGCTTATCAGAGTTTGCAGGGCAGCAGTTGAAGAAGGAGCAAAAAGGGTTTTCTTGTGTGTGTGTGTTTCTTTGTGGCTGATTAGCTGTTTTCCCTGTGTAAAGGTCAGAGGGGGCAGGGTTTCTGTTGAGGCAGGGGATTAGCTGTGGGAGGAGCTTATCAGAGTTTGCAGGGCAGCAGTTGAAGAAGGAGCAAAAAGGGTTTTCTTGTGTGTGTGTGTGTTTCTTTGTGGCTGATTAGCTGTTTTCCCTGTGTAAAGGTCAGAGGGGGCAGGGTTTCTGTTGAGGCAGGGGATTAGCTGTGGGAGGAGCTTATCAGAGTTTGCAGGGCAGCAGTTGAAGAAGGAGCAAAAAGGGTTTTCTTGTGTGTGTGTGTTTCTTTGTGGCTGATTAGCTGTTTTCCCTGTGTAAAGGTCAGAGGGGGCAGGGTTTCTAGCGGCGCACGCACTTATACCCATCTTTTAGATTTAGATTTTAAATCTAAATGTGCAGGGAATGTGCAGGCGACCTTGGAACGGACAGCTCACGGAAGAACCCCGACCAAACCCAAGAGGAGGCGTGTAGTGGTGATAGGGGATTCCCTACGGAGGGGAACAGAAGCAGTGATCTGTGGGCCTGACAAGATGTCACGGGAACTGTGCTGTCTCCCCGGGGCTAAGATCCAAGATGTAACTGAACGACTGCAAGGAATCATAAAACCCACTGACAAATACCCCTTCCTCTTGGTTCATGTGGGAACCAATGACACTGCAAGCAATAGCCTCCAGAAGATCAAAAGAGACTACGAGGCTCTCGGCAGGAAATTGAAGCAACTAAATGCACAAATTGTCATCTCATCTGTCCTCCCTGTTGAACGACGTGGCCCAGGGGGAGAGGGGAAAATAGTGGAAGTGAACAGCTGGCTTCGCAAATGGTGTAAACAGGAACGGTTTGGATTCTTAGATCACGGACTGCAGTTTCTTGAGGATGGACTTCTGGCAAGTGATGGGCTGCACCTCACAACGGTTGGGAGAAATGTTTTTGCCAAAAATCTCAGAAACCTCATCAGGAGGGCTTTAAACTGACTAATGTGGGGGAGGGAGACAGTGCTCCTGAAGGTAGGAGTCTATCAATTAATGAAGATGATCATACAAATGTCATAGACCAAATGGAGCAAACAGCACGCGGACCTTGTGGTGGGAGGAAAAAATCCTTAAATAAGAGACACGGGGGAATGATTAATGGACTTCAATGTCTGTACACTAATGCGCAAAGCATGGGAAATAAACAAGATGAGCTTGAGCTCTTGGTACAGCAAACTAAATATGACATAATAGGTATCACTGAAACCTGGTGGGATAAGTCCCACGATTGGAATGTAATAATGGGGGGGATACAATCTATTTCAGAGAAACAGACCAGACAAGAAAGGAGGAGGAGTGGCGTTATATGTCAGGGATGTGTATACCTGTGAAGAGATCCAAGATTTAGATCCTCAAAGCCAAAGTGAGAGCATTTGGGTCAAAATTAAGGGAGAGAAGAATAACAGAGACCTCATTGTGGGAGTTTACTATAGATCCCCAAGCCAAACGGAGGACATAGATGATGCCTTCCTGGAACAGATGGCCAAGCATGCAAAAGGAAGGGAGATAGTAGTAATGGGGGACTTCAATTACCCGGATATTTGTTGGACGTCAAACTCAGCCAAGAGCATAAGGTCAAACAGATTCCTCACTGGCCTTGCAGACAACTTCATTGTCCAGAAAGTGGGAGAAGCAACAAGAGGAACAGCCATTTTAGATCTGGTCCTAACCAATGTTGATGACCTGGTTAGTGGGGTAGATGTGGAAGGATCATTAGGCGCGAGTGATCATGCTCTTCTGAAGTTTACTATACAGCGGAAAGGAGCAGCCAAGCATACTAGGACTCAATTTCTTGACTTTAAGAAAGCCGACTTCATAAAACTTAGGGAAGTGCTGGGTGAGATCCCATGGACAGCAATACTAAAAGGAAAGGGAGTTCATGATGGCTGGGAGTTTGTTAAGAGCGAGATAGTAAAAGCACAACGTCAGGCAATACCAATGAGACGGAAACATGGAAGGTGCCTAAAGAAGCCAGGGTGGCTATCTAAAGAACTTTTAACTGAATTAAGATTAAAAAAGTATGTGTACAAAAAATGGAAAAGGGGGGAAACCACCAAAGAGGAATTCAAACAAATAGCCAGCACGTGTAGACACAAAGTCAGAAAAGCTAAAGCACAGAATGAACTCAAGCTTGCTAGAGAGGTTAAAAGCAACAAAAAAGGCTTTTATGGGTATGTTCGTAGCAAAAGGAAGAACAAAGAAACAGTGGGGTCACTCAGAGGAGAAGATGGTGAAATGCAAACAGGGGACACAGAAAGGGCTGAACTCCTCAATGCCTTCTTTGCCTCAGTCTTCTCCGATAAAGAAAACAATGCCCGACCTGAAGAATTTGGAGCAAATGATTGAGCAAAGGAAACACAGCCCAGAATAACTAAGGAGATAGTACAAGAATATTTGGCTAGCTTAGATATATTCAAGTCTCCAGGGCCAGATGAACTGCATCCAAGAGTATTAAAAGAACTGGCAGATGTGATCTCAGAACCACTGGCAGTCATCTTTGAGAATTCCTGGAGAACAGGCGAAGTCCCGGGAGACTGGAGGAGGGCAAATGTTGTCCCTATTTTCAAAAAGGGGAAAAGAGAGGACCCAAATAATTACCGCCCAGTCAGTCTGACATCAATACCAGGGAAGATTCTGGAGCAGATCATTAAGTAAACAGTCTGTGAGCACCTAGAAAGGAATGCTGTGATCACCAATAGTCAGCATGGATTTCTGAAAAATAAGTCATGTCAGACTAACCTGATCTCCTTTTTTGACAGAATTACAAGCCTGGTAGATGAAGGGAACACAGTGGATGTAGCCTACCTTGATTTCAGCAAGGCATTTGACAAGGTGCCCCATGATATTCTTGTAAAGAAGCTGGTAAAATGCGGTCTTGACTATGCTACCACTCAGTGGATTTGTAACTGGCTGACTCACCGAACCCAAAGGGTGCTCATCAATGGTTCTTCTTCATCCTGGAGAAGAGTGACTAGTGGGGTGCCACAGGGTTCTGTCTTGGGCCCAGTCTTATTCAACATCTTTATCAACGACTTGGATGATGGACTCAAGGGCATCCTGATCAAATTTGCAGATGATACCAAACTGGGATGGGTGGCTAACACCCCAGAGGATAGGATGACACTTCAAAACGACCTTGACAGATTAGAGAACTGGGCAAAAACAAACAAGATGAATTTTAACAGGGAGAAATGTAAAGTATTGCACTTGGGCAAAAAAAATGAGAGGCACAAATACAAGATGGGGGACACCTGGCTTGAGAGCAGTACATGTGAAAAGGATCTAGGAGTCTTGGTTGACCACAAACTTGACATGAGCCAACAGTGTGACGCGGCAGCTAAAAAAGCCAATGCAATTCTGGGCTGCATCAATAGGAGTATAGCATCTAGATCAAGGGAAGTAATAGTGCCACTGTATTCTGCTCTGGTCAGACCTCACCTGGAGTACTGTGTCCAGTTCTGGGCACCACAATTCAAGAAGGACACTGACAACCTGGAACGTGTCCAAAGGAGGGCAACCAAAATGGTCAAAGGCCTGGAAACGATGCCTTATGAGGAACGGCTAAGGGAGCTGGGCATGTTTAGCCTGGAGAAGAGGAGGTTAAGGGGTGATATGATAGCCATGTTCAAATATATAAAAGGATGTCACATAGAGGAGGGAGAAAGGTTGTTTTCTGCTGCTCCAGAGAAGCGGACACGGAGCAATGGATCCAAACTACAAGAAAGAAGATTCCACCTAAACATTAGGAAGAACTTCCTGACAGTAAGAGCTGTTCGACAGTGGAATTTGCTGCCAAGGAGTGTGGTGGAGTCTCCTACTTTGGAGGTCTTTAAGCAGAGGCTTGACAACAATATGTCAGGAGTGCTCTGATGGTGTTTCCTGCTTGGCAGGGGGTTGGACTCGATGGCCCTTGTGGTCTCTTCCAACTCTATGATTCTATGATTCTATGATTTATTCGTCCTCCTTCTATTGAAATGGAAACAAAACACCTATGCTTGATTTGGGCTGATAACAAAAATGTCACTCTGCGATTTTTGAGTGAACGTGCTTTCTAACTCCCAAAACACCAATTTGAAATAAACCCCCAAAACACCAATTTGAAATAAACCCAATCAGAGCTGTTTGGCTTTTTTTTACCTTATTGATAAAGCTCTGATTGGGCTAATTTCAAATCCAAGATTCTTCTTTCTATGTAGCTGGAACCCAAAACAACCTGTTTGGCTTTGTTTAGGATTATTACACTTCTCTTTGCTAGGGTTGGGGTTATGCTTAGGGTTAGGGTTACTTTTTTTGTTAGGGTTAGGGTTAAGGTTAAGGTTAAGGTTAAGGTTAAGGTTAAGGTTAAGGTTAAGGTTAAGGTTAAGGTTAAGGTTAGGGTTCGGGTACTGGTTCGGTTTCGGGTACGGGTACGGGTTCAGGTTTGGGTTTGGGTTTGGGTGAATTACCACCGAAAAAACAATCCAAGTTTATTCGTTCTCCTTCAATTGAGATAGAACCGAAACACCTATGGTTGATTTCGGCTGATAATAAACATGTCACTCTGCACTTTTTCAGTGAATGTGCATTCTAACCCCAAAAACACCAATTTGAAATAAGCCCAATCAGGGCTTTATCATCATCTTTTTATATACGTGGAACCCAAAACACCTTTTTGCTTTGGTTGGGGGTGATTTTGGTGCACACCCAAAAAACACCATGCGAATTGTAATAAGCCCAAAGAAAGCTTATTTGTCTTCTTTCTACGCATATGGAAGCAAAAAGACGGTGTTGTGTTATTTTGGTTTCATTACACACACTTTGCGATTTCTGGGTCAATGTGCATTAACACCAAAGAAAACGACTTGAAATAAGTGAAATCCAATATCAATCAATCAATCTCTTTATTCGACCGATAGTCAGAATTAAAACATTACACAATAATTATAAACTATAACATCATAGGAGATACATAAGTAAGGTAGGGCCACAGAAATAGACCTCTCACAGATAACCCACATCAAAGCATTCAGTTATACGTTTCCGACACTTGAGTGCCAGGAAAAGAAATTTAGCCACTGACAAGGTTGTTTTCCCAGAAGACTGATTTAGCAGATATGCTGTCTGCTTTCCTCTTTGTCGGGAACTGAGCTGGGGTAAGTATGGTGTTATAAGATACTGTCTTAAATCGTTGTAGAAGGGACAGCTCAATAAAATGTGCTCTGTGGAGTCTACCTCACCCAATGCACAGTGGCATAATCTCTGGTCATATGGAACTCCTCCATATCTTCCCTTCAGGACCGCCGAGTCAAGAACATTCAGCCTAGCCGCAGTAAATAGTCTGCGGTATTCCACGTAGTGGATATCCGCCAGGTAGCAAGCTGGAGCAGCCCGATACAACTGCTCCCCCAGAAACAACCCAGGTTTCACACGGGCTATGTCCTCCTGTCTGGCAATATCCTTTAATCTTTGCGCGATCACCGCCTTTGCGTGACTATACGTCATGGACTCTATATAAAGGGAGGACAACCCACACTTCTGCACTTCCTCCACTATCTCCCCTTCCCATGGAGATTTAAAGTTATCCCTCAGAATCAAGGGAGCCAAACCCACCGGTCTGAAACAGAGCTTGAGCCATAGCCATAGCTTCGCTTTCAGGGCCACATACCTAAAGGCTTGGCAACCGGTTTCCAATCTCATGATCGCGCCTGCCACGGAGGGGGGGATCCTGAGTATGGCCCTGAGGAATTGGGTTTGGATAGATTCCAATTTTTCAAAATCCCTACGTGAGCCCAAGGCAATGCCCACCAGCAGGAGAGGGAGGACTTTCATTTTAAAGAGACGTAAGGCAACATTGACAGTTTGTGCCTGTTTCTTGGAGTACAGGGTTCTAATCACCAGGGCTGCTTTGGATGCGTTCGAGGCTATGTATTCTCTGTGCGCCAGGAAGGACCTATTTGATCTTACAACCTGACCCAGGTACTTGAAGCAACTGACCTGCTCTAAAGGAATACCATTAATTGACCATAAATTAGGTTTCGGTCGAGCAGCAAAGACCATTATTTTGGTCTTGGCATAATTTAATTGGAGCTCGTGTTGGGTCTCATATTCATGAAGAGCTCGAAGCATCCTCCTTAATCCGATGGGGGAGGTAGCTAATAGGGCGGCATCGTCCGCATACAGTAGGACATTTAAGGCTCGTCCTGCCAGTTTTGGTGGATGGAAATCAGCATTTGCCATATGTGCCACTAGCGAATTAATATAGAAGTTAAACAGAGCAGGGGCAAGCAAACAGCCCTGTCTTACCCCCCTAGTGGTGGCAACCGGATTGGAGACTAGCCCCTTACTATCTATCCTAATCCTCAAGAGGGTATTTGTATGCAAATTAATAATCAGCAAGAGAAGGCGACGGTCGATAGATGTCGCTGCCAATTTTGTCCATAGCTGGTTCCTGGGAATTAGATCAAAGGCCTGCTTAAAGTCTATAAAGGCGACGTGGAGGGCTTTTAGGCCATTGCCAGCGTACTTGGTGGCCAAGTGATTTAGGATTAAGATTTGGTCTGTTGTTGATCTTCCGGGGCGGAAACCCGCCTGCTCCTCTGCGATGATATTGTTGCTTTCCATCCAGGTCGTTAATTTGTTAAGTAGAAATCTTGAATAGATCTTCCCAATAACATTTAGCAGGCTAATTGGTCTAAAATTGGCCGGGTCTGTGTGCGGCCCTTTCTTGTGAATTAACACAATCAGTGCAGAGTTCCAGCTTGGAGGAAATTGTGCTGTTTTGTTTATATAAGTAAAAAGAGCTGCTAGGGGTGGACACCACCAATCCTTATTGGCTTTAATAACATCTATGGAAATAAGATCGTCTCCGGGTGCCTTGCCCACCTCAAATTGGCCTATAAGTGTTTCCACTTCAGAGCAGGTAACAGGATCCCACTCTGGCAAGGGGGCCAAATCTAACCTTACTCCGCTGGCTGCGTGAGCTGCATATAAAACGGAGAAGAAGCTTTCCCAGGTGTCAGCTGAAATTTGGGGTTCTATCCTTGACAACGGTCTACCCAGATATCTGGAAATTTGATGCCAAAAGGAGGAGGGATTTCTATTTTCTGCAGCTTTTAGAAGGTTCTTCCAATCATTTCTTTCTGCCGCAAGCTTCTTTTCCTTTAATAGTGCTTTATACCTTCTCTTGAGGTTCATAAGGTGACTGCTAGGTGCGGAGTCATTTGATGCCCTATATGCCAAGAATTCATTATATAGGTTGTTCTTGAAGTGCCTACATTCCTCGTCAAACCACTTTTTATGAGAGAAATGGTTACTATTCATTACCAGGGTCTTAGCCAACGAAGGTTTTACTAAATTGTCATATATTGGCAGTGGCTCAACTGCCTGGATAAGGGAGTCCCTTGTCTCTTGCAGTTGGTCAGACCAAAGGAGTTCATTTATCCGTTGAGCCATATTGTCGGTCCATTTTAAGGCCGTGGGCCTCATCTGAAGCTGGTTATTTGTAATAGGCACACAGGAATAGGTAGCCAATTCTCCATCCAGGGTCAGAGAAAGTTCTAATGGAAAATGGTCACTTTCCAGCCTCGTTACCACCCTAAAGTTGGAAATTTTGGGAATTAGGTCTACTGATGTCCAAATAAAGTCTATGGTAGAGGCTCGGGAGCCTGACCAGAAAGTAAATTCGGCAGGGTAATCAGAACTGAGAGCTCCGTTTAAAAGGTGAAAATTAAGAGCCATCAAGGTTTGTCTACATTTAAAACCTGCATATGTAGCAACACTGTCTTTAAAATTCCTGGGTAAAAGGTCTGAGGTTAAAATGGGTAGTGAGGGATATTTATTATACTTAGCAAATAATGATTTATCAGAGTGAGACAATCGGCCATTGAAATCTCCTGCAACTAGGAAGGTGGCTTCAGGATATTTCTCTAGGAGAGTTTCAAGAGTCTGTTGAATTTCCCTCCATCTTTGGTCCACCAGGTTTTTCTTATAGATTGGGTGCAAATAAACATTAATCACCACAAACACTTCCTCCGCTGTTTGTAGCTTTACACCCAGCATGGATGACGACTGGATGTCGATTTGTTCCACCTGCAGGTTTAAGGCCAAAGAAACTAGGGTAGCCAACCCACCTTGTGGTCTGCCAGATGATAGTAAATTCTGTTGTGCATTCAGGTAGAAGCCCTTATACCCTGATAGGGAGAAGCCCTCACAAGCCCAGGTCTCTTGCAGCAAAAGAATATGGCTGCCTTTTATGTAGGCGACAAAGGATGGATCCATCAGCTTAGGTTTAATGCCAGCTACATTCCAGGATAAGAAAGTTAGTAATCTCCTGGTCACCCCTTCGAGTCATGCTGGGCCTTGCGGAACCAGCACGGCAGAATCCACCTGGGAATGCATGCGGCGAGGGGGGGCAATAGGCTGGAAGAAGGAAGTAATTGTAGCTTGCTTACCAGGCAATTTCCGAGCACCACTTACCGCAGCAGCAGCCATGGTTTGAGGCTTAATTATTGGTAGCTGCAGGGATGGATTCTGGTGCACAGGAGTATCACTTAACGACAGGTCCATAGACTCTACATTTAAAGTATGCTCTAAGATTGAGGGGGGTGGGCCTTTTGGATCTGCGGATGCTGTAGGGAACATGCAGTGTAAGGCAGGTGGAAGGCATCCTTTTCGGTTTGCCTCCAAAAGAGCATCCAGTCTTGCCACAGCTTCCGAGTTTGACCAGAGGGTTGTCGAATCTTCCACTGTATCCTGCCCGGGCTTGACATCCCGAGGCCGTGTACAGCCAGGTTGCAGATCAAAGGTCGTTAAAGCAGGTACCACTTGGGCTTGTGTAGACTGATCTACAATTGGTGAGGAATTCATCTTATTTACATGAGCATGATCTTCTGAGTTACGGAGACAGAGTAGCAACTCGTCCAATCTGTCTGTTATCTCTGTCCGCTCCAGTTTTGGCAATTGGCAATTGGGAGAAGGATAGAAGTAACTCACGCTCCGTAGAATTCTCCAGATGTATAGCCTTTGTCAGTGGAGGCAGGGGGGCGTCAATCCAGCTGATTAGATCTGCGGCCAGGGGAGTTGGGGTCGTGGCAATTGGCGGACCCTCAGACTTATCTGCTTTCTTTTTGAACGAGCAGTTTGGTAAGAGGGGGCAGATCTTGGTATTGGTAAAGACTCTTGTAGCAAGGATTCCATAGTTAATTAGAAGGCTTCTTGAGGACATAATAAGTGCAGGGAGCTTTTTGGTTTTAAAGGAGAGCAGCACTCTCTGCCTCTGAGGTCTGCTGCTAATATGATCAATATGCCTCAGGTCAATAGAGCTAGGGATTACCCTCAGAAGCTCCGCTAGGTGTCTCCTTATATCACTCTTATAATGCCAGTTTATTACCTTGCCTCTAAAGGGGCAAACCGTTAGGCAGATTTTGGTAGCTTGCAGCAGCAGTTTGTGAGGAGGTGCAGACTGTTGTTCCTTCTTATTTTGCTCACCTTGCTCACTTTTCTGATTGCCAGCAGCTTGAGGAATTATACAGGAGGTATGAGGTAAAACGGGTGCTCTGGGCATTTGTAAGGGCTTCATCTCAGGTGGTACATCAGGGGAACTGTCTTTACCTGTTAGGGATACAAGCGAGATAATCTTCTCCAAGGATCCTCGGATGTCTTTTATGTATTTAAAGATGTAGTCCACTGTTCTAGCAACCAGGTCTAAAGTAGTTGAGTGTTCAAATAGTATCTCATCAATGCAGCTTTCATGGGCTCTAGTGCAAACATTCGAGTGGATGCCAGTATTATTATTGCTTGAAGGTTTAGTAGGCAGGTTATCAAAAGGTTCTTTCACACTGGTTTCTTCGTCATTCATCTCTGCTAGCAGCGTGAAAGAGTTTGAAACCGGGATATTAAAAATATCCTTTGTACCTTCAGATTCGCTAATTTTTGTTTGTTTAGCAAGAGGCAGGCATCTCAGTTCCTCTGTGTCGTCTATATCTCTGGAATCTCTGGTACGTTTCCCAGTTCCTCTCCCACAAGCAGGGCTGTATAGTTGCTTAGTCATTTCTCTCTTCATGCAACCGCCCCAGTTTCAAGGTTAATGGTTGTCTCCCCGATAGAAAAAGGCGTCCTCCTACTTACTAATTTAAAACTAAGACTAAAAACTAAAAACTAAAGTTAAAAGTTAAAAGGTTAAAAGGTTGCTATGCTCATTAAAACAATGTTAAAAGATAAATCAGGGAGCTCACACTCACGCTGACTAAGTGCCGTTCGCCATCTTCAACCTCTATTTATTCAGATAGAACCATATCCTACGCATATGGAAGTGAAAAGACGGTGTTGCGTTATTTTCGTTTCATTACACACATTTTGCAATTTCTGGGTCAAAGTGCATTAACACCAAAGAACAAGACTTGAAATAAGCGAAATCCAATATTCTTCTTTCTATGTAGCTGGAACACAAAACAACCTGTTTGGCTTTGTTTAGGCTTATTACACTTCGCTTAGCTAGGGCTTGGGTTAGGTTTAGGGTTAGGGTTGGGGTTGGGGTTGGGGTTAGGGTTAGGGTTAGGTTTAGGGTTAGGGTTAGGGTTAGGGTTGGGGTTAGGGTTAGGGTTAGGGTTAGGGTTAGGGTTAGGGTTAGGGTTGGGGTTGGGGTTGGGGTTGGGGTTGGGGTTGGGGTTGGGGTTAGAGTTAGGGTTAGGGTTAGGGTTAGGCTGAGGGTTGGGGTTAGGGTTAGGGTTAGGGTTAGGGTTAGGGTTAAGGTTAAGGTTAAGGTTAAGGTTAAGGTTAAGTTTAAGTTTAAGTTTAAGTTTAAGTTTAAGTTTAAGTTTAAGTTTAAGTTTAAGTTTAAGTTTAAGGTTAAGGTTAGGGTTAGGGTTAGGGTTAGGGTTAGGGTTAGGGTTAGGGTTAGGGTTAGGGTTAGGGTTAGGGTTAGGGTTTATGACCACGAAAGAACAATCCAAGTTTATTCGTCCTCCTTCTATTGACATAGAACCGAAACAACTATGTTTGATCTCGGCTGATAACAATCATGTCACTCTGTGATTTTTGAGTGAATGTGCATTCTAACCGCAAAAGCACCAATTTGAAATAAACCCAATCAGGGCTTTATCATCTTTTTCTGTAAAATCATAGAATCATAGAATCATAGAGTTGGAAGAGACCACAAGGGACATCAAGTCCAACCCCATGCCAAGCAGGAAACACCATCAGAGCACTCCTGACATATGGTTGTCAAGCCTCTGCTTAAAGACCTCCAAAGTAGGAGACTCCACCACACTCCTTGGCAGCAAATTCCACTGTCGAACAGCTCTTACTGTCAGGAAGTTCTTCCTAATGTTTAGGTGGAATCTTCTTTCTTGTAGTTTGGATCCATTGCTCCGTGTCCGCTTCTCTGGAGCAGCAGAAAACAACCTTTCTCCCTCCTCTATGTGACATCCTTTTATATATTTGAACATGGCTATCATATCACCCCTTAACCTCCTCTTCTCCAGGCTAAACATGCCCAGCTCCCTTAGCTGTTCCTCATAAGGCATCGTTTCCAGGCCTTTGACCATTTTGGTTGCCCTCCTCTGGACACGTTCCAGTTTGTCAGTGTCCTTCTTGAACTGTGGTGCCCAGAACTGGACACAGTACTCCATGTGAGGTCTGACCAGAGCAGAATACAGTGGCACTATTACTTCCCTTGATCTAGATGCTATACTCCTATTGATGCAGCCCAGAATTGCATTGGCTTTTTTAGCTGCCGCGTCACACTGTTGACTCATGTCAAGTTTATGGTCAACCAAGACTCCTAGATCCTTTTCACATGTACTGCTCTCAAGCCAGGTGTCACCCATCTTGTATTTGTGCCTCTCATTTTTTTTGCCCAAGTGCAATACTTTACATTTCTCCCTGTTAAAGTTCATCTTGTTTGTTTTGGCCCAGTTCTCTAATCTGTCAAGGTCGTTTTGAAGTGTGATCCTGTCCTCTGGGGTGTTAGCCACCCCTCCCAGTTTGGTGTCATCTGCAAATTTGATCAGGATGCCCTTGAGTCCATCATCCAAGTCGTTGATAAAGATGTTGAATAAGACTGGGCCCAAGACAGAACCCTGTGGCACCCCACTAGTCACTCTTCTCCAGGATGAAGAGGAACCATTGATGAGCACTCTTTGGGTTCGGTCAGTCAGCCAGTTACAAATCCACTGAGTGGTAGCACAGTCAAGACCGCATTTTACCAGCTTCTTTACAAGAATATCATGGGGCACCTTGTCAAATGCCTTGCTGAAATCAAGGTAGGCTACATCCACTGCGTTCCCTTCATCTACCAGGCTTGTAATTCTGTCAAAAAAGGAGATCAGGTTAGTCTGACATGACTTATTTTTCAGAAATCCATGCTGACTATTGGTGATCACAGCATTCCTTTCTAGGTGCTCACAGACTGTTTGCTTAATGATCTGCTCCAGAATCTTCCCAGGTATTGATGTCAGACTGACTGGGCGGTAATTATTTGGGTCCTCTCTTTTCCCCTTTTTGAAAATAGGGACAACATTTGCCCTCCTCCAGTCTCCCGGGACTTCGCCTGTTCTCCAGGAATTCTCAAAGATGACTGCCAGTGGTTCTGAGATCACATCTGCCAGTTCTTTTAATACTCTTGGATGCAGTTCATCTGGCCCTGGAGACTTGAATACATCTAAACTAGCCAAGTATTCTTGTACTATCTCCTTAGTTATCCTGGGCTGTGTTTCCTTTGCTGAATCATTTGCTCCAAATTCTTCAGGTCGGGCATTGTTTTCTTTATCGGAGAAGACTGAGGCAAAGAAGGCATTGAGGAGTTCAGCCCTTTCTGTGTCCCCTGTTTGCATTTCACCATCTTCTCCTCTGAGTGACCCCACTGTTTCTTTGTTCTTCCTTTTGCTACGAACATACCCATAAAAGCCTTTTTTGTTGCTTTTAACCTCTCTAGCCAGCTTGAGTTCATTCTGTGCTTTAGCTTTTCTGACTTTGTGTCTACACGTGCTGGCTATTTGTTTGAATTCCTCTTTGGTGGTTTCCCCCCTTTTCCATTTTTTGTACACATCCTTTTTTAATCTTAACTCAGTTAAAAGTTCTTTAGATAGCCACCCTGGCTTCTTTAAGCACCTTCCATGTTTCTGTCTCATTGGTATTGCCTGACGTTGTGCTTTTACTATCTCCCTCTTAACAAACTCCCAGCCATCATGAACTCCCTTTCCTTTTAGTATTACTGTCCATGGGATCTCACCCAGCACTTCCCTAAGTTTTATGAAGTCGGCTTTCTTAAAGTCAAGAAATTGAGTCCTAGTATGCTTGGCTGCTCCTTTCTGCTGTATAGTAAACTTCAGAAGAGCATGATCACTCGCGCCTAATGATCCTTCCACTTCTACCCCACTAACCAGGTCATCAACACTGGTTAGGACCAGATCTAAAATGGCTGTTCCTCTTGTTGCTTCTCCCACTTTCTGGACAATGAAGTTGTCTGCAAGGCCAGTGAGGAATCTGTTTGACCTTATGCTCTTGGCTGAGTTTGACATCCAACAAATATCCGGGTAATTGAAGTCCCCCATTACTACTATCTCCCTTCCTTTTGCATGCTTGGCCATCTGTTCCAGGAAGGCATCATCTATGTCCTCCGTTTGGCTTGGGGATCTATAGTAAACTCCCACAATGAGATCTCTCTTATTCTTCTCTCCCTTAATTTTGACCCAAATGCTCTCACTTTGGCTTTGAGGTTCTAAATCTTGGATCTCTTCACAGGTATACACATCCCTGACATATAACGCCACTCCTCCTCCTTTCTTGTCTAGTCTGTTTCTCTGAAATAGTTTGTATCCCCCCATTATTACATTCCAATCGTGGGACTTATCCCACCAGGTTTCAGTGATGCCTATTATGTCATATTTAGTTTGCTGTACCAAGAGCTCAAGCTCATCTTGTTTATTTCCCATGCTTTGTGCATTAGTGTACAGACATTGAAGTCCATTAATCATTCCCCCGTGTCTCTTATTTAAGGATTTTTTTTCTCCCACCACTAGGTCTGCGTGCTGTTTGCTCCATTTGGTCTATGACATTTGGATGATCATCTTCATCAATTGATAGACTCCTACCTTCAGGAGCACTGTCTCCCTCCCCCACATTAGTCAGTTTAAAGCCCTCCTGATGAGGTTTCTGAGATTTTTGGCAAAAACATTTCTCCCAACCGTTGTGAGGTGCAGCCCATCGCTTGCCAGAAGTCCATCTTCAAGAAACTGCAGTCTGTGATCTAAGAATCCAAACCGTTCCTGTTTACACCATTTACGAAGTCAGCTGTTCACTTCCACTATTTTTCCCTCTCTCCCTGGGCCACGTCTTTCAACTGGGAGGAGAGATGAGATGACAATTTGTGCATTTAGTTGCTTCAATTTCCTGCCGAGAGCCTCGTAGTCTCTTTTGATCTTCTGGGGGCTATTGCTTGCAGTGTCATTGGTTCCCACATGAACCAAGAGGAAGGGGTATTTGTCAGTGGGTTTTATGATTCCTTGCAGTCGTTCAGTTACATCTTGGATCTTAGCCCCGGGGAGACAGCACAGTTCCCGTGACATCTTGTCAGGCCCACAGATCACTGCTTCTGTTCCCCTCAGTAGGGAATCCCCTATCACCACTACACGCCTCCTCTTGGGTTTGGTCGGGGTTCTTCCGTGAGCTGTCCGTTCCAAGGTCGCCTGCACATTCCCTGAGGACTGACTTTGCTGCTCGTCTTCATATACCTGATCGACTGTAATGAGGGAGAGATCCTCAAATGGAGTCTGCTCTTCGTCTTCCATGCTAGGGGAGAGGACCTCAAAGCGACTGTGTATTTCTAAACAATCAGAGCGAACCCTGGGCCTCCTACTTCTTTGAGTCACGTTTCTCCATATATCTGGCTCCTGTGTTGGTGAACTAGCCTCCTTCTCAGGGGAGTCCCCTGTCTCCTCCTTGGTGGAGACGGTGTGCTCTGTTGCTTCCAAGAAGAGCTCCAGCTCTCTAATTCTTTGGAGCGTAGCTACACGTTCCCCCAGTTGCTGGACTTTGTCTTTTAAGAGGGCAATCAACATGCAATTGCTGCAGGTAAAGCTGCCTGCAACCTTTGGCAAGATGGCAAACATTGTGCAGGAACTGCAGGCGACTGCAGCTGTTCCCTCCCCCTCCATTCTGAGAACGTGTCGTTGGGGGTGGCTACAGCGGTCCTCCATCATAAAAAGCGTGAACACAGGACAAATAACTCCCCCCACAAGAAAAAAAACAACCTAGGTCTCCCCCAACAAACGTTTGAGACTAGCTCCCCTAAATCTAAAAGCTAATCAGCCACAAAGAAACACACACACACACACACACACACACACACACACGAAAACCTTTTTTGCTCCTTCTTCAACTGCTGCCCTGCTAGGTCTGATAAGCTCCTCCCACAGCTAATCCCCTGCCTCAACAGAAACCCTGCCCCCTCTGACCTTTGCACAGGGAGAACAGCTAATCAGCCACAAAGAAACACACACACACACAAGAAAACCTTTTTTGCTCCTTCTTCAACTGCTGCCCTGCTAGGTCTGATAAGCTCCTCCCACAGCTAATCCCCTGCCTCAACAGAAACCCTGCCCCCTCTGACCTTTGCACAGGGAGAACAGCTAATCAGCCACAAAGAAACACACACACACAAGAAAACCCTTTTTGCTCCTTCTTCAACTGCTGAGATTCAGACGGAGCTTCAGTGGTCTAGAGTTTCAGACGTAGAGCTGTGCGCTGCGGTTGTGAAAGCAAAACTGAACTTCAATAAAGACTTTTGTATATAACAACGAACCGGCGTTGGTCCTTTGTGAGCTAGGACCTCGGGCAGCTCTGACACTTACTGTTAGGGTTAGGGTTAGGGTTAGGGTTAGGGTTAGGGTTAGGGTTAGGGCTAGGGCTAGGGCTAGGGCTAGGGCTAGGGTTAAGGTTAAGGTTAAGGTTAAGGTTAAGGTTAAGGTTAAGGTTAAGGTTAAGGTTAAGGTTAGGGTTAGGGTTAGGGTTAGGGTTAGGGTTAGGGTTAGGGTGAATGACCACGAAAGAACAATCCAAGTTTATTCGTCCTCCTTCTATTGACATAGAACCGAAACACTTATGCTTGATTTGGGCTGATAACAAAAATGTCACTCTGCTATTTTTGAGTGAACGTGCTTTCTAATCCCCAAAACACCAATTTGAAATAAAACCAATCAGAGCTTTATCATCTTTTTTTTATGTAGATGGCACCCAAAACACCCTTTGGCTTAGGTCGGTGGTGATTCCGGTGCACACCCAAAAAACACCATGCGAATTGTAATAAGCCCAATCAAAGCTTATTCGTCTTCTTTCAACGCATATGGAAACAAAAAGATGGTTGTCAGAGCTGCCCGAGGTCCCAGCTCACAAAGGACCAACGCCAGTTCGTTGTTATATACAAAAGTCTTTATTGAAGTTCAGTTTCACCTTCACAACCGTAGCGCGCAGCTCTACGTCTGAAACTCTAGACCGTCGAAGCTCCGTCTGAATCTCCTCCCCCCAGACACCAGTTTAAGACTCTAGCCTTGCTCCACCTCGTCCTTTGCTCTTTCCTCCTCTGGCTCCGCCTGTCAGCTGGGGTCTCGCCCTTCCTAGACTCATCTGACGCTGAGTCCCCTGAGTCTTCCCCCTGTCTCTGGCGGGCTTTAGGACCTGCCTCCCAATCCGGGTTTTCTGCTGTCCCCCGCGCCTGTACATTCGAACTTGGCGCTCGCGCCCAGCCGGCAACCTTCCTCCTGACCGTTACACTGCTCCTGTCACTGCTTCCCCCTTCTGGGAGGCTAGCTGGACCTGACCTCCCCTCCGTTCCCCCACTCTCCGATAGAGGCGTGGTCAGCCCTGACTCATCTTCTCTCCCTGCTGGAGGAGACGCTGGTCCGGACACCTGAGACTCTTCCCCCCCACTACGCTCTGGTTGGGAAGCTGGTCCTGATCTCCCGCTGCTGCTTTGGGAGTCCCCGCTGGCCCCTTGTTTCTGGTGTGTTCCCCCTGGGACCCCCCTTGCCCTGACCATCGGCGCCTCCTTCTGGGAATCTTCTGATTCGCTGGAGAAGCTCATGAAATCTCTCGGGTCGCTGTCATACTCCCCTACGCTGCCCTCAGATTCTTCCCCTTCGCTCTCCATTTCCTCTCTCCCCTGTACCTCTGTTCCTGAGCCCCTGACAACAGTGTTGTGTTATTTTGGTTTCATTACACACACTTTGCGATTTCTGGGTCAATGTGCATTAACACCAAAGAAAACGATTTGAAATAAGTGAAAACCAAGATTTTTCTTTCTATGTAGCTGTAACACAAAACAACCTGTTTGGCTTTGTTTAGGCTTATTAAACTTTGGTTAGGGTTAGGTTTAGGGTTGGGGTTGGGGTTAGGGTTCGGGTTAGGGTTAGCGTTAGGGTTAGCGTTAGGGTTAGGGTTAGGGTTAGGGTTAGCGTTAGGGTTAGGGTTAGGATCAGGGTGAATGACCACCGAAAGAACAATCCAAGCTTATTTGTCCTCCTTCTATTGAAATGGAAACAAAACACCTATGCTTGATTTGGGCTGATAACAAAAATGTCACTCTGCGATTTTTGAGTGAACGTGCTTTCTAACCCACAAAACACCAATTTGAAATATGCTTGGCAGGGGGTTGGACTCGATGGACCTTGTGGTCTCTTCCAACTCTATGATTCTATGAAATAAACCCAATCAGAGCTTTATCATCTTTTTTTTATGTAGATGGCACCCAAAACACCCTTTTGCTTAGGTCGGGGGTGATTCCGGTGCACACCCACAAAACACCATGCGAATTGAAATAAGACCAAGCAAAGCTTATTCTTCTTCTTTCTACGCATATGTAAGCGTTATTTTAGTCTCATTACACACTTTGCGATTTCTGGGTCAATGCACATTAACACCGAAGAAAACGACTTGAAATAAGGGAAATCCAAGATTCTTCTTTCTATGTAGCTGTAACACAAAACAACCTGTTTGGCTTTGTTTAGGCTTATTACACTTTGCTTTGATGTGATTAGGGTTAAGGTTAGGGTTAGGGTGACAGTTAGGGTTAGGGTTGGGGTTATGGTTAGGGTTGGGGTTAGGGTTAGGGTTAGGGTTAGGGTTAGGGTTAGGGTTGGGGTTGGGGTTGGGGTTAGGGTTAGGGTTAGGGTTAGGGTTAGGGTTAGGGTTAGTGTTTGGGTTAGGGTTAGGGTTAGGGTGAATGACCACCGAAAGAACAATCCAAGTTGCTGTGCTTAGGGTTAAGGTTAGGGTTAGGGTGACAGTTAGGGTTAGCGTTGGGGTTAGGGTTAAGGTTAGGGTTGGGGTTAGGGTTAGGATTAGGATTAGGATTAGGATTAGGATTAGGATTAGGGTTAGGGTTAGGGTTAGGGTTAGGGTTAGGGTTAGGGTAGGTTTAGGGTTAGGGTTAGCGTTTGGGTTAGGGTTAGCGTTAGGTTTTGGGTTCGGGTTCGGGTTCGGCTTAGGGTTAGGGTTAGGGTTTAGGTTAGGATTAGGGTTAGGGTTAGGGTTAGGGTTAGGGTTAGGGTTAGCGTTTGGGTTAGGGTTAGCCTTAGGTTTTGGGTTCGGGTTCGGGTTCGGCTTAGGGTTAGGGTTAGGGTTTAGGTTAGGGTTAGGGTTAGGGTTAGGGTTAGGGTTAGGGTTAGGGTTAGGGTTAGGGTTCTTGTGATTGACCACTGAAAGAACAATAGAAATTTTTTCAACCTCTATTTATTCAGATAGAACCATATCCTACGCATATGGAAGTGAAAAGACGGTGTTGCGTTATTTTCGTTTCATTACACACATTTTGCAATTTCTGGGTCAAAGTGCATTAACACCAAAGAACAAGACTTGAAATAAGCGAAATCCAAGATTCTTCTTTCTATGTAGCTCGAACACAAAACAACCTGTTTGGCTTTGTTTAGGCTTATTACACTTCGCTTTGCTATGGTTAGGGTTAGGATTAGGATTAGGATTAGGATTAGGATTAGGATTAAGATTAGGATTAGGATTAGGATTAGGGTTAGGGATAGGGTTAGCGTTAGGGTAGGGTTAGCGTTTGGGTTCGGGTTCGGGTTCGGGTTCGGGTTCAGGTTCGGGTTCGGGTTCGGGTTAGGGTTAGGGTTAGGGTGAATGACAACCAAAAGAACAATCCAAGTTTATTCGTCCTCTTTCTATTGAGATCTAACCAAAACACCTATGCTTGATTTCGGCTGATAATAAACATGTCACTCTGCGATTTCTCAGTGAATGTGCATTCTAACCCCAAAAACACCAATTTGAAATAAGCCCAATCAGAGCTTTATCATCTTCTTTTTATGTAGATGGAACCCAAAAAACCTTTTTGCTTTGGTCGGGGGTGATTCCGGTGCACACCCAAAAAACACCATGCGAATTGAAATAAGCCCAATCAAAGCTTATTCGTCTTCTTTCTACGCATATTGAAGCGAAAAGAGGGTGTTGTGTTATTTTCGTTTCATTACACACATTTTGCAATTTCTGGGTCAATGTGCATTAACACCAAAGAACACGACTTGAAATAAGCGAAAACCAAAATTCTTCTTTCTAAGTAGCTGGAACACAAAACAACCTGTTTGGCTTTATTTAGGCTTATTACACTACGCTTTGCTGGGGTTAAGGTTAGGGTTAGGATAGGGTGAGGGTGAGGGTGAGGGTTAGGGTTAGGGTTAGGGTTAGGGTTGGGTTGAATGACCACCCACAGAACAATCCAAGCTTATTCGTCCTCTTTCTATTCAGATGGAACCAAAACACCTATGCTTGATTTGCGCTGATAAAAAACATGTCACTCTGCGATTTTGGGTGAATGTGCATTCTAACCCCAAAAACATCAATTTGAAATTACCCCAATCAGAGCTTTATCATCTTTTTTTTATGTTGATGGAACCCAAAACACCTTTTTGCTTTGGTTGCGGGTGATTCTGGTGCACACCCAAAAAACACCATGCGAATTGAAATAAGTCCAATCAAAGCTTACTCGTCTTCTTTGTATGCATATGGAAGCGAGAAGACGGTGTTGTGTTATATTGGTCTCATTACACACACTTTGCGATTTCTGGGTCAATGTGCATGAACACCATAGAAGATGACATCAAATAAGCGCAATCCAAGATTCTTCTTTCTATATAGCTGGAACCCAAAACAACCTGTTTGGCTTTGTTTAGGCTTATTACACCGCTTTGCTATTTGTGGGTGAATGAACACCGAAAGAGCAAGCGAAGCTTATTCGTCCTTTTTCTACTGAGAGTGAAGCAAAACACCTATGCTTGATGTGGGCTGGTAACAAACATTTCTGAGATTTTGGGGTGAATGTGCATTCTATCCCCGAAAACACCAATTCGAAATAAGCACAATCAGAGCTTTATCATCTTCTTTTTATGTAGATGGAACCCAAAATACCTTTTTGCTTTGGTTTTTGGTGATTCTGCCGCACACCCAAATAACACCATGTGAATTGAAAAAAACCCAATCAAAGCTTATATGTCTTCTTTCTATGCATATGGAAGCGAAAAGATGGAGAAGAGTGACTAGTGGGGTGCCACAGGGTTCTGTCTTGGGCCCGGTCTTATTCAACATCTTTATCAACGACTTGGATGATGGACTCAAGGGCATCCTGATCAAATTTGCAGATGACACCAAACTGGGAGGGGTGGCTAACACCCCAGAGGACAGGATCACACTTCAAAACGACCTTGACAGATTAGAGAACTGGGCCAAAACAAACAAGATGAATTTTAACAGGGAGAAATGTAAAGTATTGCACTTGGGCAAAAAAAATGAGAGGCACAAATACAAGATGGGGGACACCTGGCTTGAGAGCAGTACATGTGAAAAGGATCTAGGAGTCTTGGTTGACCACAAACTTGACATGAGCCAACAGTGTGACGCGGCAGCTAAAAAAGCCAATGCAATTCTGGGCTGCATCAATAGGAGTATAGCATCTAGATCAAGGGAAGTAATAGTGCCACTGTATTCTGCTCTGGTCAGACCACACCTGGAGTACTGTGTCCAGTTCTGGGCACCACAGTTCAAGAAGGACACTGACAAACTGGAACGTGTTCAGAGGAGGGCAACCAAAATGGTCAAAGGCCTGGAAACGATGCCTTATGAGGAACGGCACCCATCACCGATTGTCTCAGTAGCAAAAGGAAGTTCGTCTGGACAGAAGAGGCACAGCAATCTTTCGAAAAGCTAAAAAAGGCGTTTGCTTCGGAAGAGCACCTATTGCACGTGGATCTGCAGAAGCCAATGAGGTTGGAGACAGACGCGTCAGACAGAGCGGTAGGGGCGGTGCTTCTCCAGCCGGGAGACAAGTCCAGCTGGAGGCCGTGCGCATTCTTCTCGAGGAAGCTGAGCAAGTCTGAGCAAAACTACACAGTGTATGATCAAGAACTGCTGGCTATTTATGAAGCCTTTAGGCGCTGGAGACATTTGTTAATAGGGGCGCAGCACAAGATCCAGGTGTGCACGGACCATAAGAACCTAGAGTACTGGAGGACTGCACGAGTACTCAACCAAGGACAGGTGCGGTGGGCTCAAGAATTCTCCAAGTTTTTCTTTGAGATTCGATACGTGCCGGGAGAGGAAAACGTCAGAGCAGACGCCCTCTCCCGGAAGCCGGAGTATCTGGAAGGAGAAGGACCTCCAGAAGCACGACATGTGATTCCCGAGAACCGATGGGTGTGGGGGGGAGTGTTAGTTGAGACACGAGAACTAGTAGGACTGACGAGGGACGACGAGTTCGCCCAAACGAAAATCCGGGAACTCAGAGGCACGGGGGGAAACCATGGGGGGTTTGAGGAGAAAGATGGGGTACTATATTACAGGGGAGCACTATATGTACCAGGGGATGACTTGAGGAGAAGGGTACTCAAACAACTCCATGATAACCCGACGGCGGGGCATTTCGGTCAACACAAGACCATGTTGCTGGTCACTAGGCAGTTCTGGTGGCCAAGGGTGAGGGAAGATGTACGGGAGTACGTACGAGGGTGTGACTGCTACCAGCGAGCAAAGGGGGAGAGGGGGGCGCCCGCAGGACTACTGGAACCTTGACCCACACCGGGAAAACCATGGGAGGTGGTGTCCATAGATTTTATGACAGATTTGCCCAAATCGAGAAGGAAAACAGCTGTCATGATGGTTGTTGACCTGTTAACAAAAATGTGCCATTTTATCGCTTGCTCGCATGCGGTGACGGCAGAGGAAACTGCCCGGCTGTTTGTGGATCACATCTTCAGACTGCATGGTGCCCCCTTGAGGGTTTTGTCCGACCGAGGGAAGCAATTTACTTCCCAGTTCTGGAGGAAGCTCATGAGCTTGCTGGAAGTCGAGGTGAGCTTCTTGACGGCCAGACACCCAGAGACCAACGGGCAAGCGGAAAGAGCGAACAGTATACTCCAACAATATCTACGCTCCTATGTCAGCGAGAGGCAGAACGACTGGGTGGATAAACTGGGGCTGGCAGAATTTGCGTACAATAACGCGGAACACGTGTCCACGGGGATGAGCCCGTTCATGGCCAATTACGGGTGTCATCCCAGGGCTTTCCCAGGGGGTGGGGAGGAGAGGTGGAGTGTGCCAGCAGCAGAGCAGTTTGTGGAAGAAATGGAAGCCTTACACCAACAACTTAAAATGAACTTGGAAAGGGCCAAGGAAGTGTATAAGAGGCAGGCAGACAAGCACCGCAGGGAAGGAGAAACCAGGTGTGGTTGTCAACCCAGGGGTTACCTTTCAAGGGAGGGTGCAAGAAGGTGCAAGAAGTTGCGGCCCAGGCGGCTGGTACCTTTCGAGGTAACCCAGCAGGTCAATCAAGCTCAAGTTGCCGACCAGTATGAAACTACACCCGGTGTTCCATAGGTCCCTACTCTCTCTGTACAGGGAGGGGCTGGAATTTCCAGGGCAAGAGAGAGAGGTCCCCACTCACCCACGCATAGAGGAGAGGGAACTCAGCAGTCAAGCCACGGAAATACTTGATTCAAGATTGAGAGGAGGGGAAGTGGAGTATTTGGTGGCTTGGGAGGGGGAACCTGAGTCGGAAAACACGTGGGTTCCTGCGGAGACCATCAGGGATGAGGATCTCAGGGGAGAGTTTCACAGCAGGTTCCCAAGGAAGCCCAAACCGGTAGCGAGGTTCTGGGAGGAGCAATTTGGCACTACAGATGAGGAAGAAAAGTTTGTGGGGTTTCCGGCCTCCGACAAGGAGGAAGGAGAGGAATCGGAGGGTGAGGAATCGGACTGGGAGGGTGATCTGGTACGAAGAGATAGCAGCAGGTGGAGAGCTATGTTTGAATCTTCAGAGGATGGGGGTAGCTCCTTCCGGGGATTTCCCACATCGCCGTCAGAGGGAAGGGAGGAACTTAGGCCAAAGGAACGGGACGGAGGTGAGGGGGGTTCTGGGGGGGGAGGTGGATGTCAGGGAACTGCCATCGGAGCCTAGAGTGGAGGTAAGGCTCCCCGACCATGCAGGAGAAGGGACCAGCAGAGGGAGAGAGAACACTCCCTTTGGGGAAGGTTATCAGCGTGACACTGGGGAGGAAGGGGACCAGGGAAGGACTTCGGAGAGAGGGCTCCAAGACTCTTCCACAGAGACCAGCGGGGAGAGTCCAGTACCTCCGCTGGCTACGCCTACTCTGCGCAGAAATCTTCCGCGCAGGGAGGCTAGGCGGAGACTGGGCGTCAAGGAATTTTTATGTTGGAAGAAATTCAGGAAACGCCCACTGACGGATTCTGCCAGCGACTGACAAAGCCATGGAGGAAGGGCTGTCCAGCCAGGGAAAGGTTTAGCCAGGCAACGTTGCCTAGAACTTCAACATCCTTTACGCACGAGCAACCCCAATTCCCATTACACACACACTTTGCGATTTCTGTGTCAATGTGCATTAACAGCAAAGAACACGACATGAAGTAAGCGCAATCCAAGATTCTTCTTTCTATGTAGTTGGAAACCAAAACAACCTGTTCAGCTTTCTTTAGGCTTATTACACTTCGCTTTGCTATTTGTGAAGAGAATCAGAACTTACAGGGTTAAACAGTTCTGAGTGACGTCTCACATTCTGAGGCGTGGTTATGTTCACATACGGGAGTGGTTTCTCTGTGTGTGATTCTTGTTTCGGTTTGACCGAGAGGCGAAAGATATGCCCTCTTTCGCCTGGCTGATTTATGATGTTTTTGCTACACGATTAAAGACTGTTGGAGATAAGCAACAAGGCTGCGTACAGTCTGATTTATTACACACACATTGCAACAGTTTTCTACCACTGCAGAGACTCTGCTGAAGGAAGCTGACAGTGAGCTACCCAAGGGAGTCCAGTGTGGCGCAGGGAAACGTGCCGGACTCCATCATCAAGCCACAGGTTATGGAAGTCAGCCAAGCTTTTGAAGCTGTTGCCAGGTCGTGCTGGTGTGTGTGAAAGCCAGCTAGAGTCCTGCCTAACGTTTGAGGCAGATCGGAGGAGGCTGATGGAGTGGGAGCTGAGGAGCCACGTCGTCCGGAGTGCCCAGTTTGGCTGCTGAGTGAGTACCTTTGGAAAAGCCAACAGAAGGGAGGCAATGTCTCAGTTCCAGGAACATGGCTTTGAGCTTAAGCTGCCATGTCAGAAACTGACTAGCCAAACTTGGTTGGAGTGGAGCTTTCAAGCAGAGCTGCTGTTAGTTGGGGAGCGGCTGTGGGATGTTGTCCAGCCGATACCGAAGGCAGCTGGGAAAGCAGAGGCTAAGAGAGCTGCAAAGCAAAGTGAAGTTGAGAAGAGTGTGCTTGCTTTTTTGGCAGAAAATGTGGATGCTCATCTGGTGCCTGTTGTCCTGGGTGCAAGAAGGCCAGAGGCCGCTTGGCTAGCACTCCAAGAAGCTTGTGGAGCTGGAGTGGGAAGCAAGGGCTGAGAAGTGGCTGCATCCGGAGGGGAGAGGCAAGATGGCGCCGGCCATTTTCTTGAGAGCCGATACACAGCTGGGAGGAGCTGGGAGGCCCCACAGGGGGGCGAAGGGACTGTTACTGTTACTGTTGCTGCTGTTGCTGCTGCTGCTACTGTTGCTTTTGCAGAGTCTGGGGGCTGTGTGGATGCTGCAACGTGTCTGTGTGAGGAGCCTGGAAAGAGGCCAAGTGCTGGGAGCCCTTTACCCACCAGAGGGGGTGCAGGAAAGCGTCCTGGGAGTCCCGTGAGAAGAGAGGGCCAAACTGGCACAGAGAGCCCTGCAAGTTGTAAGAGAAGGGGGGCCAAGCCAGCAGAAGACATGGTTCAGGCTTTTCCCATTCGTCGATGTTTTGTCTGTGAGTCTGTTGACCATCTGCGTCGTTCCTGTCCGCAGAGAGCCAGAGAGGCCGGGCAGGATGTCTCCAAGGTCGTTTCCCATGGCAGTCAGCCAGGTTTCCATGGCAGCCAGTCCAGGAGAGGAGGCCAGCGTGGGAAAGCGAAGGGAGGACGTGACTCAGGGAGTGAAGACGGTTCTTATCACCTAACTGCCTCCATGGCAACGCTATGGAACAACTCCAGTGAGGACAAAGTGATGCGCTGGGTCATCGACTCAGGAGCCAGCCATCACCTGAAGCCACCACCTAGTGGCGGAATGCGGAACTGCAGAGCTGTTTCAGCTGGGAAAACTGTTATTTTTGCTGATGGGTCACAGAGGCCTTTGTCTAACGTGGGAAATGTTTTTGTTTCTTTTTTACAGGCGGAGCTGGAAGTCTACGTTGTGCCAGAGATGCATTGTTGTCTTTTATCTGTACCTGCTCTTGTAAAGGAGGGTTATAAGGTTTGCTTTGAAAATGATGTCTGTTCCATTTCCAGGGGTGGGAGACAACTGGTCAGTGTTGCATGTCAGAACAACCTATTTGTTCTGGAGACACCTCTGGAGGGTAAGGGAGACGCCGAGACAGCACAGGCGAAGTGTGCTAGTGTTCCCATTCATGATTCTTGTGTTCACTTGTGGCACAGGAGAATGTCGCACAGCAGTTTGGAAGATGTCCAGAAGTTGCTCAGATGCACGAAAGGTTGCAAACTGAAAGCATGTGGTAAATCCCTAGATTGTAGGGCATGCAGAAGGGAAAGGTACAAAGGTGCAGTTATCTCAGAAGTAAGAGGGTAACCACAAAACCTTTTGAGCTTGTGCACATAGACCTTTGTGGTCCCATGCAAAGTCTGAGTCTGGGCGGGGCCAGGTTTGTGCTGACGCTGACAGATGATTTTAGCCAAAATGGCTGGTCTTTCTCGTTGAAGCGGCATGGCGAGGCAGCACAACTGATTAAAGACTGGGTTGCGGAAGTGGAACTACGGTTCTCCAACAAGGTTCAGGGGTTCAAGAGCGACCGAGGGGAAGAGTTTACTGGGTCTGCTCTGCAGAGGTTTTTCAGCCAGAAGGGAATACGTCACAGGGTGACGGGTGCTACTTCTCCCAAGGAGAGGGGCGTGGCAGTGCACAAGAGTAGAGCTCTCGCTCAAGCTGCTGAGGTTCTACTGTGTGACTCCGGTTTGCCTCAGAGCTTTTGGAGCGAGGCTTGGAGGGCTGCCAACTTTACGATGAATAGGTCCTATAACTCGGTTATAGGTGACACACCGTTTTTCTTGTTGCACCGGAAAAAACCGCAGGTGCATTTCTTCCGTGTGTTTGGTTGCGAAGCCTGGGTGCTTGTGCCAAAGGCCCAACAGAAGGAAGGTGATCCGAGGTTCCAGAAAATGATCTTCTGTGGATATGAGCCTGCGACAAAGGGGTGGAGGTTTGCATATCAAGAAGGTGATCAGACCAAGCTTCTGATCAGCAAACATGCTGAGTTCTGTGAGCAGAATGGTTGGTCAAGACTCAATGAGGGTCCTGATGTTCTCTCAGAATGTCTGTCTGATTCTGAGGAGGAGGGAGAGCCAGAGGCTGAACCTGTTGCTGAGGACCAGGTCTCTGAACAGGGTCAAGAACAGGGTTGGGTTTCTCCACAGGTTGTTAAAAGAGAGCCCAAGAGTGAGCCTTCATCTCCTGTTAGCAAAGTGCAGAAGGCCCGAAGACGCAGTAAGTCAGAGGGGGAGTCTTCAGATGTAGAAGACACACTTGCTGGTCCCAGTGGGTCAGGAGGAGCACCTGAGACTGTGCTCAGACGATCCGCACGCACAACAAAGGGGGTGCCACCTGAGAGGTTTCAGGTCACCAGGGCATGGGTTGGTTTCGCGCAGTGCGAACCTGGGAGTTTTGAGGAGGTTCAACAGTTGCCTGAGACAGATGCCAGAAGGGGGCAAGAGGCAATGGGAAGGGAGTTGAACTCAAAGAGGTCTGTAGATGTGTGTTCACAGTTTCCCTCAGGATGCGAGACGAGAGGGGGTGTGAAGAGAATCAGAACTTACAGGGTTAAACAGTTCTGAGTGACGTCTCACATTCTGAGGCGTGGTTATGTTCACATACGGGAGTGGTTTCTCTGTGTGTGATTCTTGTTTCGGGAGTCCAGTGTGGCGCAGGGAAACGTGCCGGACTGCATCATCAAGCCACACTATTTGTGGGTGAATGAACACCGAAAGAGCAATCGAAGCTTATTCATCCTTTTTCTATTGAGATGTTACCATATGTTTACCTATGCTTGATTTGGGCTGGTAACAAACATTTCTGCGATTTTTGGTTGAATGTGCATTCTAACCCCCAAAACACCAATTTGAAATAGGGACAACCAGAGCTTTATCATCTTCTTTTTATGTAGATGGAACCCAAAACACCTATTTGCTTTTGTTTGGGGTGATTCTGGCGCACACCCAAATAATACCATGCGTATTGAAAAAAGCCCAGTCAAACCTTATTCGCCGTCTTCCTACGCATATGGAAGCGAAAAGATGGTGTTGTGTTATTTTGGTCTCATTGCACACACTTTGCGATTTCTGTGTCAATGTGCATTAACAGCAAAGAACACAACATGAAGTAAGCGCAATCCAAAATTCTTCTTTCTATGTAGTTGGAAACCAAAATAACCTGTTTGGCTTTCTTTAGGCTTATTACACTTCGCTTTGCTATTTGTGGGTGAATGAACACCGAAAGAGCAATCGAAGCTTATTCGTCCTTTTTCTATTGAGATGGAACCAAAACACCTATGCTTGATTTGGGCTGATAATAAACATGTCACTCTGCGATTTTTGGGTGAATGTGCATTCTAACTCCCAAAACACCAATTTGAAATAAGCCCAATCAGAGCTTTATCATCTTCTTTTTATGTAGATGGAAACAAAAGGCATTTTTGCTTTGGTTGGGGGTGATTCTGGTGCACACCGAAACAACACCATGCGAATTGAAAAAAGCCCAATCTTTTTTTTTTCTTTTTTTTTTAATTTTAAAACCTTTATTTTTATTCCAACAACTTAAAAACACATATACATCGTTCACTAAAACAACATCATCAAGAAGGTAAAAAAAAAGAAAAAGAAAATTAAATAGATCCAAAATCAAATTCCATATTGTTCAGGTACTAAATCCTTATACACATCTGTTACATTGTTAGACTTCCCACCACCACAACATGAGCTGTAATTCAATAATATATTCGGCAGTGTCTTTTGTTAACCAATATTACTACCTCACAGTTTTTATATTATACCTACTGTGATTTTGATATTTCCTAAAATCATCTCCATGTATGAGAGGAATTTGTTCCAATCGTTAATAAATTTGGTGTTTTTCTGTTGCCTGATTTTCAATGTCATTATTGCTAAATCAATATACTCAATTAGTTTGGTTTGCCATTCTCTGATTGTTGGGACGTTGGGTGTTTTCCAATTCTGTGCCAACAGTATCCTAGCGGATACTGTTGCGTACTGGAATAGGGTTTGGTCGTCTTTCTTGATTTCATCCCCGACCATTCCTAAAAGGAATGCCTCGGGCTTTTTAGGGAAGGTATACTTTAGGATCTTTTTTAATTCCTCATAAACTGAGGTCCAGAATTTCTTTACCACCTCACAGGTCCACCACATGTGATGGAAGTCTCCCTCCTTCTTCTTACATTTCCAACAGGTCTTGTCTCCGGTTTTATACATTTTAGCTAATTTTGTTGGTGTGATGTACCAACGGTACATCATCTTTTCCATATTTTCTCGGAGACCGACACAGGCTGAAAATTTCATATCCTTATTCCATAGTTTTGTCCATCTTTCGTATTCTAGGGGGTATCCTAAGTCTATGGCCCATTTAATCATAACCTCTTTGACCTCCTCATCCATGGTGTCCCAGTCTAGTAGTTGGTTGTACATTTTGGTTAAGAGTTTTGACTTCCCTTCTATTATTTCTAGTTGGAACTTAGATTTATTCTTGCTCATTCCGACTTTTTTGTGCTCATTCCATAGGGCATTGATTTGATTTGGTGGAAAAAAGCCCAATCAAAGCTTATTCGTTGTCACGGGATTTGGGGTTGCTTGTGTGTAAACCTCTAGCTGTTCCAAACTGCTTAGGGTCGGTTGTGTCTTTCCCTGACTGAGCAGCCTTGGCGCTGCTGCTCAGTCGCTAGCAGAATCCGTGAATGGGTGTCTCCTAAATTTCCTCCAGCATAAGAATTCCTTAACGGACAACCTCCGCCTCACCTCCTCCACCCTCCTCACTGACTTCACTGGAAGAGTCTCGGAGCCTCACCTCCAAGCTGCTCTCCGCCTCTCCCTTCTTCCTGGTGTCCCCTGGACTTCCTTCCCCAGATGACGTTCTCTCTCTTCCCTTACTCGTCCCCTCTCCTGCAGAGTCCCGGAGCCTCGCTTCTCCCCTCTGCTCCGATGTCAGTTCCCTGACATCCACCTCCCTCCCAGGGCCCTCCCACCCCCCCGTCCTTTCCTCGGACGGTGATGCAGGAAACCCCCGGAAGGAACTCTCCCCTCCATCTGATGATTCAAACACCCCTCTCCATTTGCTGCTGTCTCTTCTCTCTCCCCAATCTCCCCAGTCGGATTCTTCTTCTGACACTTCCCCTTCCTCCTCTTCGGAGGCGGGAAAACCCTCAAAATCTTCCTCTTCATCGGTGGTGCCCAATTGCTCCCCCCAGAACCTCTCGGAAACCTTTCTCGGAAACCTGCTATGAAACTCCTCCTGCAGATACTCATTCCTAATCTCTTCTGCTGGGACCCATGCATTTTCCTCTGCTGGCTCCCCCTCCCACGCCACCAAATACTCCACTCGCCCCCCTTTCCACCTGGAATCGAGAATTTCAGCTGCATGGTCACTGAGTTCCCTTTCCTCCATCTGTGGATGCAAGGGTGTTTCACTTTGCTGACCCAGAAATTCCCTCCCTTCCCTGAACGGTGAGAGTAAGGACCTGTGGAACACGGGGTGCAGTTTCATGTGAGATGGCAATTTGAGTCTAAAGGCCACCGGGTTAACTTGCTGGGATACTTCGAACGGTCCCAGTCTCTTTGGCCGTAGCTTCTTGCACCCTCCTTTGAACGGTAACCCTTTGGTAGACAACCACACCTGGTCTCCCACTCTTATGGTTTCTCCCTCCCTGCGGTGCTTGTCAGCCTGCCTCTTGTACTCTTCCTTGGCCCTTTCCAGGTTTAACTTAAGCTGTTGGTGTAAAGCCTCCATCTCTTCCACAAATTTTTCAGCTGCGGGAACACTCCAACTTCCCTCCCCTTCCCCTGGGAAAGCCCTGGGGTGACACCCGTAATTCGCCATAAACGGACTCATCCCTGTAGACACATGTTCTGCGTTATTGTATGCAAACTCAGCCAGCGCTAAGTTGTCCACCCAATCCTTCTCCCTCTCGCTGTCGTAGCAGCGTAGATATTGTTGAAGTACGCTGTTCGCTCTCTCTGCTTGTCCGTTGGTTTCGGGATGTCTGGCCGTTGAGAACCCAACCTCGACGTCCAGCAGACTCATAAGCTTCCTCCAGAATCTGGTCGTGAATTGCCGTCCTCTGTCGGATAAAATCCTCAAGGGGGCGCCATGCAACCTGAAAACATGCTCTACAAACAGCTTTGCTGTTTCTTCTGCAGTCACCGCATGCGAGCACGCAATAAAATGGCACATTTTGGTCATCAAGTCAACTACCACCATTACTGCCGTTCTCCCCCTAGCTTTGGGTAAATCCGTCATAAAATCAATTGCTACCACCTCCCGTGGTCTCTCTGGTGTGGGTAAGGGCTCCAGTAACCCTGCAGGTGCTGTCCTCTCCCCCTTCGCTCTCTGGCAGCACTGGCACCCGCGTACATATTCCTTCACATCTTCCCTCACCCGTGGCCACCAAAACTGCCTGGTGACCAGTAGCATTGTCTTATGTTGGCCAAAATGTCCTGCCGTGGGGTTGTCATGCAGTTGTTTGAGTATTCTGCTCCTCAAATCCCCCTCAGGTATGTACAATGGACCCTTATAGTACAGTGCCCCGTCCTTTACTTCGAACCCCCCCCTGAGTTTCCCCAGTGATACCAATTTCCCGGATCTTGGTTTGTGCATCCTGATCATCCCTCGTCAGACCGGCCAGCTCTTGCCTCCCGACGAACACTCCCCCACACACCCATCTGTCCTCGGGAATGACATGTCGTGCTTCTGGTCCTCCCTCCCCTTCCTCGTATTCAGGCTTGCGAGAGAGGGCGTCTGCTCTGACATTTTCCTTCCCAGGCACGTACCTAATCTCAAAATTAAACTTGGAAATCTCTTGAGCCCACCGCACTTGTCGTTGGTTGATCACTCTTGCCGTTCTCCAATATTCCAGGTTCTTGTGGTCAGTACACACCTTGACTTTGTGCTGTGCACCTATGAGAAAATGTCTCCATCGTCGAAAGGCCTCGTGAATTGCCAGTAGTTCCCGATCGTACACTGTATAGTTTTGCTCTGACTTGTTCAGCTTCCTGGAAAAGAAGGCACACGGCTTCCACTGTTCCCCATTTTCCTGCTGGAGCAATATGCCCCCCACAGCTCTGTCTGGCACGTCCGTCTCTAGCCTCATCGGCTTCTGCAGATCCACATGTAGGAGCTGCTCTTCCGACGCGAAAGCCCTCTTAAGCTTTTCAAAGGAACGCTGTGCCTCTTCTGTCCATTCGAACTTCTTCTTACTGCTGAGACAATCCGTTATGGGTGCCGTTAGATGGGCGAAGTTCTTGATGAACTTCCTGTAGAAATTTGCAAACCCCAAGAACCTCTGCACGTCCTTCCTGTTCTTGGGGGGCTTCCATTCTAGCACGGCCTGCACCTTGCCTGGGTCCATGGCCAAGCCCTTGTCTGACAACCTGTAGCCCAGGAACTCCACCTCTCGTGCATGGAATTGGCATTTCTCCAGTTTGACCCACAGCTGATGCTCCTGCAGCCTTTTCAGCACTTCCCTGACATCTTTCACATGCTGCTCCTCGTTCTCTGAGTAGATAAGTACGTCGTCCAGGAAGGCCACACAATTCACAATTGGAGTCCGAAGGGCATAACTAAGTACTCAAAGGCTCCCAGAGGGGTGAACATGGTGGTTTTCCTTTCATCCCCCTCCCTCATCCTTATCAAGTTGTACGCCCCCCGAAGGTCCAACTTGGTAAAAATCTTCCCCTTCCTTACCCTGGCCAAGATTTCATCAGTTCTGGGCATTGGGAAGGTCACTGCTTCCGACACCCTGTTCAACCCACGGTAGTCCACTACGAACCTGGGCTCATGGGAGTCTCGCTTGTCCACAAAGAACACTGGACCACCCCCCACCGCCCTCGATTCCCTTATGAACCCTCGCTTCAGGTTCTTGTCAATAAACTTCCGCAATTCCTGCATCTCCCTATCTGACATGGCGTACATGCCCATGACATGCCCACTGGCAGCTGAGCGTCTGGGAGCAAGTTGATCTGGCAGTCAAAGGGCTTGTGGGGGGGTAGCCGATCCGCCTCCTTCTCGCTGAAGACTTCTTCCAAGTCCGCATACTGAGGTGGTATCTTCCCTTTTTCCCCTACTGCCATCCCTGCCACCCTGGCTACTGCCATCCTCGAGGTTTCCCCTCCGTGGCAATGCTCTACGCAGTGGGCCGACCCAAAGGTGACTGTCCGCTGATGCCACCCTACTACTGGGTCGTGCAGTGCCAGCCAACTCATTCCCAGTATGATAGGTGGTCCTGCTAAGGTGGCTACGTGAAAGGCAATGGTCTCAGTGTGTCTGGAAACTGTCATTTTCATGGGCGGGGTCTGGTGGGTCACTTCCCCTCCCAAAAGTTCTCTCCCATCAATCGTGGTTACTTGCAGGGGATGTTCTAGAGGCACCACCTGTAGCTGGTGTTCTAGCGCAAAATCCTTGCTAAAGAAGTTGCAAGAGCTGCCTGAATCCAGCAGCGCCTTCACTTTGATGGGGTGTCCGTTTGGGAGTTCTAGCACCACCTCTATGACGATGGCTGCTCGGGGAGGGTCTGGTTTGGGCACTTCTACTGGTTGCTCGCCTGGCTGCTGTGCCCTCCTTCCTGCAGCCAAGCACGGCCGTTTCCCGGAGCCTCTTTTTTTTCCTCCTCACTCCCCACTGCCCCCACCATTCCTTGCCACGCCTTCTTCTGAGGGCATACTCTGGCAAAATGTCCCGGCTGCTGGCATAGGAAACACCTCTTACTGGTTTTCCCCTCCTTCTTACGCACCTCGCTGGAGTTTGAAAACCCGCACACGCGCGCTCCTCCAATCTCCATTGGCTCCTCGGGTGGCACAGTAGACACTGGTATGTCTGGAATGCGGTTGTCATGCCAACGCTCTGCTCTCCCTTCCCGCCTTTCCAGCGTGCGCGTCTGTCAGGGGCTCAGGGACAGAGGCACAGGGGAGAGAGGAGATGGAGAGCGAAGGGGAAGAATCTGAGGGCAGCATAGGGGAGTATGACAGTGACCCGAGAGATTCCATGAGCTTCTCCAGCGAATCAGAAGATGCCCAGAAGGAGGCGCCGATGGTCAGGGCGAGGGAGGTCCCAGGGGGGACACACCAGAGACAGGGGGCCAGCGGGGACTCCCAAAGCAGCAGCTGGAGATCAGGACCAGCTTCCCCACCAGAGCAGAGTGGGGGGGGGAAGAGTCACAGGTGTCAGGTCCAGCTAGCCCCCCCCGAAGGGGGAAGCAGTGACAGGAGCAGTGAAACGGTCAGGAGGAAGGTTGCCGGCTGGGTGCGCGCGCCAAGTTCAAATGTACAGGCGCGCGGGACAGCAGAAAGCCCAGATCGGGAACCAGGTCCTAAAGCCCGCCGGAGGCAGGGGGAAGACTCAGGGGATTCAGCGTCAGAAGAGTCTAGGAAGGGAGAAAACCCAGCTGACAGGCGGAGCCAGCGGAGGAAAGAGCAAAGGAAGAGGTGGAGCAAGGCTAGGGTCTTATACTGGTGTATGGGGGGAGGAGACTCAGATGGAGCTTCAGCGGTCTAGAGTCTCAGACGTAGAGCTGCACGCTGCTGATGTGAAAGGGAAACTGAACTTCAATAAAGACTTTTGTATATAACAACGGACTGGCGTTGGTCCTTTGTGAGCTGGGACCTCGGGCAGCTCTGACAGCGTCTCTTGTCGGACTCCTACAGCGAGTGCCAACTTGGTCAGCTGGTCCATCGATTCCGGGTGGGGTGAGCGGGAAAGTTCGTCTCTCACCCAAGGGGATAAGCCCTCCTCAAATAACATTTGTACTGGTTCCGAACTCAGGTCCCACCCAAGTTTATGGATCAGCATAGCAAATCTCAACCAGTACTCTCTCACTGACTGGTTTCCTTGTTTGCACCCCATCAGTTCTTTGCGCGTCACGCTCAGTTCAACATCGCTCGAGAACATGTGATCCATCGCGCTAAAAAACTTTCTCAGGTCCTTCAAGGCCGCGTTCTCCGCTGCCATTAAGGGTCGAACCCAATCTCTGGCCCGCCCCTCCAGGTGCCCCACCACGAAAGCGACTCTTCCCCCATCGTGGGCAAAGTCATCGTACTACAGCTCCAGCGCATACTGCACTTCTGTCTTAAAAACGTTATAATCTCTGGGGTTGCCCCCAAACTTCTGCACAAGTCCCGGTACCTTTCTTGCGATGGGGGTAATCTTCCCCTGGGCATCATGTGTCCTCCTTTCATCCAGCCGCGCCGCTAGTAGAGCCAGTTACTGCTCCAAGTCTCGGTTTCTCTCCTCCAGACTCTGTCCGCCTTTGGCCCCCTCTCCTGCGCCGGCTCCTCCGGTTTGACTCATGATTGTATCCCGGTCCTCTTGCACACAAGCAACGTAAGGGACTCACGGATTGCTGTCACGGGAATTGGGGTTGCTTGTGTGTAAACCTCTAGCTGTTCCAAACTGCTTAGTGTCGGTTGTGTCTTTCCCTTACTGAGCAGCCTTGGCGCTGCTGCTCAGTTGCTAGCAGAATCCGTGAGTGGGCGTCTCCTAAATTTCCTCCAGCATAAGAATTCCTTAACGGACAACATTCGCCTCGCCTCTCTGCGCGGAAGCCTTCTGCGCAGAGTGGGCGTGCCGAGTGGTGGTCCTCCACCCTCCCCACTGACTTCACTGGAAGAGTCTCGGAGCCTCGCCTCCGAGCTGCTCTCCGCCTCTCCCTTCTTCCTGGTGTCCCCTGGACTTCCTTCCCCAAATGACGTTCTCTCTCTTCCCTTACTAGTCCCCTCTCCTGCAGAATCTGGGAGCCTCGCCTCTCCACTATGCTCTGATGTCAGTTCCCTGACACACACACTTTGCGATTTCTGTGTCAATGTGCATTAACAGCAAAGAACACGACTTGAAGTAAGCGAAATCCAAGATTCTTCTCTCTATGTAGCTGGAACCCAAAACAACCTGTTTGGCTTTGTTTGGGGTTATTACACTTCGCTTTGCTATTTGTGGGTGAATGCACACCGAAAGGGCAATCGAAGCTTATTCGACCTTTTTCTATTGAGATGGAACCAAAACACCTATGCTTGATTTGGGCTGATAACAAATATGTCATCTGCGATTTTTGGTTGAATGTGCATTCTAACCCCCAAAACACCAATTTGAAATAAGCCCAATCAGAGCTTTATCATCTTCTTTTTATGTAGATGGAACCCAAAACACCTTTTTGCTTTCGTTTGGGGTGACTCTAGCGCACACCCAAATAACACCATGTGAATTGAAAAAAGCCCAATCAAAGCTTATTCGTCTTCTTACAATGCATATGGAAGCGAAAAGATGGTGTTGTGTTCTTTTGGTCTCATTGCACACTGTCAGTGGCTCAGGAACAGAGGTGCAGGGGAGAGAGGAAATGGAGAGCGAAGGGGAAGAATCTGAGGGCAGCGTAGGGGAGTATGACAGCGACCCGAGAGATTCATAGAATCATAGAATCATAGAATAATAGAGTTGGAAGAGACCACAAGGGCCATCGAGTCCAACCCCCTGCCAAGCAGGAAACACCATCAGAGCACTCCTGACATATGGTTGTCAAGCCTCTGCTTAAAGACCTCCAAAGAAGGAGACTCCACCACACTCCTTGGCAGCAAATTCCACTGTCGAACAGCTCTTACTGTCAGGAAGTTCTTCCGAATGTTTAGGTGGAATCTTCTTTCTTGTAGTTTGGATCCATCGTAGTTTGGCTCCGTGTCTGCTTCTCTGGAGCAGCAGAAAACAACCTTTCTCCCTCCTCTATGTGACATCCTTTTATATATTTTAACATGGCTATCATATCACCCCTTAACCTCCTCTTCTCCAGGCTAAACACGCCCAACTCCCTTAGCCGTTCCTCATAAGGCATCGTTTCCAGACCTTAGACCATTTTGGTTGCCCTCCTCTGGACACGTTCCAGTTTGTCAGTGTCCTTCTTGAATTGTGGTGCCTAGAACTGGACACAGTACTCCAGGTGAGGTCTGACTAGAGCAGAATACAGTGGCACTATTACTTCCCTTGATCTAGATGCTATACTCCTATTGATGCAGCCCAGAATTGCATTGGCTTTTTTAGCTGCCGCGTCACACTGTTGGCTCATGTCAAGTTTGTGGTCAACCAAGACTCCTAGATCCTTTTCACATGTACTGCTCTCAAGCCAGGTGTCACCCATCTTGTATTTGTGCCTCTCATTTTTTTTGCCCAAGTGCAATACTTTACATTTCTCCCTGTTAAAATTCATCTTGTTTGTTTTGGCCCAGTTCTCTAATCTGTCAAGGTCATTTTGAAGTGTGATCCTGTCCTCTGGGGTGTTAGCCACCCCTCCCAGTTTGGTGTCATCTGCAAATTTGATCAGGATGCCCTTGAGTCCATCATCCAAGTCGTTGATAAAAATGTTGAATAAGACCGGGCCCAAGACAGAACCCTGTGGTACCCCACTAGTCACTCTTCTCCAGGATGAAGAGGAACCATTGATGAGCACTCTTTGGGTTCGGTCAGTCAGATTCCATGAGCTTCTCCAGCGAATCAGAAGATTCCCAGAAGGAGGCGCCGATGGTCAGGGCAAGGGGGGTCCCAGGGGGAACACACCATAAACAAGGGGCCAGCGGGGACTCCCAAAGCAGCAACGGGAGATCAGGACCAGCTTCCCCACCAGAGCGTAGTGGGGGGAAGAGTCCCAGGTGTCAGGACCAGCGTCTCCCCCAGCAGGGAGAGAAGATGAGTCAGGGCTGACCATGCCTCTATCGGAGAGTGGGGGAACGGAGGGGAGGTCAGGTCCAGCTAGCCTCCCAGAAGGGGGAAGCAGTGACAGGTGGGAACGTTTGGGCAAAGAGGGGCTGCCAGGACCCAAGCCGGAGGGAGTTGGCCTCGGGAAGAGGGGGGGCAGCATCGTAGCCCACTTCGACGGGGACCTGCAGCAGTATCCTAACTTCAGGGCAGACATAGCTTTCACGCTCAATTTGCTTCGGAAAGACTTTAGAGATGAGGAGGAAAAAGTAGGGTTCATAATCACTCATCTGCATGGGGAAGCTAAATCGTGGCTGCACAATTTATGGCGTGAAAATGATCCCGCCCTCCAGGATTCAAACGCATTTATCAAAGCTATGGACGCTTGTCTTAAATCAACGGTAGATGTGGATGTGGCCAGGAGGGAAATGCACGGGCTGACGCAGGGCAAAGCCACGGTTAGACAATATCACTCCCGCTTTTTTGCGTTAGTAAATGTGCTGGGCTGGGAGAAGGACTCAGCTGACGTGAGGGATCTGTTCTGGGAGGAGCTAAATGGAGCCGTGAAAGATGAGCTGGCGAGGGGAGAGAGACCTACCAATACCACAGAAGTCGTCCAGAGGGCGCTGGCGATAGGGGTGCGCCTGGAAGAACGCCCTTGGAGCAGGGATGACAGACGGATGGCACGCACGCCAGCCAAACAACTCCCTTCCTTCCCAGAGAGCCAGGGCGCGCACAATCCACGCCACCACTGGGGGGGGGGGAGAAGAGCCGATGGAGATAGGTGATGCCAGGGCTCAGACAGCGACCAGAGCCCAAACACCGGGAGCAGTCAAGACGAAGGCTCCTAGAGGGAGCAGGAAGTGTTATATCTGCAACAGTGCACTGCACATGACCAAAGAGTGTCCCCAGAGGATCCAGAAGCACACTGCAGCCTTAGCAACAGTACGGGGAGCAGTTCAGCAGGGGGAACAGCTGCAGGGAAACGACGAAGCCTGGCTGGAGGCAGAGGCACTGGGACCCAGCCAGGCGAGTCAGTGAAGCAGTCCCCAGAGATTTTGCAGCCCACAGACCCCCTCCCACCCAAACCAGTGGTGCAACTCACCGCATCACTCCAGCTGCCAAATGGAATCACCCTGGAAGTCCCTATTACCATTGACTCTGGTAGTAATGCAGACTTTATAGGAGTGGACTTCATCAGGCTACATTGCATAGCGCTCCTACCAGCCACGATGCCCCTAAACGTCGTCACGGTCGATGGCAGGAAGCTGCTGGGTGGACAGGTGGTGCAGCAAACACCGCCTCTGGTAATGCAAATTGGAAATCACCGGGAAGTCATCAGCTTCAATGTCACCCACCTGTCGGACACGCCCATAGTGTTGGGCATGAGTTGGCTGGATAGACACAGCCCGGCATTAGCATGGTACCAGCGAAAATTAACCTTCTGCTCCTCCTACTGCGCAGAACACTGCATCCGAACCAGCCAGGAAGAGGAGGGACAAGGGGATGAACCACAGCTACACCTAGGCATGGTGCAGGCGGTACCCAACAAGTACAAGGCGTTTTTGGAGGTCTTCTGCGAGAAGGAAGCGGACAAGCTGCCTCCCCACCGGCCCTACGACTGCGCGATTGACCTCCTACCGGGGGCGACGCTGCCGACTGGAAAACTGTATTCCATGTCTGAAGACGTACTGCCGGTCACCAAGATGGCGCACTTCATTCCTTGCGCGAAGGTGGCCACAGCGAAACAGACTGCCAAACTGTTCATAGACCACGAGTTCAAAGTTCACGGCTTACCACGGTCCATCCTGTCCGACCGGGGTCGCCAATTCGTCTCGAGCTTCTGGCAGAAGCTGCTGGGCATCCTGAACGTCAAGATCAACTTAGCGTCGGCACGACACCCGCAGACCAACGGGCAGGCGGAGAGGGTCAACGCCATCATGCAGCAGTACCTGCGATGCTACGCGAATCAACAGCCCTTGACCTGGGTGGACTACCTACCGCTGGCCGAGTTTGCCTACAACAACACGAAGCACGGGTCTACAGGGGTGACACCGTTCTTCGCCAACAATGGGCGGCATCCCAGAACCTTCCCGGGGTTAGAGACGAAGGGGGAGGGGGAGCCACGGGGTGCAGAGCACTTGGCAGCAGAGTTGCAGGAGGTCCACGACCAACTCCGAAGGCACTTGGAACTAGCAAAACACGCCTACAAAATGCAGGCAGACAGGCACAGGAGAGTCGGGGAAGACATCCAGGTGGGGGACTGGGTCTGGTTAGCGGCCCAGGCAGTGCCGGCCAGAACGTTAGCTAAGAAGAAGCTCAGACACAAGCAGCTAGGGCCTTACCAAGTCGAGGCACAAATCAACCCAGTGGCCTTCCGGTTAACACTCCCGGAGGGCTCCAGAATGCACCCGGTATTTCATAGGTCAGTGCTCACACCCTACAAAGAACCCCACAGGTTTCAGGCGCCAGGGACCGCACCACATCCACTCAGAAAATCACCAACGGGGGAGGAGTCCACGAGGGCGGCGCCACTCAACGAGGTCACGGAGATTTTAGACTCGAGATGGGGGGAAGAGGGAGTTGAATATCTCCTCGCCAGGGAAGGTACCCCGGCCAGCGCCAACAGGTGGGTACCGGACTATGCCTTGGAGGAGCACTACCTCAAAGACGACTTCCATGCACTCTTCCCACACAGACCTATGCCGGCAGATTATTTCGACGACTGGCTTTTCACACCCACACTTTCAGCCAGCACGTTCCAGGGGTTCTCATCAGCTGAGGAAACGGCGCCAGACACAAGCTCCCCGGAGGGATGACTCTCGGGGTCTGCCACGGACCGCTCTTATTGGTGGGACAATCAACCGGAGGTGGGGTGGAGCAGGGAACTGCTAAGGGGGCCCTGGCACGCAGCATCACCCGAGGTAACAGGGGGAGAGACGGACATGGACGTGTTGGGGGAGGACCTTGGGTTCGAACACGAATGCAGAGAGATGGAAGCAGAGGAGATCGACGTCGACGAGCCCATTACGGGCTGGCCAGATCCAGCTGGCCGGCTACACACCAGGGGGAAGGAACGGTATCCCGCACTCACCCCCACAGCACTGGAGCACCCGGAACCCGCACCCGAAGGGGAGGAGGGGGGAAGGGGGGCTTCGAGGGGGGGATGGATGTCAGGGGCTCAGGAACAGAGGTACAGGGGAGAGAGGAAATGGAGAGCGAAGGGGAAGAATCTGAGGGCAGCGTAGGGGAGTATGACAGCGACCCGAGAGATTCCATGAGCTTCTCCAGCGAATCAGAAGATTCCCAGAAGGAGGCGCCGATGGTCAGGGCAAGGGGGGGTCCCAGGGGGAACACACCAGAAACAAGGGGCCAGCGGGGACTCCCAAAGCAGCAGCGGGAGATCAGGACCAGCTTCCCCACCAGAGCGTAGTGGGGGGGAAGAGTCCCAGGTGTCAGGACCAGCGTCTCCTCCAGCAGGGATAGAAGATGAGTCGGGACTGACCACGCCTCCGTCGGAGAGTGGGGGAACGGAGGGGAGGTCAGGCCCAGCTGGCCTCCCCGAAGGGGGAAGCAGTGACAGGAGCAGTGTAACAGTCAGGAGGAAGGTTGCCGGCTGTGCGCGCGCGCCAAGTTCGAATGTACAGGCGCGGGGGACAGCAGAAAACCCGGATTGGGAGGCAGGTCCTAAAGCCCGCCGGAGGCAGGGGGAAGACTCAGGGGACTCAGCGTCAGATGAGTCTAGGAAGGGCGAGACCCCAGCTGACATGCGGAGCCAGAGGAGGAAAGAGCAAAGGAAGAGGTGGAGCAAGGCTAGAGTCTTAAACTGGTGTCTGGGGGGAGGAGATTCAGACGGGGCTTCGACGGTCTAGAGTTTCAGACGTAGAGCTGCGCGCTACGGTTGTGAAGATGAAACTGAACTTCAATAAAGACTTTTGTATATAACAACGGACTGGTGTTGGTCCTTTGTGAGCTGGGACCTCGGGCAGCTCTGACACACACACTTTGCGATTTCTGTGTCAATGTGCATTAACAGCAAAGAACACGACATGAAGTAAGCGCAAAGCCATTTCCGAGCTAGAGAGGAGAGGGGGTTGCGGGCTAACCCCTCCCACACACTCCACTCGCAGGTGCTTGCCTTTTGCCCCCGCGAGAACAGGGGAATCCCCGGGCGTGCCGGCAACTTTTAGCAGCGTCTTCACAGGCATTAGGGTGATTTATGCAAGGTGCCTGGCGCTCCAGGGCACTTTAATCCGGAAATCTAATTAATCAACAGATCTATTTAAACTAAAGCCCTGGATAAAACAAATTTAATTGAAGGTCACGTATAAATGAAAATATAATTAATTAACAGATCTATTAAGTGCCTGCCTTCGATCAGACAAAATTTAATTGAAGTGCTTTATTTTATTTTATTTTATAAAATTTTTATTGGTTTTACAAAATTTTTAAAGACAAACAAACACGTAAAAAGACATACAAACACGTATAATTTCGTAACATTTTTTCGTAAACTTCTTTTCCGGGACTCCCCCATACCCCCCCTTTCTGCATCCCAATGTCCAAAATATTTTTTTAGCAACTTCTAAATATTCCTTTCCAACCTCTGTCGTCTTAATCTTTTCTATAATCTTATCTCATAACACTGTATCCCTTTCTTCCTGAAAATTTCAACATTCTAACATTCATCAAGTTTATAATAGTCCTTAAGGTAACTTTTAAATTTTCTCCATTCTTCTTCCGCCGTCTCTTTTCCCTGATCACGGATTCTGCTTGTCATCTCAGCCAATGTCATATAGTCCATCACCTTCATCTGCCATTCTTCTAGAGTGGGTAGATCTTGTGTCTTCCAATACTTTGCGATGAGTATTCTTGCTGCTGTTGTAGCATACATAAAGAAAGTTCTGTCCTTCCTTGACACCAATTGACCGACGATGCCCAAGAGGAAGGCCTCTGGTTTTTTAGGGAAAGTACATTTAAGTACCTATTTCATTTCATTATAAATCATTTCCCAGAAGGCCTTAATCTTCGGGCATGTCCACCAAAGGTGATAGAAGGTACCTTCAGTCTCTTTACATTTCCAACACTTATTATCAGGCAAATGATAAATTTTTGCCAGCTTGACTGGGGTCATGTACCACCTGTAAACCATTTTCATAATGTTTTCCTTTAAGGCATTGCATGCCGTAAATTTTATACCGGTGTTCCACAACCATTCCCAGTCAGCAGACATAATGTTTTGGCCAATGTCCTGTGCCCACTTAATCATAGCAGATTTAACTGTTTCGTCCTGTGTATTCCATTTCAGCAGCAAGTTATACATTCTTGATAAATTCTTAGTATTGGGTTCTAACAATTCAGTCTCTAATTTTGATTTTTCCACCTGAAAGCCAATTTTCCTATCCTGTTTGAAAAATTCCATTATTTGGTGATATTGAAACCAATTTTGTACTTTATGTTTCATTTTCTCATGACTTTGTAATTTCAATTTATCTCCCTCCTGTTCCAAAATTTCCCAATACTTCGGCCATCCGACCTCCATATTGAGTTTCTTCACTGCCTTAGCCTCCACTGGTGACACCCATCTGGGGGTTTTGTTTTCCAACAGATCTTTATATCTTATCCAAACATTAAACAGTGCTTTTCTGACAATATGATTTTTAAAGGCGCTATGCAGCTTAATTTTATCATACCATAGATATGCATGCTGTCAGAGGCTGCCTCAGGTCTCAGCTCACAAAAGACCAACGCCAAGCTCTTCTTATATACAAGGATGTTTATTGCAGTTCATTATTGGTTCCACAACCGAGGCGCGCAGCCCCGCGTCTCTAACGTCAGACATTTGAAGTCCCCTCTGAGTCGGTCCCGCCTCTACACCAACTTAAGAGGCTTGTGCTAGACCACCTCTTCCTGTCTTTCCTTTTCCGCAGGGTCTTTCTGCCCCCCCTGGGTTCCTTCCCTCCTGCTCTCTCCTGAAGCGGATTCCTCAGATGCCTGTTCCCCCCTCCTTCGTGCTTTGGGGCTAGGCTCCTCCTCCGGGCTTTCTCCATTTCCGCGCGCCTCCACATTTTGAACTTGGCGCGCGTTCGCTACCCCTGACCTTCCTCTTGACACTTACACTACTCCCTGTACTACTCTCCGCCTCTTCTGGCAGGACGTCCTGCCCCGATCTCCTTCCCCTGTCTCTTTCCTGCTCCGCTCCGTGTGTCACACTGGGAACTCCCCTCTCTTCCCTTCGTTCCTGCTGGGAAGCCGGCCCCGATCTCCCACTCCCACTCGGGGTTTCCCTGCTGCTTCCCTGCTCCTGGCAGGTCCCCCCTGTGACCCCCCCTTGTCCTGACTAGGGGCGCCCCCTCCTGAGAAGCCTCCGATTCACTTGAGAGACTCATGGAAGATCTCAAGTCATTGTCATCCTCTTCCTCACTGTCCTGGGATTCTTCCTCGTCGCTCTCCATCTCCTCCCTCACCTGTGCCTCTGTCTCTGAACCCCTGACATCCATCCCCCCCTCGAAGCCCCCCCTTCCCCCCTCCCGCTGCTCGGGCGCAGGTTCCGGGGGCTCCGTCGTTGCGGAGGTCGCTGCCGGACACAGGTCGTCGACGTCGATCTCCTCTGCTTCCAGTTCATTGTTTGTGTACTCGAACCCATTGTCCTCTCCGAACATGTTCACGTCCTCCCCTCCCCCTGTTGCCTGGGTGGGGTCTGCTTGCCAAGGACCGATCCGCCACCTCGTGCGCCAGTCCTCTTCTGGTTGGTCGTCCCACCAGTAAGAAGGGTCGGTGTCCACCCCCGAACACGATCCCCTTGGAGGGCTCGACTCTGGCGTTGTCTCCTCTGCGGAGGAGAACCCTCGGAAGGTGCTGGCGGAAAGTGTGGGCGTAAAAAGCCAATCGTCGAAAAACTGTGCTGGCATGGGCCTGTGTGGGAAAAGGGCATGGAACTCGTCCTTGAGGAGGGGTTCGTCCAAAGCGTAGTCCAGCACCCAACTGTTGGCGCTGGCCGGGGCGCCCTCCCTGGCGAGAAAATATTCTACTCCCTCTTCCCCCCATCTCGAGTCCAGAATCTCTGTGACCTCGTTGACTGGTTCGTCCTTAGGTGACCTCCCCCTCTTGGGCGACTCCCTGCTTGGTTCTGGTGCCGTCCCTGACTCCTGAAATCTGTGTGGGGCCTTGTAGGGGGTGAGCACCGACCTATGAAAGACCGGGTGCATTCTGGAACCCTCGGGGAGGGCCAATCGAAACGCTACGGGATTGATCCTGGCCTCAACTTGGTACGGCCCTAGTTGCCTGTGTCCTAGCTTCTTTTTAGCTAACGACTTGGCCGGCACCGCTTGGGCCGCTAACCATACCCAGTCTCCCACCTGGATGTCTTCCCCCTCCCTCCTGTGTTTGTCCGCCTGCACCTTATAGGCTTGTTTAGCTAGCTCTAAATGTCTCCGTAGCTCGTCGTGCACTTCTTGCAATTCTGCTGCGAAATGGTCGGCTTCCTGTGGCGCCCCCTCCCCCTTCGTTACGAGCCCCGGGAAGGTTCTGGGATGCCTTCCATTGTTAGCGAAGAACGGCGTCACCCCCGTCGGCGCGTGCTTCGTGTTGTTGTAGGCAAACTCAGCCATCGGCAGGTAATCCACCCAAGCCGCGGGTCGCTGATTGGCGTAACATCTCAGGTACTGCTGCATGATCGCGTTGACCCTCTCTGCTTGGCCGTTGGTCTGCGGATGTCTCGCCGACGACAGGTTGATTTTGACGTGCAGGATCCCTAGGAGCTTCTGCCAGAAGCTGGACACAAACTGGCGCCCCCTGTCGGACAGAATGGACCGTGGCAACCCATGCACCTTGAACACGTGGTCGATGAACAGTTTGGCTGTTTGCTCCGCTGTCGCCACCTTCGCGCAAGGAATGAAATGCGCCATCTTGGTGAACAGGTCTACAACCACAAGCACCGCCGTCTTGCCTCGCGAACTGGGCAGATCAGTGACAAAGTCCAGCGCCACCCTCTCCCATGGTTGCAGTGGCGTTCCCAGCGGTTCCAGCAGTCCCGCTGGCTTCTGGTGCACTGGCTTGGACCTTTGACACGTGTCACACCTGGCGACGTACTCCGCGACCTCCCCTCGCATCTGGGGCCACCAAAAGTCTCTGGCCACTAATTCCGTCGTCTTTTCCTTGCCGAAGTGGCCAGCGCTGGGTGCGTCGTGCAACTGCTGCAGAACCTTCGCGCGGAGATCGTCTCCCGGAACGTAGAGAGCACCTTTACGGGTCAGCAGGCCGTCGCGTATCTGGAACTCGTCGTCCTTCGCTGTGCCCCTCCGCACCTCTTCCATCTTGGACTGTGCGAACGGATCCGCCTGCAACGCGCGACGCACCGCCTCCAGGTCCACGGCGGCTGAAGCGCACGCCCACGCCTGCGGTGCAAAAATGTGCTTGGCTGCCACCGGTGCCGCTGCCTCGAGATACTGCGGTTTCCTGGAGAGCGCATCTGCTATGACATTGTTGTCGCCTGGGATGTACTCTATCCTGAAATCGAAATCCGCAAAGAACTCCGCCCAGCGTATGTGCCTCTGGCTCTGTAGCTTCGCCGTGCGCCAGTACTCTAGGTTCTTGTGGTCCGTGCGGACCTGCACGGTGTGCTTGGCTCCAATGAGGAAGTGCCTCCACGCCTTGAAAGCTGCGTGGATGGCCAGCAACTCCCTGTCCCAGATGGTGTAGTTCTGCTCCGACTTGCTGAGCTTCCGGGAGTAGAAAGCACAGGGCCTCCAGTTCCCCTGCGGGTCTTCCTGTAAGAGGACGGCCCCCACCGCTCTGTCAGATGCGTCAGTCTCAACCCTCATGGGCCTGCCAGGATTCACGTGTAGCAGCTGTTCTTCGGACGCGAAGAGACTCTTAAGTCTCCTGAAGGACTGCTCCGCTTGGTCCGTCCAGGTGAACTTCTTCTTCTTGGAGCTGAGAGTGTCCGTGATAGCTGCCGTCTCCCTGGCGAAACCCCTGATGAACTTGCGGTAAAAGTTGGCGAAGCCGACGAACCTCTGGACCTCTTTCCGATTTCGCGGGCTCTTCCAGTCCAACACCGCGCGGACCTTGGCGCTGTCCATGGCTAGTCCCCTGTCGGACAGCCTATAGCCCAGAAAATCCACCTCCGTCACGTCAAATTGGCACTTCTCCAGCTTGGCGTAGAGCCTGTGCTCCCGTAGCCTCTGCAGGACCTCCTTCACGTCGCTCTCGTGAGCCTCCGGCGATTCTGAGAAGATCAGAATGTCGTCGAGGAAACATACGCACTTCTTGTAGAGGAGTCCCGCTAGCACGTGATGCATAAAAGCTTGGAAAAGTGGGAGCCATTTTGGAGACCAAACGGCATAACTCTGTATTCGTAGGTGCCCAACGGCGTGAACATGGCCGTCTTCCACTCATCACCCTCTCGCACGCGTATGAGATTGTAAGCTCCGCGGAGATCCAACTTGGTGAAGATCTTCCCTTTCCGCACCGTCGCGAGCAGGTCGTCAATCTTGGGCATGGGAAAGGCCGTGGGCTTTGTCTTTGAGTTTATGAATCTAAAGTCTACGATCAGCCTCTTTTGGGGCGTGTCCTTCTTCTTCACAAAAAACACAGGACTGCCCCCTACAGCCTTCGATTCTCAGATGAATCCCCGCTGCAGGTTGTGATCTATGAACTCCCTGAGCTCCTGCAGCTCCTCCTCGGACATGGAATACAGCTTCACAGGCGGCAGCCTTGTCCCTGGCAAGAGGTCAATAGCGCAATCGTAGGGCCGGTGAGGTGGCAACTGGTCAGCCTCCTTTTCGCAGAAAACCTCCAAAAACCCCTTGTACTTGAGGGGTACTGCTTGCGCCATGCTGAGACGTAGCTGCTGCCCCTCCTCTTGGCCCTCCTCCTCCTGACCGGTCTGGATGCAATGCTGCGCGCAATAGGACGAGCCGAAGGTGAGCTGCCGCTGGTACCACGCCATGGTCGGGCTGTGCCTATCCAGCCAACTCATGCCTAACACTATAGGCGTGTCTGACAGGCGGGTGACGTTGAAACTGATGACTTCTCGGTGATTGCCAATCTGCATCACCATGGGCGGCGTCTGTTGTACCACTTGCCCCCCCAGCAGCTTCCTGCCATCCACTGTGACGACGTTCAATGGCAGCGTGGCTGGCAGAAGCTCTATGCGATGCTGCTTGACGAACTGCACCCCCACGAAGTCTGCGTTGCTCCCACTGTCAATTGTGATGGGGACCTCCAGGGTGCGTCCATTAGGTAGCTGGAGAGTTGCAGTGAGCTGCACTACAGGCTTGGGTGGCAGGGGGTCTGTAGGCTGCAAAAGCGCTGGGGACTGCTCTACTGACTCGCCTGGCTGTGCCCCAACATTGCTGATTCCAGCCAGGCATTGTCGTTTCCCTGAGACTGCTCTTCATGCTGTGCTGCTGCAGTTACTGTTGCCAAGGCTGCAGTGTGCTGCCGGAGCCTCTGGGGACACTCTTTCGCCATGTGCGTTGCACTGTCACAGATGTAACACTTCCTGTTCCCTCTAGGAGGCTTCTTCTTGACTGTTCCGGACGTTGGGGCTCCGGCCACTGACTGAGCCTTTGCACTCCCCAGTTCCATAGGCTCCTCCCCTGCCTGCAGCTGAGGTGAGAGACGCGGACGTCCTGGATCTCTGGGAAACAAAGGAGGCACTCTAGACGGTGCGTGAAGCTGGCTACCCCCTTCATTGCGCCAAGGGCGTTCTTCCTGGCGCACTCCAATGGCAAGCGCTCGCTGCACCACGTCTGCCAGGGTTTTAGGTCTGTCCCCCCTTGCCAGCTCGTCTTTCACAGGGCCAGAGAGCCCCTCCCAAAATAAGTCTCTGACAGCCAGAGAATCTTTCTCCCATCGCAGCACATTCAGCAAGGCGAAAAAGCGAGCATGGTACTGACGTACTGAAGCCTTGCCTTGCCTTAAACCATGGATCTGCTGGCGTGCTACATCCACATCCACGGTAGACTGGAAGCAAGCGTCCATGCATTTGATAAATTCATCAGAGTCCCTTCGAGCAGGGCAATCCTCGCGCCACAGATTGCGCAGCCAAGCCCTCGCTTCCCCATGCAAGTGGGACACAATGAAACCCACCTTCTCCTCCTCATCTTTAAAGTCGTCGCGAAGCAAATGCAGCGCATATTCTACGTCTGCTTTAAAACTGGGGTATTGCTGCAGGTTCCCATCGAAGTGGGCTACCAAGTTGCCCCCTCTTCTGCCCAGTGCTACTCCAGCAGCTTTGGTCCCCGGGAACCCCACTTGGCATGCATGATCCCACCTGGCTTGCAGATCTTGGCACCGCTTTTCCGCCTCTTCCCCCTTCTTCTGGGAGACCACTACCTCAGTGGTAAGCCGGGAGACTGCGTTGCGTAGCTCAGCTATCTGCTGCTCCATACTCATGGCTGCCAAACTTCGTGAGCTTTGCAAAAAAAAAAAAAAAAAATTGCGTATTTTTGGAGGGGACTTACTGTCAGAGGCTGCCTCAGGTCTCAGCTCACAAAAGACCAACGCCAAGCTCTTCTTATATACAAGGATGTTTATTGCAGTTCATTATTGGTTCCACAACCGAGGCGCGCAGCCCCGCGTCTCTAACGTCAGACATTTGAAGTCCCCTCTGAGTCGGTCCCGCCTCTACACCAACTTAAGAGGCTTGTGCTAGACCACCTCTTCCTGTCTTTCCTTTTCCGCAGGGTCTTTCTGCCCCCCTGGGTTCCTTCCCTCCTGCTCTCTCCTGAAGCGGATTCCTCAGATGCCTGTTCCCCCCTCCTTCGTGCTTTGGGGCTAGGCTCCTCCTCCGGGCTTTCTCCATTTCCGCGCGCCTCCACATTTGAACTTGGCGCGCGTTCGCTACCCCTGACCTTCCTCTTGACACTTACACTACTCCCTGTACTACTCAGAGAGCCAGTGTGGTGTAGTGGTTAAGAGCGGTAGTCTCCTAATCTGGGGAACCGGGTTCGAGTCTCCGCTCCTCCACATGCAGCTGCTGGGTGACCTTGGGCTAGTCACACTTCTCTGAAGTCTCTCAGCCCCACTCACCTCACAGAGTGTTTGTTGTGGGGGAGGAAGGGAAAGGAGAATGTTAGCCGCTTTGAGACTCCTTAAAGGGAGTGAAAGGCGGGATATCAAATCCAAACTCTTCTTCTTCTTCTTCTCTCCGCCTCTTCCGGCAGGACGTCCTGCCCCGATCTCCTTCCCCTGTCTCTTTCCTGCTCCGCTCCGTGTGTCACACTGGGAACTCCCCTCTCTTCCCTTCGTTCCTGCTGGGAAGCCGGCCCCGATCTCCCACTCCCACTCGGGGTTTCCCTGCTGCTTCCCTGCTCCTGGCAGGTCCCCCCTGTGACCCCCCTTGTCCTGACTAGGGGCGCCCCCTCCTGAGAATCCTCCGATTCACTTGAGAGACTCATGGAAGATCTCAAGTCATTGTCATCCTCTTCCTCACTGTCCTGGGATTCTTCCTCGTCGCTCTCCGTCTCCTCCCTCACCTGTGCCTCTATCTCTGAACCCCTGACACATGCCAACCAAATGCATTATTGAAACCTTCCAAATCCAAAATGTCTGTGTTCTCGAGGAGCATCCACTCTTTCAGCCAGCAAAACGCTGCTGCTTCATAGTACAATTTTAAGTCCGGCAGGGCAAAACCCCCTCTTTCTTTAGCATCTGTTAATATTTTAAATTTGATTCTGGGTTTTTTGCCCTGCCAAACAAATTTCGAGATATCTTTCTGCCACCTCTTAAAACATTCCATCTTATCAAGAATCTGCAAGGTTTGAAACAAAAATAACATTCTAGGCAATACATTCATCTTAATCACTGCAATTCGGCCTAACAATGACAGTTTCAAATTTGACCATATTTCTAGATCTTTTTCAATTTCTGACCAACTTTTTTCATAGTTATCCTTATACAAATTCAAATTTTTAGATGTCAAATAAACCCCCAGGTATTTCACCTTCTTAACCACCGTCAAGCCTGTCTCCTCTTGGAATTTCTCCTTCTCCATATCTGTTAAATTTTTTCCTAGAACTTTAGTTTTTTGTTTATTCAACTTAAATCCGGCTACCTGGCCAAACTGTTGGATTATTTCTAGAACCTTTTTCGTACTAGTGTTTGGCTCTTGCAAAGTCAATACTAGGTCATCTGCCAATGCTCTTAACTTATAATGTTTAGCTCCGACCTGTACACCTTTAACCTGCTGGTCATTTCTGATCATATTCAGCAACACCTCCAGAACCGAAATGAAAAGCAATGGGGAAATTGGGCACCCCTGTCGTGTTCCTTTTTCTATCTTGAATTCCTCAGTTATTACATTATTTACAATCAACTTAGCTTTTTGCTCAGAGTATATTGCACCCATACCATTCTCAAAACCTTGCCCTACCCCCATCCCATGAAGATTCTTTCTCATAAAACTCCAAGAAATATTGTCAAAGGCTTTCTCCGCGTCCACAAAAATCAATACTGCTTTAGAGTTTATATCCACCTCTAACTTTTCCAAAATATCTATTATGTTCCTTACATTGTCTGCTAGGTGCCTTTTTGGGAGAAAGCCTGCTTGGTCCTTATGAATCTTCTCCATCAACACTTTTTTAAGTCTTTTTGCCAAAATGTCTGCAAAAATTTTGTAATCCACATTAAGTAGTGATATTGGGCGGTAGTTCTTCAATTGAGTCTTTTCAGTCTCTGTCTTTGGTATGAGTGAAATGAACGCTTCTTTCCACGATTCAGGTGCCTTTTTCCCCCTCTAAAATCTCATTACAGACTTCTTTTAATGGTTGAATCAACCACTCCTTCAGAGATTTGTAATATCTGGAGGTCAGTCCATCTGGTCCTGGAGATTTGCCCAATTGCATATTCTGAATGGCAGCCTCTATCTCTTGCTCTGTTATTCTCTGATTCAGATCCATCTTACTTTGATGAGAGATTTTTTGTAATCCATATTTGTCAAGGAATTTGTCTATTTCTTCTTCATTTTGCGGTCCTTGAGTATAAAGTTTTTTGAAATAACTCAAAAAGCAATTTCTAATCTCATTGGGTTTAGATATGTTTTTTCCATCCACTTCTAGGCTTGTAACTGTATTTAGTTTCTGTCTTTTCTTCAATTGCCATGCCAGAAGTTTACCACATTTATCTGCCGATTCAAATGTCTTTTGTTTCATTTGCTTTATCTTCCATTCAATGTCTTGGTTCATCAATTCCATGTATTGTGTTTGGTATAACTTAATCTCTCTCAAAATCTCCTGGGACTTTGGCTTTGCTCTTAATTTTTTCTCTCCTTCCTTTATCTTTTCCAAAATCTTTTCCTTTTTCTCATTCTGTTTCTTCTTCTTTATTGAATTTTGTTGAATTAAGAAACCTCGCATCACAGCTTTACTTGCGTCCCAGATCACTCTTTTTTCTACCTCGGCCCTTAAATTTATTTCAAAGTAGTCCTTTAAGGTTTTTTGGGCCTTCATATGAATCTCCTTATCTCTAAAGAGGGTGTCATTCATCCTCCATGAAGTGCTTTATTGGGCAGTTTAATTGACAAGTGATCTCATCTCTTTACCCCTTTAAATAATATTCTAATTTAATGCAGAGGCGATTTATGGGGTTTAGTAAAGGGTGAATTCAAATTATCTCATTCTGCTCGCGGGCTCTGCCTAGGCATTAAGTTTCATAATTTAGTATAGTCAATTCATAGTTGTTATAGATAAATAATAAATAGAGAAATAAACAATTATTTTCTTTGGTTCCTACCTGTGTAACTGGATTGCATTGTTTTGAGTATTGCCCATTGAAATGGGTTTGGTGATTCTGGCTCCCGCCTTTTGAGGAAAGGCTGCCCTGTTTTGTTTATTGCGTAGTGAGAGGTTAAATTCAAATAACACTGTGTTCATTTTAGAGCTAATTATATAGCCATTATTTTCATATAGACCAAATTAGGGCACACCGAGCCTTACTGAAATTAGGTTAGACCTAAGTCAGTGTGGTTAATACTGACTGAGACAGCGTGGTTAATACTGAACTAGGTTTAGCCAACCTCTTCAAGGTTAGTTAATAGCTAGGCCAGTGTTGATAATACTGAACTGGGTGCAATTAGCAATCCCATAATCAAGTGCAAGCTAGACAGCGTTGACAATACTGAGCTAGGTAATTCTTGGCCGTGTTGCTGATCACGGACAGTGGATTGCGATTGCATTTAAGTCAGCGCAGGTGATACTGAACGGGTAAGGGGGTACACGGACCTCCTAGGTAGGCAATTTTAAATTGCTAGGCGAATAACTTAGTGGTTCCAGTTCACGATTCAGTTTGAAATGGCTTCCGGTGGAGACCAGCAGGCATCCACTTCCGCCAATCAGCTGGCACCCCCCGCAGGCAATGGGGGCGCTCAAGTGCCGGCCATGCCTTGCGACCCTCAAGCCTTCGCCCAATTTTTCATGGCGTTTGAAACATTTTACAGACAGTGTAGGCCTAGGGGGGCTTTGGCGCTTCCAGCCCCGGAACTGTCACAGGAGGTGATACCCGACACTCCTTCTAGCTACCAAGTTCAACAGGACATCCCCGTCATTGCAGGGGGCAGCAACCAGTCAGAAACGGCGAATACAGGTCGCCCAAATACCCGTGCACAGGCAGCCATGGCTAAGAAAACAAACCAAAGCATAGGCAAAGGAAGGGCGCCGGCTAAGGGTCCCGGCAAGGGGAAGGCCACCGCCAAGGGTGCCAGCGGTAACGCCGTCTCACAAATTGTAGACATTCCTAGTGTGTTTCAGGAACAGCAGCCCCAGCACAGCTCTACCGAGGACAGCGCGGGTTCCGCCCTGGAGGATGAGCACATTGAACCTCCCACCCCTCAGCCAGCGGCAAGTGCGACCCCAGCCAACGTTGAGGTCCAAGGTGGGAAGAGGAAGTCCAAGAGGAAGCACACGTCCTCTAAGAAGAAGAGAAGTAAGCAGTCAGAGACCGAGGATGAGTCAGGTACGCCATCCTCTGATTCGGATAGCGAGGGCCCCATGGATAGCTACTGGGGCTTGGGGGAAGATAATCCCACTTTGGGCGCATGAAAGGAGGGCCAATTCCCATCGTAAGACCTTCAATGGTGTACTGGCATGGAAGGATGGGGCATTGGTGGAGGATGTAAAAGTTGCTACCAATCAATCCACTGATTTTATATTGGGGAACCATTTGTCCCAGAAGAAGAGGAATAAGATCCTCAATGGGGATTACGTGGACATGTTTACCCTTCTCCCTCCAACCAAATTGACAGGAAAACTAACTAATGTGGGGGAGGGAGACAGTGCTCCTGAAGGTAGGAGTCTATCAATTGATGAAGATGATCATCCAAATGTCATAGACCAAATGGAGCAAACAGCACGCAGACCTAGTGGTGGGAGGAAAAAATCCTTAAATAAGAGACACGGGGGAATGATTAATGGACTTCAATGTCTGTACACTAATGCGCAAAGCATGGGAAATAAGCAAGATGAGCTTGAGCTCTTGGTACAGCAAACTAAATATGACATAATAGGCATCACTGAAACCTGGTGGGATAAGTCCCACGATTGGAATGTAAAAATGGGGGGATACAATCTATTTCAGAGAAACAGACCAAACAAGAAAGGAGGAGGAGTGGCGTTATATGTCAGGGATGTGTATACCTGTGAAGAGATCCAAGATTTAGAACCTCAAAGCCAAAGTGAGAGCATTTGGGTCAAAATTAAGGGAGAGAAGAATAAGAGAGATCTCATTGTGGGAGTTTACTATAGATCCCCAAGCCAAACGGAGGACATAGATGATGCCTTCCTGGAACAGATGGCCAAGCATGCAAAAGGAAGGGAGATAGTAGTAATGGGGGACTTCAATTACCCGGATATTTGTTGGATGTCAAACTCAGCCAAGAGCATAAGGTCAAACAGATTCCTCACTGGCCTTGCAGACAACTTCATTGTCCAGAAAGTGGGAGAAGCAACAAGAGGAACAGCCATTTTAGATCTGGTCCTAACCAATGTTGATGACCTGGTTAGTGGGGTAGAAGTGGAAGGATCATTAGGCGCGAGTGATCATGCTCTTCTGCAGTTTACTATACAGCGGAAAGGAGCAGCCAAGCATACTAGGACTCAATTTCTTGACTTTAAGAAAGCCGACTTCATAAAACTTAGGGAAGTGCTGGGTGAGATCCCATGGACAGTAATACTAAAAGGAAAGGGAGTTCATGATGGCTGGGAGTTTGTTAAGAGGGAGATAGTAAAAGCACAACGTCAGGCAATACCAATGAGACAGAAACATGGAAGGTGCTTAAAGAAGCCAGGGTGGCTATCTAAAGAACTTTTAACTGAGTTAAGATTAAAAAAGGATGTGTACAAAAAATGGAAAGGGGGGGAAACCACCAAAGAGGAATTCAAACAAATAGCCAGCACGTGTAGACACAAAGTCAGAAAAGCTAAAGCACAGAATGAACTCAGGCTTGCTAGAGAGGTTAAAAGCAAGAACAAAGGCTTTTATGGGTATGTTCGTAGCAAAGGGAAGAACAAAGAAACAGTGGGGTCACTCAGAGGAGAAGATGGTGAAATGCAAACAGGGGACACAGAAAGGGCTGAACTCCTCAATGCCTTCTTTGCCTCAGTCTTCTCCGATAAAGAAAACAATGCCCGACCTGAAGAATTTGGAGCAAATGATTCAGCAAAGGAAACACAGCCCAGAATAACTAAGGAGATAGTACAAGAATACTTGGCTAGTTTAGATGTATTCAAGTCTCCAGGGCCAGATGAACTGCATCCAAGAGTATTAAAAGAACTGGCAGATGCGATCTCAGAACCACTGGCAGTCATCTTTGAGAATTCCTGGAGAACAGGTGAAGTCCCGGCAGACTGGAGGAGGGCAAATGTTGTCCCTATTTTCAAAAAGGGGAAAAGAGAGGACCCAAATAATTACCGCCCAGTCAGTCTGACATCAATACCAGGGAAGATTCTGGAGCAGATCATTAAGCAAACAGTCTGTGAGCACCTAGAAAGGAATGCTGTGATACCAATAGTCAGCATGGATTTCTGAAAAATAAGTCATGTCAGACTAACCTGATCTCCTTTTTTGACAGAATTACAAACCTGGTAGATGAAGGGAACGCAGTGGATGTAGCCTACCTTGATTTCAGCAAGGCATTTGACAAGGTGCCCCATGATATTCTTGTAAAGAAGCTGGTAAAATGCGGTCTTGACTATGCTACCACTCAGTGGATTTGTAACTGGCTGACTCACCGAACCCAAAGGGTGCTCATCAATGGTTCCTCTTCATCCTGGAGAAGAGTGACTAGTGGGGTGCCACAGGGTTCTGTCTTGGGCCCGGTCTTATTCAACATCTTTATCAACGACTTGGATGATGGACTCAAGGGCATCCTGATCAAATTTGCAGATGACACCAAACTGGGAGGGGTGGCTAACACCCCAGAGGACAGGATCACACTTCAAAATGACCTTGACAGATTAGAGAACTGGGCCAAAACAAACAAGATGAATTTTAACAGGGAGAAATGTAAAGTATTACACTTGGGCAAAAAAAATGAGAGGCACAAAAACAAGATGGGGGACACCTGGCTTGAGAGCAGTACATGTGAAAAGGATCTAGGAGTCTTGGTTGACCATAAACTTGACATGAGCCAACAGTGTGACGCGGCAGCTAAAAAAGCCAATGCAATTCTGGGCTGCATCAATAGGAGTATAGCATCTAGATCAAGGGAAGTAATAGTGCCACTGTATTCTGCTCTGGTCAGACCTCACCTAGAGTACTGTGTCCAGTTCTGGGCACCACAATTCAAGAAGGACACTGACAAACTGGAACGTGTCCAGAGGAGGGCAACCAAAATGGTCTAAGGTCTGGAAACGATGCCTTATGAGGAACGGCTAAGGGAGTTGGGCATGTTTAGCCTGGAGTTAGTTCATTCGAGACCCAAATTTGATCTATTCTTGACATTGACTAATTGGTTCCGAATAAAATGTAAACTGTTTCTCCAGTGGATGTCTAAGTCTCCAAACATCAATTAGATTACAGTTTTTCGTCATTGAAAAGAAAGTCTTGGGTAGTTTTCCTTCTTTGCTAACCTGAAATTGTTCTTAACCTGAACTTTAGCTAATGGGGCCTCCTGCTGCCATTGAGCCGCCAGAGCACGATTTCTGTTCTCATCCTGAAGCAAAGTTCTTAACCTGAAGCACGATTTCTGGGTTAGCGGAGTGTATAACCTGAAGTCTATGTAAAACGAGGTACCACTGTATATATTTAAAAATTGCATCCAATTTTGACAGTGTTATTACAAACCACTTCATTCAGCCCTGCAACATCTTGCGAAGCAGCGATATACTAATATGCATCTGTTATTATGTGACATTGGTCAAGGCTTTCTGGGAAATAATATATGATGAGTTTAAAGAAAATGTTTGAAAATACATTTGTCAAAAAAGCCAGAAGCCTTCTCACTAGGTATAAGACTTCTTATGTCTGCAACGACGGCAGCAAGAATGCAACTAGCCCAATGGGGCTTAAATTGGATTGTTATGAATGAAAAAAATTAGTAAAAAAATATTTCAAAAGAGAATGCTACTTGCCCAATTAATGGGGCTTAGATCAGGTTATTCATGAAAGAAATGATAAAAAAATATTTAAAAGAAGAGAGAATGCTACTAGCCCAATTAATGTGGCTTATATTTGATTGTTATTAATGAAAAAATTAATAAAAAATAATTTAAAAAGAGAATGCCACTAGCCCAATTAATGGGGCTCATATGGGATTGTTATTAATGAAAAAATTAATGAAAAAATAATTTACAAAGAGAATGCCACTTGCCCAATTAATAGGGCTTAAATCAGATTGCTATGAATGAAAATAATAAATTCTTTAAAAGAAGAAGAGAGAACGCTACTAACCCAATTAATGGGGCTTCTATTGGATTGTGATTAATGAAAAATTAATAAAACATTATTTAACAGAAGAAGAGAGAACGCTACTAGCCCAATTAATGGGGCTTATATTGGATTGTTATCATTATCATTATTTTTCCAGGCCTTCCCATCTAGAGCCCAGAAACTCTGTAACAGTTACCTTCTCAAAGTGATGAATCGCCAGCCAGATTTCCCCTTGCGCATTGAACACACAGCCGAGGTTACTCCATGCCACAGCAAAGTTGGGTTGGGTCTCGATGGCTTTCAGGTAGCAGGCCTTGGGAGGGTCGAGAGGTAGGTAGGTACAGGGGGAAGGGGGTATTTGCACAAAAGAAAAGCAAGAGAAAAGTCCCAGTTAGCAGAGGCTTGACAACCATATGTCAGGAGTGCTCTGATGGTGTTTCCTGCTTGGCAGGGGGTTGGACTCGATGGCCCTTGTGGTCTATTCCAGCTGTATGATTCTATGATTCTACTTTAAATTTAACCATTACAGGTGGGTTTTTTTAAAAAAAATAATCCTGCTAATGTATTAACCTGTGTGCACTGCTTTTGTCAATATGCAATAAACGTTTCCCATTCTTTTTTATATTAAAACTGGAGGCATTTTTTCAGCTGCAATGGGCCTCCGGTGTCCTGTTAGTACCATTAGTTGGTACCATTTCTCGTACAGTTGATATTCCTTGCATAGATAGATTAGATAGATGATAGATAGTTAGATTAGATTAGATTAGATAGATAGATTAGGTAGGTAGATTAGATAGATACATATATAAGAAAGGTTGGTAGATGGATAGATAGATTAGTTAGATTGATTGATTGAGTAGGTAGATAGATTCAGGCATGGCCAAACCTGGCCCTCCAGCTGTTTTGGGACTACAACTCACATTGTCCCTGACCACTGGTCCTGTTAGGTAGGGATGATGGGGGTTGGAGGGCCAAGTTGGGCCACACCTGGATTAGATGGTAGGTAGGTAGATAGATTTGATAGATAGGGTAGGTAGATAGATAGATAGATAGATAGATAGATAGATAGGCAAGTAGATAGATAATAAGATAAAGTCGGTAGATTGATAAGGTAGGAAGGTAGGTAGGAGGCAGCCTAGGTCAAAGTTGACCCACTTATTTAAAAGTAACCATGCTGTTATACAGTGGTACCTCTGGATGCGAACGGGATCCGTTCCGGGGCCCCGTTCGCATCCTGAAGCGAACATGCTCGGGTCACAATTTGCTGCTTCCGTAGATGCGTGTGGCATCATTTTGAGTGTCTGCACGTGCGCAAGCTGCAGAACCCGGAAGTAACGCGCTCTGTTACTTCTAGGTCGCCACGGAGCACAACCCGAAAATGCTTAACCCGCAGCTACTTCAACCTGAGGTATGACTGTATTAGTAACAAAAATCTATTATCTTAAATATTTTCAGGCGGTGACCCTGGACCCCAACTTCCTGGATGCTTACATTAATCTGGGGAACGTCTTGAAGGAGGCGCGTATATTTGACAGGTAAGCAAATAGGCATAGAGCTTATATTCTCTTTTTTATATAAATGTTTTTTATTGGTTTTGCGTATAATCACATTACGTCTTATATTCTCAGTTTAGTGGTTGCACCCATACCCAAACTAACTCCCATTGTTGCCTAGAGGGTTGATTTTATTTAAAGCAAATTGATTTAAATCCCAAATCCATAAGACTTGATTTAAACCCCCCTTTTACCGGAAGGTTCAGCCTTGCTGGCATCCTCTTAATATTGACAATCGGAGGCAGGTTTCCTTTTTGGAATCCTAACTTCAGAGTCTTTTCTACAGTTATATCAAAATGATTTGGTTCTGCTATATACAGCCCGATTGTGACGAAATGATGGTGAGTTTTAATAAGTGAACACTTTTTATTTGAACAACTTTTCTGCTGTACTTGATTGGAAGGAGAAAAGAAACATTTCCTTCATAACAATTTAAGCAATTTATTTCACTAAAACAGTAACATGGTAGCATATGTATCCATGTTGCTTAACTGATGTGCTGAAACATTTTTTCCCCAAGAAAAACTTGGACTGAGTTTTCGCACACATGAAAAACTTAAAACAAATAATTCTTCCCCGAATTATTTATTTATTTATTTATTTCTACCCCGCTCTCACTGGCCAGGGCCGGGCTCAGGGCGGCTAACACCAAATATAAATTACAATAAAATAGAATAGAAAAAAACCCCAGTTAATTAAAATACAGCTTAAAATGCAGCCTCATCAAGACTACAAAGGGAGGAAACATCAGCTATTCACCCAAGCCAGCTATCCATGCTGGTGCTACATGGGCCAGCAAAAAAGCCACGGGAAAATTTATATACCAAATCCCATATAGGGTGTCAGAGTGAGTCTAAGCATAGAGCGAGTTAAAATAATCAAGCCTGGAGGTGACCATCGCATGGATCACTGGCCAGATCAGGGCGAGAAAGGTAAGGAACCAATTCCTTAATACGGCGGAGGTGGAAAAATGCCACCTTTGCTGTGGCTGCAACCTGTGCCTCCATGGAAAGAGAGGCATCGAAGGTTACACCCAAGCTCTTGACAGAAGGCTCTGGCACTAATTGCGCCCCCACAAGAGATGGGAGTTGGCCCCCCAACCCCATGTTGTCCTGACCCAGCCAGAGGACCTCTGTCTTCGAAGGATTTAACTTCAACTGGCTCCCACGCAGCCACCCAGCCACGGCTTCCAAGCATCTGGTCAGTGTGTCTGGGGCCGAGTCCATTGACAGATAAAGTTGGGTGTCATCAGCATATTGACGACAACTCAGCCCTAAACTCCGGACAATCTGGGCAAGGGGGCGCATAAAGATATTGAAAAGCATCTGGGAAAGGATTGTGCCCTGCGGCACTCCACACAACAAGGAGTGCCGCAGCGACAACTCCCTCCCTAGCGCCACCCTCTGTCCCCGACTTGAGATAAAGGAGCACAGCCATTGTCTGACTGTGCCCTGAATCCCCACGTTGGCAAGGCGGTGGTCCAAAAGTTTGTGATCGACCATGTCGAAGGCCGCTAACAAATCTAAAAGAATCAGCAGTCCCGGCCCGCCTCGATCCTCTTAATCGTCCTCCCAAAGCATTTTATTTTTTAAAAAACAGATTTTTATCCACCCTGGTGACAATGAAACTGAACCAGTCCTTGATCTCATTTCAGAGCCGTTGCAGCCTACCTACGGGCCCTGAGCCTGAGTCCCAACCACGCTGTTGTCCACGGCAACCTGGCATGTGTGTATTACGAACAGGGGCTGATCGATCTGGCAATCGATACCTACAAGAGGGCCATTGAGCTCCAGCCCCACTTCCCTGACGCCTACTGCAACCTGGCCAACGCGCTGAAAGAGAAAGGCAGCGTAAGAAACTGGTCCCTTTTGCCTTGGGGTGGGGGGAACATCTATATAAAAGATGTTTTATAGATGGTACTTAACACCTGCCAAAATAGCTAAAATGTATAAAACAAAAAAACTGTGCTGGAGGTGCAGTAAAGAAGAAGGGACACTTATACATTTCTGGTGGGCCTGTGAAAAAAAAATACAGAAACTTTCCTATTAGGCAGTGGTGTCCAAACTTTTTTCAAAGAGGGCCAGATTTGATGAAGTGAAGGGCCATAAGGGCCGACCAAAGTTGTTTACTTTTTTTAAGGATTGAAGTTGTTGAGCTCTTTTCTTAGGGTTTAAATTGTTGAACTTTTTTTAGGATTGAAGTTGTTTAGCTTTTTCTTAGGCTTTTACCCCATGCTGAATTGGCCAGATTAACAGAGACAATTAGGGCACAACCCAGACAAGAATTCCAAAAGGAATGGGGAAAATGCAGAGAATACTTTACCAAACAGTGCCCCAAAATATACACTTGGACTTGTTTCAATTAATTTCTACAGGAGACTTTGTGGTTTAAGTCATAATTAGGAAAAATTGTAATAATCCCATACAAAAGAAATAGTATACAAGAGGTAAATAAGGCGGCCATTTAACAGAATAAAGTCTTTTATTTTTATGTTATGTTTTCTTTGTGTAAGAGGATAGGAGTTTAATTTTGATAATTAGTCAATGGTGGTGGGTCTGTTTGTATGTATGAGTTGTTGTGGACTATGTTATAAATAAAATAAAAATTAAAAAAAGAAAATGAAACCGGTCCCTTTTGCTTTCTGTATGTCAGAGGGTTTGCTGAAAAAAGCCTTCCGGATGATGGTGACCTCGAAATTGGGCTCTTTGGGGGGGGGATTTGGGGTACAGAACCTAGAAGAAGTCCTCTTTTATTTTTTCCTTTGTCATATCGTCACATACAACTTTGCTCATACCAAGCGTCGACTCCCCTCCCCCTTCCCCCGCTCCCACTCCCTGGCTTTCTTAAGCAGTCACGATCCTCTTAGCATTTCTATATCACCCTTTAAAAATTGTCCAGTAGCACCTGATGATGATGATGATAATAATAATAATAATAATAATAATAATAATAATAATAATAATAATAATAATAATAAAATTTATACCCCGCCTATCTGGCTGGGTTTCCCCAGCCACTCTTGGCGACAAAATATTAAAATACAATAGTCCTTCCCTAAACAGGGCTTGCTAAACTTGGCTTCTTCTTGGTATAATTTTTTGTATGCAGGTCCACTTCTTCAGATACAAAAGCTTCTACCAAGACCAAACTGAGTTGGTCTGCAATGTGCTACTGGACAATTTATATATTTTTTATATATTTCAACTGCGTTAGACCACCACAGCTGCCTACCTGAACATATATCGCCCTATTTACCTTCTTACTCTACTTAAAACAATTTACTTTAGCATTTGTAAATCACTTTCAAAAATTAGCCTCTGGTTTTTTTAATAACAGTATATTTAAAGATCTTTTTCAATTCTTTGTAAATCATATCCCAGTAGACTTTGACTTTAGTGCACATCCACCACCTATGGACGAAATTCCCTTCCTTCTCCTTGCATTTCTAGCGTGCCTTATCTTGAGTTATATATATTTTAGCAAGTTTAGTCGGCGTCAAATACCACCTATACGTCACCTTCATTAAATTTTTAATTAGTGCTGTACATTCAATAAATTGTTTTTGCCCATAATCTTTCCCACTTATCTAATTCAATGTTATGACCAAAATCTTGAGCCCATTTAATCATAACCGACTTAACTTCTTCATCCTTTGTATGCCATTCTTATACGTTTTTGGCAATGATTTTCTTTTACTATCTAGCAACTCTGTCTCTTAATTTTGATTTAGTATGACCAAAACCATTTCCCTTACTGTCTTCCTTAAATACATCTTGCAAAAGACGGTAAGTGTGCGGGAAAGAGAGTTTGAATCGGATTAGTCTGCTCTTGTATTTATGTTCCCCTAAACCAAGCATGTCCAAAGTCCACTTTGGGGGCCTTCCACCCATCTCTCCTAGATCTCAAAATGCATTGGTTTTGTCATATTTCCTGCTATCCTGCCAAAGAATTTAAATTTTCCCAATGTTCTTTTAGACCAGGCATGTCCAAAGTCCAGTTCAGGGGCCTAATCTGGCCCTCTGGTCGATTTAATCCGGCCCTCGTGGCGGTTTATTTACTAGGGCAAAACTTCCCCCAAAAAAGCTCAAGAACTTTAATCCTAAAAAAAGGTCAGCACCTCTGAGGTCAAATCCTTAAAAAAGGCTCAACAATTGTGGGGTTTTACTGTTAATATGCTTCTTCTTAATTGCATTTCACTATTAATATACTTCTTAATTGTATTTCAGTTCAACAATGACTTTGATAAAATACATCTTTTGTGACGTGCAGAAGGCTTGAGTTACCTATGAGGTGCAACAGTTACCATATAGCATATATTCAATATAAAAAACAGCAACAATTGGTTGTTGACAAAGGACAGCTGGCATATATATATAAAAGATATTAACTGATATGCATGCCATTCCAGATATAGCTATATAATCTCTACTGTTGGTAAGAGAAGAACTTTGGAGCAGGCATTTTCAAAAAAAGAGTTTTTTATGAACCGCTCTAATACCAAGTTACCGTCAGGAGCTGAGGGGCCGTATCAAACCTCAATCCAGCCATCACATCACAGAGCAGCCTTTTGGGCTCCTGTGAAAGACATACTAATATTCGTGTAAAAACTCTGTTTTGTGTTTCGAAGGTTGCCGAAGCCGAGGAATGCTACAATACAGCTCTCCGTTTATGTCCGACTCACGCGGATTCTCTTAATAACCTGGCGAACATCAAGCGAGAACAAGGGAATATCGAGGAGGCTGTCCGCCTCTACCGGAAAGCTCTTGAGGTACGTGCGTGGAGAATTACAACAATTAAATTGAGATATAAGGGTTAGGCATGCGTACCCTGGACTCCTAGTCTGGGTCTTTTTAAAAATCGCCGATCAAATTTTTCTTGATCAATAACGGAAATAATGGTGAAGAAGTGAAAGTGAAGTAGCATTTTGAGGCTCGACAAAGCATGGTCCGATAAGTCCCTTTTGGAAGGAAGAGGGTCTGTCCCCCTTTTTATATTCCTAGGCCTCCTGGAATGACCAAAAATCTGCTTTTTCATCAGAAGAACAATGCAAGGTGTTAAGGAACGGTACAGAAATTGAAATAAAAGCTGGGCACATGCTGTTCTCTGTGTCGGCTGAGCTTGATCCCCTGACAGTCTTATTTTCTAACAGTATTTCCTATGCGTACGAAAAAGGCAGTTCATAGGCCCATTATTATTATTATTATTATTATTATTATTATTATTATTATTATTATTATCATTACCACAAATCATTCCAAACGGTGATTTATTTTGCAGCCAGCCCCTGCCACATTTGAGCATCAAAGAGGGGCTCTTTAAAATACGGCATTGGTCATTTGACAGTCTGATCTCCCAACAGTATTTCCTATGCATGCTAAAAAGGCAGTCCATAGGTTCCTCCTCCTCCTTAATTTTTGCAAGTCAATCCAAATGAGGATTTATTTCACGCCCACAACCTTTGAGCCTCAAAGAGCAGCCTCCGTCTCTTTAGAATGCTTCTCAGGGAAACTAAGAGTAAGCTTCTTCCCCGCAGGTCTTCCCGGAGTTTGCAGCTGCGCATTCAAATTTAGCCAGTGTTTTGCAACAGCAGGGGAAGCTCCAGGAGGCCCTCATGCACTACAAGGAGGCCATCAGGTGAGCTTCCAAAGCCATGGGGAAAATAGATTGAAAGAGCTCCTCCTTACTGTATTTTAATCTTTTGCTGGAAGCCGCCCAGAGTGGCTGGGTATAAATAATAAATTATTGTTGCTGTTGTTAATAATTATTATTACTCCTCATGCGCTGGTCTGGTGCCTGTGGGAAAGCTCTCCTCTTGTGGATAAAGCACTTTCTCTTTTTCTTTTAGGTTTTTTTATTTTTTATTTTTATTTTTATTTTATTTTTTGTCCCTTGAAGGACAGCCAAATTTAAATAACAATTCGACACACAGCTGCGAGGCATTTGCGAGCTTTTTTGCGGAGAAGGTCCTGTTGCTCCGCCATGACCTCCCTGCCAATTTGGATACAATAAAGGAACTGGAGGCCCCTCGACTGTCCTCGGGTCCAGTATTGGACCACTTTGACCGGATATCCCCAGCCGATGTGGACAGACTCCTCCGAGCTGGAAAGCCCACCACCTGTCCTCTTGACCCGTGCCCGTCCTGGCTGATTAGAGCGTGCCCAGACAAGGTGCGGGCCCCCCTGGGGGATATCATCAATTTGTCCCTTGGCACTGGGATATTCCCAGGGGAACTGAAGGAGGCAGTGGTGTGTCTGCTCTTAAAGAAAACATCATTAGATCCTTTAGATCTATCCAATTACCGCCCGGTTTCGAATCTTCCATTCCTGGGTAAGGTGATTGAGAGAGCGGTTGCTGAACAGCTTGGTAGGTTTCTGGATGAAACATCTGCTCTCGATCCATTCCAGTCCGGCTTCCGCGCTGGTCATGGGACCGAGACGGCTCTGGTCGCCCTAACAGATGATCTCCGCAGGCAGCTGGATCGAGGCGGGTCGGGGCTGCTGATTCTTCTAGACCTGTCAGCAGCCTTCGACATGGTCGATCACGAACTTCTGGACCACCGCCTTGCCGACGTGGGGATCCAGGGCACAGTCCTTCAATGGCTGCACTCGTTTCTCTCCGGTCGGGGACAGAGGGTGGCGCTTGGGGGGGGGGAATTGTCATCGCGCCACTCCTTGGTGTGTGGAGTGCCTCAGAGTGCGATACTCTCCCCGATGCTTTTTAACATCTTTATGCGCCCCCTCGCCCAGCTTGTCCGGAGTTTTTGGCTGGGTTGCCATCAGTATGCCGATGACACCCAACTCTATCTGTTGATGGATGGCCATCCTTACTCGGCCCCAGATACACTGACCAGATGTCTGGAAGCTGTGGCTGGATGGTTACGTGGGAGCCGGTTGAAGTTAAATCCTTCGAAGACAGAGGTCCTCTGGCTGGGACGGAGCGATATGGGATTGAGGGGGCAACTCCCATCTCTTGCATGGGTGCAATTAGTGCCAGCATCGTCCGTTAAGAGTTTGGGTGTAATCTTCGACACCTCCCTTTCCATGGAGGCGCAGATTACAGCTATAACAAAGGCGGCATTTTTTCATCTCCGCCAAGCTAAGCAGTTGGCTCCTTATCTCTCTCACCCTGACCTAGCCACTGTGATCCACGCGACGGTCACCTCCAGACTGGATTATTGTAACTCGCTCTACGTGGGGCTGCCCTTGAGACTGACCCAGAAACTCCAGCGGGTGCAGAATGCCGCGGCGAGACTCCTTACGGGGTCTTTGCTGCGAGATCATATCCATCCGGTGCTGTACCAGCTGCACTGGCTCCCGGTGGAGTACAGGATCAGGTTTAAGGTGCTGGTTTTAACCTTTAAAGCCCTATACGGCCTAGGACCCTCGTACCTATGGGACTGCCTCTCCTGGTATGTCCCACAGAGAAATTTACGGTCTGCAAATAAAAACACCCTAAAGATCCCAGGTCACAGAGAGGTTAGGTTGGCCTCAACTAGAGCCAGGGCCTTCTCGGCTGCGGCTCCAATCTGGTGGAACGCTCTGTCACAAGAGACTAGGGCCCTGTGGGACCTGACATCCTTCCGTAGGGCCTGCAAGACAGAGCTGTTCCACCAGGCCTTTGGTCAGGGCGCAGACTGACTCCCTCCTCTGGCAACCTGCACAGAATTTTGCTTGATGGTTGCCATTAATTTGATTTTAATTTGATTTAATTAATTTTATAATGAATGTTTTAAAATGTTGGACTATTTTGATTGTTGTTAGCCGCCCTGAGCCCGGCTTCGGCTGGGGAGGGCAGGATATAATTATTATTATTATTATTATTATTATTATTATTATTATTATTATTATTCAGTTTTTTTATTTTATCATTTTATTTCCATACACTCCAAACATTTTCAATATATACAATACTGGGATTATACAAACCCCTTGGACTCTCCCCCACCCCCACCCCCCGTTTCCATATTTTGCCATCTTTTCTTGCATGTAATTACAATGATTCGTTCTATTCCATTTCCTTATTTGCTACTTTGGCTTCATCAATGTTATATCAATCCTGCCTGTGGAAAACCATCTAATTCGATTTTAATTTGATCCCGATTTGTTTTTAGGAGGTAATTTAATTATTGTTTGATTTTATACTAATGTTATATATTTGATGTTAGCTGCCCTAAGACCGGTTTCGGCCAGGGAGGGCGGGATACAATTATTATTATTATTATTATTATTATTATTATTATTATTATTATTATTATTATTATTATTATTATTTCTAAATATGTATCTTTAAGGTATTCAATAAATTTTTCCCATTCTTGTTTAATTTTTTTATATATATAAATAGTTTTTATTAAGTTTTAGCATTTTATATTCAACACAAACATCATTCTTGCAGACAGCATAGATGAATCCCAATCTCCCCCAGCTTCCCTCTTCTGGTTTTTTAAATATTTACTTCTCCTGCCTATCTCATTCTCCCTTAATTTTGCCATCTTTGAACTAACGATGGTTATATCCTTAAGGTTTTTGCACCATGCTTTTTCACATTTCATCTTCATTATTTTCCCCATTTTGTCCTTTTAACTTTTTTCTTTGCTTAAATTTCCTATCATCTTGATGTCTGATCTTCACAGTCATTTTGATAATCCACTCTTCTTTTGTTGGGACCTTCTCTTCCTTCCACATCCGGGCTAAGAACATTCTGGCATAAATAGAATACACTGTCTTTTTAGGTCTCTTGGTATTTCTTCACCCGTTAAACCTATTAGAAAGGCTTCTGGTTTTTACACAAATGTTCTCTCCCCCCCCCCAGTTAATTATACAGTGGTACCTTGGTTCTCAAACTGAATGTGTTCCAAAACCAAGGTGCACTTTCCCATAGAAAGTCATGCAAAACTCTATCTAGTGAACAATAGTGAACAATGTGGTGACAGAAAAGCTTCAGATTGAAAAAGGTACACGTCAGGGGTGCCCCCTGTCCCCTTTATTGTTTATCTCAGTCCTGGAGGTTTTGCTGAACATGATAAGGAAGGATCGGCAGGTACAAGGAATACGGGTCGGAGTGAAACAATATAAACTGAAAGCATTTGCAGATGACTTGGTTTTAACATTACAGGAGCCAGAATCTAGTACAAAAAGAGTTCTGGAACTGATACAGAAATTTGGTCGGGTGGCGGGTTTCAAGTTGAACAAACAAAAAACTAAGGTGTTAGGGAAAAATTTGACAGCTACTGAAACAGAAGGGTTTCAGAAGGAAACAGAACTAAATATTGTTAAAAAAGTGAAATACCTGGGGGTCAATCTCTCCTCCAAGAACCTGAATTTATTTAAAGATAATTATGAGAAATGTTGGTCAGAAGTTAAAAAGGATCTAGAAATTTGGTCAAGACTGAAGTTGTCCTTGTTAGGCCGAATTGCAGCTATAAAAATGAACGTTTTGCCAAAGATGTTGTTTTTGTTTCAGGCCTTGCAGATTGTGGACAGAGTGGAATGTTTTGGAAAGTGGCAGAAGGATATCTCTAAATTTGTCTGGCAGGGCAAAAAGCCCCGAATAAAGTTTAAAATACTAACTGATGCAAAGGAAAGAGGGGGATTTGCCCTGCCGGACTTAAGGATATATTACGAAGCTGCAGCCTTCTGCTGGATGAAAGATTGGATCTTGTTGGAAAACACTGATGTCCTAGATCTGGAAGGCTTTAATAACTCGTTAGGTTGGCATGCGTATTTGTGGTATGACAAGGCAAAAACATATGGAATGTTTAAAAACCATATTGTCAGGAAAGCAATATTTATGGTCTGGAAAAAATACAAAGACTTACTAGAAAGCAAAACTCCGAGGTGGGTATCACCAATAGAGGCCAAGGCTCGGAAAAAACCCAATATGGAGGCCGGTTGGCCGAAATATTGGGAAATAATAGAAAACATTGGAGATAATTGGAGGTTGCAGAGCTTTGAAAGGTTAAAGGGTAAAGTGCAAGATTGGTTTCATTATGCCCAAATTAATGAGGTTTTTAAGCTAGATAAAAAAACAGGATTCCAGGTGGAAAAATCGAAACTTGAGACAGAATTGTTAGAACCAAAGACCAAGCTATTATCGAGAATGTATAACTTGCTGCTTAAATGGAACACTCAGGATGAGACAGTTAAATCAGCCATGATAAAATGGGCCCAGGACATTGGTTATAACATCATGTCTGAGGACTGGGAAAGGTTATGGACCACCGGTATGAAGTTTACGGCATGTAATGCCTTGAAAGAAAACATTATGAAAATGGTATACAGGTGGTACATGACCCCAGTCAAGCTTGCTAAGATCTACCACTTGTCCGATAATAAATGCTGGAAATGTAAGGAGGCTGAAGGGACATTCTTTCACCTCTGGTGGACCTGTCCAAGAGAGAAGGCCTTCTGGGAAATGATATATAACGAGTTAAAAAAGGTGTTTAAATACACTTTCCCTAAGAAACCAGAGGCATTCCTCCTGGGCATTGTCGGCCAGAAGGTGTTAAAGAAGGATAGAACTCTTTTTATGTATGCTACTACTGCAGCAAGGATTCTTATCGCTAAGCATTGGAAGACTCAAGATTTGCCCACACTGGAGGACTGGCAGACGCAACTGATGAACTACATGGAACTAGCCGAGATGACTGCAAGGATTCGAGACTTGGGAGAAGAAGCAATGGAGGAGGACTGGTGTAAATTTAAGGACTATTTGCAAAAGTATTATAAGTTATATGACTCTTAAGACGCCGTATGATTTGGAATATCAGCCCCAGCAACAAAATGGTTTATATAAGAAATTGGATAATTTTTACGAAAGAATCAAGGTTTAAATGGGTAAAAATGACAATATGTTATATTTTAAAAGTAAATTGAAAACAAGAGATTTAAACTTAAACTGCAATTGAAAGTAAAAAGAAACACATGAAACAAGGTTATAATTTGCTGATAATTTTATTGTTAAGAATGCACTATGTGGGAGATGTGGGGAAGCCCGATAGAAATCTGAAATAAGTTGTTGAAATGGTTGAGATTTTCTGTTTTTTCTTTCTTTCTACTGTCTATGTTCTTTCTTTTCTATTTGTAATCTGGAAAAAAACGTAATAAAAATTATTATATAAAAAAAAAAGAAAGTCATGCAAAACGGATTAATCCGTACCAGACTTTGAAAAACAATCCCTAAAACAGCCATTTAACATGAATTTTACTATCTAACGAGACCACTGATCCCTAAAATGAAAGCAGTCATCCATGTACTGTACTCTAAAATAAATACAACAGTCTTGTAAATGATAAAAATGAAAATTATTTTTTTTCCTCACCTGCACTGATGATAGTCATTGTTCGGATGGGGACCGGGGCTTCTATCCGTTTCTGCAATCACACAATCAATCAATCAATCAATCAATCAGTAACTAAACTGGGATCCGCACAGTCGCAAAAACAAATGAACCAAAAAAGCCTCCGAAACAAAAACACCACATAAATTGCAAAAACCAAAGCACCAAACTTAATCTGTTCCCGAAGTCTGTTTGATTGGTGCAGGCGCCCCAGAAAGAATAGCTGACAGCCAAATTTGATGTTTGGCTTCCGAAAAACGCCTGGAAACTGGAACACTTTTTCTGGGTTTTCGGCATTTGGGAACCAAAGCGTTTGAGTAGTAGTAATAATAATAATAATAATTTGTTTTTGTTTGTATCCCACCCTCGCCGGCCAAGGCTGGGCTCAGAGCAGCTAACATCATAAAAACAACACAACGAGCCTAAAAGCAGACATCAAGTAATTCAAATAAAAATTAATTCAGACAAGTTAAAATCCGGGCAGGTGGCAATTATTAGGGTGGAATTGAGAGTGATTAATAATTGCCAGAATTGAGGAGCATGGAATTTCCCAAAAGGAAAGTGCTGCTTGTCCGTATGAAGAGGATGCCACAATGCTGAACCTTTCTGTATAAAAAACCTTCTGTATAAAGAAACCTGTATAAAAAACATTTGAGAACCAAGGTCTCACTGTCTCACATGACCACTAGGGTGGTTCATAAAAAACACTTTTTTGAAGATGCCTGCTCCCAAGGTCTTATCTTACTACACTAGGGATTATATAGCTATATCTGAAATTTTGTGCATATCAGTTAATATCTCAACCCTCCATGAAAATAGCTGTTTTCTTGGACGTTTTCCTATTTTGTGAAGGCTTTGGAGAAGGCATTTTTTAAAAAAGTTTTTTTAATGAACTGCCCTAAAGACCACCGTATAGGATAGAAAGAGCCTTCTTGACCCTTACATTTCCAGCGTAACTTCAGAGTATTTTTGTACCAAAATGGCACTTTTTCTCTCCCCCTCCATGTCAGAATCAGTCCCACTTTTGCAGACGCCTATTCCAACATGGGGAACACCTTGAAGGAAATGCAAGACGTCCAGGGAGCTCTGCAATGCTACACAAGAGCAATCCAGATAAATCCTGCGTTTGCCGATGCCCACAGCAACCTTGCTTCCATCCATAAGGTAAGCTTTGTGTCTCTGCTAAATCTATTTTTTTAAAAAAAAACTGGGGGGGGGCAGCAGGGGAATCTTAGTTTTTACAAAAGGAAAACAACTGGCAAAAGCCGTCCCAAACCGAGATGGGGCACAAAAAGAAAAAGGGGAGAATTGGAATTTATGCTGGAAGTCTGAGGAGGCAGAGGGCACGCCGATACGTTTATGGTGGGGCTACAGAAACGTTAAAAAATTCATGAGGAAATAAAAAAGATGATCAGAATTAATTTAGAGGGGGAAACCAGAGGCATATTTACTGAGTATAAGAGGTAAAGAAATACCACAAGATGGGAAGATATTATTCTTATACGCGACAGCTGCAGCAAGGCTACTCCTTGCACAAAACTGGAACAGGAAATATATACCCACAAAGGATGACTGGATAAAGAAACTAATTGAATTTATAGAACTGGCAAGGTCAAGTGCAGTAATAAGGTACCAATCAAACTGGAAAATAAAAATATAATGGAAATGGTTTGAAGATTATGTGTTCAAGTACTGCTCAAAAACTAACATGTTGATATGTTTGGTTTAATGTTTGTAAATCTGGTTTATAATAATAATAAATAGTAAGTTAAAAGAGTTAAGAAATATAAATTTAGATAAAAATTGCAATGTGAATGTGAGTGAAGGAAGTCACGTGGGTATTTGGGTAAATGCTGAGTTGTGTATAGGGTTAGATGTGGGGAATCCATATATGTAATGTATAGTGTTGAAAATGTACGGCAACTAGCATGTAAAATGAAATCAAAAATAAATAAATAAATAGGGGGGAAATAAAAATGGCAATGTGAAATATTATATAGGAGGGTGAGGGGCGGTGGAGGGAAGCCACAAGGGTGGTTTTAATGTCTGAAATTTTGGGTGGTAGGGTAATACGAATTTTGTTTTGTGTCTATGTGTTTGTTTGTAAATAAATTTTTTAAAAGGAAAATGAAAAAATTGCTATTTTTACTTTGAAATAAAAATGGGGGGGGGGAGGTCTTATACGGGTGATTGGGTGGGTGAATGGCTCATTTTCTTAAATTTGAGCCCCCCCAAATAGAGGGTGGCTTATATAGACGGAAAGTATGGTGGAGTTCCACACCCAAAAATCTCATTGTGACTTCCAATCACCCCTACGTCACATTTCCGATGGCGCCCTTTTGCTCGTCTCTCCTAGATCTCAAAATGCATTGGTTTTGTCATATTTCCTGCTGTCCTTTGTCAATCCACACCTGCCAAAGAATTTAAATTTTCCCAACATTTTTTTTTAGACCACACATGTCCAGCGTGTGGCCGGGGAGCGTAACCTGGTTTACTTACTGGGGCAACCCCCCCCCCCCAATGCTCAACAACTTCAATCCTAAAAAGAGCTCAACAACCTTGGGGTTAAATCCTAAAACAGCTCAACAAATTTGCCCCGCCCTCATGTCAAATCTGGCCCTCTTTGGGAAAATTTGGGCACCCCTGTAAATTTAGACAATACAGTCCTATCTCGGGTTAAATATGCTTCAGGATGAATATTTTTGGGTTGCGCTCCGCAGTGACCCAGAAGTAACGGAGCACGTTACTTGCGGGTTTCGCCGCATGCACAGACCCTCAAAATGATGTCATGCGCAGAAGCGGCGAATTGCGACGTGCAGATGCGGGTTGCATTCGCTTCAGGATGCGAACGGGGCTCCGGAACGGATCCCATTCACATCCAGAGGTACCACTGTACTCTGCAAGTGTCCTGTTCTCTATGAAATGTTTCTTCCAAAACCTCTCGTAATTCTGCCTGTATTATAATCTTGCTAATTCTGCGTATTTTAGCCTTTTTGCTAGCTACGCCAACTTAGTAGGGATGGGATTCTCCTTTCCATCCTTTGTCTGTTAAGATTCTCGCTGCGGCTATTGTAGACACTGTGACTTGCCATTGTTTTATAACCATTTATTGTAACATTTATTCTATGATCAATTACAATAATCATTCATTGTAATATTCATTTATTGTACGATTAATTACAATTTATTGTAATTGTTAAGAGTAGGTTTCTATTGAATTTTTACATGCTGATACTCAATATTATTCTATAGCATGGGGAGGCAAACTACGGCCCCATGGCCTTCTCAATCTAGCCGGGAGTCGGCATGTTTTGACACGAGTATAATGTGTCCTTTTATTTAAAATGCACCTCTGGGTTATTTGTGGGACATAGGAATGCGTTCCTTTTTCCCCCTCCCCAAAATCTAGTCTGGCCCCCACAAGGTCTAAGGGACAGTGGACGGCCCCCTGCTGAAAAAGTTTGCCGACCCCTGTTCTATTCCAATGATTGTTGAATGTTACTTTATAAGTCTACCAGGTGTGGATCATCGTGCCTTCTGTCTGTTCTTCATCTTTGGTTTTGATGGTTGAGAAAAAAGCTAGTGGCAATTGCTGAAATATCCCTCCCTTTCTAGGATTCCGGAAACATCCCAGAGGCAATTGCTTCGTATCGCACCGCCTTGAAACTGAAGCCGGATTTTCCTGACGCTTACTGCAACCTGGCGCACTGTTTGCAGGTGAGGCAGAGTTTTAAGGGCCAACACTCCCAGGGTTTCCGGCATTTGGGAACCGAGGCGTTTGAGTCCCAAGGTACCACGGTAATGGTAAAAGCGTCACCTAATTCAGGAATTGTCCAATGTCACTTTAGAGACCAACTCAGTTTGTTCTGTGTCTAAGCTTTCATGTGCAGGCAGACTTATTCAGATACACTGAAGCGGAAGTCCCCACACCCTGATATTTAGAGGGAGGGTGGGGCGGGGTATTTCTCTGAACGGTAGTAGGACTCAATCGGTATGGTCAACCTGTGGACGAATGTGTCTCATTACATATCCTAAAACTATTTCAGGTCATCTGCGTACCATCCCTTGTTTTTTCAGTCATTCACAGTTGCCAGCAGGTGGACCATACCCATTGACTCCTACTACCCTTCGGAGAAAAACCCCAACTCACCCTCCCACTATATATCAGGGTCTGGGGGCTTCTCCTTACTCTTATATAGCAGGGTCTGGGGACTTCTCCCTCTGTATATCAGGGTCTGGGGACTTCCGCTTCAGTGTATCTGAAGAAGTGTGCATGCACACAAAAGCTTATATCAGGCATCCCCAACCTGCGCCCCCCCCCCGATGTTTTGGCCTACAACTCCCATGATCCCTAGCTAACAGGACCAGTGGTCGGGGATGATGGGAATTGTAGTCTAAAACATCTGGAGGGCCGAAGGCTTGGGGTGCCTGGCTTATACCAAGAACAAACTTTGTTGGTCTCTAAGGCACTACTGGACAATTTATATATATATATTGACTTCATCAGACCAATACGGCTACCTACCTGAATCTAGAACCCTGGTTTTCTTTGCCCCCTTTCAGATCGTCTGTGATTGGACCGATTACGGCGAGAGAATGAAGAAGCTTGTCAGTATTGTGGCTGACCAGCTGGAGAAGAACCGGCTCCCTTCGGTGCACCCGCATCACAGCATGCTGTATCCACTGTCTCACGGCTTCCGAAAGGCTATTGCCGAGAGACATGGGAACCTTTGCCTGGACAAGGTGGGTCTATGCTGTGAAGAGGTGTGCGCCGCTCCGTTCCGTCAGAGTTTGAATGCTTTCATGTTGGCTTTGGATATATAATAATATATAATAATTTATTATTTCTACCCTGCCCATCTGTCTGGGTATCCTCAGCCACTCTGGGTGGCTGCCAACCAAATATTAAAAACACAAGGCAGCATTAAATATTTAAAAACTTCCCTAAACAGGGCTGCCTTCAGATGTCTTTTAAAAGTGAGATAATTGCTTATTTCTTTGACATCTGATGGAAGGGCGTTCCACAGGGCGGCCGTCACCACGAGAAGGCCCTCTGCCTGCTTCCCTGTAACTTGGCTTCTTGCAGGGAGGGAAGCGCCAGAAGGCCCTCGGGAGAGGGACCCCGGTGTCCGGGGTGGAGATGCTCCTTCAGGTCTACTGGGCCGAGGCCATTGAGGGCTTTCAAGGTCAGCACCGACACTATGAATTGTGCTTGGAAACGTACTGGGAGCCAAAGCAGATCTCTTGGGACCGGTGGTATGTGGTCTCAGTCAGACTGGATTTAAATCCTTTATTTTACAGAAAGGCTTGATCTTGCTGGCATCCTCTTAATATTGACAACCAGAGGAAAGTTTCATCTGCTGGGCTGTTTAGGGCTTTCAAGGTCAGCACCAACACTTTGAATTGTGCCCGGAAACGTACTGGGAGTCAATGCAGGTCTTTCAAGACTGGTGTTATGTGGTCTCTGCGGCTGTTCACGGCCCCCAGTCTGGCTACCACATTCTGGATTAATTGCAGTAAGGTAGCCCCACATAGAGCGCATTGCAGTCGTCCAAGCTGGAGATAACAAGAGCATGCGCCACTCTGGCAAGAGAGTCCGTGGGCAGGGAGGGTCTTATCCTGCATCCCAGATAGAGCTGCCCTGGACACAGAACAGACCTGTGCCTCCATGGGTCCAAAATGACCCCCAGACTGTGCAGCTGGTCCTTCAGGGGCACAGTTGCCCCGTTCAGGACCAGGGAGTCCCCCCCACCCGCCCACACACCACAGAACTTCAGTCTTGTCAGGATTCAACCTCAACCAGTTAGCTGCCATCCATCCTCCAACCGCCTCGAGGCACCCGCGCAGGAACTCCACCGCCTTTGCCGGCTCTGATTTGAAAGAGAGGTAGAGCTCTCTATCAGGCTTCCTCAACCTTGGCCCTCCTGATGCTTTTGGCCTACAGCTCCATGGTCCCTAGCTAGCAGGTCTAGTGGTCAGGGATGATGGGCACTGTAGTTTGAAAACAGCTGGAGGGCCAAGGTTTAGGAAGCCTGCTCTGTATTGGCGCCAATGGCTGTTAAGCGAAAAAATTCCAGGGTGAGTGACTCCTTGACAGCCTAGCTCACGGGGCACTTGTCCCCCATGGGTCCATGCTGTCAGTAAAAGGAGGAAGTCCCAGCCCGGTAATTTGGAGCAAAACAGTGGTCAGTAGACCATGATTCTTACTGTTGCACCACAGGTCTGCCCAGGAGTAAGAACCCCGAGCATGGGGCAATGTCAACTTTTAAAACTTCCTTCTTCCCCCCAGAATACACTTCAAGCAGCATCGTTGATACATCATCACTACATCACTAGCACATCACAAATGAGGAGGGGTATACAAGGGTTATGCATTCACTATGAGGTCCCTTTATCAGACCCCTTAAATCTCCATCACTGAAAGAACAATAAAACTCTTGACACGTCCTTTCCCACTGGACTTGTCTGGAGATGGGCATTCAGAACACCTGCCTTGCTAAACTGCCTTGGCAGATGTCTATGGTTGCCCCCTTGGTCCCTCCCTCGGTGGGGTGCCGTGTATGTGCTCTCAGGCTTGGGGAATTCTGGCGGGATGCCCTGTTCCTGCTGCCTACATGACTTCCTGCTTCTTGGCTCATGGAGGGAGGTGGAGCCCAAATTCGTTCAAATGGCGGAATGAGGAGAGTCGGTTAAAGCATAGATTTTCTGCGTGTCTTTCTTGGGCTGTCAAGTCAAAGGTATGTATATTTGTAACATTGGAACAACTTCAAAGATGTGGCCTCATGTCCCCCACCCCCATGTCATTTCCGTAACCCGGCTTTCTTGAATCCCCTTGCTAGATCAACGTGCTCCACAAGCCGCCTTACGAGCACCCCAAGGACCTGAAAGGCAGTGAGGGCCGGCTCCGCGTTGACTACCTGAGCTCTGACTTTGGGAACCACCCCACCTCCCATCTCATGCAGTGAATCCCAGGCATGCACAATTCGGACAAATTTGAGGTGAGGTGCACAAGAGGGCAGCTGTGTGAGTAGCTCAGGCGGCAGAGCGCTGAGACTCTGAATCTTGGGGTCATGGGTACGAGCCCCACGTTGGGCCAAACGAATGAATACAGCCTAGGACCGCCTCTCCACGGAGGATCTAACAGTCTGCAAATAAAAAAATGTTAGAGGTCCTGGGCTTCAGGGAGATTAGGCTGGCCTCGACCAGGGCCAGGGCCTTTTCAGCCTTGGCCCCGGCCTGGTGGAACTCTCTGCCACAAGAGATCAGGACCCTGTGGGATCTGACATCTTTCTGCAGGGCCTGTAAGATGGAGTTGTTCCGCCGGGCCTTTGGTTCAACCTGACTCCCCTTCTCTTTTTGTGTAAGGACTAGTATGAAAGAGGCCTCCCAGTGTTCTCACAGGCCCATATAAGAGTTGGGCCTGATGAGCGTTTACTGTTCCCAACCCTAATCCTGCGGAAAGCCATCTAATTGGATTTGAATTTGATCCTGGCTTGTTTTCAGGAGGTAATTTCGTTATTGCTTGATTTTATACCAGTGTTACATATTTGGTGTTAGCCTCCCTGAGCCCGGTTTCGGACGGGGAGGGCAGGATACAAATAAAAGTTGTTATTATTATTATTATTATTATTATTATTATTATTATTATTATTATTATCATTATCATTATCATTATCCTCTTAATTTGCATCAGCCCTTGGTTGTAGCAATAAAACAACGAGATGATCTGCAAGGAATAGAAATGAAAAATCAATGATATCAAATACATTTGAGGGTTTTGAATCGAGAGTGGACCTTATTCTGACTGCCCCAGCTCAAAACCCGGCCGCCTTTGCCGTCACCTGCTCCTCTTGATCTGCCAAGAGAGGACTCTGGGGTAGTGGTTGGGCAACCCGGAACAGGCAATAAAGGAGGGGTAATCATCTCACGACAAACCTAGACAGCATCTTAAAAAGCAGAGACACCACCTTGCCAACAAGGTCAGTATAGTAAAAGCTATGTTTTCCCAGTAGTGATGTATGGAAGTGAGAGCTGGACCATAAAGAAGGCTGATCGCCGAAGAATTGATGCTTTTGAATTATGATGCTGGAGGAGACTCTTGAGAGTCCCATGGACTGCAAGAAGATCAAACCTATCCATTCTGAAGGAAATCAGCCCAGAGTGCTCACTGGAAGGACACATCCTGAAGCTGAGGCTCCAAGACTTTGGCCACCTCATGAGAAGAGAATCATAGAATCATAGAGTTGGAATAGACCACAAGGGCCATCGAGTCCAACCCCCTGCCAAGCAGGAAACACCATCAGAGCACTCCTGACATATGGTTGTCAAGCCTCTGCTTAAAGACCTCCAAAGAAGGAGACTCCACCACACTCCTTGGCAGCAAATTCCACTGTCAAACAGCTCTTACTGTCAGGAAGTTCTTCCTAATGTTTAGGTGGAATCTTCTTTCTTGTAGTTTGGATCCATTGCTCCGTGTCCGCTTCTCTGGAGCAGCAGAAAACAACCTTTCTCCCTCCTCTATGTGACATCCTTTTATATATTTGAACATGGCTATCATATCACCCCTTAACCTCCTCTTCTCCAGGCTAAACATGCCCAGCTCCCTTAGCCGTTCCTCATAAGGCATCGTTTCCAGGCCTTTGACCATTTTGGTTGCCCTCCTCTGGACACGTTCCAGTTTGTCAGTGTCCTTCTTGAATTGTGGTGCCCAGAACTGGACACAATACTCTAGGTGAGGTCTGACCAGAGCAGAATACAGTGGCACTATTACTTCCCTTGATCTAGATGCTATACTCCTATTGATGCAGCCCAGAATTGCATTGGCTTTTTTAGCTGCTGCGTCACACTGTTGGCTCATGTCAAGTTTATGGTCAACCAAGACTCCTAGATCCTTTTCACATGTACTGCTCTCAAGCCAGGTGTCCCCCATCTTGTTTTTGTGCCTCTCATTTTTTTTGCCCAAGTGTAATACTTTACATTTCTCCCTGTTAAAATTCATCTTGTTTGTTTTTGCCCAGTTCTCTAATCTGTCAAGGTCGTTTTGAAGTGTGATCCTGTCCTCTGGGGTGTTAGCCACCCCTCCCAGTTTGGTGTCATCTGCAAATTTGATCAGGATGCCCTTGAATCCATCATCCAAGTCGTTGATAAAGATGTTGAATAAGACCGGGCCCAAGACAGAACCCTGTGGCACCCCACTAGTCGCTCTTCTCGAGGATGAAGAGGAACCATTGATGAGAACCCTTTGGGTTCGGTCAGTCAGCCAGTTACAAATCCACTGAGTGGTAGCATAGTCAAGACCGCATTTTACCAGCTTCTTTACAAGAATATCATGGGGCACCTTGTCAAATGCCTTGCTGAAATCAAGGTAGGCTACATCCACTGCGTTCCCTTCATCTACCAGGCTTGTAATTCTGTCAAAAAAGGAGATCAGGTTAGTCTGACATGACTTATTTTTCAGAAATCCATGCTGACTATTGGTATCACAGCATTCCTTTCTAGGTGCTCACAGACTGTTTGCTTAATGATCTGCTCCAGAATCTTCCCTGGTATTGATGTCAGACTGACTGGGCGATAATTATTTGGGTCCTCTCTTTTCCCCTTTTTGAAAATGGGGACAACATTTGCCCTCCTCCAGTCTGCCGGGACTTTGCCTGTTCTCCAGGAATTCTCAAAGATGACTGCCAGTGGTTCTGAGATCACATCTGCCAGTTCTTTTAATACTCTTGGATGCAGTTCATCTGGCCCTGGAGACTTGAATACATCTAAACTAGCCAAGTATTCTTGTACTATCTCCTTAGTTATTCTGGGCTGTGTTTCCTTTGCTGAATCATTTGCTCCAAATTCTTCAGGTCGGGCATTGTTTTCTTTATCGGAGAAGACTGAGGCAAAGAAGGCATTGAGGAGTTCAGCCCTTTCTGTGTCCCCTGTTTGCATTTCACCATCTTCTCCTCTGAGTGACCCCACTGTTTCTTTGTTCTTCCTTTTGCTACGAACATACCCATAAAAGCCTTTTTTGTTGCTTTTAACCTCTCTAGCCAGCCTGAGTTCATTCTGTGCTTTAGCTTTTCTGACTTTGTGTCTACATGTGCTGGCTATTTGTTTGAATTCCTCTTTGGTGGTTTCCCCCCTTTTCCAGTTTTTGTACACATCCTTTTTTAATCTTAACTCAGTTAAAAGTTCTTTAGATAGCCACCCTGGCTTCTTTAGGCAACTTCCATGTTTCAGTCTCATTGGTATTGCCTGACGTTGTGCTTTTAGTATCTCCCTCTTAACAAACTCCCAGCCATCATGAACTCCCTTTCCTTTTAGTATTACTGTCCATGGGATCTCACCCAGCATTTCCTGGATTTCCTTGAAAAGACCCTGGTGTTGGGAAAGATGAAGGGCACAAGGAGAAGGGGACAACGGAGGACGAGATGGTGGGACAGTGTTCTCGAAGCTACCAGCATGAGTTGGACCAAACTGCGGGAGGCAGTGGAAGACAGAAGTGCCTGGCATGCTCTGGTCCAGGGGGTCACGAAGAGTTGGACACGACTAAACAACAACACAATCATCTCCTCAAGGCTTTTTATAAAGCACATGCACTACTGATTTGGTGCTACATGGGACATGAGCGTTTCCCATGTGGAATCTGTCGGAATCGTCCCTCGAGTCCAGTCCAGGGCGAGACATTTGATCTTGCAAGGTTCAAAGCTGTCGGCATTTTGGGATTGCTTGGTGATGCAGATCAGGTGCTGGAGAGTCGAAATGGTACGGTGGGAAATTTCCTGATAGCAGTCAAGTTGTTCTGACACTTGAGATCATTTAGGCACTGACAGATTAGACCAGGCATCCCCAGCCGTCGGCCCTTCAGATGTTTTGGACTACAATTCCCATCATCCCTGACCACTGGTCCTGTGAGGTAGGGATCATGGGAGTTGTAGGACAAAAACATCTGGAGGGCCGCAGGTTGGGAATGCCTGGATTAGACTGTTTGCTTGACTAAAACCCAAAGTCAGTATCTGTTGTGGGGATAAGCCACAAGAGGGAAGCTCTTTGGCAAAGATTCCCACATTGCAGGGGGTAAGCCTAGATGAGCCTCGTGGCCCTTTCAAACTCCCTAGTTCTATGATTATATATTAGCAATTGCTTCATCATTGAGGAAAGCTGTGATGGTTCATGCGCTTCGTAAATTCTGGCCTTTTCCTGCGATGTTTGGGAAAGATGGGCTTTGTCTACTGTTTATCGGCCTGTGTTTTGCTGCGCCTCACGTGCTTCCTGCTCAAGTGACCCTCAAATGTATTTTATACAATGGACTTTTTATTTCCATTCTTGATTGATATTTATTACGGCCATTGGCCCGTCACACGACAGTTTCCCACCAACATATATATACTTAAACCTCCAAATTTAAAACAGCTAAAAACTTACAAGAACAGACAAGAACCAAAGCAAAATAAGCAAAAGACCCAACAACATACATTACAATAAATTTGCAACATAGACATCGTCTTCTGCTCATAAATTAATAAAAGACATCAGTGGTGATATCACCTAGTTACATCCTAAAACATATATCATGGTTTAAAAGGGTCATCCGAGCCACACAGGAGTCTGTTTTTCTTCTTTAGGGATAGGACGCTGATCAAGAATCTGGCAACCGTGAGTGATCTTAGGGGATCTTCATCATTTAGTAGATATCTCAGTTTGGCTTCATTCCAATCATCGGCGATTCCCTTTAGATATGGATCAAGAAACTTGCTCCTGGCCGATGAGTGAGAAGCACAATCAAAGATTATGTGATGCAACGATTCCGGTGCCCCACAATCACATAAGAGCGATATCTGTCCATTGGAAAATCTATTTCTCAGCACGTTCGATGGGAAGGCGTTGAATCTTGCCTTTATAAAGGCATATCTATGAGTCGAAGAAGTTAAGGAATTCAAATAGTTTGGGAGCCTTAAGAGGGGTAATAAACCAAGGTTTTGAGGTGAGCAGGTACCATTGCCCAACACCATTTTCTGCTGCAAGTCCATCTCCTCTAGTTTACAGGTTACTGTTCTTTTAGCTGGAACTATGTCCTGCTCTAGTAATTTAGATGGGGAGATTCCCATTGCCGTAATTTTCAGTTGTAAATTTTTTACCCATGGGCTCTGGAAATCATCTCTCCACATACATTGTATCAAATACAAGTTTGGGAGATTGTGCCATAGAGATAACCAGTGACAGAGTATGTGCTTCCACAGGGCGTTTTCCAGGGATACAATATTAAGTTCCATGTGTAACGCTGTATTACTTACACAGTTGGGCAGTTTCAATATCCCTCTTAAAAACTGATTTTGAATAACCTGTAGGTGAGATAGGTTGACAAAAGTCCCCCAAGTTGAGATGGCATAAGCAATTGTCGGGATCACCTTGGCCTTGAACACTTTCAACGCCGATGGGATGTGGAGGGCTCCATCGGTGAAGAAGAATCGCAAGATCGCCAAGGAGATAGCTTTGGCTCTGTTTGTAACATAAGCTACATGGGCCTTCCATCTAAGGTTATGTTGTAACCAAACTCCCAAGTACAGTAGTGCCCCGCAAGACGAATGCCTCGCAAGACAAAAAACTCGCTAGACGAAAGGTTTTTTCGTCCGCGATTTGCCTCGCAAGACGAATTCCCCTATGGGCTTGCTTCGCAAGACGAAAGCCCATAGGGAAATCTCCGGGGACCTCTTTTAAATGCTAGCGGTGGGGAGCAAAGCCTTCCCCCCCCCTCCGGCCTTCAGAAGAGGTCCAGGAAGGCTGGCGGGGGCCAAAAGGCTTTGCTCCCCAGCGCCAGCATTTTAAAAGCAGTCCGGGATAGCAGGGAAGCGCTTCCTGCTATCCCGGACGGCTTTTGAAGGCAGGAGAGATCCGCGAAGCCTGGGCGCGCTGCGCGCAGGCTTCGGCATGCCGGCAAGTCTCCGCCAGCAGCGGCAGCGCTGCCGCTGCTGGCAGAGAGATCCGCGAAGCCTGGGCGCGCTGCGCGCAGGCTTCGGCATGCCGGCAAGTCTCCGCCAGCAGCGGCAGCGCTGCCGCTGCTGGCGGAAAGGTCCGGGAAGCCTGGGCATGCCGGCAAGTCTCCGCCAGCAGCGGCAGCGCTGCCGCTGCTGGCGGAAAGGTCCGGGAAGCCTGGGCCGGACAGCTTTTGAAGGCAGGCGGGGGGAGCAAAGACTTTCGCCCCCGCCAGCCTTCAGAAGAGGTCCAGGACCTGTTCCGAAGTGGGGAGGGGGGGCGGAGACACCTGGCCCCGCTGCCCCACTTCGGAAAGCTGTTCCGAAGTGGGGAGGGGGGCGGGGACACCTGGCCCCGCCGCCCCACTTCGGAAAGCTGTTCCGAAGTGGGGAGGTGGGGCGGGGACACCTGGCCCCGCTGCCCCACTTCGGAAAGCTGTTCCGAAGTGGGGAGGGGGGGCGGGAACACCTGCCCCCGCCGCCCCACTTCGGAAAAGCTGTTCCGAAGTGGGGCGGGGGGGCAGGGACACCTGGCCCCGCCGCCCCACTTCGGAAAGCTGTTCCGAAGTGGGGAGGGGGGGCGGGGACACCTGGCCCCGCTGCCCCACTTCGGAAAGCTGTTCCGAAGTGGGGAGGGGGGGCGGGAACACCTGCCCCCGCCGCCCCACTTCGGAAAGCTGTTCCGAAGTGGGGAGGGGGGGCAGGGACACCTGCCCCCGCCGCCCCACTTCGGAAAGCTGTTCCGAAGTGGGGAGGGGGGGCGGGAACACCTGCCCCCGCCGCCCCACTTCGGAAAGCTGTTCCGAAGTGGGGCGGGGGGGCGGGGACACCTGGCCCCGCCGCCCCACTTCGGAAAGCTGTTCCGAAGTGGGGAGGGGGGGCGGGAACACCTGCCCCAGCCGCCCCACTTCGGAAAGCTGTTCCGAAGTGGGGCGGGGGGGCGGGAACACCTTCTGAAGGCGGGCAGGGGGCGAAAGTCTTTGTCCCCCCGCCTGCCTTCCCAGGGGCTTTTAAATCGCCCCGGACAGCGGAGAAGTCCTCCGCTGTCCGGAGCGATTTTAAAATGCCGCCCGCCAGCATTTTAAGATAGCCCCGCACAGCGGAGAAGTCCTCCGCTGTCCCAGGGTTTTTTAAAATGCTGGGGGTGGGAAGAAAAGCCCTTGTCCCCCCCCCAGCCTTCAGAAGAGGTCCGGGGACAGACTGTCCCCGGACCTGGCCTGAAGGTGGTTTCCCTAGGAACGCATTAATTGATTTTCAATGCATTCCTATGGGAAACCGTGCATCGCAAGACGAAAAAACCGCAAGACGAAGAGAATTGCGGAACGAATTAATTTCGTCTTGCGAGGCACCACTGTATTGGAATCTATAAACTGGTTCGATGACTCTCCCATCAATTCTCCAATTATGGAGTTTCCGGCTCTTTGAGAAAACTAGGATCTTAGATTTTCCATAATTAATTGTAAGGGAATTTGTATTACAATATGATCCAAAAAATTTTAAGGCCCTCCTGAGACCTACTCTAGAAAAGGAGAGGATGACTGCGTCATCCGCATATAGTAACAGAGGGCAACGATAAAGTGCTAGGCGGGGTGCGTGAATCCTTTCTTGAGGATCTGTTTCTTGTTTCTTGAGCCTCTGTTAGGGGAGTCCTCATGTCGCTTATGAATAAATTAAACAGGAATGGAGCCAATATACAGCCCTGTCGGACACCTCTGTTAATGGGAATTGAATTGGTGAGATCGCCCTCCGGAGTGAGTCTCACTCTGGCCACTGAGTTCTCATGGAGTTTAATTATTAGCCAGAGAAGCCTTCTGTCGATGCCCCAGCAGGTGAGTTTTTCCCAGAGGATGTTCCTGGGGATACTATCTGTCAGGGGTTTAGGTGCAGAGGCACGGGCAAGGGAGGAAACAGAGAGCGAAGGGGAGGAGACAGAGGAAAGGATGAGTGATGACGACGACCCGAGATCTCCCAGTCTTTCCAGTGAATCAGAGGATTCACAGAAAGGAGCACCAGTGGCCAGGGCAAGGGGGGAATCTAGAGAGGCACCCCAGGAAGATAGAGCCAGAGGAGACTCAGGGGGGAGCAGCTGGAAATCGGGACCAGCGTCACCGCCAGGAAGTAGGGAAGAGGAAAGGAGCCAGGGGGGAAGCGCTGGCAGCTCACCACAGGAGGGAGGGCAGGAGTCAGGAGTGGCCACACCTCCATCGGGGAGCGAAGAAACGGTTAAGAGGAAAGTGGAAGGTTGGGCGCGCGCGCCAAGTTCAAATGCAGAGGAAGGCGGCGCAGTGAGCAGCCCCGAAAGGGAACCAGGTCCTAAAGCCCGGCGCAAGGAGGCAGAAGGGTCCGGGTCAGCGTCAGAAGAATCCCGGAAGGAAGAAGCCCCGGGGGGTAGAGGGACCCAGAGGAGGACAGTCAGGAGGAAAAGGTGGAGCAAGGCTAGGATATTAAGTTGGTGCGCACGGGGCGGAGACTCAGACGGAGCCTCGCCGATCTAGCTAGTAGACGTAGAGTTGCAGACAGCAGCGTGAGAATGGAAACTGTAATTCAATAAAGACTTTTACTTAATGACCGCTGGCTAGCGTGATCCTCTGTGAGCTAGGATCTTGAAGCAGCTCTGACAGTAGGCTCCGTCTCCACATTGTGGGCATCTGCAGCCTCGAGGAGGGGAGAGAAACAGGCGCCCACTAGCGAGCTCACGAACGGCAGGAGACATGACGGCTGAGCAGCAGATAGAGGACCTCAGAAAAGCAGTGGCACAACTGAACGCCGAGGTTCTCGCATCCAGGAAGAGAGAGGACGAGGCAGCTGCCGCCTGCAGGGATCTCCAGGTCAGGTTAGACGTACTGGCAAAGCAAACACCCCGGCAGGAGGGAATTGGGTTGGCGAGACGGACAGGCGGACTGCTCTCTCACTTCGATGGGAACCTGCAACAGTATCCCAACTTTAGAGCCGACGTACTGTGCGCACTGCAACTGTTGCATAAAGACTTTAGAGATGAACAGGAGAGAGTGGGGTTCATCATGTCCCATCTGCATGGGGAGGCGAAAGCATGGTTGCGCAATTTATGGAGAGATAACGATCCGGCGCTCCAGAATGCGGATGCCTTTATTAAAGCGATGGATGGGTGTTTCTTATCAAGTATTGACATTGATCTTGCACGGAAGGAGGTGCATGGGCTGAGACAAGGGAGGGCCAGCGTCAGACAGTATCATGCCCGCTTTTTCGCCTTGGTCAGCGCCCTGGAATGGGACAGAGATTCGGCTCCTGTAAGAGACCTCTTTTGGGAGGGACTGCACAACTCGATTAAAGATGAGATAGCGAGGGGGGAGAGACCCCGAACCACCCAGGAGGTCGTTCAGAGGGCACTGGCTGTGGGGGTGAGGCTGGAAGGACGTCCGTGGAGCAAGGACGAAGGACGTGGAGGGCGCGAACCAGCCGGGGGCCCCTCCTTCTTTCCCAGAGAAGCAGCACGGGCGCAATCCACGCCTCCGCCAGGAGGAGGAGCCGAACCTATGGAGGTTGGAGGTGCAAGGGCTCAGTCAGCAACCAGAGCCCTAGCACCGGCAGCAGTGAAGGCGAAGCCTCCTAGAGGGACCAGGAAGTGTTACGTCTGTGAGCAGCCAGGGCATATGGCGAAAGAGTGTCCCCAGAGGCCCCACAAGCTTACTGCAGCCTCAGCAATGGTGACTGCAGCAACGCAGCAGGGAGGACCACAGCAGGGAAACGACGATGTCTGGCTGGAGGAAGAGGCACTGGGGCCCAGCCAGACGTGTTAGTGACGCAGTCCCCAGAGATTTTACAGCCAGTGAACCCCCTCCCGCCCAAACCAGTAGTGAGGCTCACAGCATCTCTCCAGCTACCCACTGGAATCACCATGGACGTGCCAATCACCATCGACTCCGGCAGCAACGCGGACTTTATAGGGCAGGAATTTGTCGACAGGCACGCTGTGCAGTTACTGCCGGCCACACTGCCCCTGCAGGTTGTCACTGTGGATGGCAGGGAGCTGCTAGGGGGGCAAGTGGTGAAGCAGACGCCACCAATGGTGATGCGACTTGGAAATCACAGGGAAGTCATCAGCTTCAACGTCACTCAACTGTCTGACACGCCCATTGTATTGGGCATGAGTTGGCTGGACAAGCACAGCCCAACGATGGCTTGGTTCCAGAGGCAGCTGGTTTTCGGCTCTTCCTTTTGTGCTGAACACTGCATCGTACCCAGGCAGGAAGGAGAGGAAGAGGAGTCACAGCTGCTGCTAGGCACGCTGCAAGCGATTCCCCACAAGTACGCAGAATTTCTGGAAGTTTTCTGCGAGAAGGAGGCGGACAGGCTACCCCCTCACAGACCATATGACTGCAAAATTGACCTGCTGCCGGGGGCGGCGCTGCCTAAAGGGAAGCTGTATTCCATGTCTGAGGACGAACTGCAGGAACTCAAAGACTTCATCGATCATAATTTGGAGCGCGGTTTCATCCGAGAGTCTAAGGCAGCGGGGGGCAGTCCTGTATTCTTTGTTAAGAAGCGAGACACGCCCCAAAAAAGACTCGTAGTGGATTACAGGATTTTGAACAGTGTGACCAAGCCGTCGGACTTCCCCATGCCCCGCATCGACGACCTCCTGGCGAAGGTACGGAAGGGAAAGGTGTTCACCAAGTTGGACCTGCGGGGGGCGTACAACCTCATTCGCATGCGGGAGGGTGATGAGTGGAAGACAGCCATGTTCACGCCACTGGGTACCTACGAATACAGAGTTATGCCTTTTGGACTGCAAAATGGCGCTCACGTTTTTCAAGCATTTATGCATCACGTGTTGGCGGGACTTCTCTACAAGACGTGCGTCTGTTTCTTGGATGACATCCTGATCTTTTCGGAGTCGCAGCAAGAACATGACAAGCACGTCAAGGAAGTGCTGGGCAGGCTAAAGCAACACAGGCTCTACGCCAAGCTGGAGAAGTGCCAATTTGACGTGCCGGAGGTGGATTTTCTGGGCTACAAGCTGTCTGACAAGGGGCTCGCCATGGACAGCGCCAAGGTTCGAGCAGTGTTGGATTGGAAGAGCCCACGCAACCGGAAGGAGGTCCAACGGTTTGTCGGCTTTGCGAACTTCTATCGCAAGTTTATCAAGGGCTTCGCGATGCAGACGGCGGCCATCACTGACACCCTTAGCTCCAAGAAGAAGAAGTTCATCTGGACAGAGCAGGCGGAGCAGTCCTTTCAGGCCCTCAAGCGTCTCTTCGCGTCGGAAGAGCAGCTGCTTCATGTCAACCCCAGCATGCCGATGAGGGTGGAGACAGACGCTTCGGACAGAGCAGTGGGGGCGGTCCTGCTGCAGAAGGACCAGCAGGGCGTGTGGCGGCCGGGAGCGTTTTACTCCAGGAAGCTCAGCAAGTCCGAGCAGAACTACACCATATGGGACAGGGAGTTGCTGGCCATTCACGCAGCGTTCAAGGCGTGGAGGCACTTTCTGATCGGCGCCAAGCACACGGTGCAGGTTTGCACGGACCACAAGAATCTAGAGCACTGGCGCACGGCACAGTTCCTGAACCAGAGGCAGATACGTTGGGCTGAGTTCTTTGCGGACTTCGACTTCCGAATAGAGTATGTCCCGGGGGACACCAACATCATGGCAGACGCTCTCTCCCGCAAGCCACAGTATCTGGAGGACGCAACACCAGCGGCCGCCATGCACATCTTTGCACCGACAGTGTGGGCGTGCGCCGCGGCGACCGTGGACCTAGAGGCGGTGCGGCGAGCGTTGCAGGGGGACTCCTTCGCACAAACGAAGATGGCAGAGGTGCGAGGGGGCAAGGCAGCGGCCGACGGTTTCCAGCTACGAGATGGATTGCTCATCCGTAAAGGGGCCATCTACGTGCCGGGTGACGAACTTCGAGCCAAGGTGCTACAGCAGCTGCACGACGCACCCACGGCCGGGCACTTTGGCAAGGAGAAGACGGTGGAATTAGTAGCCAGGGATTTCTGGTGGCCTGGAATGAGAGGGGAGGTCGCAGACTACGTGGCGAGGTGTGACACTTGCCAGAGGGCAAAGACGGTGCACAAACCGCCGGCTGGACTGTTGGAGCCGCTGCAAACTCCGGTCGAACCTTGGGAAAGGGTGGCTCTGGACTTTGTCACGGATCTGCCCAGCTCAAGGGGCAAGACGGCAGTGTTGGTGGTGGTGGACCTGTTCTCCAAGATGGCGCATTTCATTCCGTGTGCTAAGGTGGCCACGGCAGAGCAAACCGCCAAACTGTTCATAGACCACGTGTTCAAGGTTCACGGTCTGCCACGGTCTATTCTGTCCGACCGCGGGCGGCAGTTCATCTCGAACTTCTGGCAGAAGCTGATGGGCTTCCTAAACGTCAAGATCAATCTGGCGTCGGCGAGACACCCGCAGACCAACGGGCAAGCGGAGCGAGCCAATGCCATCATGCAGCAGTACCTGAGATGTTATGCGAACCAACAGCCTGCGACGTGGGTGGATTACCTGCCGCTTGCAGAGTTTGCCTACAACAACACGAAGCACGTATCCACGGGCGTCACGCCGTTCTTCGCCAACAACGGGCGGCACCCTAGAACCTTCCCGGGACTGGAATGCAGGGGAGAAGGGGAGCCGCAGTCAGCAGATGCGTTCGCGTCGGAGCTGCAGGAAGTCCACGATCAGCTGCGGCGCCACCTGGAGCTGGCTAAACACGCATACAAGGTACAAGCGGACAAACACAGAAGGGTTGGCGAAGAGCTCCACGTGGGAGACTGGGTCTGGTTAGCAGCCCACGCAGTGCCGGCCAGGTCGTTGGCCAAGAAGAAACTAGGGCATAAACAACTGGGGCCCTACCAAGTCGAAGAGCAGGTCAACCCGGTGGCTTTCAGGCTGGCGCTTCCGGAGGGTTCCAGAATGCATCCGGTGTTCCACAGATCGGTGCTCACTCCCTACAAGGCACCGCACAGGTTCCAGGAACCCGGAACGGCGCCGAGTCCGCTCAGAGAAGGAACGGGGCACGCGGGAGTGGCACAGGAGGAGCGCATCAACGAAGTCACGGAGATTTTGGACTCCAGATGGGGGGAAGAGGGAGTAGAATACTTTCTCGCCAGGGAGGGCACCCCGGCCAGTGCGAACAGCTGGGTGCCGGGCTACGCTTTAGACGAACCTCTGCTCAAAGACGAGTTTCATGCCCTCTTCCCACATAGACCTATGCCAGCGGACTTTTTCGACGACTGGCTTTTCACGCCCACGCTTTCGGACAGCACGTTCAGGGGGTTCGACTCGGACGAGGAACCGACACGAGACGTCCGTTCCCCGGAGGGGTCACCCTCGGGATCTGTCTCAGAACCCTCGTATTGGTGGGACGATAGGCCGGAGGAGCAGTTCCGCAGGAAGTGGCTGGACTGTTCCGGCCGAGCAACGCCGCCTGGAGGAAGTGCGGGAGAGACGGACATGGACATTTTCGGGGACGACCCTGGTTTCGAGCACGGCGGCACAGAGATGGAAGAGGAGGTGACTGTCGTCAACGAGAGCAGGGAGGAAGACCCGGAAGAGTTCCGATGGAGGCCTGCCACGGGAAGCGACCGATATCCGACGTTCGTCCCTTTGCAACAGCAGCCCCCAGCTCCAGCACCGGAAGGAGGGGAGGGGGGACTGGGGGGCTTCGAGGGGGGGATGGATGTCAGGGGTTTAGGTGCAGAGGCACGGGCAAGGGAGGAAACAGAGAGCGAAGGGGAGGAGACAGAGGAAAGGATGAGTGATGACGACGACCCGAGATCTCCCAGTCTTTCCAGTGAATCAGAGGATTCACAGAAAGGAGCACCAGTGGCCAGGGCAAGGGGGGAATCTAGAGAGGCACCCCAGGAAGATAGAGCCAGAGGAGACTCAGGGGGGAGCAGCTGGAAATCGGGACCAGCGTCACCGCCAGGAAGTAGGGAAGAGGAAAGGAGCCAGGGGGGAAGCGCTGGCAGCTCACCACAGGAGGGAGGGCAGGAGTCAGGAGTGGCCACACCTCCATCGGGGAGCGAAGAAACGGTTAAGAGGAAAGTGGAAGGTTGGGCGCGCGCGCCAAGTTCAAATGCAGAGGAAGGCGGCGCAGTGAGCAGCCCCGAAAGGGAACCAGGTCCTAAAGCCCGGCGCAAGGAGGCAGAAGGGTCCGGGTCAGCGTCAGAAGAATCCCGGAAGGAAGAAGCCCCGGGGGGTAGAGGGACCCAGAGGAGGACAGTCAGGAGGAAAAGGTGGAGCAAGGCTAGGATATTAAGTTGGTGCGCACGGGGCGGAGACTCAGACGGAGCCTCGCCGATCTAGCTAGTAGACGTAGAGTTGCAGACAGCAGCGTGAGAATGGAAACTGTAATTCAATAAAGACTTTTACTTAATGACCGCTGGCTAGCGTGATCCTCTGTGAGCTAGGATCTTGAAGCAGCTCTGACACTATCGAATGCTGCCTTTAGATCAATGAATGCTACACAGAGTTGGCCACCCTTTGGGGTGGAATATTTCCAGGCAAGATGCTGTAAAATTAGAATATGATTAATTGTTGACTGTTTTGGGCGAAATCCAGCTTGTTCGGGCCCAATTAATTTTTTCTCTTCGGCCCATTGGGTAAGTCTGTTCAACAGGAAGCGGGCATACAGTTTCCCCACTATTGAGAGCAGACTGATATTTCTATAATTTCCTGGGTCGTCTGGTGAGCCCTTTTTGTGGATTGGAACGATAATAGCGTCCTTCCATACTTCCGGGATCATTCCAGAGTTGTTAACGGCATCAAAAATGGTCGCCAGGACTTAAGCCCACCAGTCCGCATGGTATTTTATAGCTTCTGCCGGGATCAGGTCTGGCCCAGGCGCTTTCCCTGTTTTGAGTTTAACGATCAAATCATGGATGTCCTCCGGATCAGTGGGGGGCCAGAGGGGAAGCTGTTCTTGAAATTCATCTCTTGTGTTAGCAGTACAGTCAGTTGTGGCAAAATAATTTTTTAAGTATGATTCCCAAACCGGGGCAGGAATAATAGTTAAAGGGTATCTTTTAGTTCTTTGATTTAACAGGAGCCAAAATTGTCTGGAGTTCCGTAATGATGAGGCTTCTATGATTGCCCGCCATTGATTCACTTGCCATTCCTGTCTAGCTCCCTTTTGAATTTGCTTGTAGGCCGATTTTGCTTGGAAATATTCTTTTGGCAGGACCGTTGCTTTATATTCTTTGTAGATGTTACCAAGAAGTTGTCTAGCCTGTTTACAAGCACTATTGAACCACAATGCACCTATCTTCCTTTGTGTTCGATTTATTTTATGCGTCGGAACAGAGAAGAAGGACGATAGATCTTCTGACAGATTCGAGAATAGTCTTAGAGTTTGGTCATAATCGTAGTAGTCCTCAATTAAGCCTGAATATGCTTGTTTTAGCCCTTGTTGGAAATATGCTGAGTATTTTTGGGCCTGTAATTCGGACCATTTAACACTTTTGATTTGCAATACTGAGTTCGTAATCAGATGTGTTGGGTGCCTGTCTCCATCTGGGGTCCAGTCTATAGTCATTGTGGCGACCAACGGTAGGTGGTCGCTCAGTTGAATATTTTCAACTTTAAAATGGGAAAATTTGGGGAAAATGTCATGAGATACTAACATATAATCCAGGACACTGTTTGCAGAGGAGCTTATGTGTGTAAAATCACCCGGTACGTCTGGCGGGCAGTTCCCGTTTAGAATCACTAAGTTTAGACGTAGTACCAATTGGTAAAGAAGGGTTCCTGCTTCATTTACCCTTTTGTCTTTGGAAAGTCTTTGAGTATGGAGGGCGAGGTCATTAATGAATTCTGGAGTTATCCACCATTTGGCTTTGATTAAAGACTCCCAGTTTGTTGCAATGCGAGCATTGAAGTCCCCTGCTATAACATTGGGTATATTGGGGTATTTGGAGAGACAAAGAGTAAGATGTTCCTCCAAAATTCCCCATTTATTGTATAAGTCTGCAGTGTTGCCTCCAGGAGGAAGATAGACATTTGTTATAACAAGTTCAAAATTTTTCCCCGTAATCAGGGCTGTAATTGCAAAGGTGGAAGCATTTACAAGCGTGAGTTTTGCCTGTATTTTCAAGGAAATTGCTATAACTAATCCTCCACTAGGCCGGCCTCCTTTAGTAGACGGGCATGCCGGTAATGATGTAACATCAAAACCATTAATATCTACTCTCCCCTCTTCCCATGTTTCTTGTAAAAGAATTACTTGGTGTAAGTTTATTAGTTTTACAAGGTCCGGGTCAGATTTTTTCCCCTTCCAACCTGCTATGTTCCAGCTTAAAAAGGAGAATGGGGGGGGGGGAGATTTGACTGGGGTTTGGGTAGTCACAATGGAGAAGGGGGGAACGCTGATCTTGGGTTGTCAGATTTAAAGAAGTCAGTAATTTTCCTTTGACTAATAGTAGATGACTTCTCTCCTTTTGACGCAGGTGTGCCTCTTGAGCTGTTTATAATTATGCTCTGCTCGCTCGGTCCTATAGGGGTAGTGTCCTGGTTTGGTCTGATCTCCTCTCTGAAATCCCTTGTTTTATCAGAGAGCTTATCACCTAGGGGGGCAGAGATTAGGTCGGTACAAGTTTTAGCTATTATTAGATTTTCCTTCCATGGGTATATCATCTTATTTATATGGCCCAAGGGGTCTTCTGTCCAGTCCGTATCGATAACAGATTGAACTTCTAGATCATCAGCTAGGGATTCTCCGTCCGATAATGATGACTCCAGGTCAGGCATTGAGGAATGTGTCGAAATTTTGTTTACATTTTGCTGTTCTTTAGTAGATATATCCATTCCGGTTGGTACAGGATGAGCTGGTTCCAAATTAACTAATGAAGGTGGCGGGACGATTGTCTGTATCGTTGCCTTGGATTTTATAGACCTATTTTGGGGCTGTGGGCTAAATTGGAGAAGGTCCACCGAGCCTTCAATGGCCCTGTTTGTTTGAATTTCTTTGTTTCCTATTTTACTTTTGGCCTGAAACATCTTCTCTCTTAATTTGTCTAATTTATTTATTATTTTTTCTTTTTCTTGTGATTGTAATTCATCAAATGAATTCATAAGGGCGCTTTCACCACTGGATATTCTGGAACTACCCAAATTCATTCCTAGTTGTGGGCTGCAGACGATCTCCTCCGTTCTCTGTGGGGAGAGCAAGATCTCTTTGTCTGGCGATTTTATAGAGCTTGTTTCTGAATCTAATGTCTCTTTCCCTTTTTCCACAAGTAGTGGATTTACTATGCTGTCCGCAAAAACCCTTGTGGGTATGATTTTTGTTTTTATGAATTTCCATTTTTCTCTTATTATTAATAAGGGTAATCTCAGCGAATGGAAGGCTAAAATAACTTTGTAAGGGCCATTTGATTGAGTTAGCGGAAGTAAAGCACGAAGATCGATATGAACTGTGCTTATTCTCAGGATTTTACTTAGGGCAATTTTAGCTCCTTCTAAGCTTGACCAGTCCCATATCTCTGACCTTATCGTTAGGCACACCTTCTTTGGTTGCAGTGTTAGATTTTGCTTACACATGAGATTGTTTAGTTTGTATTTTCTCATCCCCTTTGCCCCAGATTTTGGTGGGGCTATCCGTGGAGGTCCCCTCTGGTAGTTATTTTTGAGGGCAATTTTGGCATCCATATCCATCACTTTTTCAGTTAGCTTGGAAATTGAGCACGTCAGAAAGTCTATCTTTTTAAATATACAGTCCAGTGTCCTAATGACTAATTGTAAATGGGAGGACTCATTTCCCAGCTGGTTCTCTTTATCCTGGATCTTTTTTCCATCCACGTCGGACCCACCTTTAATGGGAGTGCTCGTTAGATTACAAGTGTGTAAGATGGTATTTTGGGGCTTGGGAATGGCTACATCCAAGTCACTTAGTGGAAGAAATCTATTGTGTGTAGTAACTGCTGCTTGAGGATTTGACTGGACTCTTCTTCCCTTAGCTTGTAGCTTGGGGCTAGGGAGAAGCAGTAATTCCTCTGCTTCTCTGAGGCGTTTCCTCTTGCCCATAGCCACAGTAGATATGAACTAAATAATATAAATAATACAGGAGAGAAGAAGGGAACTTCCTACCACAGTCAGTGATTTAGCTGTGCAGCTGAGTATTTAACTCCAGGGATTTCTCCACAGTTCGTTGAAGAGCTATAATAAGAGTAAAATTCCGATAGAGATTTACTCCTGTTGAGGGCTCTAGTAAATCTTCTCCAGCTCAGCCCTCTTCACGGTTAATTATACAAGTCAAGGGCTCTCAATTTAAATCTTTATCCGGTCCCCCGTCCCTCCCCTATTCGGTCTCTGGGGTAAGTGAAGGCAGGCTTTACTTAAAACAGAAGGGTCTCACCGCTTTGCGAACTTCCAGGCTTTTGTTTTGTTTAATTGGAACTTCCGTCTCCTTTCTTCTCACCTCTCTCTGCCGTAGACTTCTTCTTCGCCTCTCAAAGTGTAATTTCAGCAACCCGAAGCCTCACAGCCTCACAGCTTTCCACACTAGCTGGTAGGATGACGAAGTGCAGCTGGAGAAAGCGGCTCGGGAGGGAGGCTGGGTCCTCAAGCCCGTCGGGTTCAGCTGCTTGTCCAGGCACCTGAGGACTCCTATGGTCTCCTCTGGTCCTCCCCTGGCCTGGCTTCAAAACTTCGGCTTGGCTTCTTTCCCTTCCCCAAGTATTGAGACTCCGCTCAGACCCTGTCTCCAGGCTACAGCTACAGCAGCGGTGATCCAGTGCCCGGGAGTAATTTTAACCAACGCTTGCCTTCTAGTTCCTTGTGTAGCCGGTGATTCAGTGTCCTTCCAACAAGGGAGACAAATTGCTGTGTCACTTGTAGGTTTAAATGCCTTAGCTAGCAATTAAAACAGGTAAAAAGAAATTAATAAAACTGTTAAAAACTAATAAAAAACTGCACGACTAGCATGGAGCTTAGAGCAGGGCTGCCCTTGCCATCTTGGAAGCTCTCCCCCCACCTCTCGGGCGTGGAATTGGCATTTCTCCAGTTTGACCCACAGCTGATGCTCCTGCAGCCTTTTCAGCACTTTCTTGACATCTTTCAGATGCTGCTCCTCGTTCTCTGAGTAGATAAGTACGTCGTCCAGGAAGGCCACACAATTCTTGTACAGCAGGGACCCCAACACGTGGTTCATGAAAGCTTGAAATGTGCTGGAACCCGATTGTAATCCGAAGGGCATCACGAGGTACTCAAAGGCCCCCAGAGGGTGAACATCGTGGTTTTCCATTCATCCCCCTCCCTCATCCTTATCAAATTGTACGCCCCTTGAAGGTCCAACTTGGTAAAAACCTTCCCTTTCCTTACCCTGGCCAAAATGTCATCAATTCTGGGCATAGGGAAGGTCACTGGTTCCGATACCCGGTTGACCGACCTATAATCTACGACCAAGCGGGGCTCCTTGGAGTCTCTTTTGTCCACAAAGAACACTGGACTGCCCCCCACCGCCCTTGATTCTCGTATAAAGCCCCTCTTCAGGTTCTTGTCAATGAACTTCCGCAACTCCTGCATCTCCCTGTCTGACATGGCGTACAGCTTACCCACTGGTAACTGAGCCCCTGGGAGTAGGTTGATCTGACAGTCAAAGGGCCTGTGAGGGGGTAGTCTATCCGCCTCTTTCTCACTGAAAACTTCTTCCAGGTCTGCATACTGAGGTGGTACTTATGGCAACGGAGAGGCCAAAGTTGCCATGAGTTCCAAGAAAAACAAACATGGAGTCCAGCACGCTTCCCTTTGCGCAGCTCTGCTGTCTGTCCGTGCTGATCCAAAAATCCTTCCTGCCTCTCCCTCTTGCCGGTAGCAGAGATAAACACAGCGGTGAAGCAATTGCAGTAATAAATTCAGACACAAAGGCGTTCCTTATCTTCTTAGCCTTTAATCATGAAGTTTAACAGCATAACTTCAAACCTGGTGAAAGCTCACCCATCTTGCGTCCTCTCTCCACAAAAGCGAAACCAGACTGAAACTCTCAGAGTCAATCCACTCCCATAAGAGTTTCTAACCACGCCTCAGGTAAGAGACGTCACACAGAACTCCTTAACCCTGTGAGTTCTGAAACCAATAACAGTACTCTCACCTTTTCTCCCACCGCTATCCCTGCCACCCTGGCTACTGCCATCCTCGGGGCTTCCCCTTCGTGGCAGTGCTCTACGCAGTGAGCTGACCCAAAGGTGACTGTCCGCTGGTGCCACCTCACTACTGGATCGTGCAGTGCCAGCCAGCTCATTCCCAGTATGATTGGTGGCCCTGCTAATGTGGCAACGTGAAAGGCAATTGTCTCAGTGTGTCTGGAGACCCTCGTTTTCATGGGAGGGGTCTAGTGGGTCACTCCCCCCCAAGAGTTCTCTCCCATCAATGGTTGTTACTTGCAGGGGGTGTTCGAGAGGCACCACCTGGAGTTGGTGTTCTAGTGCAAAATCCCTGCTAAAGAAGTTGCAAGAGCTGCCAGAATCCAGCAATGCCTTCACCTTAATAGGGTGTCCGTTGGGGAGTTCTAACACCACCTCTATGGCTATTGCTGCCCGGGGGGGGGGTCTGGTTTGGGCACCTTCACTGGTTGCTCGCCTGGCTGCTGTGCCCGCTCTCCTGCAGCCAAGCCTTGCCGTTTCCCTGCTCCTGCTCTCCCCCCGCGGCCCCCACCATTCCTTACCACGCTTTTCTCTGAGGGCAGACTCTGGCAAAATGTCCCGGCTGTAGGCAGAGAAAACACTTCCTGGTCGTTTTCCCCTCTTTCTTGCGAACCTCGCCGGAGTTTGAAACCCCGCGCACGCGCGCTCCTCCAATTTCCATTGGTTCCGCGGGCAGCACGGGCGGTGCAGGTGGCCCAGGCACGTCTGGAATGCGATTGTCATGCCAACGCTCCACTCTCCCTTCCCGCCTTTCCAGAGCACACGCCTCTTGGCGTACTCCCACAGCAAGCGCCATTTTAGTCAGCTGGTCCATCGATTGCGGGCGGGGCGAGCGGGAAAGTTCATCTTTTACCCAAGAGGCTAAGCCTTCCTCAAATAGCATTTGCACTGGTTCTGAACCCAGTTCCCACCCGAGTTTGTGGATTAGCATTGCAAATCGTGACCAGTACTCTCTCACTGATTGGTTCCCTTGTTTGCACTCCATCAGCTGCTGGCGTGTCACGCTTTGCTCCACATCACTTGAGAACATATGGTCCATGGCGCTAAAAAATTTCCTCAAGTTCTTTAAGGCGGCATTCTCCGATGCCATTAAGGGCCTAATCCATTCTCTGGCCCCGCCTTCCAGGTGCCCTATCACAAAAGTGACCCTCCCCCCATCGTCTGCAAAGTCCTCATACTGCAGGTCCAGCGCATATTGCACATCTGTCTTAAAAGCATTATAGTCTCTGGGGTTGCCTGAAAACTTCTGCACTAGTCCCGGTACCTTCCTTGCGATGGGGTTGGGCTTCCCCTGGGCATCCTGAGTCCGCCTTTCATCCAGCCGCGCCGCTACTATAGCCAGTTGCTGCTCCAACTCTCTGTTTCTCTCTTCGAGCGTTGGTTCCTTCCTGGCCCCTCTCCGGCGCCTGCTCCTCCAGCTTGACTCATGACACTGCCTCTGCTGCTCTCCGCACAAGCAACAAGGGACTGACGGATTGCTGTAATGGGAATTGGGGTTGCTTGTGCGTAAACTGCAAGCTGCTGCAAGCTAGTCGTATAGCTAAAACTTTCCCTGGTTTGACAGCCCTTGAAACGCGACTGTCTTAGTCACTGGCAGAATCCGTCAGTGGGTGTGACCTAAATTTCTTCCAACATAAAAGTTGCTTGACTCCAAGTCTCCTCCTAGATTCTCTGCGTGGAAGCCTTCTGCGCAGCGTGGGCGTGCCAAGCGGAGGTCCTGTGCTCTCTCCGCTGATTTCACTGGAAGCGTTATATGTCAGGGATGTGTATACCTGTGAAGAGATCCAAGATTTAGAACCTCAAAGCCAAAGTGAGAGCATTTGGGTCAAAATTAAGGGAGAGAAACATAACAGAGACCTCATTGTGGGAGTTTAGTATAGATCCCCAAGCCAAACGGAGGACATAGATGATGCCTTCCTGGAACAGATGGCCAAGCATGCAAAAGGAAGGGAGATAGTAGTAATGGGGGACTTCAGTTACCCAGATATTTGTTGGATTTCAAACCCAGCCAAGAGCATAAGGTCAAACAGATTCCTCACTGGCCTTGCAGACAACTTCATTGTCCAGAAAGTGGGAGAAGCAACAAGAGGAACAGCCATTTTAGATCTGGTCCTAACCAATGTTGATGACCTGGTTAGTGGGGTAGAAGTGGAAGGATCATTAGGCGCGAGTGATCATGCTCTTCTGAAGTTTACTATACAGCGGAAAGGAGCAGCCAAGCATACTAGGACTCAATTTCTTGACTTTAAGAAAGCCGACTTCATAAAACTTAGGGAAGTGCTGGGTGAGATCCCATGGACAGTAATACTAAAAGGAAAGGGAGTTCATGATGGCTGGGAGTTTGTTAAGAGGGAGATAGTAAAAGCACAACGTCAGGCAATACCAATGAGATGGAAACATGGAAGGTGACCTAAAGAAGCCAGGGTGGCTATCTAAAGAACTTTTAACTGAGTTAAGATTAAAAAAGGATGTGTACAAAAAATGGAAAAGGGGGGAAACCACCAAAGAGGAATTCAAACAAATAGCCAGCACGTGTAGACACAAAGTCAGAAAAGCTAAAGCACAGAATGAACTCAGGCTTGCTAGAGAGGTTAAAAGCAACAAAAAAGGCTTTTATGGGTATGTTCGTAGCAAAAGGAAGAACAAAGAAACAGTGGGGTCACTCAGAGGAGAAGATGGTGACACAGAAAGGGCTGAACTCCGCAATGCCTTCTTTGCCTCAGTCTTCTCCGATAAAGAAAACAATGCCCGACCTGAAGAATTTGGAGCAAATGATTCAGCAAAGGAAACACAGCCCAGAATAACTAAGGAGATAGTACAAGAATACTTGGCTAGTTTAGATGTATTCAAGTCTCCAGGGCCAGATGAACTTCATCCAAGAGTATTAAAAGAACTGGCAGATGCGATCTCAGAACCACTGGCAGTCATCTTTGAGAATTCCTGGAGAACAGGCGAAGTCCCGGCAGACTGGTGGAGGGCAAATGTTGTCCCTATTTTCAAAAAGGGGAAACGAGAGGACCCAAATAATTACAGCCCAGTCAGTCTGACATCAATACCAGGGAAGATTATGGAGCAGATCATTAAGCAAACAGTCTGTGAGCACCTAGAAAGGAAAGCTGTGATCACCAATAGTCAGCATGGATTTCTGAAAAATAAGTCATGTCAGACTAACCTGATCTCGTTTTTTGACAGAATTACAAACCTGGTAGATGAAGGGAACGCAGTGGATGTAGCCTACCTTGATTTCAGCAAGGCATTTGACAAGGTGCCCCATGATATTCTTATAAAGAAGCTGGTAAAATGCGGTCTTGACTATGCTACCACTCAGTGGATTTTTAACTGGCTGACTGACCGAAACCAAAGGGTGCTCATCAATGCTTCCTCTTCATCCTGGAGAAGAGTGACTAGTGGGGTGCCACAGGGTTCTGTCTTGGGCCCGGTCTTATTCAACATCTTTATCAACAACTTGGATGATGGATTCAAGGGCATCCTGATCAAATTTGCAGATGACACCAAAGTGGGAGGGGTGGCTAACACCCCAGAGGACAGGATCACACTTCAAAACGACCTTGACAGATTAGAGAACTGGGCCAAAACAAACAAGATGAATTTTAACAGGGAGAAATGTAAAGTATTGCACTTGGGCCAAAAAAATGAGAGGCACAAATACAAGATGGGGGACACCTGGCTTGAGAGCAGTACATGTGAAAAGGATCTAGGAGTCTTGGTTGACCACAAACTTGACATGAGCCAACAGTGTGACGCGGCAGCTAAAAAAGCCAATGCAATTCTGGGCTGCATCAATAGGAGTATAGCATCTAGATCAAGGGAAGTAATAGTGCCACTGTATTCTGCTCTGGTCAGACCTCACCTGGAGTACTGTGTCCAGTTCTGGGCACCACAGTACAAGAAGGACACTGACAAACTGGAACGTGTCCAGAGGAGGGCAACCAAAATGGTCAAAGGCCTGGAAACGATGCCTTATGAGGAACGGCTAAGGGAGCTGGGCATGTTTAGCTTGGAGAAGAGGAGGTTAAGGGGTTATATGATAGCCATGTTCAAATATAGAAAAGGATGTCATATAGAGGAGAGAGAAAGGTTGTTTTCTGCTGCTCCAGAGAAGCGGACACGGAGCAATGGATCCAAACTACAAGAAAGAAGATTCCACCTAAACATTAGGAAGAACTTCCTGACAGTGAGAGCTGTTCGACAGTGGAATTTGCTGCCAAGGAGTGTGGTGGAGTCTCCTACTTTGGAGGTCTTTAAGCAGAGGCTTGACAACCATATGTCAGGAGTGCTCTGATGGTGTTTCCTGCTTGGCAGGGGGTTGGACTCGATGGCCCTTGTGGTCTCTTCCAATTCTATGATTCTATGATTCAAAGATGATAAAGCTCTGATTGGGCTTTTTTCAAATTGGTGTTTTTGGGTTTAGAATGCACATTCAACCAAAAATCGCAGGTGACATGTTTGTTACCAGCCCAAATCAAGCATAGGTGTTTTGGTTCCATCTCAATAGTAAAAGGACGAATAAGCTTCGATTGCTCTTTCGGTGTTCATTCACCCACAAATAGCAAAGCGGTGCAATAAGCCTAAACAAAGCCAAACAGGTTGTTTTGTTTTCCAACTACATAGAAAAAAGAATTTTGGATTGCGTTTACTTCATTTCGTGTTTTTTGCTTTTAATGCACATTGACACAGAAATCGCAAAGTGTGTGTAATGAGACCAAAATAACACAACACCATCTTTTCGCTTCCATATGCATAGAGAGAAGACATATAAGCTTTGATTGGGCTTTTTTCAATTCGCATGGTGTTATTTGGGTGTGCGCCAGAATCACCCCAAACCAATGGAAAAAGGTATTTTGGGTTCCATCTACATAAAAAGAAGATGATAAAGCTCTGATTGGGCTTATTTCAAATTGGTGTTTTTGTTTGTTTTTTATGTTTTTTTAAAAGATATTTTATTAAATTTTCACAGTAAAAGACAAAAAAAGTACGAAATCACACAAAACAAAAAACAATACGATACAAAAATACAGACATAAAACATACAACATAGTTAAACCAAACTTCCATAACCCTCTTTCTTGACCCCCCTCGCCTCTCCCTTTCCTGTGTTCCCATTTACCAAATCATGTTCAGCAATGCTTCACCTTCTCTCAGAATTTGTTTTAAATTAAACATTTCAGCTATTATGTCTCCAATTTTACCCTTTGTTATCAAATATTTAGATATTTAAACTTGACATAATATTATTCAAATTTCATCTTTGTTCTTATAGTTCAGTTATTTTCATATTTTGTTCAACTAGGTTACTAATGCCATGTTGTCTTTATATCCTGCATCATTCTAACATTCATACATTTTACAGTACTTTTGCAAATAGTCCTTAAATTTTTTCCAGTCCTCTTCCACTGTCTCTTCTCCCAGGTCTCGCATTCTGCCAGTCATTTCTGCCAATTCCACGTAGTCAATCAGTTGCATCTGCCATTCTTCCAGAGTGGGCAAATCTTCTATCTTCCAGTACTTTGCGATGAGTATTCTTGCTGCTGTTGTCGCATACATAAATAAAATTCTGTCCTTCTTTAGCACCCTCTGGCCAACAATGCCCAAAAGGAAGGCCTCTGGTTTCTTAGGGAAGGTATATTTAAATACCTTTTTTAGTTCATTATTGTCCCAGCTCACAAAGGACCAACGCCAGTCCGTTGTTATATACAAAAGTCTTTATTGAAGTTCAGTTTGTCTTTCACATCAGGAGCGTGCAGCTCTACGTCTGAGACTCTAGACCGCCGAAGCTCCGTCTGAGTCTCCTCCCTCCAGACACCAGTTTAAGACCCTAGCCTTGCTCCACCTCTTCCTTTGCTCTTTCCTCCTCTGGCTCCGCCTGTCAGCTGGGGTCTCGCCCTTCCTAGACTCTTCTGACGCTGAGTCCCCTGAGTCTTCCCCCTGCCTCCGGCGGGCTTTAGGACCTGGTTCCCCATCCGGGTTTTCTGCTGTCCCGCGCGCCTGTACATTCGAACTTGGCGCGCGCGCCCAGCCGGCAACCCTCCTCCTGACCGTTACACTGCTCCTGTCACTGCTTCCCCCTTCGGGGAGGCCAGCTGGACCTGACCTCCCCTCTGTTCCCCCACTCTCCGACAGAGGCGTGGTTAGTCCCGACTCTTCTTCTCTCCCTGCTGGAGGAGACGCTGCCCCTGACACCTGGGACTCTTCCCCCCCACTATGCTCTGGTGGGGAAGCTGGTCCTGATCTCCAGCTGCTGCTTTGGGAGTCCCCGCTGGCCCCTTGTTTCTGGTGTGTCTCCCCTGGGACCCCCCCTTGCCCCCTACGCTGCCCTCAGATCCTTCCCCTTTGCTCTCCATCTCCTCTCTCCCCTGTACCTCTGCTCCTGAGCCCCTGACATCCATCCCGCCCTCGAAGCCCCCCTTCCCCCCTTCCTCTCTTCTGGGGCGGGTTCCGGGTGCTCCAGTGCTGTGGGGGTGAGTGCGGGATACAGTTCCTTCCCCTGGTGTGCAGCTGACCAGTTGGATCCAGCCAGCCCGTAATGGGCTCGCCGACGTCGATCTCCTCTGCTTCCATCTCTCTGCATTCGTGTTCGAACCCAAGGTCCTCCCCCAACACGTCCATGTCCGTCTCTCCCCCTGTTACCTCGGGTGATGCTGCGTGCCAGGGCCCCCTTAGCAGTTCCCTGCTCCACCCCACCTCCGGTTGAGTGTCCCACCAATAAGAGCGGTCCGTGGCAGACCCCAAGAGTGATCCCTCCGGGGAGCTTGTGTCTGGCGCCGTTTCCTCAGCAGATGAGAACCCCTGGAACGTGCTGGTTGAAAGTGTGGGTGTGAAAATCTGCCGGCATAGGTCTGTGCGGGAAGAGTGCATGGAACTCGTCTTTGAGGTAGTGCTCCTCCAAGGCATAGTCCGGCACCCACCTGTTGGCGCTGGCCGGGGTACCTTCCCTGGCAAGGAGATATTCAACTCCCTCTTTCCCCCATCTTGAGTCTAAAATCTCCGTGACCTCGTTGAGTGGTGCCGCCCTCGGTGACCCCTCCCCCGTTGGCGACTTTCTAAGTGGGCGAGGTGCGGTCCCTGGCGCCTGAAACCTGTGGGGTTCCTTGTAGGGTGTGAGGACTGACCTATGAAATACCGGGTGCATTCTGGAGCCCTCCGGGAGTGTCAACCGGAAGGCCACTGGGTTGATTTGTGCCTCGACTTGGTAAGGCCCTAACTGCTTGTGTTTGAGCTTCTTCTTAGCTAACGTTCTGGCCGGCACTGCCTGGGCCGCTAACCAGACCCAGTCCCCCACCTGGATGTCTTCCCCGACTCTCCTGTGCCTGTCTGCCTGCACTTTGTAGGCGTGTTTTGCTAGTTCCAAGGTCCTTCGGAGTTGCTCGTGGACCTCCTGTAACTCTGCTGCCAAGTGCTCTGCTCCCCGTGGCTCCCCCCCCCTTCGTCTCTAACCCCGGGAAGGTTCTGGGATGCCGCCCATTGTTGGCGAAGAACGGTGTCACCCCTGTAGATCCGTGCTACGTGTTGTTGTAGGCAAACTCGGCCAGCGGTAGGTAGTCCACCCAGGTCGAGGGCTGTTGATTCGCGTAGCATCGCAGGTACTGCTGCATGATGGCGTTGACCCACTCCGCTTGTCCGTTGGTCTGGTGTCGTGCCGACGCTAAGTTGATCTTGACGTTCAGGATGCCCAGCAGCTTCTGCCAGAAGCTCGAGACGAATTGGCGACCCCGGTCAGACAGGATGGACCGTGGTAAGCCGTGAACTTTGAACACGTGTTCTATGAACAGTTTGGCAGTCTGTTCCACTGTGGCCACCTTCGCGCAAGGAATGAAGTGCGCCATCTTGGTGAACAGGTCTACGACCACGAGTACCGCTGTTTTGCCTCGCGAGCTGGGCAGATCTGTGACAAAGTCCAGGGCCACTTTCTCCCACGGTTCGAGCGGCGTCTGTAGCGGTTCCAGCAGTCCCGCCGGCTTCTTGTGCACTGGTTTGGCCCTTTGGCATGTGTCACACCTAGAGACGTAATCCGCGACTTCTCCCCTCATCTGGGGCCACCAAAAGTCTCTGGCCACCAATTCCGCCGTCTTGTCCTTGCCGAAGTGCCCAGCACTGGGCGCGTCGTGTAACTGCTGCAGGACTTTAGCTCGGAGGTCGTCCCCAGGCACGTAGAGAGCTCCTTTGCGGGTGAGCAGTCCGTCGCGTATCTGGAACTCGTCGTCCTTCGCTGTGCCTCTTCGCACCTCCTCCATCTTGGATTGTGCGAAGGCATCCGTCTGCAGTGCGCGACGCACTGCGTCCTGGTCCACGGTGGCTGAAGCGCATGCCCACGCTTTCGGTGCGAAAATGTCTTTGGCCGCCACCAGTGCCGCTTCCTCGAGATACTGCGGTTTCCTGGATAGTGCATCCGCCATGACGTTGTTGTCTCCCGGGATGTATTCTATCCGGAAGTCGAAATCCGCAAAGAACTCCGCCCAGCGGATGTGTCTCTGGTTCAGGAACTGCGCCGTGCGCCAGTACTCCAGGTTCTTATGGTCCGTGCGGACCTGCACAGTGTGTCTGGCTCCGATGCGGAAGTGCCGCCACGCCTTGAAGGCTGCATGAATGGCTAGCAACTCCCTGTCCCAGATGGTGTAGTTCTGTTCCGACTTGCTGAGTTTCCTGGAGTAGAATGCGCAGGGCCTCCAGTTCCCTTGCGGATCTTGCTGCAACAGGACCGCCCCCACCGCTCTGTCTGATGCGTCAGTCTCAACCCTCATTGGTTTGCCGGGGTTTACGTGTAGCAGCTGTTCTTCGGACGCGAAGAGATGCTTGAGTCTCCGAAAAGACTGTTCCGCCTGGTCCGTCCAGGTGAACTTCTTCTTCTTGGAGCTGAGGGTGTCCGTGATAGCCGCCGTCTCCTTCGCGAACCCCTTGATGAACTTGCGGTAAAAGTTGGCGAAGCCGACGAACTTCTGGACCTCCTTCCGATTGCGCGTGCTCTTCCAGTCCAACACCGAGCGGACCTTGGCGCTGTCCATGGCGAGTCCCTTGTCGGACAGCTTGTAGCCCAGGAAATCCACCTCCGTCACGTCGAACTGGCACTTCTCCAGTTTGGCGTAAAGTCTGTGCTCCCGTAGTCTCTGCAGGACCTCCTTGACGTCTCCCTCGTGAGCCTCCTGCGATTCCGAGAAGATCAGGATGTCGTCTAGGAAGCATACGCACTTCTTGTAGAGGAGGCCCGCTAACACGTGGTGCATGAAGGCTTGGAAACAATGGGAGCCATTTTGCAGACCAAACGGCATAACTCTATATTCATAGGTGCCTAAAGGCGTAAACATGGCCGTCTTCCACTCATCGCCCTCCCGCATGCGTATAAGGTTGTACGCCCCTCGTAGATCCAACTTGGTGAAGATCCGTCCCTTCCTCACCGTCGCAAGCAGGTCGTCGATCTTGGGCATGGGGAATGCTGTGGGCTTTGTCCTGGAATTTATGATCCTGGAATCAACTACGATTCTCCGTTGGGGCGTGTCTTTCTTCTTCACGAAAAACAGGGGACTGCCCCCCACTGCTTTGGATTCAAGTTGTGATCTATGAACTCCCTGAGTTCTTGCAGTTCGTCCTCAGACATGGAATATAGTTTTCCAGTCGGCAGTGTCGCCCCCGGTAGGAGGTCAATCGTGCAGTCGTAGGGCAGGTGGGGAGGCAGCTTGTCCGCTTCCTTCTCGCAGAAGACCTCCAAAATTGCCTTGTACTTGTTGGGCACCGCCTGCACCATGCCTAGGTGTAGCTGCTGTTCATCTTCCTGTCCCTCCTCTTCCTGGCCGGTTCGGATGCAGTGTTCTGCGCAGTAGGAGGAGCAGAAGGTCAATTGCCGCTGGTACCATGCTAATGCCGGGCTGTGCCTATCCAGCCAACTCATGCCCAACACTATGGGCGTGTCCGACAGGTGGGTGACATTGAAGCTGATGACTTCGCAGTGATTTCCAATTTGCAGTACCATAGGCGGCGTTTGCTGTACCACCTGTCCACCCAGTAGCTCCCTGCCATCGACCGTGACAACGTTTAGGGGCATCGTGGCTGGTAGGAGCGCTATGCGATGTCGCCTGATGAAGTCCACCCCCACAAAGTCTGCATTACTACCAGAGTCAATGGTAATAGGGACTTCCAGGGTGAATCCATTTGGCAGCTGGAGTGATGTGGTGAGTTGCACCACTGGTTTGGGTGGGAGGGGGTCTGTGGGCTGCAAAATCTCTGGGGACTGCTTCACTGACTCGCCTGGCTGGGCCCCAGTGCCTCTGCCTCCAGCCAGGCTTCGTCGTTTCCCTGCAGCTGTTCCCCCTGCTGAACTGCTCCTCTTACTGTTGCTGAGGCTGCAGTGTGCTTCTGGATCCTCTGGGGACACTCTTTGGCCATGTGCTGTGCACTGTCGCAGATGTAACACTTCCTGCTCCCTCTAGGAGCCTTCGTCTTGACTGCTCCTGGTGTTTGGGCTCTGGTCGCTGTCTGAGCCTTGGCACCACCGATCTCCATCGGCTCTTCTCCCTCCCCCAGTGGAGGCGTGGAGTGCGCGTGCCCTGTTTCTCTGGGTATGAAGGGAGGTGTTTTGGCCGGTGTGCGTGCCAGACGACGCTCATCCCTGCCCCAAGGGCGTTCTTCCAGGCGTACCCCTATCGTCAGCGCTCTCTGGACGACTTCTGTGGTAGTGGTAGGTCTCTCCCTCCTCGCCAGCTCATCTTTCACGGGTCCATTTAGCCCCTCCCAGAACAGATCCCTCACGGCATCAGAGTCCTTCTCCCAGCCCAGCACATTTACCAACGCAAAAAAGCGGGAGTGATATTGTCTCACCATGGCTTTGCCCTGCTGCAGCCCGTGCGTTTCCCTCCTGGCCACATCCACATCTACCGTTGATTTAAAACAAGCGTCCATAGCCTCGATAAATGCGTTTGAATCCTGGAGGGCGGGATCATTTTCGCGCCTGTCAGGGCTGCCTCAGGTCCCAGCTCACAAAGGACCAACGCCAGTCTCTCTTTATATACAGAAACGTTTATTGCAGTTCATTTTTCGTTTCACAGCCGAGGCGCGCAGCCCCACGTCCGTAACGCTAGACTGCTGAAGTCCCCTCTGAATCAGTCCCTCCCCTGCACCAGTTTAAGATGCTTGCTTTGCTCCACCTCCTCCTGTCTTTCCTTTTCCGCAGGGTCTTTCTGCCCGCTGGAGTTTCGCCCCTCCTGGATTCCTCTGACACTGAATCCCCAGATGGCTCTCCCTCCCTCCTGCGGGCTTTGGGACCTGGCTCCTCCCCCAGGCTCTCCGTTTCCCCTCGCGCTTGCACATTTGAACTTGGCGCGCGCGCCTAGCTTCCAACCTTTCTCCTGATTGTTACATCACTCTCTCACTGCTCCCCTCCCCTTCCGGGAGGATAGCTTGTTCTGACCTCCCCTCCGTTCCTGCCGACGGAGCTGCTTCCCCTGACACACTGGAACCTCCCCCCCTTCGCTACGCTCTGGAGGGGAAGCCGGTCCCGATCTCCAGCTGCTGCTTCGGGATTCCCTATTTGCTCCTTCCCCCTGATGAGTCCCCCCTGGGGCTCCTCTTGTCTTGGCTACAGGCGCCCCCTCCTGGGAATCCCCCGATTCGCTGGAAAGGCTCATGGAATCCCTCGGGCCACCGTCCTCCTCTTCCTCACTGTCCTCGGACTCTTCCCAATAGTCCTCCCTCTCCTGCCTCCCATGTGCCTCTGCTCCTGAACCCCTGACATCCATCCCCCCTCGAAGCCCCCCTTCCCCCCTCCCGCTGCTCGGGTGCTGGTTCCGGGTGCTCCATTGCCGTGGGGGGTAATGCTGGAAACAGTTCATTTCCCCCGGTCTGCCGCCCCCCAACTGGATCCGGCCAGTCCTTGATGACCTCGTCTACGTCGATCTCCTCTGCTTCCAATTCAGTGTATGTGTGCTCGAACCCGGGCTCCTCCCCCAACACGTCCATTTCCGCCTCTCCCCCTGTTACCTCGGGCGATGCTATTTGCCAAGGCCACCTTAGCCACCTCCTGCTCCACCCCACTTCTGGCTGATCGTCCCACCAGTAAGAGCGGTCCGTGTCCACCCCCGAGCACGATCCCCCCCCGGAGACTTCCAGTCGGCGCCAGCGTTTAATGGCGGTCCTTTCTCCGAGCTCCGGAGAAGGACTGCTCCGTGAGTTCGGGTCTGACCCGCTACGGCAAGCGGGGGACCCCTAAAATCACAGGCGCAGAAGCCTGTGAACAAGGAGACTCGGTGGGAACCAGAAGCGCCCCCCTTTACTGCGAAAGAGCCTTTTTAAAGGCTCCGGAACTGCATCGGGAGTGAGCGTGGTGCTGAGAGTCGCAACCCAGCCCGCGGAGTGAAGCCGCGTTGCCATGAACGGAGAGCGCCGATTCCTTCCTGTAAATTGAAATTCGACTGAAAAACCCGTGAGTAGGACTGAAAGATTATTTGGGACTTTAAAACTAAAATTTAAAATTCAGCCGGAAACGGGAAAGGCAAAAAATAAGGAAGTCTGCCTTCCCCCAACTGCATGACAGACTAAGCAACGAAAACACAAAGCTGCATCTGAAGGAAAATAATCTTATGACTGCTTAACCTTGGCATTGGACATGATCTCCTCTCTAGCAGGCAGGGGCAGAGGGGAGAAAAAGTGACTTTATAACCTGCATGACTTTTTAAAAGAGAAAAGTTTTCCGCTGCCTTAATCCCCTGAGACGGACTGTCAAAATAAGATACCAGGAACTGTATTTAGAACTTGATACAACTTGTTACAAAGTTATACTGTGGAAGCTCTGCTTGTTACAGTGTTGGGACTTTGCTGCAACAACTCTTTGGATAGTGTGGACAGAGTAATTATATAGAAAAAGTGTTGCAGCACTTATATTGAGGAATCCTGGTCTCTTTGTTCTTTGTTTCCTTCACTTGGACATTTTGGTTTGCTCCCTCTAGAGGGTTGAGAAGTAACAGTTGCAGAGCAACGGATTAAGACAGTGGGATTTTCCATCAGGAAACTAAGAGAGTTTGTGTACTGGTCCAGTAAACGCTTCCGCTGTGCCACCAGCAACAGCTCTCTTTGCAGAGTATTAATTAAGTCCAGTGCAGAGATTCTTGTTGCAGTACAAGGCTTCAGAGTCTCAGCAGCAAAGAAATAACGACACAGGGAAGCCTGTCTTTCCAAAGACAGGTTTATTGCAGAAAGATAACATAAACACCTCCGGAGCTTTCGGACATTTTTGCTTCACGCCCCAAACACAGAGAAAACAAACACTCTTTATATACTGAGCAACTTAACAACTTAACAACTTAACGAGCTTGACTACTTAAAGTTACATGACATTGCTAACTTGCCAGCGTCTTAGGTTTCACACCCTAACACCCCCTCTCGCTGGCAATACAAAAAACAAAATTACTTCAGACCCATTTCTTCACAAAAGTTTTCATGCCGCTGAAAACCAAGCGGTTTTGTAAAACCATCAGCTTGATTTTCATGACTGGGACAGTAATTTAATTTAACAATTCCTGCTTTTACCGTTTGACAAACATTTTGAAAGCGGATATCCAAATGTTTTGTACGACCTTTAAACTGCCCATTTTGTGCTAACTTAAGACACGGTTGATTATCACCCCATACAGTGATTGGAGTGATGGCCTTTTCATACATCTCTTGTGCCAAGCATTTGTAAAATTCTAGATCTCTACATAACTCAGACAAGGCACAGAACTCAGCTTCTGTTGACGACAAAGCAATTAGGTTCTGTTTCTTGGATCTCCACCCAATCAGAGAGTTACCAAATTTTATTACACAGCCAGACACTGATTTTCTATCTTTTAAATTTGCCCAATCACTATCTGCCCAACAAGTAATCTGTGCTTGTCCTTCCGAAGATAATTCAAGACAAAAATCTTTGGTGTATTGTAAATATCTTAACACTCTTTGAATTCCTTTCCATGCATTTACACTAGGTTTCGAAGCTTCTCTGCTGAGTAAGTTAACAGCGTAAGCAATATCTGGTCTGCTCCATTGCGAAATATGGAGTAAGCTTCCCAGTGCTGACTGAAAGATTTCAGCACGCTTGAATTCAGCACGATCCTTGAACTCATTGTCTTTTACAAAACCCATTTCCATTGGTGTTCTAACACCTGCACACTCCGTCATGTTAAACTTTTTCAACGTTTGCAATATCTTGCCTTTTTGATTCAGTAGAAAACTGCCATTTTTGGTCCTATCTATCTGAACACCAAGATAGACCTTCACATCACCAAGATTCTTAACTTTGAAGTGTTTATTTAACTCTTTGGCTAGTTTTTTTTACTTGTTCTTGTGTCTTTGAAGTATAAATCAGGTCATCTACATAAACAAGCAAAGATTCTTGAGCATCTCCTGAACTTCTGAAATATAAGCAATTGTCAGCCTTGCTCCTGCTAAAACCAATGCCTACCAAAACGTCATTCAAACACTCATTCCAATTATGAGCAGATTGCTTGAGTCCATAAATAGATTTATGTAGTTTCCATACCTGATTTGATTTACCAACTTTCTTTTTTTTTTTTTTATAAATACTTTTTATTATATTTTCTTCATCATACACAACCAAAGAAAAAGGGGAAAAACCCCTCCAAGAAAAACAATACACATTACAGAAAAACATTAAGTAAGAATAGACGATTAGAAAAGAAAAAAGAAAAGAAAAAAAGAAAAAAAAAAAAAAGAAAGGATACATACAAACAATTTACTAATAACAACTTCCTTCCCTTCTGATTTCGGATTCCTGTCTTTAATGATTTCAGTCAAACAGCTGGTATAGGATCTTTGATTGTAACATTGGAAGATTAGGTCAGACCTACTGTAGTTGGTAAGCTGCTAAAATTACTATCGAAATAAACCATAAATTTGTTCCAGTCTTCTTTTAACTTTGTATTTTTTTGATTTCTGATTCTTTGCGTCATTTTCGCCATTTCTATAAAGCCATAAAGTTTCAGTTGCCAATCTTTCACCGTTGGTAAAGTTGGGTTTTTCCAATTCTGGGCAATTAACATTCTAGCCGCCGCTGTTGCGTATTGGAACAAGGTTTTGTCCTTTTCCGGTATTTCTTTTCCCACCATCCCTAGTAAGAAGGCCTCTGGTTTTTTGGGGAATGTGAGTCTAAATATTTTTTTTTAATTCGTCATATATCTGATTCCAAAATTTTTTTACTCCCTCACATGTCCACCACATATGTATGAAATTCCCTTCATTTGTTTTACATCTCCAGCAGGCCTTGTTACCAGTCTTATACATCCTATTTAATTTTTCTGGGGTTAAATACCATCTGTATATCATTTTCTCTAAGTTTTCTCTAATAGCAGCACTTGCTGTAAATTTTATTCCCTCATTCCATAATTTCAACCATTTCTCCTGTTCTATATTATATCCTAAGTCTCTTGCCCACTTTACCGTAACTTCTTTAATTTCTACCTCTTTTGTATCCCATTCTAGTAAGATATTATACATTTTAGATAGCAACTTAGACCTACTTTCAATTATTTCAATTTGGAATTTTGATTTCTTTTCACTCATTCCTGCTTTCTTATCTTCCGTCCATCTTGCATTGATTTGATGATAGTGTATCCAGCCTTTCAATTTCCCTTGCAACTCCTCATACGATCTTAATTTCCAGCCTTCATGGGATCTTATCAATAAATCTTCATATGTTAGGTTTTGCTCGTCCAAATTTGTTTTCTTAAATGATAAAATATCTATTGGGGATAGCCACCAGGGTGTTTTAGGTTCTAACAGTTTTTTATTTCTTTCCCAAACTTCGTATATCGGACCTCTGATAATATGGTTCGTAAAACTCTTGTGTACCTTTCCTTTACTTGACCAGAGGTAGGCATGCCATCCAGACCTGTTTTCTACACCTTCAAGTTCCAATAAGTCTTTGTTTTCCAGGGTTATCCAATCTTTCACCCAGCATAAGCAAGCCGCTTCGTAATACAATCTTAGGTTGGGTACCGCCAGTCCTCCTCTCTCCTTTCGATCTGTTAGTAGTTTATATCTAATCCTTGGCCTCCTTCCCTGCCATATAAACCTAGAGAGTACTTTCTGCCAGTCTTTGAATATTTTGGTCCCTCTAATAACCGGAATGTTCTGGAAGAGGAACAGCATCTTAGGAAGAATATTCATTTTTATTGCCTCCATCCTGCCAAGCCACGAAAGGTTTACTCTGTTCCAGACGTCCAGATCTTTTTTAACTTTGTTCCAGGTTGTTGTGTAATTATCTTCAATTAAGTTTATATTTTTAGATGTGAGCCAAATACCTAGATATTTTATTTTTTTGGTTACTTCAATTCCATGTTGTCTCTCTAATTTCTCTTTTATCTCATTTCTCAGATTCTTTGTTAAGATCTTGGTCTTTGATCTATTCAATTTGAATCCAGCAAGCCTGCCGTATTCTTCTAATATTTCCAATGCCTTCTCAGTGCTTCTTAGCGGTTCTTCTAAAGACAACATTAGGTCGTCTGCATAGGCTTTTAGTTTGAACTCCCTTGGTCCTATTTTTATCCCTCGGATGTCCGATGTCGATCTTATTTTATTTGCTAGGACTTCCAATACCATGATAAACAAAAGCGGGGAGAGGGGGCAGCCTTGTCTGGTTCCTTTTTCGATTTGGAATGTATCTGTAAGATTATTATTTATCACCAGTTTGGCTGATTGTTTTGAATATATTGCCTGTATTCCTTTCAGGAATTCACCCTCTATCCCCGTTTCTTCCATGGTCTTTAGTAAAAACGACCAAGAGACGTTATCAAACGCTTTTTCTGCATCTATGAAAATCAAGGCCGCTGGTATGTCGTTATTGATTTCCAAATATTCAATTAGGTTTATAATATGTCTCACATTATCTTTCAGGAATCTGTTCGGTAAGAAGCCTGCTTGGTCCTTGTGTATTAAATGTATCAAGCATTTTTTTAATCTGTTTGCCATAATGTCGGCAAATATTTTGTAATCGTTGTTCAATAGAGATATTGGCCTGTAATTTTTAATACACATTTTATCTGTATCTGGTTTTGGGATTAGTGTTATAAAGGCTTCCCTCCACGACTCAGGTATTTTCCCTCCTTTTAAGATATTGTTCATGGTATCACGGAGCGTCGATGATAGCTGATTTTCCAGAACTTTATAGTATTTGGCCGAAAGACCGTCCGGGCCTGGAGCTTTTCCTATTTTCATCTTTTTTATGGCGTTTTGGACCTCTTCTATACTAATGGGTTTGTTTAGTTGAGATCTTTCATCCTCTGTAATGGTCTTCCCTTTATGACTCTTCAAGTATCTATCTATTTGTGTTGTGTCCTCTTCCCCTTTCTTATATAATGCTTCGTAGAACTCGAGAAACTTCTTTCGTATTCTTATGGGGTCTACTATCAGATCTTCCTCTACCTTTATTTTATTTATCATATTCTGTTTCTGTCTTTTCCTCAATTGCCAGGCTAAAAATTTCCCTATTTTGTTCGCTGACTCAAAGTATCTCTGCTTCATTAGTTTGATTTTCCATTCAATTTCTTGACTCGTCAGCATCGAGTATTGTGTTTGTAGCAGTTTTATTGTTCGGATGCTTTGCTCGTCCTTCGGGTGGTCTATTAATTTTTTCTCATATTCTCTTAGTTGCTTAAGTATCTCTTCCTTCTTCTGCTGTCTTATCTTCCTTTTGTAGTTATTTTGTTGAATGAATAGGCCTCTTACTACCGCCTTGCTGGCGTCCCACACCACTTCTATGTTTATTCCTGTGTTTAGATTCAAATCAAAGTACTCTTTTAAGGTCTTTTTAACTTTTTCCAAAACGTCATCGTTTTCTAGTAAATATTCATTTAGTCTCCACCTGAAGCTTCCCTGTGTGACGCCTTTAATTTCTAGAGTTATCAGGTTATGATCTGAAAAGGTTCTTGGATGAATTTCACAGCTTGTTGCTCTTAAGGTAAGTGCTCGCGATGTCCATATTTGATCTATTCTGCTCCAACTTTTATACACTTCTGAAAAGAAGGTAAACTGTTTTTCTGTCGGATGTAGATATCTCCATATGTCTATTAGATCTAGGTTTTCTTCCAGATCTTGAAATGATTTCGGCAGCTTTCCTTGGTTTCGTTTTCTGCTTTGGGTTAATCTATCAATTTCTAATAACGGCACCGCGTTAAAGTCTCCCAATAATATCACCTTGTTATCATCTAACTCTATTAGAACTTGTTCTAATTTCTTGAAAAACTCAGGTCTGTTTGTGTTTGGGGCATAGATGTTCACTACATTAATCTTTTCTCCCTGGAAGTTAATTTGAACCCCTAATATCCTCCCCTCCTCATCTTTATATATCATTTTTGGCTCCCATTTTTCCTTCACATATATTGCTACTCCTCTTTTTTTTTCCTCTGTAGAGTTTATAAATTCCATACCCAAATACTTGTTTGTTAAAACATGTTTGTGCTTTTTGGCTACATGAGTTTCCTGGATGCATATTATGTCCATTTTTTTCTTTTTTAACACATTCGCAATTTTATTCCTTTTAACTTTTTCGTTCAAACCATTTACATTCCATGATACAATTTTAAGGTTCATTTTCACTTTTGTCTACCAATAGATCAGTAAGTTCCCAGTCTAGATTGTACCGGTTTAAATTCGGTTGGTTTTATCTTCTATCTGCTCTTCAATCTCTTCCTCCTCCCCTTCTTCCCCTTCTTCACCCTCCTCATCCTCTCTCCCACCCCCTGCTCCTCCCTCCCTCTCTAGTCTCTCCTTCAAACTCACTTCCCCTCTTTCCTCTCTCTCTCCTTCCCTCTCTCCACATCTTTCCCCTACCCCCCCGAGATCTTTTTCATATCTGCGTAGGAATTTACTGATTTCCTGGTTTTCTGTTATCTTAAACCTTTTCCCTTTATAAAAAAAGGAAATCCCTTCTGGGAATTCCCACCTATGTTGTATGCCGTTTTTCCTTAGGATACCAACTATTTGTTTATAACCCTCCCTTTTTCGGAGGAGTCTGATCGGTATTTCTTTCAAAATAATAATTGGTTTCCCGTCAATTACCAATTTTTTCTGGTAACTTTCTCTCAGAATCATATTTCTCATTTCTATCGATTTAAAAATCACTAAGCAGTCACCTGGGGCTTTTTTCAGTCTGTTTTGTTTGGGTTTTATTTTTATTCTGAAAGCATTTTCTATCGTTTGTGCGACCTCTTCTTCTTTCAGTACGAGCCACGCCGCAAGTTCTTTAACAATTTTTCCTTTTATATCTTCCTCTCTTTCTTCCCCTATCCCTCTAAATTTTAAATTTAGCTGCTTTTGTTTCATCTCCATCAAGGCTAAATTATCCAAGACCTGATCTTGGGTTTTACTCAGTTCTCCAAAATTTTCTTTAGCTTTTTCAGCTTCTTTTCTCTGGTCTCTCAAATCTTTCTGTATTTTTTTGTTTATTTCTTCTAAAGACTTTGTTCTAACTGTAAGATCTTTTATCTTGTTTGAGAGTTCCCCTGTAACAACTTCAATCTTTTTATCAATCGATTCTTGCATCTCTCCTAACTTTTTTTCTATGCGTGTTTCATTTTGCCTAAATTCCTCTTTTATTTTCAACCATAATGCATCTAGGTCTTTTATTTCCTCTTGTCTTGAGGTTCTTCTGTCCATTGGGGTCCCCACAGATTTCTTCCCGTCTTTCCCCGACATCTGTTCACCCTCCTGCTCTCCTCACCCCCTCCCTTCCACACTCAATTAATCTAGAGGTTTGTAGCTTTTCCGAAACAAAACATACAATCTTAAATCTTATAATTGTCACAGGGTGGGTTATAACCCACCCCTTAATTCAATTTACCCACTCTTTCTATATTCTCTGACTTATTTCTCCTCCCTGTTTAAATAGTATTTGTGCTATCCTTTGAATCAACGTACAGTCGCCCCGTCTGTTTCCACAAACCGTACACAATTTGTTCCCTTGCACCGTGTTGGAGACCTTCCCCTCTAATTTGGGGATCTTTACGGTTACCTAATAACCAAGACAAATTTCAGTTAGGAGGATAATATGCAAGACACCAAAAACAAAGAAGGGGGGAAGGATTAGGAGGTACTGAAAGAGTAAAATAGGGGGGAGAAAAACACAAAGGGGAGCAATAAAAGAATAGTGCAGTCCAGATGACACCAGTAACGCGGGGGCTTCTCTTTAAATCTCCGCTACCTGTTTGACTTAGTCCGTTCCCTTGTACTGCGGGCTCCTGTCCTGCCAAAGTTACTTTAAGTTCAGTCCGAGATCAGGGAGGTCAAGGACACTGATGAAACTGGGGAGGTAAGGTGGGGTAAGGAAAAAAGGGGGGGGAGAGCAAACAGGAAGGGCAGCCGGGTAGGTATGCAGGTGGAGGTCCAAACGGCTTTGAAACTGCTCAACGAAGTCTGGGTGGATTTCTCACTAGGAGGTAGAGAAATCAAATTTGAGGAGTAAAAGTCTCAGATTCCAATTTGGAGAGTAAAAGTCTAAATTCCAATTCCAGAAGAGGAATAAGGGTCCAATTCCCGTTCCAAAAAGAGAAGAGGGTGCAAGCGCCAAAAAAAGGGGCTGGCCCCACAATGCAAGATCAGTCCAAGAGGAGAAAAGAAACCGAAATGAGGTGGAAAGATCTTTCAAAGTCTCTGAATCCTTCAGGAAACACAAGCTTCGGGCGCGTGCAATCACATAACCGCTAACCGGACCTCTGCCCTCAAAGGCAAACTGTCTCGTCTCACCCGTCCGAGCTTGCGTACTATGTCCCTTTTATTGTTGAGATAAAGTGGCAACAAGTTGAAAAAGGAAAAGACTGGAGAGCTAAAAAAGAAAAAAAAAAAAAAATGGAGGAAAAAGACCTGGGAAGGTAAGTGCGGAGAATCTGGGTCGTTCTTAAACCCCCGTCGCAGGGGCTGGGGGGGGGGACTTTGCCTCGCCGTCTCCCTGAGCCGATTTACTCTCCTTCCCCCTCCGTTCGTCTTCTCCACTTCCGCTCGTTCCTCCCGATTCTCTCTTCAGCCTTTAGCTTTCTATTCAAGCTCTCCGACAGTCCGCTTCTCGATACAAAGTCACAGATACAAAGTCTTTAAAGTTTCATTTCGTTGTATATATTTTTTCTAGTTACTTTGCCCCGCGGAGTCTCCAACGGGGGCTTCCCTCTCTTAGTTCTACAGCGGGTGAGTTTTAGTTACTTTGTCTCACTCTTCCAATTAACTCCCAGCGCCATCTTAACTCCGAGGTACAGTCGGGCTCCTTAAAATTTTTCCGTTAAATTCTGTCGCGTCTTGGAGTCTTTTCTTCTAATCTTACACTCCAACATTTATTTGGCAGCTCCAGAAGCGACAGTTTGGAAGATTTCGGAAATTTGTCGCCTCTTTCCAGTGGGAGCTTGAGACAACACTGCGCGGGGTCGCAGAGCTTACCAAATTGCGTCTTCGGTCCCGTTGCTCCGGAGTCCTCCCAAAGAAGGGGAAAATTCCAAAAAGCTTCGAACCTTTCCGACGCTGCTGGAAGCGTTTCCCTCCAGGGGGCCCCCCTGAAGGTTTTGGGGTCGCAGTGCCTTTGCGTTGCCCCTCAAAATCCCCGTGCAGTTCGGAGAAGTCGTGCAGCAACTTCTCCGCGCTCCCGCACTGCTTGCGAGCCAAACCGGAAGTTTGATTTACCAACTTTCAATCCTGGCGGTAGCTCCATATAGAGCTCTTCAGCCAAGTCTGAATGAAGATAAGCTGTAGAGACATCAAATTGATTCACTTTGAACCCTTTCTGAGCAGCAACTGCTAATAGTGCCCGTAGGGTTTCACTCCTTGAAGTGGGTGCATAGACTTCGGAATAATGTAATCCCTTTCTTTGTGTAAAACCTCGAGCTACAAGCCTTGCTTTGTACTCTGGTTTCCCCATCGCTGTTGTCTTTATCCTGTACACCCACCTACAACTTACTGCCTTGGCACCTTCTGGCAGTTTGGTGATGGAAAACACACCCAGTTCTTTCATAGAATTCAACTCCTTTTGCATGGCCTCACGCCATCTACTGGCCTCCTCCTGGGGTAATTGCTCAACCTCCTCAAAACTTTCAGGTTCGCAATTTGCCAAACCAGCCCAAACACTGATAGCTTGGTACCTTTCAGGAGGTTTACCTTTGTTGGTACGCTTAGAACGCCTTAACAGTTCCTGTGATGTTCCTTCAGTTTCCCCCTCTGACCCAGAATCACTAGTCGTCACCTGTTTGTCACTAGTAGTTGAAGAACTTTCTGATTCTGACTTTACACGTCTCTCTTGCTGTACAGGTGAACTTTTAGAGCTAGAAGATTCTGACTTTACAGACTTGGGTGAACTAGGCGATTTCTCACCCTCGTCCTCAGACTTAAATTCCTTAGTCTGTTCTGGAACTAATACCTGCCCTGGGGCCTGAGTTTCATTGTTACTGTTCACCACATCAAATAGTATGTCAGGATTTCCATGAATCTTATTCCAACCATCCTGTTCACAAAATTCCGCACTTCTGCTGATTGTGATTTTCGTTTGATTGCCTTCTACATTCACAAATCTCCAACCTTTTGTGTTTGCTTGATAACCACAGAAAAACATTTCTTTAGACCTAGGATCGCCTTTCCTACGTTGTGCCCTAGGCACCAGCACATAAGCACGACATCCAAAAACTCTTAGATGATCAATTTTTGGTTTTTTTCCAAATAGCATGAAGTAAGGAGTGTTGCCTACTGTGCTATTGTACACTCTGTTAAAAGTATAATTCGCATACAGTGCAGCCTCAGCCCAAAAACGCTGTGGAAGTCCAGAATCAAACAGCAAAGCAGCAATGGCTTCCTGTAATGTTCGAAATTTTCTTTCGGCAACTGCATTCTCCTGTGGTGAATAGGGATTGGTAAGTCTATGAACTATACCTTTCCTTTTTAACCACGTCTCCAGCGTGTGGTTCACATATTCCCCACCACGATCTGATTGTATTTTACGTACCCTGGTGTCAAATTTACATTCAACTTCTTCAATCCAATCCATCAGGATGGAAGCTGCTTGTGATTTTTCTTTCAGAAAGAAAACCCAACTAGCCCTTGAAAAGTCATCCACCAAAATTTGCATAAATCTCGCACCTCCAAGCGATTTGACTGGCATAGGGCCACACACGTCTGTGTGCACAAGTTCAAAGGGTTTCTTGCTTACTCTATCAGATCTAGGATAGTTACATGTCTTAACCTTAGCATGTTTACAAGCACAACAATCCAGAAAATTTGGACAGGGTTTAATGTTACACCCCTCAGCTAAATCTGGCATCTTGCTTACATACTTAAAGCATATATGAGCTAACCTTCTGTGTAGTAGATGTGCACAACCTGTATGAGGAGCCTTATTTACACACTTAGCTTGCGCTTCACCTGTTGAACATCTACCTGCTGCTAACTGCTCTTCATCCAAAACAAAAAGCCCATCCTCACAGGGAATTTTAACTAGCTCCTTTCCCTGTTTCGAAATGGTGCACACATCATTTTCAAACTCAACCTTAAAACCACTTTTTACCAGGCATGACACACTCAAAAGTCCATTCTTCATTCCTGGAAGAACAAAAACAGGAAGGTTAGTTTGCAAACAGTTAACATAAATTGTGCCTTTAAGGTTCATTTCTCGTTTACTATTGTCTGCTATAGTCACGGTTTTTGCAACTGGCAATGTCTTGCAGTTCATCAAGCGGCCCCTAGATGTCGCTGGAACTAAACTGTGACTTGCTCCACTGTCAATTATCCACTTCAAAGTTTGTTGGCTCCTTTTAGGACTCTGTTGTGCTGCCATTGCAGATAGTCCCTTATCAGCACCTGCTCCCCCTCTGAATCGTTGATTCTTGTAGTTCTCACGTCGTCTTCCTCTGTAACTCCGGAAACTGGCCTTGGACTGTTGAAATTCCTGTTGCTTTTCTGGACACTTTGCTATCAAATGAAACCTGCTGCCACATCGAAAACATGACTTGCTGGCCATAGCAGACACTTGTGAGGCTTCCTTACAGCTCTGCCTGCTAGTTTCCCCACGCTGGGAATTATCTGAACATCCAACCCTTGGGGTATTTGAATTATCAATACGTTTTCGATGATGTTGATATTCTTGTTCACACAATCTACCAGTCACATAATTCATATTCAGCTGGTCCTCTGGCAAAACTTGTAAAGTTAGTACTAAGTTTTCAAACCCTGCATGCAGGCTGCTAAGCAGAGTATAAACTTTAATATTTTCAGGAAAATTCACACCTAAAGATGACAGTCGGTTGAAATACTCAGTCATCTGTGACGTGTGTTCAACCACACTATCCTCTGGCTTCAGTTTCAACTCATACAAAGCACGTATAATGTTCACCTTCTCTCCGGGCGTGGCTCTATGGTGAATTCGCCTAAGAGCTTCCCAAATTTCAAATGCAGACCTTAAATTTTCCACATGAGGTAATTGGGAATCGTCTATCGATACCATCAACATGCATCTTGCTTTAGTGTCCATTTTATCATGTTCCCTGTTCTGGGCATGTGCAGCAGCCTGTTGCTCTGCTGTGGCATCTGCTGCAACAGCCACAAACGGCTTTCGCCTCTGGACATAGTCAGCCCACACTTCTTTGGCTTCCAACCAGACTTGAGCCCTCTTAGACCACTGCACGTAATTAGCAGAGTTCAACTTTGTAAAGGGAACCTGGAAATTTTCATTTGCCATTCTTGGGGTCTGCTGCTACTCCCTCTGTGTGCCCTTGCTTCTCTTTCCCCTTGGGATTTGTCTTACTCACTTTTCAGACGCCTCCAGCCTCTCAGTTCCTTTAAGAGCTGGATTTACGACCAAGCCGGTCTTCTCTCATCCGAAAGCTGCTTTCACTTTCTCTGCACACAATACAGCTGTAGAAACGTAGAAGGAGTCCATAACCTAAGAGAGTTTGTGTACTGGTCCAGTAAACGCTTCCGCTGTGCCACCAGCAACAGCTCTCTTTGCAGAGTATTAATTAAGTCCAGTGCAGAGATTCTTGTTGCAGTACAAGGCTTCAGAGTCTCAGCAGCAAAGAAATAACGACACAGGGAAGCCTGTCTTTCCAAAGACAGGTTTATTGCAGAAAGATAACATAAACACCTCCGGAGCTTTCGGACATTTTTGCTTCACGCCCCAAACACAGAGAAAACAAACACTCTTTATATACTGAGCAACTTAACAACTTAACAACTTAACGAGCTTGACTACTTAAAGTTACATGACATTGCTAACTTGCCAGCGTCTTAGGTTTCACACCCTAACAGAAACTGCTCCTGTGAGAACGTCCTTGGGACATGAGCGGCCCAGCAGATGAGATAACTACCAGAGCTAAAGCAAAACAACAACAACAAAAGAAAAGAGGCTCAATATCAAGCCTAACACCGACAGGAGCAGCTGGGCAAGAAAAAGTGACAGCTGTTTCAATGGATTCAATGACACAGGCGTTACTCAAGTTAAATCAATCTTTAGAAGCTTTGACAAAGCAGAGTACAGAAAATTCACAAAAATTCACAGAATTAACAGCAAGGTTGGACTTGAATACGAAAAGTGTGACATCTAACACAGAATCTATAAATAAGCTGATTGAAGAAAACTCTGCAACACGTAAAATCGCAGAGGACGCCAGACATATTGCTGAAGAGACACAGGAAAAACTAGAACCAATCTCCAGAAAAGTGTATGAACATGATGCAACCTTGTCTTTGCTGGAATTACAGAGAAAGGAGAGAAACCTGAAATTAAGACTAGTTCCCGAAAGTGAAGGGGACAGCCTTGTGGAGTTCCTCACACAAGAGTTTTCTGACTTTTGGCAGGAAGAATTGCAGGAGGAAGAATTTAAGATAACAACAGCATTCAGATTGGGCAGGAGACAGAACAGAAAGACTCCGAGGGATTGCCTGATTACTTTTAGATCCAAGGAAGAAAGGGACAAAATATTAAAACTACATTACCAAAAGGCCTTGGAAATTGAAAACTCTCATATACAAATCTTCAAGGACATCCCTAAATATATTCTTGAGGTGAGAACCTTCTATAAAGATCTGGTCTACCTGCTGAAAAGGAACAACATACTTTTTAGGTGGGAGTTCCCACAAGGACTGTCCTTTAACTACAAGGGAAAGAAGGTGAAAATAAAAACAATTCAAGACAAAGAGAAGTTTTTGGAGAAAAACCACGAGGATTTGCAGAAGGGAACGGTAGACCCAATTCCAGAGGTAAAAGGGGCGGTAGATATCTTGAATCTATCGTTTGGACTTAAACCACCATCAGAGGAAGAGCAGCAACTTGGAGCGGTAGGAGGAGTAAATGACAAATAACAAGATGGCCCTGCAATTCCTTAGCTGGAATTGTAATGGGCTGAACATGCCCACGAAAAGACGTCAAGTTTTTCATATTCTGAAAAGAGAAAAATTGGATTTGATTTGCTTACAAGAAACCCATGTGACAAGGGTACACAGGAAATTACTTATAAATAAAAGACTAGGACAAGAATTCATCTCATCGGATAAAGTTAAGAAAAGAGGAGTGGTGATTTATGCAAAAGAGAAATTGGCCCCAAGAATGATGTTTAAAGACGAACAAGGAAGATATTTGGCAATTGAAATACAAATACAAGGAGAAAAACTGTTAATTGTTGGAATTTATGCACCAAATGAAGGGAAGGCGGAATTTTTTAAGAAGCTGCATGGAACTCTGATGGACTATTTGGACTATAATGTAGTAATCATGGGAGATATGAATGGTGTGGTTTCTACAAATATGGACAAGGCACAAAGACAGACAATCTCTAAGGAAGGGAGACTTCCGAAGACCTTCTTTGAAATGACTGAAAATATGGACTTGATAGATATTTGGAGAACAAGGAAGCCACTCGAAAGAGAGGGAACTTTCTTTTCTCAAGCAATGATGACCTGGACCAGAATCGATCAAATCTGGATTACTAGTGGGCTGGCTCCAAAGATCAAGAATATAGAAATCTGCCCCAAGACTTGCTCTGACCATAACGCCGTGAAGATGGAAATGAAATTTATAACAACTGGTCAATTTAGATGGAGGATGAATGACACCCTGTTTCGAGATGAGGAGATCCACAGAAAGGCCCAAAAAACCTTAAAGGACTATTTTGAATTAAACCTAAAAACTGATGTAGAAAAAAGAGTGATCTGGGACGCAAGTAAAGCTGTGATGCGAGGATTCCTAATCCAACAAAATTCAGTAAAAAAGAGAAAGCAAAATGAGAAGAAGGAAAAGATCCTGGAAAAGATAAAAGAAGGAGAGAAGAAATTGAGATCAAAACCAAAGTCCCAGGAGATTTTGAGAGAGATCAAGTTATACCAGACACAATATATGGAACTGATGAACCAAGAGATTGAATGGAAGATAAAGCAAATGAGACAAAAGACATTCGAATCTGCAGATAAATGTGGTAAGCTTCTGGCTTGGCAATTGAAGAAAAGACAGAAACTAAATACAGTTACAAACCTAGAAGTGGATGGAAAGAATATATCCAAACCCAATGAGATTAGAAACTGTTTTTTGAGCTACTTTAAAAAATTATATTCACAAGGACCGCAGAAGGAAGAGGATATAGATGAATTCCTTAAAAAATATGGACTACAAAAAAATCTCTCATCAAAGCAAGGTGGATCTAAACCAGAGAATAACAGAACAAGAGATAGAGGGTGCCATTCAGAACATGCAACTGGGCAAATCTCCAGGACCAGATGGACTGACTTCCAGATACTATAAAGCTTTGAAGGAGTGGTTGGTACAACCGTTAAAGGAAGTCTGTAACGAGATTCTAGAGGGGGAAAAGGCGCCAGAATCGTGGAAAGAAGCTTATATTACACTCATACCAAAGACAGAGACTGAAAAGACTCAGCTTAAGAACTACCGCCCAATATCATTACTCAATGTGGATTACAAAATCTTTGCAGACATTTTGGCAAAAAGATTGAAAAGAGTGTTGATGGAGAAGATTCACAAGGACCAAGCAGGCTTTCTCCCAAAAAGGCACTTATCGGACAATGTAAGGAATATAATAGACATTCTGGAATTGCTAGAGGTGAACATAAACACTAAAGCAGTGCTGATCTTTGTGGATGCGGAGAAAGCCTTCGACACTATTTCTTGGAGTTTTATGAAAAAGAATCTTCATGGGATGGGGGTAGGCCAAGGATTTGAGAATGGTATGGGTGCGATATATTCTGAACAAAAAGCTAAGTTGATTGTAAATAATGTGATAACTGAAGAATTTAAGATAGAAAAAGGGACACGACAAGGGTGCCCAATTTCCCCATTGCTTTTTATATCAGTCCTGGAGGTTTTGCTAAATATGATTAGAGATGACCAGCAGGTTAAAGATGTACAGGTCGGAGCAAAACATTATAAGTTAAGAGCCTTTGCAGATGATTTGGTACTTACTTTACAAGAGCCAGATACTAGTACAAAGAGGGTGTTGGAGATAATTCAAGAATTTGGTCAGGTGGCCGGATTCAAACTGAACAAACAAAAGACTAAAGTTTTGGAGAAAAATTTAACAGGTATGGAGAGGGAGAAATTCCAGAATGAAACAGGTTTGACAGTGGTTAAGAAGGTGAAATACCTAGGGGTTCATCTGACATCTAAAAATCTGAATTTGTATAAAGACAATTATGAAAAATGTTGGTCAGAAATCAAAAAAGATCTAGAAATATGGTCAAATTTGAAACTGTCAATGTTAGGCCGAATTGCAGTTATTAAGATGAATGTATTGCCTAGAATGTTATTTTTGTTTCAAACTTTGCAGGTTCTTGACAAGATGGACTGTTTCAAGAGGTGGCAGAAAGACATTTCAAAATTTGTCTGGCAGGGCAAAAAGCCCAGAATAAAATTTAAAATATTGACAGATGTAAAAGAAAGAGGGGGATTTGCCCTGCCGGATTTAAAATTGTATTATGAAGCAGCAGCGTTTTGCTGGCTGAAAGAGTGGATGCTCCTCGAGAATACAGATATCTTGGATTTAGAAGGTTTCAATAATGCATTTGGTTGGCATGCATACTTATGGTATGATAAAATTAAAGTGCATAGGGCCTTTAAAAACCAGATTGTCAGAAAAGCATTATATAATGTCTGGATAAGATATAAAGACTTGCTGGAAAACAAAACCCCTAGATGGTTGTCACCCTTGGAGGCTAAGGCATTGAAAAAGCTCAATATGGAGGCCGAATGGCCAAAGTATTGGGAAATCTTGGAACAAGACGGAGATAAATTGAAGTTACAGAGTCATGAGAAATTGAAACCCAAAGTACGAGATTGGCTCCATTATTATCAAATAATGGAGGTGTACAAACAAGATAGGAAAATTGGCTTCCAGGTGGAGAAATCAAAATTAGAAACTGAATTGTTAGAACCCAATACTAAGAACTTATCAAGAATGTATAATTTGCTGCTGAAATGGAATACACAAGATGAAACAGTTAAATCAGCTATGATTAAGTGGGCACAGGACATTGGCCATAATATTATGTTTGCTGACTGGGAATGGTTGTGGAACACCGGGATAAAATTTACGGCATGTAATGCTTTAAAGGAAAATATTATGAAAATGATCTATAGGTGGTACATGACCCCAGTCAAGCTAGCAAAGATTTATCATTTGCCTGATAACAAGTGCTGGAAATGTAAAGAATCTGAAGGTACTTTCTACCACCTTTGGTGGACGTGCCCAAAGATTAAGGCCTTCTGGGAAATGATATATAATGAAATGAAAAAAGTACTTAAATGTACATTCCCTAAGAAACCAGAGGCCTTTCTCTTGGGCATTGTCGGCCAATTGGTGTTAAAGAAAGATAGAATTTTCTTTATGTATGCTACAACAGCAGCAAGAATACTTATCGCAAAGTATTGGAAGACACAAGATCTACCCACCTTGGAAGAATGGCAGATGAAAGTGATGGACTATATGACATTGGCTGAGATGACTGGCAGAATCCGTGATCAGAGGAAAGAGACGGCGGAAGAGGATTGGAAGAAATTTAAAATTTATCTTAAGAACTATTATAAAATTGATGAATGCTAAAATGTCGAGGTGTTGAGAAAGAAAAAGGGATTACAGTGACATAAGAATAAGTTGAAGAAAAGACTATGAGGACACATATTTGATAAAATTATTTAGAAGCTGCTGAAATAATCTTGGAAATTGGGATGCAGAAAGGGGAGGTATGGGGGAGTCTGAGAAATGAGGGTAATGAAAAAAAGGTTAGGAAATTATACATGTTTGTTTGTCCTTTTATTTGTTTGTATTGTTTAAAAAATGCTGTAAAACCAATAAAAAATTTATATATATATATAAAAAGAGCACAATCCCCTTGGAGGGCTCGATTCCGGCGTCGTCTCCTCTGCGGAGGAGAACCCCTGGAACGTGCTGGTGGAAAGTGTGGGCGTAAAAAGCCAGCTGTCGAAATAATCCGCTGGCATGGGCCTGTGTGGGAAGAGTGCATGGAACTCGTCTTTGAGAAGCGGTTCCTCCAGAGCATAATCCGGCACCCAACTGTTGGCGCTGGCCGGGGTACCCTCCCTGGCGAGGAGATATTCTACTCCCTCCTCCCCCCATCTCGAGTCCAGAATCTCCGTGACCTCGTTGAATGTCGTGGCCCTCAGTGACTTCCCCCCCCTCTGGTGACTTTCTGCGTGGGTCTGGTGCTGTCCCTGGCTCCTGAAACCTGTGTGGGGCCTTGTAGGGTGTGAGCACCGACCTATGAAAGACCGGGTGCATTCTGGAACCTTCTGGGAGAGTCAACCAAAAAGCTACAGGATTGATCCTGGCCTCAACTTGGTATGGCCCTAGCTGTTTGTGTCCTAGCTTCTTCTTAGCTAACGACTTGGCCGGCACTGCCTGGGCCGCTAACCATACCCAGTCCCCCACCTGGATGTCTTCCCCTGCCCTCCTGTGCCTGTCTGCCTGCTCCTTGTAGGCGTGTTTAGCTAGCTCCAAGTGCCGTCGGAGTTCCTCGTGGACCTCCTGCAATTCTGCTGCTAAGTGCTCAGCTCCCTGCGGCTCCCCCTGCGCCGTCGTCTCCAACCCCGGGAAGGTTCTGGGATGTCGCCCATTGTTGGCGCAGAACGGTGTCACCCCCGTTGACGCGTGCTTCGTGTTGTTGTAGGCAAACTCGGCCAGCGGTAGGTAGTCCACCCAAGTCGCAGGCTGTTGATTGGCGTAACATCGCAGGTACTGCTGCATGATGGCGTTGACCCTCTCCGCTTGGCCGTTGGTCTGCGGATGCCTCGCCGACGCTAAGTTGATCTTGACGTTCAGGATACCCAGGAACTTCTGCCAGAAACTGGAAATGAATTGGCGGCCCCGGTCGGACAGGATGGACCGTGGCAAGCCGTGAACCCTGAACACGTGGTCTATGAACAGCTTGGCGGTCTGTTCCGCTGTGGCCACCTTCGTGCAAGGAATGAAATGCGCCATCTTGGTGAACAGGTCTACAACCACAAGTACCGCCGTCTTGCCTCGCGAACTGGGTAGATCAGTAACAAAGTCCAGCACCACCCTCTCCCACGGCTGTAGTGGCGTCTCCAGCGGTTCCAGTAGTCCCGCTGGCTTCTTGTGCACTGGTTTGGATCTCTGGCAAGTGTCACACCTGGCGACGTAATCCGCGACCTCTCCTCGCATCTGGGGCCACCAAAAGTCCCTGGCTACTAAGTCCGCCGTCTTCTCCTTGCCGAAGTGACCCGCGCTGGGTGCGTCGTGCAACTGCTGCAGGACCTTCGCGCGGAGATCGTCCCCCGGCACGTAGAGAGCACCTTTGCGGGTTAGCAGGCCGTCGCGTATCTGGAAATCGCCGTCCTTTGCTGTGCCCCTCCGCAGTTCCTCCATCTTGGATTGCGCGAACGGATCCGTCTGCAGCGCGCGACGCACCGCGTCCAGGTCCACGGCAGCTGAAGCACATGCCCATGCCTGCGGTGCGAAAATGTGCTTGGCCGCCACTGGTGCCGCTTCCTCGAGATACTGGGGTTTCCTGGAGAAAGCATCTGCTATGACATTGTTGTCTCCTGGGATGTACTCTATCCTGAAGTCGAAATCCGCAAAGAACTCCGCCCAGCGTATGTGCCTCTGGCTCTGGAGCTTCGCCGTGCGCCAATACTCTAGGTTCTTATGGTCCGTGCGGACCTGCACAGTGTGTCTGGCTCCGATGAGGAAGTGCCTCCACGCCTTGAATGCTGCATGAATGGCCAGCAACTCCCTGTCCCAGATGGTGTAGTTCTGCTCTGACTTGCTGAGCTTTCTGGAGTAGAACGCGCAAGGCCTCCAGTTCCCTTGCGGATCTTGCTGCAAGAGGACCGCCCCCACCGCTCTGTCCGATGCGACAGTCTCAACCCGCATGGGCCTGCTGGGATTCACGTGTAGCAGCTGTTCTTCGGACACGAAGAGGCTCTTAAGTCTCCGAAAGGACTGCTCCGCCTGGTCCGTCCAAATGAACTTTTTCTTCTTGGAACTGAGGGTGTCCGTGATAGCCGCCGTCTCTTTCGCGAAACCTTTGATGAACTTGCGGTAAAAGTTGGCGAAGCCAACGAACCTCTGGACTTCCTTCCGATTGTGTGGGCTCTTCCAGTCCAACACCGCGCGGACCTTGGCGCTGTCCATGGCGAGTCCCTTGTCGGACAGCCTGTAGCCCAGAAAATCCACCTCCGTCACGTCGAACTGGCACTTCTCCAGTTTGGCGTAGAGTCTGTGCTCCCTTAGCCTCTGCAGGACCTCCTTTACGTCACTCTCGTGAGCCTCCGGCGATTCCGAGAAGATCAGGATGTCGTCCAGGAAGCATACGCACTTCTTGTAAAGGAGTCCCGCTAGCACGTGGTGCATGAATGCTTGGAAACAGTGGGAGCCATTTTGGAGGCCAAACGGCATAACTTTGTATTCATAGGTGCCCAACGGCGTAAACATGGCCGTCTTCCACTCATCACCCTCCCTCATGCGTATGAGATTGTACGCGCCGCGCAGATCCAGCTTGGTGAAGATCTTCCCCTTTCGCACCGTCGCGAGCAAGTCGTCAATCTTAGGCATGGGAAATGCCTTGGGCTTTGTCATCGAGTTTATGGCCCTAAAGTCTACGATGAGCCTTTTTGGGGGCGTGTCCTTCTTCACGAAAAACACAGGACTGCCCCCCACTGCCTTGGATTCTTGGATGAATCCCCGCTTCAAATTGTGCTCTATGAACTCCCTGAGCTCCTGCATCTCGTCCTCGGACATGGAATACAGCTTCGCAGTCGGCAGCGTCGCTCCTGGCAAGAGGTCAATTGCGCAGTCGTAGGGCCGGTGGGGGGGCAACTGGTCAGCTTCCTTTTCGCAGAAGACCTCCAAAAACCCCCTGTACTTGTGGGGCACCGACTGCACCATGCCCAGGTGCAGCTGCTGCCCTTCCTCCTGGCCCTCCGCTTCCTGGCCGGACTGGATGCAGTGCTGTGCGCAGTAGGATGAACCAAAGGTGAGTTGTCGCTGGTACCACGCTAATGACGGGCTGTGTCTATCCAGCCAACTCATGCCCAACACTATAGGCGTGTCTGACAGGCGGGTGACGTTGAAACTGATGACCTCGCGGTGATTCCCAATCTGCATCACCATGGGTGGTGTCTGTTGTACCACCTGCCCGCCCAGCAGCTTCCTGCCATCGACTGTGACAACGTTTAAGGGCAGCGTGGCTGGTAGAAGCGCTATGCGATGTTCCTTGATGAACTGCACCCCCATGAAGTCTGCGTTGCTACCGGAGTCAATGCTAACAGGGACTTCCAGGGTGAGTCCATTAGGTAACTGGAGAGTTGCAGTGAGTTGCACCACTGGCTTGGGTGGTAGGGGGTCTGTAGGCTGCAAAATCGCTGGGGACTGCTTTACTGACTTGCCTGGCTGAGCCCCAGCATCTCTGCTTCCAGCCAGGCACTGTCATTTCCCTGAAACTGCTCTCCTTGGTGAGCTGCCTCTGTTACTGTTGCTAAGGCTGAAGTGTGCTTCTGGAGCCTCTGGGGACACTCTTTGGCCATGTGTTGCGCACTGTCACAGATGTAGCACTTCCTGCTCCCTCTAGGAGGCTTAGTCTTGACTGCTCCGGGCGCTGGGGCTCCGGCTGCTGTCTGAGCCTTGGCACCACCAAGCTCCATCGGTTCCTCCCCCTCCCTCAGCGGAGGCGAGGGATGCGTACGTCCCAGGTCCCTGGGAAGAAAAGGAGACGCTCTAGCCGGTGCACGCACCTGGCGACCCTCATCACTGTGCCAAGGGCGTTCTTCGTGGCGCACTCCTATCGTGAGCGCTCTCTGCACGACGTCTGCGAGGGTTTGAGGTCTGTCCCCCCTTGCCAACTCATCCTTTACGGAGCCATTGAGTCCCTCCCAGAACAAATCTCTCACTGCCACGGAGTCCTTTTCCCAGCCCAGCACATTCAGCAATGCAAAAAAGCGCGAATGGTACTGTCGTACTGTAGCCTTGCCTTGCCTCAATCCATGCATCTCGCGCCTTGCCACATCAATGTCCACGGTAGATTGGAAACAAGCGTCCATGGCCGCGATAAATGCGTCAGAATCCCTGCGGGCAGGACCATCTTCGCGCCATAAATTGCGTAGCCAGGCTTTAGCTTCCCCATGCAAGTGGGATACAATGAAGCCTACTCTCTCCTCCTCATCTCTAAAATCCTTCCGAAGCAAATGCAGCGCATATACGACGTCAGCTCAGAAACTGGGATAATGCTTCAGGTTCCCATCGAAGTGGGCTACTAAACTGCCCCCCTGCCAGCCGAGTCCAATTCCCTCTGACCTGGGCCCCGGGAACCCTTCTTTGCATGCACGCTCCCACCTGGCTTGCAGATCCTGGCATCGCGCTTCTGCTTCCTCTCCTGTCTTTTTGGAGATCAGTACTGCCGTGGAAAGCTCCACTACTGCGTTTCGCAGTTCTGTTAGTTGCTCCTCCGCAGTCATCTCTGCCAACCTTCGTGAGCTTGCAAAAAAAAATTTTTGCGTACAGAGCGGGGACTTACTGTCAGGGCTGCCTTAGGTCCCAGCTCACAAAGGACCAACGCCAGTCTCTCTTTATATACAGAAATTTTATTGCAGTTCATTTTTCGTTTCACAGCCGAGGCACGCAGCCCCACGTCCGTAACGCTAGACCGCAGAAGTCCCCTCTGAATCAGTCCCTCCCCTGCACCAGTTTAAGATGCTTGCTTTGCTCCACCTCCTCCTGTCTTTCCTTTTCCGCAGGGTCTTTCTGCCCGCTGGAGTTTCACCCCTCCTGGATTCCTCTGACGCTGAATCCACAGATGGCTCTCCTGCGGGCTTTGGGACCTGGCTCCTCCCCCGGGCTCTCCGTTTCCCCGCGCGCTTGCACATTTGAACTTGGCGCGCGCGCCCAGCTTCCAACCTTTCTCCTGATCGTTACATCACTCCTCTCACTGCTCCCCTCCCCTTCCGGGAGGATAGCTTGTTCTGACCTCCCCTCCGTTCCTGCCGACGGAGCTGCTTCCCCCTTTTTTTATTATAATTTTTTTTATTGGTTTTACAATTTTTTTAAAAACAATACAAACATATAAAAAGACATACAAACACGTATAGTTTCATAATCTTTTTTTCATAAACCTTGTTTCTCAGACTCCCCCATACCTCCCCTTTCTGCATCCCGATGTCCAAAATTTTTAGCAACTTCTAATTATTTCTCTCAAGCCTCTGTCCTCTTAATCTTTCCTTCAGTCTAATCTTATATCACTGTAACCCTTTCTTTCTCAAAACCTCGACATTCTAACATTCATCAAGTTTATAATAGTCCTTAAGATAGATTTTAAATTTCTTCCATTCTTCTTCCGCCGTCTCCTTTCCCTGGTCACGGATTCTGCCAGTCATCTCAGCCAATGTCATGTAGTCCATCACTTTCATCTGTCATTCTTCCAGGGTGGGTAGATCTTGTGTCTTCCAATACTTTGCGATAAGTATTCTTGCTGCTGTTGTAGCATACATAAAGAAAGTTCTATCTTTCTTTGACACCAATTGGCCGACAATGCCCAAGAGAAAGGCCTCTGGTTTCTTAGGGAAAGTACATTTAAGTACCTTTTTCATTTCATTATATATCATTTCCCAGAAAGCCTTAATCTTCGGGCATGTCCACCAAAGGTGATAGAAAGTACCTTCATTTTCTTTACATTTCCAACACTTGTTATCAGGCAAATGGTAGATTTTTGCTAGCTTGACTGGGGTCATGTACCACCTATAGATCATTTTCATAATGTTTTCCTTTAAGGCATTACATGCCGTAAATTTAATACCGGTGTTCCACAACCATTCCCAGTCAGCAAACATAATTGTCAGAGCTGCTTCCAGATCCTAGCTCACAGAGGATCACGCTAGCCAGCGGTCACTTTATAAAAGTCTTTATTGAGTTACAGTTTCCATTCTCAAGCTGCGGCGCGCAGCTCTACGTCTTATGGGTTAGACCGGCGAAGCTCCGTCTGAGTCTCCGCCCCCTGTGCACCAGCTTACTAACCTAGCTTTACTCCACCTTTTCCGCCTGACCGTTATTCTCTGGGTCCCTCTGCCCCCCGTGGTCTCTTCCTTCCGGGACTCTTCTGACGCGGACCCCCCGGACCCTCCTGTCTCCTTGCGCTGGGCTTTAGGACCTGGCTCCCTTTCAGGGCTGCTTACTGCGCCACCTTCCTGTGCATTTGAACTTGGCGCGCGCGCCCAACCTTCCACTTTCCGCCTGACCGTTTCTTCGCTCCCCGATGGAGGTGTGGCCACTCCTGACTCGTGCCCTCCCTCCTGTTGCGAGCTGCCAGCGCTCGATACCTGGCGCCCTTCTTCTCCCCTGCTCTCTGTTGGTGACGCTGGTCCCGATTTCCAACTGCTCCCCTCTGAGCCCCCTCTGGACCCTTCTCCCTGGGGTGTCCCCCTAGGCTCCCCCCTTGCTCTGGCCACTGGTGCTCCTTTCTGTGAATCTTCTGATTCACTGGAAAGACTCGGAGATCTCGGGTCGTCGTCATCACTCATCTTTTCTTCTGCCTCCTCCCCCTCGCTCTCTGTTTCCTCCCTTGCCCTCGCCTCTGCTCCTGAACCCCTGACAATAATGTTATGACCAATGTCCTGTGCCCACTTAATCATAGCTGATTTAACTGTTTCATCTTGTGTATTCCATTTCAGCAGCAAATTATGCATTCTTGACAAATTCTTGGTATTGGGTTCTAACAGTTCAGTCTCTAATTTTGATTTTTCCACCTGGAAGCCAATTTTCCTGTCCTGTTTGTAAACCTCCATTATTTGGTAATATTGGAGCCAATCTCGTACTTTAGGTTTCAATTTCTCATGACTTTGTAATTTCAATTTATCTCCATCCTGTTCCAAAATTTCCCAATACTTTGGCCATCCGACCTCCATATTAAGTTTCTTCAGTGCCTTAGCCTCCAAGGGTGACAACCATCTAGGGGTTTTGTTTTCCAACAAATCTTTATATCTTATCCAAACATTAAACAACGCTTTTCTGACAATGTGATTTTTAAAGGCCTTATGCACTTTGATTTTATCATACCATAGATATGCATGCCAACCAAATGTATTATTAAAGCCTTCTAAATCCAAGATATCTGTATTCTCGAGGAGCATCCACTCTTTCAGCCAGCAAAACGCTGCTGCTTCATAGTACAGTTTTAAGTCCGGCAGGGCAAATCCCCCTCTTTCTTTTGCATCTGTAAGTATTTTAAATTTTATTCTGGGCTTTTTGCCCTGCCAGACAAATCTCACAATGTCTTTCTGCCACCTCTTGAAACAGTCCATCTTGTCAAGAATCTGCAAAGTTTGAAACAAAAATAGCATTCTAGGCAATACATTCATCTTAATAACTGCAATTCGGCCTAACATTGACAATTTTAGATTTGACCATATTTCTAGATCTTTTTTAATTTCTGACCAACATTTTTCATAGTTGTCCTTATACAAGTTCAAATTTTTAGATGTCAAATGAACCCCTAGGTATTTCACCTTCTTAACCACTGTCAAACCTGTCTCTTCTTGAAATTTCTCCTTCTCCATGACTGTCAAATTTTTTTCTAAGACTTTAGTTTTTTGTTTGTTCAGTTTAAGTCCGGCTACCTGGCCAAATTGTTGAATTATCTCCAACACTCTTTTCGTACTAGTGTTTGGCTCTTGTAAGGTCAATACTAAGTCATCTGCGAATGCCCTTAACTTGTAATGTTTAGCTCCGACCTGTACACCTTTAACCTGCTGGTCATTTCTAATCATATTCAGCAACACCTCCAGAACAGAAATGAAAAGCAATGGAGAAATTGGGCACCCCTGTCGTGTTCCTTTTTCTATCTTAAGTTCCTCCGTTATCACATTATTTACAATCAGCTTAGCTTTTTGTTCAGAATATATTGCACCCATACCATTCTCAAAACCTTGGCCTACCCCCATCCCATGAAGATTCTTTTTCATAAAACTCCAAGAAATATTGTCAAAGGCTTTCTCCGCGTCCACAAAAATCAGCACTGCTTTAGTGTTTATGTTCACCTCTAGCAATTCCAGAATGTCTATTATATTCCTTACATTGTCCGATAAGTGCCTTTTTGGGAGAAAGCCTGCTTGGTCCTTATGAATCTTCTCCATCAACACTCTTTTAAGTCTTTTTGCCAAAATGTCTGCAAAAATTTTATAATCCACATTAAGTAATGATATTGGGCGGTAGTTCTTAAGTTGAGTCTTTTCAGTCTCTGTCTTTGGTATGAGTGAAATATACGCTTCTTTCCACGATTCTGGTGCCTTTTCCCCCTCTGAAATCTCGTTGCAGACTTCCTTTAACGGTTGAACCAACCACTCCTTCAAAGATTTATAGTATCTGGAAGTCAGTCCATCTGGCCCTGGAGACTTGCCCAATTGCATGTCTTGAATGGCACCCTCTATCTCTTGTTCTGTTATTCTCTGGTTTAAATCCACCTTGCTTTGATGAGAGATTTTTTGTAATCCATATTTTTTAAGGAATTTATCTATGTCCTCTTCATTTTGTGGTCCTTGAGAATAAAGTTTTTTGAAATAACTCAGAAAACAGTTTCTAATCTCATTGGGTTTAGATATGTTCTTTCCATCCACTTCTAGGCTTGTAACTGTATTTAGTTTCTGCCTTTTCTTCAATTGCCATGCCAGAAGTTTGCCACATTTATCTGCTGATTCGAATGTTTTTTGTTTCACTTGCTTTATCTTCCATTCAATCTCTTGATTCATCAATTCCATATATTGTGTTTGATATAACTTAATCTCTCTCAAAATCTCCTGGGACTTTGGTTTTGATCTTAATTTTTTCTCTCCTTCTTTTATCTTTTCCAAAATCTTTTCCTTCTTCTCATTCTGCTTTCTCTTTTTTATTGAATTTTGTTGAATCAAGAATCCTCGCATCACAGCTTTACTTGCGTCCCAGATCACTCTTTTTTCCACATCGGCCTTTAGATTTATTTCAAAATAGTCCTTTAAAGTTTTTTGGGCCTTCATGTGGATCTCCTTATCTCGAAACAGGGTGTCATTCATCCTCCATCTAAATTGACCAGTTGTTGTAAGTTTCATTTCCATCTTCACGGCGTTATGGTCGGAGCAAGTTTTTGGGCAGATTTCTACCCTCCTAATCTTTGGAGCCATCCCACTAGTGATCCAAATTTGATCAATTCTGGTCCAGGTCATCATTGCTTGAGAGAAAAAAGTTCCCTCTCTCTCAAGAGGGTTCCTTGTTCTCCATATGTCTATTAGGTCCATATTTTCCGTCATTTCAAAGAAGGTCTTCGGAAGTCTCCCTTCCTTGGAGATTGTCAGTCTTTGTGCCTTGTCCATATTTGTAGAAACTACACCGTTCATGTCTCCCATAATTATCATATTGTAATCCAAATAGTCCATCAGAGTTTCATGAAGTTTCTTGAAGAATTCCGCCTTGCCTTCATTTGGTGCATAAATTCCAACTATTAAGAATTTTTCTCCTTGTACTTGTATTTCAACTGCCAGATATCTTCCTTGTTCATCTTTAAACATCATTTTTGGAACCCATTTCTCTTTTACATAGATCACGACTCCTCTTTTCTTAACTTTATCCGATGAAATGAATTCTTGTCCTAATCTTTTATTTATGAGTAGTTTCCTGTGTGCTCTGGTTACATGGGTTTCTTGTAAACAAATCAAGTCCAATTGTTCTCTTTTCAAAATATGAAACACTTGACGTCTCTTCAAAGGCATGTTCAGCCCATTACAAGTCCAGCTAAGGAATTGCAGAGCCGTCTTGTTATTTTTCTGTTACTCCTCCAACCGCTCCAAGTTGTTGCTCTTCCTCTGATGGTGATGGGTTAAGTCCAAACGATAGGTTCAGAATGTCTAGTGCTCTCCTTTGTTCTGCAATTGGATCCACAGTTCCCTTCTGTAAGTCCTCTTGGTTTCTTTCCAAGAATCTCTCTTTGTCTTGTATTGTCTTTATTTTCACCTTCTTTCCCTTATAGTCAAAAGACAGTCCTTGTGGGAACTCCCACCTGAAAGGGATGATGTTCTTCTTCAGCAGGTAAACCAAATCCTTATAGAATGTTCTCAACTCCAAGATATGTTTAGGGATGTCTTTAAAAATCTGTATGGATGAATTTTCAATTTGCAAGGCCTTTTGGTAGTGTAATTTTAATATTTTATCTCTTTCTTCCTTAGATCTAAGGGTAATCAAACAGTCCCTCGGGGTCTTTCTGTTCTGTCTTCTGCCCAGTCTAAATGCTGTTGTAATCTTAAATTCTTCCTCCTCCAAGTCTTCCCAGAAACCAGCAAACTCTTGTGTTAAAAACTCCACCAGGTTGTCTCCTTCGCTCTCGGGAATCAGTCTTAATTTCAGATTTCTTTCCTTTCTCTGTAATTCCCACAAAGCCAGAGTTACATCATGTTCATGAACCTTTTTAGCAATTGGTTCTAAGTTCTCTTGAGTCTCTCCAGCAATAGTTCTAGCTTCCTCTGCAATTTTACGTGTTGCAGAATTTTCTTGAACCAGCCTGTTTATAGATTCTGTATTCAAGTCCAATCTTGCTGTTAGTTCTGTTAATTTCTGTGTATTTTCTGTACTCTGCTTTGTCAAGGTCTCCAAAGATTGATTTATCTTGAGTAACGCTTGTGTCACTGACTCCATAGAGGCAGCTGTCACTTTTTCTTGTCCTGTTATTCCTGTAGGAGTTACGCCTGTAATTGAGCCTCTTTTCTTTTGTTGCTGTTGCTGGTGTTGTTGCTGGTAGAGCTGCTGTTGCTGGTAGAGCTGCTTCCCCTGACACACTGGAACCCCCCCCTCCGCTACGCTCTTTAGGGGAAGCCGGTCCCGATCTCCTGCTGCTGCTTCGGGATTCCCTATTTGCTCCTTCCCCCTGATGAGTCCCCCCTGGGGCTCCTCTTGTCTTGGCTACAGGCGCCCCCTCCTGGGAATCCCCCGATTCGCTGGAAAGGCTCATGGAATCCCTCGGGCCACCGTCCTCCTCTTCCTCGCTGTCCTCGGACTCTTCCCAATAGTCCTCCCTCTCCTGCCTCCCACGTGCCTCTGCTCCTGAACCCCTGACAGCGCCATAAATTGCGCAGCCACGATTTAGCTTCCCCATGCAGATGAGTTATTATGAAGCCTACTTTCTCCTCCTCATCTCTAAAGTCTCCCCTTCGCTCTCCATCTCCTCTCTCCCCTGTACCTCTGCTCCTGAGCCCCTGACAATTATATTTCATTTCCCAGAAAGCCTTAACCCTTGGGCACGTCCACCATAGGTGAAAGAATTTTCCTTCAGTTTCTTTACAATTCCAACACTTATTGTCTGGCAAATGATATATTTTTGCAAGCTTGATTAGGGTCATGTACCACCTGTAAATCATTTTCATAATATTTTCTTTCAGGGCATTACATGCCGTAAATTTCACACCAGTGGTCCTCAAATTGGTGTTTTTGGGGTTAGAATGCACATTCACCCCAAAATCGCAGAAATGTTTGTTACCAGCCCAAATCAACCATAGGTAAACATATGGTAACATGTCAATAGAAAAAGGACGAATAAGCTTTGATTGCTCTTTCGGTGTTCATTCACCCACAAATAGCAAAGCGGTGTGTAATGGTTGGGAGTTACTCGTGCGTAATCCTGCTCTGTTTGAGCATCGGGTTGCTTGGTTAAACCCTCCGGACTACGCAGCCCATGGTAGCGTGGCTGCTCTTAGTCACTTGTAGAATCTGACTGTGGGCGTTTCTTAAAGCGTTGCCAACATAAGAGTTGTTTGACGCCCAATCGTTTCCGCCTCTCACTGCGCGGGAGTCTCCTGCGCAGGGTGGGCGTGGGCAGCGGGGTGCTTGGGCTCTCCTCACTAACTTCCAACGAAGAGTCCTGGAGCCCTTGCACCTCCCTGTCCCGTTGCTCTCCTGGATCCCTGGTGTTACACTCATTCTCTTCCCCTTCTTCCCGGCTAAGTCTCCCTCTAGCGCTTGGACCTTCCCCTGCAGAATCCGAGACCCTCTCCTTCTCCCGTGCCTCTGATGGCAGTTCCCTGACATCCACCTCCCTCCCAGGGCCCCCTTCACTCCCCCTCCGACCCGGGGGCTCTGTTGCAGCCTCTTCTCTGGTCGGCGAGCCAAGGAAACCCCTGAAAGAGCTGTCCTCCTCATCTGTGGGTGTGAACACCTCTTCCCACCTGCTAAGGTTCCCACCCAAGGAATGACTCTCCCAATCCGATTCTTCTTCGGATTCTGAAAACCCTTCGAAACTCTCTTCCTCCTCCGTCGTGCCGAACTGTTCTTCCCAGAATCGCTCTAAGGGCTTGGGTTTATCTGGGAACCGTCGGTGGAACACTTCCACCATATGCTCGTCGCCAACTGCCTCTGCCGGCACCCACGTGTTTTCCGACCAGGGCTCTCCTTCCCACGCCACCAAGTACTGCACCTGCCGCCCTCACCACCTTGAATCCACTATCTCTGCGGCCGAGCTCTGGTGTTCCCTCTCTTCTACCTGTGGTTGTGGCAAGACTTCTACCTCCCGCCCCTCTAATTCCCGCCCCTCTCTGTGCGGTGAGAGCAAGGACCTGTGGAACACGGGATGTATTTTCATGTTGTTGGGCAACCTGAGCTTGAACGCCACTGGGTTTATCTGTTGTATAACTTCAAACGGGCCCAGTCTTCTGGGCTGCAACTTCTTGCACCCTCCCTTAAAGGGTAACCCTTGAGTGGACAACCACACGCGATCCCCCACCCTAATGGTTTCCCCTTCCCTCCGGTGTTTATCTGCTTGCTTCTTGTAACTGGCTTTAGCCCTTTCTAGGTTCATCTTGAGCTGTTGATGTAACGCTTCCATTTCTTCCACAAACTGTTCAGCAGCAGGTACACTCCAGCTCTGTTCCTCATTGCCCGGGAACGCCCTGGGATGACACCCATAATTGGCCAAGAAGGGGCTCATACTGGTGGACACATGTTCAGCATTATTGTACGCAAATTCTGCTAGCGCTAGTTTCTCTACCCAATCATTCTGCCTTTCGCTAACGAAGCAGCGTAAGTATTGCTGGAGTACACTGTTTGCCCTTTCCGCCTGCCCATTGGTTTCTGGGTGTCTCGCTGTCGAGAAGCTTACCTCGACTTGCAGTAGGCTCATGAGCTTCCTCCAGAACCGGGAAGTAAATTGTTTTCTGCGGTCAGATAAAACCCTCAAGGGGGCGCCATGCAGCCTAAAAATGTGTTCTACAAACAACCGTGCCGTTTCTTCCGCCGTCACCGCATGGGAGCAGGCGATAAAGTGGCACATTTTGGTTAGCAAGTCTACTACTACCATCACTGCTGTTTTTCCCCTTGATTTGGGCAAATCCGTCATGAAATCAATTGACACCACCTCCCAGGGTTTGTTTGGCGTGGGTAAGGGTTCCAGCAAACCTGCTGGCATCGTGCGTTCCCCTTTGGCCCTCTGGCAGCGGTCACACCCTCTTACATATTCACGTACACCTTCCCTCACCCGTGGCCACCAAAATTGTCGGGTCACCAGCATCATGGTTTTGTGTTGCCCAAAATGTCCCGCTGTGGGGGTGTCATGTAGTTGTTTGAGTACCCTTCTTCTTAGAGCCTCCCCCGGTACGTACATCACCCCCCTGTAGTACAACACCCCTTCCTTCTCCTCAAACCCCTCTGGTGCTCCCCTCCCCTCTTGGAGTTCCCTGATTTTAGTCCGGGCGAATTCATCGTCCCTAGTGAGTCCTGCCAGTTCTCTCGTGCCCACTAGAGTACCCCCACACACCCATCGGTCCTCAGGTATGACGTGGCGGGTCTCCGGCGGCCCTTCTCCTTAGAAGTACTCTGGTTTCCGCGAAAGAGCGTTTGCTCCCACGTTTTGCTGGCCGGGCACATACTGGATTTCGAAAGAAAACTTGGAAAACTCCTGCGCCCAGCGAATCTGTCTCTGGTTGAGCACCTGTGCTGTCCGCCAATATTCCAAGTTCTTGTGATCTGTGCAGACCTGGATCTTATGCTGCACCCCTATCAGCAGAAGGTGCCACCGACGAAAGGCGGCGTAAATTGCTAGCAGTTCTCGGTCGTACACGGTGTAGTTTTGTTCCGACTTGCTCAGCTTCCTCGAGAAGAAGGCGCACGGTTTCCATTCTTGCTGGCTCAGTCCTGGCTGCAACAGAACCGCCCCGATGGCTCTTTCTGACGCGTCCGTCTCCAACCTCATAGGTTTCTCCAAATCCACATGTAGTAATTGTTCCTCCGACGCGAATGCCTTCTTCAATCTTTCAAAGGATTGCTGGGCTTCCTCCGTCCACACAAACTTTCTCTTACTACTGAGACAGTCCGTGATTGGGGCCGTCAAGTGTGCGAAGTTCTTGATGAACGTCCGGTAGAAATTGCCAAAACCTAGGAATCTCTGCACATCCTTTCGTGTCTTTGGGGTCTTCCACTCCAATACTGCTTGCACCTTGCTTGGGTCCATCGCTAAGCCTTTGTCAGATAGCATGTACCCCAGGAACTCCACCTCTCGGGCATGAAACTGACATTTCTCTAGCTTGACCCACAACTGGTGTTTCTGCAAATGTTGTAGCACTTCCCTGACATCTCTCACATGTTGCTCCTCATTTTCTGAATAAATCAAGACGTCGTCCAGGAATGCTACACAGTTCTTGTAAAGCAGAGACCCCAACACGTGGTGCATGAACGCTTGAAAACAGGCGGAGCCTGACTGTAATCCGAAAGGCATAACGAGATATTCAAAGGCCCCCAGGGGTGTGAACATGGTGGTCTTCCATTCATCCCCCTCTCTCATCCGGATTAAGTTGTAAGCCCCCCTCAGATCTAGCTTGGTGAAATTCTTTCCCTTCCTCACTCTTGTCAGAATGTCATCGATTCTGGGCATCGGGAAAGTCACAGGTTCTGACACCAAATTTACCCCCCTGAAGTCCACGACCAGCCTCGGTTTATCAGTGTCCTTTTTGTCCACAAAAAATACTGGACTGCCCCCCACTGCTTTTGACTCTCTTATAAACCCTCTCTTTAGGTTCTTGTCGATAAAGTCCCGTAACTCCTTCATCGCTATGGGGGTGGGTTTCCCCTGAGCATCCAGCGACCGTCGTTCTTCCAGCCTCGCTGTCAGGATGGCTATGTGCTCTTCCAAATCGCAGTTTCTCTCCTCCAGCGATTGGCCTCCAGCTGCCCCTCCCCTGGCTCCAGCTCCTCCGGTCTTACTCATGATGCCCCCTTCTGCTTGTTGCGCACGAGCAACTTTCAGGGTCAGTCAGAATGCTGTAATGGTTGGGAGTTACTCGTGCGTAATCCTGCTCCGTTTGAGCATCGGATTGCCTGGTTAAACCCTCCGGACTACGCAGCCCATGGTAGCGTGGCTGCTCTTAGTCACTTGTAGAATCTGACTGTGGGCGTTTCTTAAAGCGTTGCCAACATAAGATTTGTTTGACGCCCAATCGTTTCCGCCTCTCACTGCGCAGGAGTTTCCTGCGCAGGGTGGGCGTGGGCAGCGGGGTGCTTGGGCTCTCCTCGCTAACTTCCAACGAAGAGTCCTGGAGCCCCTGCACCTCCCTGTCCCGTTGCTCTCCTGGATCCCTGGTGTTACACTCATTCTCTTCCCCTTCTTCCCGGCTAAGTCTCCCTCTAGTGCTAGGACCTTCCCCTGCAGAATCCGAGACCCTCTCCTTCTCCCGTGCCTCTGATGGCAGTTCCCTGACACGGTGTAATAAGCCTAAACAAAGCCAAACAAGTTGTTTTGGTTTCCAACTACATAGAGAGAAGAATCTTGGATTTCGCTTACTTCAAGTCGTGTTCTTTGCTGTTAATGCACATTGACACAGAAATCGCAAAGTGTGTGTAATGAGACCAAAATAACACAACACCATCTTTTCGCTTCCATATGCGTAGAAAGAAGACGAATAGGCTTTGATTGGGCTTTTTTCAATTCGCATGGTGTTATTTGGGTGTGCGCCAGCATCACCCCAAACGAAAGCAAAAAAGTTTTTTTGGGTTCCATCTACATAAAAAGAAGATGATAAAGCTCTGATTGGGCTCATTTCAAATTGGTGTTTTGCGGGTTAGAATGCACATTCACCCAAAAATCGCAGAAATGTTTGTTACCAGCTCAAATCTGCTGGGAAAAAGCACCAATGATAAAGCCAGCTGCAGGTGGCTGGAATGCAAAACAGGATGTTGTTGTTTCAAACTGTACTGTTGGGAAAAAGGGGGAGTCTATTCTCTGTACTGAGCACCGGATGTTAGCTCAGAGTGTCATCTGACCTGTGCTAGAAGCACAGGGGAGGAGTTATGACTCTTCTGATGGAGTCTGAAGGGTGCAGTCACGTTTCTTTGTACTGCTGAATGACAGGAATAAAAGACATGTAAATAGGACTCCTGTCTGTCTCATTTCCCCTCCCTGGGGGGGAAAGCAAGGAGAGAGAAGCAGAGGGTGTGTTCTCCTCACATCTAACGAGGAGAATCACCGGTTTACGACCTAGCCTGCCGGGAGTAGCAGACGGAAGGTAAACAAGTATCTCGCTCAGTTTGCCCGTGAAGGCCAGTTTACCTCTGACTGTGAGCTGAGATACTGACATATGGCAGCTTTCGGTGGTTGCGATTCATCGAACATCTGCATGAGAGGCTGGTGGATTGTCCTCCTCTGCTCCAAGGGAGAAAATAGCGTCTGAGAGCAGCCAGAAGCTGAACAGACGGCTGGACCCAGAGGAAAGTGTTTTCCAAGCAACGGAGCTCAAGGTATGCTGCATTTCGGGCTAAAAGTTAGAGATAAGCTTTCAAGTATGCACAGTTGCTAAGCGACGCTCGTCAGAGACGTGGAAATTTACTGGCTGCGCAGATGGCTCTGAGAGAGGGCCTGGGAAGCGAAAGTTTTGTTTTGACTATGTCTTCGATGCTGTGCAAGGTCTGAGAAACAGCTTGCAGCTTGCCTGGAAAGGCAGTAAACAAGTCCAGCAGAGGCTATTGGAGTTTTAGCAAGGCTGGAAAGTGAGACAGAGGCTTGGCTTCAAGATGGATGCCAAGAAGGGGGGAGCCCTGCCTTATTCATCTCCCCTGACCAGTGGCAGTTATTCATCATGGTCTGGAAAGACGACTACCCCAGAAGGGGTGAGCAAGGATGATGCTGGCCAAGTTCCTAAGAGCTCATCGAAAACTGAGGAGAGCTTTGACCCTAGATGGGGGAGCGAAGGAACTGTTCCAGCTGCACTGGAAGTGAAGGACAGGGGGAGGGAAGAACAGAGTTCAAATCTCCCCGCTGCTGAAGCTACTGAGGAGCGAGTTGTAGCATTGAGCGCTGTCCGATGTTACAATTGTGGACAGACTGGGCATCTACAGCGAAACTGTAGGAAGCCGCGCCAGTCAAGAGGAGCGAAGAGCAGCTCTACGAAGCCTGAGGCGTCAGGCAAAAGCCGTACCAAGTGCCAGGTGAAACCTGCAAAGGCTATGATGGCGAAAGGAACCACGCCAGATGTTGGGAACGCGTTCATAATCGACACTGGCTGTACAAAACACATGTACCCGCACAGAGAACTGTTTTCAACGTTGAAGAAGCAAAGCTTCACTGTGAAACAGGCCAACGGTCAGGAGCTGAAAGCGACCGGGATTGGGACTGTGTATCTTGAGAGTCTGAACTTGACTATAAACAATGTTTACCTGGTTCCAGAACTGAGATTTAATCTGCTGAGTGTGTCGCAGATTGCAAAGAAAGGACTGAAACTGTCCTATGATGCTAAAAGCTGCAAGATCTACAAAGATGGAGAACTGTTTCTTACTGCCAGAGAGAAGGATGGACTGTATTTGTTGACTTTTGATCAAAGTGATTACATGAAATGTAATTCTTCTGGTTCTAACGAAATCTCTCTTGCAGGTGTGACCAGTGTGAGCACCAGGAAGGTGACCAAGAAGGTCGACAGAGCATTTCAGCGGGTGTATGCTGATGTGATTGGTCCTCTAGAACCATCTAGAGGCGGTTCAAAATATTACCTTGTGTGTGTGGATTGTTTTACTAATTATTCTTGGGTTTTTGTGATGGAAAAACCGCAAGAGACCTTAGAAAGGTTTCAGGAGTTTTGTGACAAGGTTAAAAATATGCATGATGCTAACATTGATTGTCTCTTCACAGATGAGAAACAAGTTTTTCTGTTACAGAAGTTTCAGAAGTTCCTGGATGGAAAAGGGATAGACCACAAAGTTGCTGTTTCAACCGAAGCATGGAACAGGGGGGTCTGTGTGAGGGTGAACAAAGAATTGCAAAAGGGGATGCATGCGCAATTGCTGAGTTCACATTTGCCACATGAATATTGGGCCGAGTCGCTAGCGTCCTATGTTCACATGTGGGTGAGAAAGGTCTCAACAGAGTTGGGATGTTCTCCTTTTGAGAAGCTGTTCCATAGAAAACCTTCTGTTGACTATTTTAAGGTTTTCGGGTCTCATGTGAGAACAGAAGCTCCAGGTGGAGTAAAGAATGCCAGAGGCATTTTTGTGGGTAATGAAAAGGGTCTCTACAGAGTACTTTTGTCTGAATGTGGCCAGGTGATTCTCACAAAGTTTCTTGAGAGTGCTCCAGTACAAGAGCGGGTAGTTGTACACACATTTCCCACAGGTGACAATTCAGATGATGATTTTTCTGATTACACAGATTACAGTGGTACTGATGATGACAGTGATAGCTCAGAGAGTTCAGTTGTAACAGTCATTGAGAGTAAATCTCACACAATGGATAGACCTTCACAGGTGAAGGAGGAACCACTGTTTGCCATTGCTACTGGTTCTCAACAAAGTCCAGAGGTTGAACCAGTGAGCACAGAGGATCAGAACCTCATACGCAGGTCTGAGAGAGTCACAAAGGGTGTACCACCAAAGAGGTACTCAAAAGAGTTTGCTAACTTAGCTGTTGCATGTGTTGCTATTGTTAACAACTCAAAGCAGGTTAAAGCAGTGTCTAAGTCAGAGACAAAGACACAACAGAGAGTAGCTAACCAAGGTAATGCAGAAGCACTCATTCCTTGGAAGCCAGACAACCAGAGAGGTACACTGGTGAAACCAGTGGTGGGGAGTTCCAAGGGTGGAACTGAAACAACAGGGGACTGTTATATGTATAACAACTGTTTGTTTTCTAATCTGGATCATGTTTTGCCTATTGATGCTTTTGGGGGAGGATGTTGGGAAAAAGCACCAAGGCAAAAGCCAGCTGCAGGTGGCTGGAATGCAAAACAGGATGTTGTTGTTTCAAACTGTACTGTTGGGGAAAAGGGGGAGTCTATTCTCTGTAGTGAGCACCGGATGTTAGCTCAGAGTGTCATCTGACCTGTGCTGGAAGCACAGGGGAGGAGTTATGACTCTTCTGATGGAGTCTGAAGGGTGCAGTCACGTTTCTTTGTACTGCTGAATGACAGGAATAAAAGATATGTAAATAGGACTCCTGTCTGTCTCATTTCCCCTCCCTGGGGGGGGGGGAAGCAAGGAGAGAGAAGCAGAGGGTGTGTTCTCCTCACATCTAACGAGGAGAATCGCCGGTTTACGACCTAGCCTGCCGGGAGTAGCAGACGGAAGGTAAACAAGTATCTCGCTCAGTTTGCCCGTGAAGGCCAGTTTACCTCTGACTGTGAGCTGAGATACTGACAAAATCAAGCATACGTAAACATATGGTAACATCTCAATAGAAAAAGGACGAATAAGCTTTGTTTGCTCTTTCGGTGTTCATTCACCCAGAAATAGCAAAGCGAAGTGTAATAAGCCTAAACAAAGCCAAACAGGTTGTTTTGGTTTCCAACTACATAGAAAGAAGAATCTTGGATTGCGCTTACTTCATGTCGTGTTCTTTGCTGTTAATGCACATTGACACAGAAATCGCAAAGTGTGTGTAATGAGACCAAAATAACGCAACACCATTTTTTCGCTTCCATATGCGTAGAAAGAAGACGAATAAGCTTTGATTGGGCTTTTTTCAATTCGCATGGTGTTATTTGGGTATGCGCCAGAATCACCCCAAACGAAAGGAAAAAGGTGTTTTGGGTTCCATTTACATAAAAAGATGATGATAAAGCTCTGATTGGGCTTATTTCAAATTGGTGTTTTTGGGGTTAGAATGCACATTCAACCAAATATCGCAGATGACCTGTTTGTTATAAGCCCAAATCAAGCATAGGTGTTTTGGTTCCATCTCAATAGAAAAAGGACGAATAAGCTTCGATTGCTCTTTCGGTGTTCATTCACCCACAGCCAAGCGGTGTAATAAGCCTAAGCAAAGCCAAACTGGTTGTTTTGGTTTCCAACTACATAGAAAGAAGAATTTTGGATTGCGCTTACTTCATGTCGTGTTCTTTGCTGTTAATGCACATTGACACAGAAATCGCAAAGTGTGTGCAATGAGACCAAAATAACACAACATCATCTTTTTGCTTCCATATGCGTAGAAAGAAGACAAATGCTTTGATTGGGCTTTTTTCAATTCGCATGGTGTTATTTGGTTGTGCACCAGAATTACCCGCAACCAAAGCAAAAATGCCTTTTGTTTCCATCTACATAAAAAGGAGATGATAAAGCTCTGATTGGGCTTATTTCAAATTGGTGTTTTGGGTGTTAGAATGCACATTCACCCAAAAATCGCAGAAATGTTTGTTACCAGCCCAAATCAAGCATAGGTGTTTTGGTTCCCTCTCAATAGAAAAAGGACGAATAAGCTTCGTTTGCTCTTTCGGTGTTGTCAGGGAACTGCCATCAGAGGCACGGGAGAAGGAGAGGGTCTCGGATTCTGCAGGGGAAGGTCCTAGCACTAGAGGGAGACTTAGCCGGGAAGAAGGGGAAGAGAATGAGTGTAACACCAGGGATCCAGGAGAGCAACAGGACAGGGAGGTGCAGGGGCTCCAGGACTCTTCGTTGGAAGTTAGTGAGGAGAGCCCAAGCACCCCGCTGCCCACGCCCACCCTGCGCAGGAGACTCCCGCGCAGTGAGAGGCGGAAACGATTGGGCGTCAAACAACTCTTATGTCGGCAACGCTTTAAGAAAAGCCCACAGTCAGATTCTACAAGTGACTAAGTGCAGCCACGCTAATATGGGCTGCGTAGCCCGGAGGGTTTAACCAGGCAATCCGATGCTCAAACGGAGCAGGATTACGCACGAGTAACTCCCAACCATTACAGGTGTTCATTCACCCAGAAATAGCAAAGCGAAGTGTAGTAAGCCTAAAGAAAGCCAAACAGGTTGTTTGGGTTTCCAACTACATAGAAAGAAGAATCTTGGATTGCGCTTACTTCATTTCATGTTCTTTGCTGTTAATGCACATTGACACAGAAATTGCAAAGTGTGTGTAATGAGACCAAAATAACACAGCACCATTTTTTCGCTTCCATATGCGTAGAAAGAAGACGAATAAGCTTTGATTGGGCTTTTTTCAATTCGCATGGTGTTATTTGGGTGTGCACCAGAATCACCCCAAACGAAAGCAAAAAGGTGTTTTGGGTTCCATCTACATAAAAAGAAGATGATAAAGCTCTGATTGGGCTTATTTCAAATTGGTGTTTTTGTTGGTTTCTGCTCTCTTCACTGTGCAGCGAAGTGCTTGTCACAAGACAATGTTTACATTCCACAGTCAGAGTACTGTCGGGTTTTCCCACGGGAATGGGAAACTGGATGTGACGTACACTGGTTTCCTGTTTTTCACTGACTCTCTCGGTGTTCTTCATTCCGAGGAGAAGGACGGTTGCTTCTCTGCTCCCGCAGAGGCAAGATGCATGTTTGTAATTTCTCTACATTGAACTGAAAATAAAGCAACATTAAGCATGTGGCACGTACTGCTCATCATTCCGTTGTGCACAGGACTCTGCAATTACAACATTTTTGGTTCCGGGCCCAGAAAGACGCAATCAAACTGAAGAATGGAGACTCCAGAAGTCGAGTCGGAATGCCGGCAGAGGAACAGACAAACGGATCGGCGTTATCTGCTCTGCGCGTCAAGTTTGATTGATGGAGGTATGTGCTCATGCTCCGGGCAGCCTGCCAGCTTCTAGTTTATGGTTTTATGGCTGGATTTTGAACTTTTGAAGCCGTTTTTGCCGCGATACAGGCAAAGGCACTAAGTCACAGGCTCACAGGCTTGGTGGCTGGGAAAGCGAAAGTACTTTTCACAAGTGCTTTTGGAAGCAGCTGTACTGTGACGCAGCTTGATTAAAGTAGCAATGATGGCTAATGCAAAGCTGGCTGATGCTTTTGGGATTCCTAAGCTCAATAAGAAAAATTATACGGACTGGGTACTTTATGCAGAGGCTGTTCTGTGGAAGGAAGGTCTGTTTAATGTTATTACAGACAACCCCCCAGCTCCAATTACAGATGAATGGGCTACAAAGGATTCCAAAGCAAGGGGAACGCTTACGTTGATAGTATCCCCAGAAGAGCTCTGTCTGTTGCGTGGAAAGACCACAGCCAGAGAAATTTGGGACACTTTAAGAGAGGCTCACTTGAGGACAGAGGCTGGTTCCTCAATGTACTACTATGCCAAGCTGCATGGTATGGCTCTTGCTGAAGGTGGAGATGTGAGTACACACCTGATGGAGATGCAAAATCTGAGACATGAGTTGCAACAGAGAGGACTCAACTTTCCAGAGGCTGTGTATTCCTTTATGATACTACATTCTTTGGGTCCAAGTTGGGAGTCCGTTGCCACTCAGATTGCTGTTCAGCCAACTGCTCAGCTCACAGTAGCCTATGTTACTGCCGTGATCCAGAATGAAGCAGATCGCCGGGGTGCTAGCTGCATGGGTATGGGGGAGTCTTCACAGACGTCATCCCAGAGTGCAGTGGAACCACCAGAGGGCGCCAAAGCTTTGAAGGCAGTGAAATGCTACTCGTGTGGACGTCTAGGCCATATGAAGAGGGAATGCAGATATCCCAGGGCCAAGACAGAGCAGCGCAGCGGACGTTCATCGCGTGGGAAAGGCCAAAGCAAAGGCAAAGGTCCGGTGTCCAGGACAACGCAGCACAAGGCAATGGTCTCACGCTTCACTCCAAAGGTTGCAAAGGTCCAGAAGACGTCTAGATCTTTCTTCGTTGTTGATTCAGCAGCTACCCACCACATGTGCAACGATAAGCGACTGTTCGTGTCTTTTACACCGCAGGAAGGTGCGATTCACCAGGCGGATGACCACACAATCCCCAGTCAAGGCTACGGAACTGTTGTACTTCACAGTTTGGACTTATCGATACAGGATGTACTGTACGTTCCAGATGCCACACACAATCTTCTAAGTGTGATGCAGCTGAATGAACGGAACATTGACGTTTCCTTCAAGAACAAGAAATGCACCATCACAAAGAAAGACGATTATGTATTGCATGCTGAAAATGTTGATCGTTTGTTTGTATTGTATTATGATGATGTGCAGAATGATACTTGTTGCATTGCAGGTTCTAACAAAAGTTTGCATGCAGGATGTATTCATGATTTTCACTGAAAATTTGGTCATTTGCATTTTGAGGCAGTATCTAAAATGCCTGCCTTGGTTGAAGGTATGACTATTAAACCCTGCAGGTACCACATGAAGTGCAAAGCATGCGCAGCAAACAAGGTGAAAATGGCTGCGAAAGGTAAGGTGTCTAGTAGGCAAGCTACAGAACCATACCAGGTTGTTCATGCTGATTTAGTTGGTCCACTATCGCCCTCTTTGGGTGGAAATAGGTTCTTCATGGTTCTCATTGATGCATTTTCCAGGTATATTTATGTGTACAATCTCAAGCAGAAATCAGAGGCTTTTCAAAGGTTTAAGGAATTCTGTGCTTGGTTGGAAAATGTGCATGGTAAGAAGATAAAAACTCTTTTCACTGATCGCGGGGGAGAATTCACTTCTCAGCAGTTTGAAGCTTTTCTGACTGAGAAAGGAATTCAACACGATTTGTCCAGTCCTCGCTCGCCATGGCAGAATGGACTTTGCGAAAGGGCAAATCAGACATTGCTTCAAGGGTTAAAAACCTTGCTGCATGATGCCAATCTTCCAGAGAGTTATTGGGCCGAATCTCTCTCGTGTTTTGTTTACAGTTACAATCGCAGATTATCTTCAGCGATTGGTTGTACCCCCTATGAGAAAATGTTTGGCAAGAAACCATACATCAAGCACATGAAAATTTTTGGTTCGGACATGTGGGTTCACTCGCCACAAAACTCCAAGTTAGACAAGCGTGGATTGCATGGTATCTTTCTAGGTTATCAGAAAGGTTCTTACAGAATAATGATGACTGACTCTATGACAATTAAGCTGACAAGAAGTGTTGAGTACAATGCCAAGTGGGGGGAGAATGTGGGAATTTTTCAATGTTATCCTGATGACAGTGATGAGACTGAGGATAAGCAACAGCAAAAGCAGCGACAGCAACCCACACCCACTGATGAAGGTTCTGAGTCTGAGTCTGAATCTGAATCGGATACTTCAGAGGATTTCAAGAGTGCGAAAGCCTCTATGCGACCCTCTGAAAGCTCTGATCAGGAATTGGAAGAACCATTGTTCACAATAGGCCACTTTTCTCCTAAGAAGGAAGAGGAAAGTGTTGAAGACCAAAGGCTAATTCGCAGGTCACAAAGAGCCACAAAAGGCAGACCTCCAAAGAGATTTGCTGATGAATTTGCTAAGACAGCAGTAGCAGCTGTTAAAAGCTCCAAGAAGGTATTTGAACCTTCAAGTTTCCAAGAAATCCAGGATTTGGATTCTAAGGAAGCTGAGCCATGGTTAAATGCCATGAAGGCTGAGCTTGATTCCTTAGAAAGGAACAAAACATGGGAGCTAGTTCCAGTAGTTCCAGGAATGAAACTGCTTGGAAGCAAATGGGTCTTCAAAGCGAAGACTGATCAAAATGGCAAGATAGTCAGACACAAAGCCAGATTGGTAGCCAGAGGTTTTGCACAGGTACCAGGTGAAGACTATCACGAGACCTACTCACCCACTGTGAGATATGAGAGCATTAGGCTTATGCTCAAGCTAGCTGCAGAGGAAAATCTACACATTAGTCACCACGATGTGAATACAGCGTTTTTGTACGGATCTCTAGGTGAATCACTTTATATGCTTCCACCTGATGGCGTACAGGTAAAACAGGGATTTGTTTGTGCTCTAAAGAAGTCCCTTTATGGTCTCAAACAAAGTGCACGGTGTTGGCACACAAAACTCACTGAAGCATTGTTTTCTCTAGGTTTTCAGCAAGGGAAAGCTGATCCATGTGTATTTGTCAAAGAGGAGGGGCAAAAGAAGCTGTATTCTTTGTTTTATGTTGATGATATTTTATTCTTTTGGAAAGATGTCACAATGTACAATAACGCCCTAGCTCAGCTCAAAGAGCACTTTGACATGAAAGATCTCGGTGAGGTAAACAACTACCTATCTCTGGAAATAGAAAGAGATCAAAGTGGTAACATTCTAGTACACCAGTCACGAAAAATTGCTGATGTGTTAAGCAAACTGAACCTGATGGATGCTAACCCTGTAGACACACCCATGACAACAGGTTATCAGGTAGAAGACACTGAAGAAGCATTTTCTGACACTACACTGTACAGAAGTGTGCTAGGCAAGCTAAACTTCATTGCCAGATGTTCAAGACCTGACATTGCTGTTAGCTGTAATTTGCTAAGCAGACAAGTTAACAATCCTACTGTTAAGGATTGGAAAGCTCTGAAACGCATAGCACGCTATTTAAAAGGCACTATGCATTACAGACTGAGATTTAACAATCAGAAGTCTGGTGGTCTTGAGATTTTTGCAGATGCAAGTTTTGGAAGTGACACTGCAGACAGGAAAAGTACGTCTGGAGTTTGCTACATGTACAATCAGGGTCTATTTGATTGGTCTTGCAAGAAGCAAACAACAATTAGCTTAAGTACTTGTGAAGCTGAACTGAATGCACTGTCTTATTCACTTAAGGATTGTGAATGGTTGTTACAATTGTGCAAAGACATGAAAATTCCTGTCAAATGTCCAATCCAGGTTTACCAGGACAACAAAGCATGTTTGGCTTTGCTGAATTCAGAAGGTTATAAGCAAAGCACGAAGCACTTGCAATTGAAGGTGCAACATGCTAGAGAACATATTCAGAAGGGACTCGTAACGGTGTCCTATATGCCAGGTAATGAAATTCCTGCTGATGTATTGTCCAAGATTGTATCAAGGGATCAACACTGTACCTATGTACAGAAGTTGGGTTTGTACTGATGTTGTACGAACACGCTGCCCAGTGATGTTCACAGAAAGGGGGAGGATGTTGGTTTCTGCTCTCTTCACTGTGCAGCGAAGTGCTTGTCACAAGACAATGTTTACATTCCACAGTCAGAGTACTGTCGGGTTTTCCCACGGGAATGGGAAACTGGATGTGACGTACACTGGTTTCCTGTTTTTCACTGACTCTCTCGGTGTTCTTCATTCCGAGGAGAAGGACGGTTGCTTCTCTGCTCCCGCAGAGGCAAGATGCATGTTTGTAATTTCTCTACATTGAACTGAAAATAAAGCAACATTAAGCATGTGGCACGTACTGCTCATCATTCCGTTGTGCACAGGACTCTGCAATTACAACAGTTTTTGGGGTTAGAATGCACATTCAACCAAAAATCGCAAAAATGTTTGTTACCAGCCCAAATCAAGCCCAGGTGTTTTGGTTCCCTCTCAATAGAAAAAGGACGAATAAGTTTTGATTGCTCTTTCGGTGTTCATTCACCCACAAATAGCAAAGCGAAGTGCAATAAGCCTAAACAAAGGCAAACAGGTTGTTTTGGTTTCCAACTACATAGAAAGAAGAATCTTGGATTGCGCTTACTTCATGTCGTGTTCTTTGCTGTTAATGCACATTGACACAGAAATCACAATGTGTGTGCAATGAGACCAAAATAACACAACACCATCTTTTCGCTTCCATATGCGTAGAAAGAAGACGAATAAGCTTTGTGTCACGGGAAATGGGGTTGCTTGTGTGTAAACCTCCAGCTGTTCCAAACTGCTTAGAAGTTGGTGGTGTCTTTCCCTGACTGAGCAGCCTGGGTGCTGCTGCTGCTCAGTCGCTGGACGTATCCGTGAGTGGGTGTTTCCTAAATTTCCTCCAACATAAAAGCTCCTTGACAGACACCCTTCGCCTCGCCTCTCTGCGCGTAACCCTTCTGCGCAGAGTGGGCGTGCCCAGAGGTGCCCCTCCACTCTCTTCACTACCTTCAGTGCCAGCATCTCGGAGCCTCTCCTCCGAGATGCTTCCTCCCTCTTCCTTCTTCCTGGTGTCACCGGGACATTCTTCCCCAGATGACCTTCTCTCTCTACCCTTACTCGTTCTTTCTTCCGCAGAATCGGGAAGCACCGCCTCTCCCCTCTGCTCCGATGTCAGTTCCCTGACATCCACCTCCCTCCCAGGGCCCTCCCCTCCCCCCGTCCTTCCCTCTGACGGTGACGCAGGAAACCCGCGGAAAGAACTCTCCTCTCCATCTGACGATTCAAACACCCCTCTCCATTTGCTGCTGTCTCTCCCCTCTTCCCAATCGGATTCTTCTTCTGGCCAACCCCCTACCTCCTCTTCGGAGGTGGGAAAACCCTCAAACTCTTCCTCCTCATTGGTGGTGCCAAATTGCTCCCTCCAAAATCTCTCTGGTGGTTTGGGCTTTCTCGGGTACCTGCTATGAAACTCCTCCTGCAGGTACTCATCCCTCATTTCTTCTGCTGGGACCCATGCGTTTTCCTCATCTGGCTCCCCCTCCCATGCCACCAAATACTCCACCCTCCCCCCTTTCCACCTGGAATCGAGAATCTCAGCTGAATGTCCACTGAGTTCCCTTTCCTCCATCTGTGGATGCAAGGGTGCTTCATTTTGCTGACCCAGACACTCCCTCCCTTCCCTGAAAGGTGAAAGTAAGGACCTGTGAAACACAGGGTGCAGTTTCATGTGAGATGGCAATTTGAGCCTAAAGGTCACCGGATTAACTTGCTGAACTACTTGGAATGGTCCCAGCCTCTTTGGCTTCTTGCACCCTCCTTTGAACGGTAACCCTTTGGTGGACAACCACACCTGGTCCCCCACTCCTATGTTTTCCCCCTCCCTGCGGTGCCAGTCTGCCTGCCGCTTATACACTTCTTTGGCTCTCTCCAGGTTTAACTTAAGCTGTTGGTGTAAAGCCTGCATCTCTTCCACAAACTCCTCCGCTGCGGGAACACTCCAACTTCCCTCCCCTTCCCCTGGGAAAGCCCTGGGGTGGCACCCGTAATTTGCCATAAACGGACTCATCCCTGTAGACACATGTTCTGCGTTATTGTATGCAAACTCAGCCAACGCTAATTTGTCCACCCAATCATTCTCCCTCTCGTTGACGTAGCAGCGTAGATATTGTTGCAGCACGCTGTTCGCTCTCTCTGCCTGTCCATTGGTCTCCGGATGCCTGGCCGTTGAGAACACCACCTCCACGTCCAGCAGACTCATAAGCTTTCTCCAGAATCGGGACGTGAATTGCTGGCCTCTGTCGGATAAAATCCTCAAGGGGGCGCCATGCAACCTGAAAACATGCTCTACAAACAACTTGGCCGTTTCTTCTGCAGTCACCGCATGCGAGCACGCAATAAAATGGCACATTTTTGTCATCAAATCAACTACCACCATAACTGCCGTTTTCCCCCTGGCTTTGGGTAGATCAGTCATAAAGTCAATTGATACCACCTCCCATGGTCTCTCTGGTGTAGGTAAGGGTTCCAGTAACCCCGCAGGTGCCGACCTCTCCCCCTTCGCTCTCTGGCAAACCTGGCACCCTCGTACATACTGCTTCACATCCTCTCTCACCCGTGGCCACCAAAACTGCCTGGTGACTAGTAACATAGTTTTATGTTGTCCAAAATGTCCTGCCGTGGGGTTGTCATGCATCTGTTTGAGTATTCTGTTTCTCAATTCCCCCTCAGGTATGTACAAGACCCCTCTATAGTACAATGCTCCGTCCTTTACTTCGAACCCCCCCCCCCGAGTTTCCCCAGTGATATCAATTTCTCGCATTTTGGTTTGTGCATATTGATCATCCCTCGTCAACCCGGCTAGCTCTTGCCTCCCGACGAACACTCCCCCACACACCCATTTGTCCTCGGGAATGACATGTCGTGCTTCTGGTCCTCCCTCCCCTTCCTCGTATTCAGGCTTGCGAGAGAGGGCATCTGCTCTGACATTTTCCTTCCCGGGCACGTACCTAATTTCAAAATTAAACTTGGAAAACTCTTGAGCCCCCCGCACCTGTCGTTGGTTGAGCACTCTTGCCGTTCTCCAATATTCCAGGTTCTTGTGGTCAGTACACACCTGGACTTTGTGCTGTGCGCCTATGAGAAAATGTCGCCACCGTCGAAAAGCCTCGTGAATTGCCAGCAGTTCTCGATCGTACACTGTGTAGTTTTGCTCCGACTTGTTAAGCTTCCTGGAAAAGAAGGCACACGGTTTCCACTCCCCATTTGCCTGCTGAAGCAATATCCCCCCTACAGCTCTGTCTGATGCGTCCGTCTCTAGCCTTATCGGCTTCCGCAGATCCACGTGCAGGAGCTGCTCTTCCGACGCAAACGCCTTCTTGAGCTTTTCAAAGGAACTTTGGGCCTCCTCCGTCCATACGAACTTCTTCTTGCTGCTGAGACAATCTGTTATGGGTGCTGTTAAATGAGCGAAGTTCTGGATAAACTTCCGGTAAAAATTTTCAAACCCCAAAAACCTCTGTACATCCTTCCGGTTCTTGGGAGGCTTCCATTCTAGCACGGCCTGCACCTTGCCTGGGTCCATGGCCAGACCCTTCGCTGACAACCTGTAGCCCAGGAACTCCACCTCTCGTGCATAGAATTGGCATTTCTCCAGTTTGACCCACAGCTGATGCTCCTGCAGCCTTTTCAGCACTTCTCTGACGTCTTTCACATGCTGCTCCTCATTCTCTGAGTAGATGAGTACGTCGTCCAGAAAAGCCACACAATTCTTGTACAGCAGGGACCCCAGCACGTGGTGCATGAAAGCTTGAAAGGTGCTCGATCCCGATTGTAATCCGAAGGGCATAACTAAGTACTCAAAGGCTCCCAGAGGGGTGAACATGGTGGTTTTCCATTCATCCCCCTCCTTCATCCTTATCAAGTTGTACGCCCCCCGAAGGTCCTACTTGGCAAAAATCTTCCCCTTCCTTACCCTGGCCAAAATGTCATCAATTCTGGGCATTGGGAAGGTCACTGGTTCCGACACCCTGTTCAATCCACGGTAGTCCACTACGAGCCTGGGCTCATGAGAGTCTCTCTTGTCCACAAAGAACACTGGACTACCCCCCACCGCCCTCGATTCCCTTATGAACCCTCGCTTCAGGTTCTTGTCAATAAACTTCCGCAATTCCTGCATCTCCCTATCTGACATGGCGTACAGCTTGCCCACTGGCAGCTGAGCGTCTGGGAGCAAGTTGATCTGGCAGTCAAAGGGCCTGTGGGGGGGGGGGTAGCCGATCCGCCTCCTTCTCGCTGAAGACTTCTTCCAAGTCCGCATACTGAGGTGGTACTCTCCCTTTTCCCCCCACCACCATCCCTGCCACCCTGGCTACTGCCATCCTCGAGGTTTCCCCTCCGTGGCAATGCTCTACGCAGTGAGCTGACCCAAAGTTGACTGTCCGCTGGTGCCACCCTACTACTGGGTCGTGCAGTGCCAGCCAACTCATTCCCAGTATGATGGGTGGTCCTGCCAGGGTGGCTACGTGGAAGGCAATGGTCTCAGTGTGGCTGGAAACCGTCATTTTCATGGGAGGGGTCTGGTGGGTTACATCCCCTCCCAAAAGTTCTCTCCCATCTATCGTGGTTACTTGCAGGGGATGTTCTAAAGGCACCACCTGTAGCTGGTGTTCTAGCGCAAAATCCTTGCTAAAGAAGTTGCAAGAGCTGCCTGAATCCAGCAGCGCCTTCACTTTGATGGGGTGTCCGTTTGGGAGTTCTAGCACCACCTCTATTGCGATGGCTGCTCGGGGGGGGGGTGTCTGGTTTGGGCACTACTACTGGTTGCCCGCCTGGCTGCTGTGCCCTTTTTCCTGCAGCCAAGCCTTGCCGTTTCCCGGTGCCTCCTTCTTTTCCTCCTCACTCCCCACTGCCCCCACCATTCCTTGCCACGCCTTCTTCTGAGGGCATGCTCTGGCAAAATGTCCCGGCTGCTGGCATAGGAAACACCTCTTATTGGTTTCCCCCTCCTTCTTACGCACCTCGCTGGAGTTTGAAAATCCGCGCGCGCTCACTCCTCCAATCTCCATTGGCTCCTTGGGCGGCACTGCCGACGCTGGCATGTCTGGAATCCGGTTCTCCTGCCAACGCTCAGCTCTCCCTTCCCGCCTTTCCAGTGCGCGTGTCTCTTGTCTGACTCCCACAGTGAGCGCCAACTTGGTCAGCTGGTCCATCGATTGAGGGCGGGGCGAGCGGGAAAGTTCGTCTCTCACCCAAGGGGATAAGCCCTCCTCAAACAACATTTGAATAGGTTCCGAACTCAGATCCCACCCAAGTTTATGGATCAGCATAGCAAATCTCGACCAGTACTCTCTCACTGACTGGTTCCCCTGTTTGCACCCCATCAGTTCTTTGCGCGTCACACTCAATTCCACATCGCTCGAAAACATGTGATCCATCGCGCTAAAAAACTTTCTCAGGTCCTTTAAGGCAGCGTTCTCCGCTGCCATTAAGGGTCGAACCCAATCTCTAGCTCGCCCCTCCAGGTGCCCCACCACGAAAGCAACTCTTCCCCCATCGTCGGCAAAGTCATCGTACTGGAGGTCCAACGCATACTGCACTTCTGTTTTAAAAGCGGTGTCACCAGGACATTCTTCCCCAGATGACCTTCTCTCTCTACCCTTACTCGTTCCTTCTTCTGCAGAATCGGGAAGCACCGCCTCTCCCCTCTGCTCCGATGTCAGTTCCCTGACACTTTGATTGGGCTTTTTTCAATTCGCATGGTGTTATTTCGGTGTGCACCAGAATCACCCCAAACGAAAGCAAAAAGGTGTTTTGGGTTCCATCTACATAAAAAGAAGATGATAAAGCTCTGATTGGGCTTATTTCAAATTGGTATTTTTGGGGTTAGAATGCACATTCAACCCAAAATCGCAGAAATGTTTGTTACCAGCCCAAATCAAGCCCAGGTGTTTTGGTTCCCTCTCAATAGAAAAAGGACGAATAAGTTTCGATTGCTCTTTCGGTGTTCCTTCACTCACAAATAGCAAAGCGGTGTAATAAGCCTAAACAAAGCCAAACAGGTTGTTTTGGTTTCCAACTACATAGAAAGAAGAATCTTGGATTGCGCTTACTTCATGTCGTGTTCATTGCTTTTAATGCACATTGACACAGAAATCGCAAAGTGTGTGTAATGAGACCAAAATAACACAACACCTTCTTTTCGCTTCCATATGCGTAGAAAGAAGACGAATGCTTTGATTGGGCTTTTTTCAATTCGCATGGTGTTATTTGGGTGTGCGCCAGAATCACCCCAAACGAAAGCAAAAAGGTGTTTTGGGTTCCATCTACATAAAAAGAAGATGATAAAGCTCTAATTGGGCTTATTTCAAATTGGTGTTTTTGGGGTTAGAATGCACATTCAACCAAAAATCGCAGATGACATGTTTGTTATAAGTCCAAATCAAGCATAGGTGTTTTGGTTCCATCTCAATAGAAAAAGGACGAATAAGCTTCGATTGCTCTTTCGGTGTTCATTCACCCACAAATAGCAAAGCGAAGTGTAATAAGCCTAAAGAAAGCCAAACAGGTTATTTTGGTTTCCAACTACATAGAAAGAAGAATCTTGGATTGCGTGGCAAGTCCCCTCCCCCTTGTGAAATAAAGACACGGGACACAATATTTAAGGTTAATGCAGTGTTTCCCAACCACTGTTCCGCGGCACACTAGTGTGCCGCGAGATGTTGCCTGGTGTGCCGTGGGAAAAATTAAAAAATTCGAAAGATTTTTTTTTTTAAGTCAAATTTTCGATTGGGGCGCCCTCACTAGATGACCCCTGGGGTTCCCTCCCTCCCTCCCGCTCTGCGCCTCCCTCCTCCTCCTCCTCCTCCTCCGGGGAGGCCCTTCCTGGCTCTCGACCAAGGCTTGGCGGCTGCCACTCACTCACTCGCTCGCCCACCCGTCCCTCCATCCCTGCACCCGGCCTCTCCCCCTCCGTCCCCGGCGCGGGGGCTGCCGGGATCCGTAGTCCCCTCGCCCTTGGGCTCCGCGCCCGCGCGGGGTGCACAAACTACGTTTCCCAGCGTGGCCTGGCGGGCCGGGCGTTTTGTTTGAAGCGCTCTTCTCCCGGCCATGGAATGAGCGTGGCAGCGGCGGCTGGGCGGGCAGGGGCTCTTCCGCGTGGACCCCACGCAGCCTGCCTGCGCCCCCGCGGAGATCGGGCGGCAGGATGGAGCCCGGGGATCCCCGCGGAGGCGGAGCGGCGGAGGCGGAGGCTGCCCCCCAGGTAGGGCTGCGTCGGGGGGGGGGTTATTTTTGCAATGCTGTATCCGCGCCGGAGGGGACGCATCGGACCGCGGGGAGACCCCTTGGCGTGCGTGCAAGGCAATGCATGTGTGCAGGCGTTGCATGGAGTGCAGTACAATGCAATGGCAACGCGGCGCCCTGCATGCATGCATGCAACTTCCACCGGCGCTCCGGACTTGGCAGGTGAGGGGGGTCCCCAGTGGGCGGCAGAGAGAGCCGGGAGGGCAAAGGGGAGCCGGGGGGAGCAGCGCTGCTCCCCGAGCCGAGCCCGGGGAGAAACTTCGGCGTCGTTGCGCCGGGTGTTGGAAGCGGAGGCTGGCGGGGGCCCCTCATCTGCAAAACCTGGTCGCCTCTCATATATTTCGTGCATTGCATTCATCGCCCGCTTTCTCCTCCAAGGAGCTCCCGGGGGCGCGCGTGGTTCTCCCCGTGTTATCCTCGCAACAACAGCCCTGCGAGGTGGGTCAGGCGAGTGGCCCAAGGGAGCACCCAGGGATTGTCCTGGCCAGGTGGGGTGATTTGAACCCTGCTCTCTGCCCGGTCTTCGTCCTCATTTAGCCCCCACATGTGCATGACTGTGCATGACTGAGGTTTTTCCCCCTCGTCTTGGCTATGGTGTGAGTCTGTGCTGTTAATTAATGGGGTTCTGCCTTCGGAGAAGATGAGCCAGCCCTCAAGGAGGTGATTATGTAATTTGCTAGCAATTCATGTCCCTCCCGGCGTGACGCTGCGCGCTGACGTCACGGGGCTGTAATGGTGGTGTGCCTCGAGATTTTTTTCATGAAACAAGTGTGCCTTTGCCCAAAAAAGGTTGGGAAACACTGGGTTAATGAGCATAAAAAAGGCCACAACTTTATTGATTACACAATTGAAAGGTATTGGCCTTAGGCATTGGCTCCTATCGACTACCCGGCATGGAGACCGGGAAGGGTTAACCACCAGCCGTGGGAGTCCTGTTGAAGTACACCAACTAAGATCCCACGGGTGTCACCGCTCGGGGGCGTGCCGGAGGCCCTTACCTTCCTAGGTTTCGGACAAGGCAACGCCCCCCGGAGTCCTCTACCGGACTACCCATTTTCATTGGGGGAAGGTGATGGCGCTTCCTTCCCCCCTCATTTGCATAACAATTACCCCTGCCAATGCCTAACCGCCAATACTGAGAAGTTGTGACGTTTGCTACGAGGTAGGCGAAAAAACCAAAAGGCTGGAAGTGCGCCAAGTTGGAAAAATTCCTACCAGGCCCCTTGCGGCGACCAACCGAAGTCCATAGCAAGGTCATATCTAGCTAAGCCTAAAGGGTGGTTGGGATGGGATAACCGGTGAGCTGGAACGGGGCAAAGAGGGCGGTCCCCGGACGTGCCTGGCCTTAAATGGGCTAGGCCCCGCCGCCCCGGCCCCACCAATTGGCGGGCAGGGTTGCCGGCATGCCCGGGGATTCCCCTGTTCTCGCGGGGGCAAAAGGCCAGTCCCCGCGAGTGGAGTGTGTGGGAGGGGTTAGCCCGCAACCCCCTCTCCTCTCTAGCTCGGAAATGGCTTTGCGTGGCAAGTCCCCTCCCCCATGTGAAATAAAGACACGGGACACATTATTTAAGGTTAATGGGCATAAAAAGGCCACAACTGTATTGATTACAGAATTGGAAGGTATTGGCCTTAGGCATTGGCTCCTATCGACTAACCGGCATGGAGACCGGGAAGGGTTGTCCACAAGCCGTGGGAGTCCTGTTGAAGTACGCCAACTAGGATCCCACGGGTGTCACCGCTCGGGGGCGTGCCGGAGGCCCTTACCTCCCTAGGTTTCGGACAAGGCAACGCCCCCCGGAGTCCTCTACCGGAATACCCATTTTCATTGGGGGAAGGTGATGGCGCTTCCTTCCCCCCTCATTTGCATAACAATTACCCCTGCCAATGCCTAACCGCCAATCAAGCAAAGCTCGCCGCCAATACCTTCAAGCCTGTAACCAATCCGTAATCCCTGCTATGATGTCCCCCAACCAAATATCATTTCCAGCATCTGACAGATGCACGCCATCCCGTCTGTAGAGGGCCTTGTTGCTGTACTGGATGCCTGGGTGCCTAATGACGCACCCGTCCAGAGCCACCACTCTACGTTCCACAGCCCGTTCCAAGACCTTTCTTGCCTTGTTGATTCCAACCGGGCTCACACAATCCCTCCACGTCCTCCTCTCAAGCAGCGAGGACCACAAGATCGTAATGTTTGGGTAAGTCGCCATCAGATCAGCAAAATCGTCAAAAATGTTTCATCTCAAGTCAATAGCTTTGCGATACGCTAAGTCGTTTCCCCCCAACTGGACAACCAGGGCATCAGGTGGGCCCTCCGAGGCAGCTCTCGCCATCACGGCTGGCTTGAATTCGCTCCAGCGCATCCCTCTATGCGCTATCCACGCCAGCTCTACATTTGCAGGCAAGCTCAGATTTATACCCAAACCGGTGTTCATGGCACGATTCTTGGCCCAATGCACGACGCTGTGGCCCACCAGCCAAATGCGCACCCTCTTGTATTCTGAAAAGCAAACAGGCAGAAAACCACGGTCAGGAAACCCCACAGCTAGTCATAAATTCTTTCTCACATAAGCTCTGTATGCATTAGATCTCCACCGCCCCAAGTCCTTTATCCTGTCTGCTGAGAGCCCAAGGTGCACTGCAGTGGTTGCTGCCCCTATCCGAAAGGAGTGAGCCGCAAATTCGGCCGCGGACAGACCGCAAGCTGACAATGCCAAGCGCATCACCCGCGTAAACTGATGCCTGGCCAAGAGCGATCCATCCGCGTGAATAAATAGGGGGCCGGGGCTACTGGGTCTTAAGTAGAGGAAACGCCTCGTATCCCTCACCAGGCAGGGACCACTAGCCTGTGCAGCTGGTAGCCGAAGGAGGGCCCCTCTGCCCTGTTGGTCCGTCTTAGAGCTCCGTACTTGAACCATCAGGTCAGTCTCTGATAGGGTCAGATCACTTAACAGGATGCCCCTCTGGCCGTGGGCAACCCCTCCCTCGCAGACTACCTCACCTATGCGCAGGGCACCAAAGAAGGCTACGGAATAAGCGGCAGAGAATAGGCGCACTTCATATTTTGACCAGCATATTTCTCGTAATTTTGTATCTGAGTCAAAATATCATACGTTATGGGCCTCCTCTTGTCAGAGCTGGGGGGCTGTAGCTGGCGCCAGCCCTCTAAGGTCTTACGCACGATAAATTGTGCGCACGGGTCGATGGCGAAAAAGGCTTTACAAAAATAGGAAATCCCCGCGGACTGAATATTGAGAGTCTTTGGTGCCCTGCCCAGCTCCTTCAGATGGGTTAAGTAGTGGAGGACCTCCCTTGTTGAGGGAATGGAATTCTGCTTTGCGCTGGGTATACTGCTGCGGAACTTTAAAAAGTCAGCCCAAGCCTTCTTGTATGATCTCATTGTGGAAGGGGCAACTGCACCGAATACTCCCTTCATCATTTCCTGCTCCCAAGGCTCCAGAGATGCTCCGGGAAAGGCATTGATGATTGTTCCGCTTCCGGCGCTAATGAGCGAAAGCGCTCCATCTGAAAACGAGACAGAGCATCCATGATGTCATTATTAATGCCAGGTACGAATTTGGCTGAAAAATATATATTCTGCTCCAAACACAGGAGGACGAAGGACCGTAACAAGTTACCCACCCTGGTGGAGCGCGCGGACTGCTGAGAAAGAACCGCTACCACTGCCTGGTTATCTGTGTTGAAACAAACCCTATGGTTGCGGAACTGCTCCGACCAAAGATGTACTGCCACCACGATAGGGAAAAATTCCAAGAATGTAAGGTCCCGAGTAATGGGCTGGCCCTGCCAGTCTGCAGGCCACTTTTTGGCACACCACTGGCCCCTGAAGTAAACCCCGAAACCCAAGGAACCTGCTGCATCTGACTGAACTTGGAAATCAGCGTTGAGCGCCATGGAGTCTTGCCACAAGGATATACCGTTGTACTTGTCGAGGAACTGTAACCAAACTCCCAGATCTGCCTTAACTTCTTTGGAGAGGCGCACCCTATGCTGTGGTGCCCTGAGACCAGTGGCCAATCTGGCCAGGCGGCCACAAAAGGGGCGGCCCGGCGCCACTACCCTACAGGCGAAATTTAGGTGGCCTAGCAGGGACTGAACTTGCCTTAAGGTAACCTTCCTCAGGGGTAGCAGCTGCTGTATCAGTGCTTTAAGAGCGATCAATTTATTCTCGGGCAGTCTAGAGGTCTGGGCCACGGTATCTAACTCAATGCCAAAGTAGACAATAGAGGTGGCTGGACCCTCCGTCTTTTCGGCGGCTAGCGGCACCCCTAGCTCACCAGCTAAAGCCGTGAAGGCCTCCAAGAGGGCGGAGCATCGCTGCCTGTTATCTGCCACCAAAATAAAATCATCAAGACAATGCGACACACCCAACGACCCTGTCCTGAAGCGTAGGGCCCAGTCCAAAAACGTACTAAACGACTCAAAGGCTGAGCAAGCCACGGAACAACCCATCGGCATTGCTTTGTCAATGAAATACACTCCGTCAAATCTAAAGCCCAACCAACGGAAATCAGCTGGGTGGACGGGAAGGAGGCAGAATGCCGACTCGATGATGCATTTGGCTAGAAGTGCCCCCTGCCCAAATCGCCGAATCATTTTCACTGCTTGGTCAAAGGAGGCGTATTTTACTGTACAAAGCTCCTGGGGGATCGCATCATTGACAGAGCCTCCCCTTGGGTGGGAAAGGTTGTGTATCATGCGGAATTCCCCTGGGGTCTTCTTTAGTACAATGCCCAGAGGGGATAGGTGAAGTCCTTCAAAGGGGGGTTCGGCAAAGGGGCCTGCCACCCTCCCTGCCTTGATTTCCTTCTCTATCTTTTTTCTAACTATCTCTGGTCTTTCCTTAACAGACTTTTGATTTTGTGGGTTCCCGGTGTTGGGGGGGAAGCCACGGGGATTCTGAACCCCTTGGAGAACCCCTCCCAAAGGTATTGTGCAGCTGTTCGATCGGGATACTGGTCCAGTAAGGTTTTGAGGGGCTGAAGTTTGATGGGGGAGGAGGCTAAACCCAGGTGCAAGTTACTGGCGGTTACCAGGCCCCTGGCGGGTGGATCCGGGGGCACCCCTGTTATTGTTGTGGAAGAACCCCCGCCCCCCGAAAGGGCTACTGTTTGTTCTTGAAGCAGGCAGAGGCGGGGTGGTTACCCCAGCACCGCTCACATTCATGCAGATACTTACAGGAGGGTCGCGAGCATACACCCCTGTTGTACTCCCAGCACTGACGGCGCCGCTTCACCTCTGTCTTACCCGCCTTGGATGAGTCCTGATTTTTCTTTTCGATGTAGGGATTGACGTCCTCGCCCCAGTAATTAGGATCCGTTAGATCCCAGTGGGTGGAAGGCAGGAGAGAAGCGTTTCTACGGAAATTCTCATTGTACGTTAAAGCGGCATTTTCTCCCGCGAGAGCATGTGCCCTCCTCACGTGAGCCAGATAAGCAACCAAATCCATGGAGCGCCGAGGATAAGCTGCACACACAACTCCCATGAAAACCTGGTACCCATCCAACCAATTCTCAAAGGTGCGCTCTGCCCTAGGCGTCCTGTACCTCCGCTTACCATAGGACCGCCTCTTTTCCCCTTTTAGAATCATAGACTCATAGAATCATAGAATCATAGAGTTGGAAGAGACCACAAGGGCCATCGAGTCCAACCCCCTGCCAAGCAGGAAACACCATCAGAGCACTCCTGAGATATGGTTGTCAAGCCTCTGCTTAAAGACCTCCAAAGTAGGAGACTCCACCACACTCCTTGGCAGCAAATTCCACTGTCGAACAGCTCTTACTGTCAGGAAGTTCTTCCTAATGTTTAGGTGGAATCTTCTTTCTTGTAGTTTGGATCCATTGCTCCGTGTCCGCTTCTCTGGAGCAGCAGAAAACAACCTTTCTCCCTCCTCTATGTGACATCCTTTTATATATTTGAACATGGCTAGCATATCACCCCTTAACCTCCTCTTCTCCAGGCTAAACATGCCCAGCTCCCTTAGCCGTTCCTCATAAGGCATCGTTTCCAGGCCTTTGACCATTTTGGTTGCCCTCCTCTGGACACGTTCCAGTTTGTCAGTGTCCTTCTTGAACTGTGGTGCCCAGAACTGGACACAGTACTCCAGGTGAGGTCTGACCAGAGCAGAATACAGTGGCACTATTACTTCCCTTGATCTAGATGCTATACTCCTATTGATGCAGCCCAGAATTGCATTGGCTTTTTTAGCTGCCGCGTCACACTGTTGGCTCATGTCAAGTTTGTGGTCAACCAAGACTCCTAGATCCTTTTCACATGTACTGCTCTCAAGCCAGGTGTCCCCCATCTTGTATTTGTGCCTCTCATTTTTTTGCCCAAGTGCAATACTTTACATTTCTCCCTGTTAAAATTCATCTTGTTTGTTTTGGCCCAGTTCTCTAATCTGTCAAGGTCATTTTGAAGTGTGATCCTGTCCTCTGGGGTGTTAGCCACCCCTCCCAGTTTGGTGTCATCTGCAAATTTGATCAGGATGCCCTTGAGTCCATCATCCAAGTCGTTGATAAAGATGTTGAATAAGACCGGGCCCAAGACAGAACCCTGTGGCACCCCACTAGTCACTCTTCTCCAGGATGAAGAGGAACCATTGATGAGCACTCTTTGGGATCGGTCAGTCAGCCAGTTACAAATCCACTGAGTGGTAGCATAGTCAAGACCGCATTTTACCAGCTTCTTTACAAGAATATCATGGGGCAGCGAGGGAGGGGGAGGGTCCAGTGTGTCAGAGGGAGCAGCTCCGGCGACAGAGAAAGGGGAGGGATCAGAGCAAGCCGTTCTCCCGGAAGGGGAGGAAAGCAGTGAGGGGAGTAGCATAACTGTCAAAAGGAAGGTCAGAAGTTGGGCGCGCGCGCCAAGTTCAAATGAGGAGGCGCGCGGGAGAACAGGGAGCCCGGAGGAGGAGGGGCCAGGACCCAAAGCCCACAGGAGGGGGCAGGAGCAGTCTGGAGACTCCGCTTCAGGAGAAAGCAGGAGGGGAGGAACCCCGACGGGCAGAAAGACCCTGCGGAAAAGGAAAGAGAGAAAGAGGTGGGGCAGCGTTAGCTTATTAAACTGGTGTAGGGGTGGGACCGATTCAGAGGGGACTTCAAACGTCTAGGCTAAGAGACGCGGGGCTGCACGCCTCGGTTGTGGAACCCATAATGAACTGCAATAAACACCCTTGTATATAAGAAGAGCTTGGCATTGGTCTTTTGTGAGCTGAGACCTGAGGCAGCCCTGACAGTAAGTCCCCTCCCAAAAGTACGCAAAAATTTTTTTGCGAAGCTCACGAAGTTTGGCGGCCATGAGTATGGAGGAGCAGATAGCTGATCTACGCAACGCAGTCTCCCAGCTTACCACTGCGGTAGTGGTCTCCCAGAAGAAGGGGGAAGAGGCGGAAAAGCGATGCCAGGATCTGCAAGCCAGGTGGGATCATGCATGCCAAGTGGGATTCCCGGGGTCCAGATCTGCAGGCGTAGGACTGGGCAGAAGGGGAGGCAACTTGGTAGCCCACTTTGATGGGAACCTGAAGCAGTACCCCAGTTTTTGAGCAGACGTCGAATATGCGTTGCATTTGCTTCGCGACGACTTTAAAGATGAGGAGGAGAAGGTGGGGTTCATTGTGTCCCACTTGCATGGGGAAGCGAGGGCTTGGCTGCGCAATCTGTGGCGCGAAGATTGTCCTGCTCGAAGGGACTCAGATGAATTTATCAAAGCCATGGACGCTTGCTTCCAATCTACCGTGGATGTGGATATAGCACGCAAGGAGCTGCATGGTTTAAGGCAAGGCAAGGCTACAGTACGTCAGTATCATGTTAGGTTTTTTGCCTTGCTGAATGTACTGAAATGGGAGAAAGATTCCCTGGCAGTAAGAGACTTGTTTTGGGAGGGGTTGTCTGGCCCTGTAAAAGATGAATTGGCAAGGGGGGTCAGACCTCAAACCCAAGCAGAACTTGTGCAGCGGGCGCTCGCCATTGGAGTGCGCCACGAAGAACGCCCTTGGCGCAATGAGGAGGGTCGCCAGCTTCACACACCCTCTAGAGCGCCTCCTTTCCTTCCCAGGGATCTAGGACATACGCGTCCCTCACCTCAGCTGCAGGCAGGGGAGGAACCAATGGAACTTGGTGGTGCACAGGCTCAGTCAGCTGCCGGAGCCCCAGCGTCCGGAGCAGTCAAGACGAAGCCTCCTAGAGGGAACAGGAAGTGTTACATCTGTGACAGTGCGATGCACATAGCCAAAGAGTGTCCCCAGAGGCTCCAAAAGCACACTGCAGCCTTAGCAACAGTAACTGCAGCAGCACTACCTGAAGAGCAATTTCAGGGAAACGACAATGCCTGGCTGGAAGCAGAAATGCTGGGGCACAGCCAGGCGAGTCAGTAGGACAGTCCCCAGCGCTTTTGCAGCATACAAACCCCCTGCCACCCAAGCCAGTGGTGCAGCTCACTGCAACTCTCCAGCTACCTAATGGACGCACCCTGGAAGTCCCCATTACAATTGACAGTGGGAGCAACGCAGACTTCGTGGGGGTGCACTTCGTCAAGCAGCATCGCATAGAGCTCCTACCAGCCACGCTGCCACTGAACGTCGTCACAGTGGATGGCAGGAAGCTGCTGGGTGGGCAGGTGGTACAACAGACGCCACCCATGGTAATGCAGATTGGCAATCACCGAGAAGTCATCAGTTTCAACGTCACCCGCCTGTCAGACACACCTATAGTGTTAGGCATGAGTTGGCTGGATAGGCACAGCCCAACCATGGCGTGGTACCAGCGGCAGCTCACTTTCGGCTCGTCCTATTGCGCGCAGCATTGCATCCAGACCGGTCAGGAGGAGGAGGGCCAAGAGGAGGGGCAGCCATGGGGGACTAGCCATGGACAGCGCCAAGGTCCGCGCGGTGTTGGACTGGAAAAGCCCGCGAAATCGGAAGGAGGTCCAGAGGTTCGTCGGCTTCGCCAACTTTTACCGCAAGTTCATCAGGGGTTTCGCCAGGGAGACGGCAGCTATCACGGACACTCTCAGCTCCAAGAAGAAGAAGTTCACCTGGACGGACCAGGCGGAGCAGTCCTTCAGGAGACTTAAGAGTCTCTTCGCGTCCGAAGAACAGCTGCTACACGTGAATCCCGGCAGGCCCATGAGGGTTGAGACTGACGCATCTGACAGAGCGGTGGGGGCCGTCCTTTTACAGGAAGACCCGCAGGGGAACTGGAGGCCCTGCGCTTTCTACTCCCGGAAGCTCAGCAAGTCGGAACAGAACTACACCATCTGGGACAGGGAGTTGCTGGCCATCCACGCGGCTTTCAAGGCGTGGAGGCACTTCCTCATTGGAGCCAAGCACACCGTGCAGGTCCGCACGGACCACAAGAACCTAGAGTACTGGCGCACGGCGAAGCTACAGAGCCAGAGGCACATACGCTGGGCAGAGTTCTTTGCGGACTTCGATTTCAGGATTGAGTACATCCCAGGCGACAACAATGTCATAGCAGATGCGCTCTCCAGGAAACCGCAGTATCTCGAGGAAGCGGCACCTGTGGGAGCCAAGCACATTTTTGCACCACAGGTGTGGGCGTGCGCTTCAGCCGCCGTGGACCTGGAGGCGGTGCGTCGCGCTTTGCAGACGGATCCGTTCGCACAGTCCAAGATGGAAGAGGTGCGGAGAGGCACAGCGAGGGACGACGAGTTCCAGATACGCGACGGCCTGCTAACCCGTAAAGGTGCTCTCTACGTTCCGGGAGACGATCTCCGCGCGAAGGTTCTGCAGCAGTTGCACGACCACCCAGCGCTGGCCACTTCGGCAAGGAAAAGACGGCGGAATTAGTGGCCAGAGACTTTTGGTGGCCCCAGATGCGAGGGGAGGTCGCGGACTACGTCGCCAGGTGTGACACTTGCCAAAGGTCCAAGCCAGTGCACCAGAAACCAGCGGGACTGCTGGAACCGTTGGAGACGCCACTGCAACCGTGGCAGAGGGTGGCGCTGGACTTTGTCACTGATCTGCCCAGTTCGTGAGGCAAGACGGCGGTGCTTGTGGTTGTAGACCTGTTCACCAAGATGGCGCATTTCATTCCTTGCGCGAAGGTGGCGACTGCGGAGCAGACCGCCAAACTGTTCATAGACCACGTGTTCAGGGTGCACGGCTTGCCGCGATCCATCCTGTCCGACCGCGGTCGCCAGTTCGTTTCCAGTTTTTGGCAGAAGCTCCTGGGTATCCTGAACGTCAAGATCAACTTAGCGTCGGCGAGACACCCGCAGACCAACGGCCAAGCGGAAAGGGTCAACGCCATCATGCAGCAGTACCTGCGCTGTTACGCCAATCAGAAGCCTGCGACTTGGGTGGACTACTTGCCGATGGCCGAGTTTGCCTACAACAACACGAAGCAGGCGTCCACGGGGGTGACGCCGTTCTTCGCCAACAATGGGCGGCATCCCAGAACCTTTCCGGGAGTGGAGACGACGGTGCAGGTAGCGACGCAGGGAGCGGAGCATTTGGCCGCAGAATTGCAGGAGGTCCACGAGGAGCTCCGACGGCACTTAGAGCTGGCTAAACACGCCTACAAGGTGCAGGCAGACAGGCACAGGAGGGCAGGGGAAGACATACAGGTGGGGGACTGGGTATGGTTGGCAGCCCAGGCGGCGCCTACCAAGTCGTTAGCCAAGAAGAAGCTAGGACACAGACAGCTGGGGCCATACCAAGTTGAGGCCAAGATCAACACCGTAGCTTATCGGTTGACCCTCCCAGAAGGTTCCCGAATGCACCCGGTCTTTCATAGGTCGGTGCTTACGCCCTACAAAGCCCCACACAGGTTTCAGGAGCCAGGGACGGCACCGGACCCACGCAGGGAGTCCCCAAGGGGGGGGGGAAGTCACCGAAGGCCGAGACACTCAACGAGGTCACAGAAATTCTGGACTCGAGATGGGGGGAGGAGGGAGTAGAATACCTCCTCGCCAGAGAGGGTACCCCGGCCAGTGCCAACAGTTGGGTGCCGGGCTATGCTCTGGAGGAGCCCCTTCTTATGGACGAGTTCCATGCACTCTTCCCACACAGGCCCATGCCAGCGGAATTTTTCGACGACTGGCTTTTTACGCCTACACTTTCAGGCAGCACCTTCCGGGGGTTCTCCTCAGCAGAGGAGACCACGCCAAAATTGAGTCCTCCAAGGGGATCGTGCTCGGGGGTGGACACGGATCGCTCTTACTGGTGGGACGACCAACCAGAGGATGAGTGGCGCAGGAGATTGCTGAGGGGGCCCTGGCAGACAGCAACGTCCGAAGAGACAGGGGGAGGGGAGGACATGGACGTGTTAGGAGAGGACCTTGGTTTCGAGCACACAAGCAATGAGCTGGAAGCAGAGACGATTGACGTCGACGAACTTTATCCAAGATCTACCCCAGCGACTGAGGAGCTTCCGGAACCTGCACCCGAGCAGCGGGAGGGGGGAAGGGGGGGCTTCGAGGGGGGGATGGATGTCAGGGGTACAGGGACAGAGGCACAGGGAAGGCAGGAAATGGAGAGCGATGGAGAGGAATCCCAGGAGAGCGAGGAAGAGGATAGCAATGACGCAGGGGATTCCATGAGTCTCTCCAGCAAATCAGAGGATTCCCAGAAAGGGGCGCCTGTGGTAAGGGCAAGGGGAGCCCCGGGGGGAAAGTGTCAGGAGCGGGGGGCCAGCAGGGGACCCCAAAGCGGCAGCTGGGAATCAGGGCCAGCCTCCACACCAGAGCGCAGCGAGGGAGGGGGAGGGTCCAGTGTGTCAGAGGGAGCAGCTCCGGCGACAGAGAAAGGGGAGGGATCAGAGCAAGCCGTTCTCCCGGAAGGGGAGGAAAGCAGTGAGGGGAGTAGCATAACTGTCAAAAGGAAGGTCAGAAGTTGGGCGCGCGCGCCAAGTTCAAATGAGGAGGCGCGCGGGAGAACAGGGAGCCCGGAGGAGGAGGGGCCAGGACCCAAAGCCCGCAGGAGGGGGCAGGAGCAGTCTGGAGACTCCGCTTCAGGAGAAAGCAGGAGGGGAGGAACCCCGACGGGCAGAAAGACCCTGCGGAAAAGGAAAGAGAGAAAGAGGTGGGGCAGCGTTAGCTTATTAAACTGGTGTAGGGGTGGGACTGATTCAGAGGGGACTTCTAATGTCTAGGAGAAAGAGACGCGGGGCTGCACGCCTCGGTTGTGGAACCCATAATGAACTGCAATAAACACCCTTGTATATAAGAAGAGCTTGGCGTTGGTCTTTTGTGAGCTGAGACCTGAGGCAGCCCTGACAACACCAAACTGGGAGGGGTGGCTAACACCCCAGAGGACAGGATCACACTTCAAAACGACCTTGACAGATTAGAAAACTGGGCCAAAACAAACAAGATGAATTTTAACAGGGATAAATGTAAAGTATTGCACTTGGGCAAAAAAAATGAGAGGCACAAATACAAGATGGGTGACACCTGGCTTGAGAGCAGTACATGTGAAAAGGATCTAGGAGTCTTGGTTGACCACAAACTTGACATGAGCCAACAGTGTGACGCGGCAGCTAAAAAAGCCAATGCAATTCTGGGCCTCATCAATAGGAGTATAGCATCTAGATCAAGGGAAGTAATAGTGCCACTGTATTCTGCTCTGGTCAGACCTCACCTGGAGTACTGTGTCCAGTTCTGGGCACCACAATTCAAGAAGGACACTGACAAACTGGAACGTGTCCAGAGGAGGGCAACCAAAATGGTCAAAGGCCTGGAAACGATGCCTTATGAGGAACGGCTAAGGGAGCTGGGCATGTTTAGCCTGGAGAAGAGGAGGTTAAGGGGTGATATGATAGCCATGTTCAAATATATAAAAGGATGTCACATAGAGGAGGGAGAAAGGTTGTTTTCTGCTGCTCCAGAGAAGCGGACACGGAGCAATGGAGCCAAACTACAAGAAAGAAGATTCCACCTAAACATTAGGAAGAACTTCCTGACAGTAAGAGCTGTTCGACAGTGGAATTTGCTGCCAAGGAGTGTGGTGGAGTCTCCTACTTTGGAGGTCTTTAAGCAGAGGCTTGACAACCATATGTCAGGAGTGCTCTGATGGTGTTTCCTGCTTGGCAGGGGGTTGGACTCGATGGCCCTTGTGGTCTCTTCCAACTCTATGATTCTATGATTCTATGCGCCTGCTGGATGTCGAGGTTAGTTTCTCGACGGCCAGACATCCAGAAACCACGGACAAGCAGAGAGAGCTAACAGCATACTTCAACAATATCTACGCTGCTACGTCAACGAGAGGGAGAATGATTGGGTGGACAACTTAGCGCTGGCTGAGTTTGCATACAATAACGCAGAACATGTGTCCACAGGGATGAGTCCGTTTATGGCGAATTACGGGTGTCACCCCAGGGCTTTCCCAGGGGAAGGGGAGGGAAGTTGGAGTGTTCCTGCAGCTGAAAAATTTGTGGAAGAGATGGAGGCTTTACACCAACAGCTTAAGCTAAACCTGGAAAGGGCCAAGGAAGAGTACAAGAGGCAGGCAGACAAGCACCGCAGAGAGGGAGAAACCATTAGAGTGGGGGACCGGTTGTGGTTGTCTACCAAAGGGTTACCTTTCAAAGGAGGGTGCAAGAAACTACGGCCAAAGAGACTGGGACCGTTCGAAGTAGCCCAGCAAGTTAACCCGGTGGCCTTTAGGCTCAAATTGCCATCTCACATGAAACTGCACCCCGTGTTCCATAGGTCCTTACTCTCACTGTTCAGGGAGGGGAGGGAATTTCTGGGTCAGCAAAGTGAAACACCCTTGCATCCACAGATGGAGGAAAGGGAACTCAGTGGCCATGCAGCTGAAATTCTCGATTCCAAGTGGAGAGGGGGGCGAGTGGAATATTTGGTGGCGTGGGAGGGGGAGTCAGAAGCGGAAAACACATGGGTCACAGCAGAAGAGATTAGGGATGAGTATCTGCAGGAGGAGTTTCATAGCAGGTATCCGAGAAAGCCCAAACCACCAGAGAGATTCTGGGGGGAGCAATTTGGCACCACCGATGAAGAGGAAGAGTTTGAGGGTTTTCCCGCCTCCGACCAGGAGGAAGGGGAATTATCCGAAGAAGAATCCGACTGGGGAGATTGGGGAGAGAGGAGAGACAGCAGCAAATGGAGAGGGATGTTTGAATCATCAGATGGACGGGAGAGTTCCTTCCGGGGGCTTCCTGCATCACCGTCCGAGGAAAGGACGGGGGAGGGGGAGGGGGAGGGCCCTGGGAGTGAAGTGGATGTCAGGGAACTGACATCAGAGCATAGTGGAGAGGCGAGGCTCCCAGATTCTGCAGGAGAGGGGACTAGTAAGGGAAGAGAGAGAACGTCCTCTGGGGAAAGAAGTCCAGGTGACACCAGGAAGAAGGGAGAGGCAGAGAGCAGTTTGGAGGGGAGGCTCCGAGACTCTTCCAGTGAAGTCAGTGGGGAGGGTGGAGGACCACCACTCGGCACGCCCACTCTGCGCAGAAGGCTTCCGCGCAGAGAGGTGAGGCGAAGGTTGTCCGTTAAGGAATTCTTATGCTGGAGGAAATTTAGGAGACGCTCACTCACGGATTCTGCTAGCGACTGAGCAGCAGCGCCAAGGCTGCTCAGTCAGGGAAAGACACAACCGACCCTAAGCAGTTTGGAACAGCTAGAGGTTTACACACAAGCAACCCCAATTCCCGTGACAGCAATTCGTGAGTCCCTTACGTTGCTTGTGTGCAAGAGGACCGGGGTACAATCATGAGTCAAACCGGAGGAGCCGGCGCAGGAGAGGGGGCCAAAGGCGGACAGAGTCTGGAGGAGAGAAACCGAGACTTGGAGCAGCAACTGGCTCTACTAGCGGCGCGGCTGGATGAAAGGAGGACACATGATGCCCAGGGGAAGATTACCCCCATCTCAAGAAAGGTACCGGGACTTGTGCAGAAGTTTGGGGGCAACCCCAGAGATTATAACGCTTTTAAGACAGAAGTGCAGTATGCGCTGGAGCTGTAGTACGATGACTTTGCCCACGATGGGGGAAGAGTCGCTTTCGTGGTGGGGCACCTGGAGGGGCGGGCCAGAGATTGGGTTCGACCCTTAATGGCAGCGGAGAACGCGGCCTTGAAGGACCTGAGAAAGTTTTTTAGCGCGATGGATCACATGTTCTCGAGCGATGTTGAACTGAGCGTGACGCGCAAAGAACTGATGGGGTGCAAACAAGGAAACCAGTCAGTGAGAGAGTACTGGTTGAGATTTGCTATGCTGATCCATAAACTTGGGTGGGATCTGAGTTCGGAACCTATTCAAATGTTGTTTGAGGAGGGCTTATCCCCTTGGGTGAGAGACGAACTTTCCCGCTCACCCTGCCCGGAATCGATGGACCAGCTGACCAAGTTGGCGCTCGCTGTAGGAGTCCGACAAGAGACGCGCGCTCTGGAAAGGCGGGAAGGGAGAGCAGAGCGTTGGCATGACAACTGCATTCCAGACATGCCAGCGTCTACTGTGCCACCCGAGGAGCCAATGGAGATTGGAGAAGCGAGCGTGCGCGGGTTTTCAAACTCCAGCGAGGCGCGTAAGAAGGAGGGGAAAACCAGTAAGAGGTGTTTCCGCGGACTTCCGGGTTGACGCGATCTGGAAATGGCGGATTCCCTCCGAGCTGCGGAGGGAATCGGCTCTACCGAGGATGGGTCTTTGCCGCGCCGGCGACGCGGGGACCCTTAAAAACCGCAGGCGCGGAAGCCTGCGGACTGAAGACTCGGCGGGTGCCTTAAGCGCCCCCCCTGATTCGCAAAGAGCCTTTTTAAAGGCTGCGGAGGGGATACGGGGGTGGCGTGGCACTGAGAGTCGATCACTACCTTGGTAGAGCGAAGCCGCGAGCCATAACCAGAGAGCGCCGACTTCCTTCCTTGAAAATCTGGACTGAAAGAACTACCCGTGAGTAAGACGGATTGGGACTTTAAAAAATTTTACCTTGAATTAGAGACGACCGGGGTGTGTGTTAAAAGGAAGTCCGCACCCCCCCCCTTGCAGAAGATCTAAGCAACGACATAAGAGCTAAGCTGGAGAGCCTACCCTTGGTGGGGTGAGTTAAAAAGGACATTAACTTCCAAGATTTAACTAAAGGAAATTTTGGGCTGGAGAGTGGAGTTTTGGAAACCCTCCTTTTGCTTTAAACAACCCCCCCTCCCGGGCTCAGGAATGTCCTGCCTTTGTGCCTGTGTAAGAGCTGCGGAGTTTGACAGCTGTCAAAGCTGCCAAACGGGCGGTTTAAAGTGAGAAATTGTCATTTAAGATCCCTCTGGACTAAGACGAGTTATAATTGAGCTAAAACTGTTGGAAACAAAGTAATAACAATCAGTTAAAGGATTGTTGGTGAAAAGGCAACTAAGTAACCAGATTCCCCCTAGGGGGAATTCTGTGAAACTACAATGGATACAATGGCTGTGGAAGGAAAGTTACTAGTGGAAATCGAAAGGATGTTTCAATTGGTGGGAATCTTACAGGAGCAGAGCTTGGCCATGAATAAACAACTTGAGACTATGACCTTGGGAACAGGCAACTCTGCTCTTTGTATTGAGGACCTCAATGAGAAAGAATCCACAGCTGATTGGGAAACAATATCTACAGAGCTGGAAGAGACTAAACAACAAGAAAAAGAAGAAGTAATCCTGGGAAGCAACAACCAAAAGTTGACATCTGTGGAATACAAGCAAGGAGACGCTGGGAACATATCCACCACAAGTCTGCGAAAGATACAGAAGAAGAAGGAGGAGGTCCCAAGACAAAATGGAATACAGGAATTTAAAACAAAGAAATATGATTGGGGCCTCCGTTTGGACTTAGACTTTGAAGAGATAGACTTTGTGGAAATTCTTCAGCAGCTACCTTTGAATCTTCTTGTGGGAAGAGGATATATTTTGATGGTGAAAGAACTTTTCCCAGATCCGACGACTGACATAAAGGACTACCAACAGGACAGGCGGAGAGGGACGGAAAGAGATTTGAAAGCCTCGGACGTGAGGAACCCAGGCTGAGAATCTCGAATTTGGATTTTTATTGGGAAGGGACAAAAACCGGGGATGGGAGGGAGGGAAGAAGAGATTCTTAAAAACTCTTAAGACTTTTAGGTTTGGTTAAGATGACTCTTAATCTAAGATAAAATGAAAATCGATGGAAGAGAACTTAAGTCCAACTTATGAAAATCAATTTTTATTATAAAAAAGGTAATAAGATGAATAAGATTGTTAAGAGGAGAAATATCAACTTGCTGATATAATCTTGAAACTGGGATGCACGAGGGGAGGTGGGGGGAAGTCAGGGAACAAGGTTATGAAACGGGGATTTGCTGATTCTATACATGTTTTTGGTCTTTTGTTTTTTCTTTGTGTATGTTTTGTCTATATAAAAGCAGAAAACCAAATAAAAATTTTATAAAAAAAAAAAAAACCAGTAAGAGGTGTTTCCTATGGCAGCAGCCGGGACATTTTGCCAGAGCCTGCCCTCAGAGGAAGGCGTGGCAAGGAATGGCGGGGGCAGTGGGGAGTGAGGCGGGAAAAAAAGAGGCACCGGGAAACGGCCGTGCTTGGCTGCAGGAAGGAGGGCACAGCAGCCAGGCGAGCAACCAGTAGAAGTGCCCAAACCAGACCCTCCCCGAGCAGCCATCGTCATAGAGGTGGTGCTAGAACTCCCAAACGGACACCCCATCAAAGTGAAGGCGCTGCTGGATTCAGGCAGCTCTTGCAACTTCTTTAGCAAGGATTTTGCGCTAGAACACCAGCTACAGGTGGTGCCTCTAGAACATCCCCTGCAAGTAACCACGATTGATGGGAGAGAACTTTTGGGAGGGGAAGTAACCAACCAGACCCCTCCCATGAAAATGACAGTTCCCAGACACACTGAGACCATTGCCTTTCACGTAGCCACCTTAGCAGGACCACCCATCATACTGGGAATGAGTTGGCTGGCACTGCACGACCCAGTAGTAGGGTGGCACCAGCGGACAGTCACCTTTGGGTCAGCTCACTGCGTAGAGCATTGCCACGGAGGGGAAACCTCGAGGATGGCAGTAGCCAGGGTGGCAGGGATGGTGGTGGGAGAAAAGGGGAGGCTACCACCTCAGTATGCAGACCTGGAAGAAGTCTTCAGCGAGAGAGAGGCGGATAGACTACCCCCTCACTGGCCCTTTGACTGTCAGATCAACCTACTCCCAGGGGCTCAGTTACCAGTGGGTAAGCTGTACGCCATGTCAGACAGGGAGATGCAGGAGTTGCGGAAGTTCATTGACAAGAATCTGAAGAGGGGCTTTATACGTGAATCAAGGGTGGTGGGGGCAGTCCAGTGTTCTTTGTGGACAAAAGAGACTCCAAAGAGCCCCGCTTGGTCGTAGATTACAGGTCCGTGAACCGGGTGTCGGAACCGGTGACCTTCCCAATGCCCAGGATTGATGACATTTTGGCCAGGGTAAGGAAAGGGAAGGTTTTTACCAAGTTGGACCTTCGGGGGGCGTATAATTTGATAAGGATGAGGGAGGGGGATGAATGGAAAACCACCATGTTCACCCCTCTGGGGGCCTTTGTGTATCTCGTTATGCCCTTCGGATGACAATCGGGATCCAGCACATTTCAAGCTTCCATGCACCAGGTGCTGGGGTCCCTGCTGTACAAGAATTGTGTGGCCTTCCTGGACGACGTACTTATCTACTCAGAGAACGAGGAGCAGCATGTGAAAGATGTCAGGGAAGTGCTGAAAAGGCTGCAGGAGCATCAGCTGTGGGTCAAACTGGAGAAATGCCAATTCCATGCACGAGAGGTGGAGTTCCTGGGCTACAGGTTGTCAGACAAAGGTCTGGCAATGGACCCAGGCAAGGTGCAGGCCGTGCTAGAATGGAAGCCTCCCAAGAACCGGAAGGACGTGCAGAGGTTCTTGGGGTTTGCAAATTTCTACAGGAAGTTCATCAATAACTTCGCCCATCTAACGGCACCCATAACGGATTGTCTCAGCAGCAAGAAGAAGTTCGAATGGACGGAGGAGGCCCAGCGTTCCTTTGAAAAGCTTAAGAGGGCGTTTGCGTCGGAAGAGCAGCTCCTGCACGTGGATCTGCGGAAGCCGATAAGGCTAGAGACGGATGCGCCAGACAGAGCTGTAGGGGGGATATTGCTTCAGCAGGGAAATGGGGAGTGGAAACCGTGTGCCTTCTTTTCCAGGAAGCTTAACAAGTCGGAGCAAAACTACACAGTGTACGATCGAGAACTGCTGGCAATTCACGAGGCTTTTCGACGGTGGCGACATTTTCTCATAGGCGCACAGCACAAAGTCCAGGTGTGTACTGACCACAAGAACCTGGAGTATTGGAGAACGGCAAGAGTGCTCAACCAACGACAGGTGCGGGGGGCTCAAGAGTTTTCCAAGTTTAATTTTGAAATTAGGTACGTGCCTGGGAAGGAAAATGTCAGAGCAGACGCCCTCTCTCGCAAGCCTGAATACGAGGAAGGGGAGGGAGGACCAGAAGCACGTTATGTCATACCCGAGGACAGGTGTGTGGGGGGGGAGTGTTCGTAGGGAGGCAAGAGCTGGCCGGTCTGACGAGGGATGATCAGTATGCACAAACCAAGATCCGGGAAATTGGTATCACTGGGGAAACTCAGGGGGGGGGGTTCGAAGTAAAGGACGGGGCACTGTACTATAAGGGTGCATTGTACATACCTGAGGGGGATTTGAGGAGCAGAATACTCAAGCAATTGCATGACAACCCCACGGCAGGACATTTTGGACAACATAAGACAATGCTACTGGTCACCAGGCAGTTTTGGTGGCCACGGGTGAGGGAAGATGTGAAGGAGTACGTACGTGGGTGCCAGTGCTGCCAGAGAGCGAAGGGGGAGAGGACAGCACCTGCGGGGTTACTGGAGCCCTTACCCACACCAGAGAGGCCATGGGAGGTGGTATCAATTGACTTTATGACGGATTTACCAAAAGCCAGGGGGAAAACGGCAGTAATGGTGGTAGTTGACTTGATGACCAAAATGTGCCATTTTATTGCGTGCTCGCATGCGGTGACTGCAGAAGAAACAGCAAAGCTGTTTGTAGAGCATGTTTTCAGGTTGCATGGCGCCCCCTTGAGGATTTTATCCGACAGAGGACGGCAATTCACGACCAGATTCTGGAGGAAGCTTATGAGTCTGCTGGACGTCGAGGTTGGGTTCTCAACGGCCAGACATCCCGAAACCAACGGACAAGCAGAGAGAGCGAACAGCGTACTTCAACAATATCTACGCTGCTACGTCAGCGAGAGGGAGAAGGATTGGGTGGACAACTTAGCGTTGGCTGAGTTTGCATACAATAACGCAGAACATGTGTCTACAGGGATGAGTCCGTTTATGGCGAATTACGGGTGTCACCCCAGGGCTTTCCCAGGGGAAGGGGAGGGAAGTTGGAGTGTTCCCACAGCTGAAAAATTTGTGGAAGAGATGGAGGCTTTACACCAACATCTTAAGTTAAACCTGGAAAGGGCCAAGGAAGAGTACAAGAGGCAGGCTGACAAGCACCGCAGGGAGGGAGAAACCATAAGAGTGGGAGACCAGGTGTGCTTGTCTACCAAAGGGTTACCGTTCAAAGGAGGGTGCAAGAAGCTACGGCCAAAGAGACTGGGACCGTTCGAAGTAGCCCAGCAAGTTAACCCGGTGGCCTTTAGACTCAAATTGCCATCTCACATGAAACTGCACCCCGTGTTCCACAGGTCCTTACTCTCACCGTTCAGGGAAGGGAGGGAATTTCTGGGTCAGCGAAGTGAAACACCCTTGCATCCACAGATGGAGGAAAGGGAACTCAGTGACCATGCAGCTGAAATTCTCGATTCCAGGTGGAAAGGGGGGCGAGTGGAGTATTTGGTGGCGTGGGAGGGGGAGCCAGCAGAGGAAAATGCATGGGTCCCAGCAGAAGAGATTAGGAATGAGTATCTGCAGGAGGAGTTTCATAGCAGGTTTCCGAGAAAGGTTTCCGAGAGGTTCTGGGGGGAGCGATTGGGCACCACCGATGAAGAGGAAGATTTTGAGGGTTTTCCCGCCTCCGAAGAGGAGGAAGGGGAAGTGTCAGAAGAAGAATCCGACTGGGGAGATTGGGGAGAGAGAAGAGACAGCAGCAAATGGAGAGGGGTGTTTGAATCATCAGATGGAGGGGAGAGTTCCTTCCGGGGGTTTCCTGCATCACCGTCCGAGGAAAGGACGGGGGAGGGGGAGGGCCCTGGGAGGGAGGTGGATGTCAGGGAACTGACATCAGAGCAGAGGGGAGAAGCGAGGCTCCGGGACTCTGCAGGAGAGGGGACGAGTAAGGGAAGAGAGAGAACGTCATCTGGGGAAGGAAGTCCAGGGGACACCAGGAAGAAGGGAGAGGCGGAGAGCAGCTCGGAGGTGAGGCTCCGAGACTCTTCCAGTGAAGTCAGTGAGGAGAGTGGAGGACCACCACTCAGAACGCCCACTCTGCGCATAAGGCTTCCGCGCAGAGATGCGAGGCGGAGGTTGTCCGTTAAGGAATTCTTATGCTGGAGGAAATTTAGGAGACACCCATTCACGGATTCTGCTAGCGACTGAGCAGCAGCGCCAAGGCTGCTCAGTCAGGGAAAGACACAACCGACCCTAAGCAGTTTGGAACAGCTAGAGGTTTACACACAAGCAACCCCAAATCCCGTGACAACGAATAAGCTTTGATTGGGCTTTTTTCAATTCGCATGGTGTTATTTCGGTGTGCACCAGAATCACCCCCAACCAAAGCAAAAATGCCTTTTGTTTCCATCTACATAAAAAGAAGATGATAAAGCTCTGATTGGGCTTATTTCAAATTGGTGTTTTTGGGGTTAGAATGCACATTCACACAAAAATCGCAGAAATGTTTGTTACCAGCCCAAATCAAGCATAGGTGTTTTGGTTCCATCTCAATAGAAAAAGGACGAATAAGCTTCGATTGCTCTTTCGGTGTTCATTCACCCACAAATAGCAAAGCGGTGTAATAAGCCTAAACAAAGCCAAACAGGTTGTTTTGGTTTTGAACTACATAGAAAGAAGAATCTTGGATTGTGCTTACTTCATGTCGTGTTCTTTGCTGTTAATGCACATTGACACAGAAATCGCAGTGTGTGCAATGAGACCAAAATAACACAACACCATCTTTTCGCTTCCATATGCGTAGAAAGAAGTCGAATAAGCTTTGATTGGGCGTTTTTCAATTCGCGTGGTGTTATTTGGGTGTACGCCAGAATCAGCCCAAACGAAAGCAAATAGGTATTTTGGGTTCCATCTACATAAAAAGAAGATGATAAAGCTCTGATTGGGCTTATTTCAAATTGGTGTTTTGGGGATTAGAATGCACATTCACCCAAAAATCGCAGAGTGACATGTTTATTATCAGCCCAAATCAAGCATAGGTGTTTTGGTTCCATCTCAATAGAAAAAGGACGAATAAGCTTCGATTGCTCTTTCGGTGTTCATTCACCCACAAATAGCAAAGCGAAGTGTAATAAGCCTAAAGAAAGCCAAACAGGTTGTTTTGGTTTCCAACTACATAGAAAGAAGAATCTTGGATTGCGCTTACTTCATGTTGTGTTCTTTGCTGTTAATGCACATTGACACAGAAATCGCAAAGTGTGTGCAATGAGACCAAAATAACATAACACCATTTTTTCGCTTCCATATGCGTAGGAAGACGACGAATAAGGTTTGACTGGGCTTTTTTCAATTCGCATGGTGTTATTTGGGTGTGCGCCAGAATCACCCCAAACGAAAGCAAATAGGTGTTTTGGGTTCCATCTACATAAAAAGAAGATGATAAAGCTCTGGTTGACCTTATTTCAAATTGGTGTTTTGGGGATTAGAATGCACATTCAACCAAAAATCGGAGAAATGTTTGTTACCAGCCCAAATCAAGCATAGGTAAACATATGGTAACATCTCAATAGAAAAAGGATGAATAAGCTTCGATTGCTCTTTCGGTGTTCATTCACCCACAAATAGTGTGGCTTGATGATGCAGTCCGGCACGTTTCCCTGCGCCACACTGGACTCCTGAAACAAGAATCACACACAGAGAAACCACTCCCGTATGTGAACATAACCACGCCTCAGAATGTGAGACGTCACTCAGAACTGTTTAACCCTGTAAGTTCTGATTCTCTTCACACCCCCTCTCGTCTCGCATCCTGAGGGAAACTGTGAACACACATCTACAGACCTCTTTGAGTTCAACTCCCTTCCCATTGCCTCTTGCCCCCTTCTGGCATCTGTCTCAGGCAACTGTTGAACCTCCTCAAAACTCCCAGGTTCGCACTGCGCGAAACCAACCCATGCGCTGGTGACCTGAAACCTCTCAGGTGGCACCCCCTTTGTTGTGCGTGCGGATCGTCTGAGCACAGTCTCAGGTGCTCCTCCTGACCCACTGGGGCCAGCAAGTGTGTCTTCTACATCTGAAGACTCCCCCTCTGACTTACTGCGTCTTCGGGCCTTCTGCACTTTGCTAACAGGAGATGAAGGCTCACTCTTGGGCTCTCTTTTAACAACCTGTGGAGAAACCCAACCCTGTTCTTGACTCTGTTCAGAGACCTGGTCCTCAGCAACAGGTTCAGCCTCTGGCTCTCCCTCCTCCTCAGAATCAGACAGACATTCTGAGAGAACATCAGGACCCTCATTGAGTCTTGACCAACCATTCTGTTCACAGAACTCAGCATGTTTGCTGATCAGAAGCTTGGTCTGATCACCTTCTTGATATGCAAACCTCCACCCCTTTGTCGCAGGCTCATATCCACAGAAGATCATTTTCTGGAACCTCGGATCACCTTCCTTCTGTTGGGCCTTTGGCACAAGCACCCAGGCTTCGCAACCAAACACACGGAAGAAATGCACCTGCGGTTTTTTCCGGTGCAACAAGAAAAACGGTGTGTCACCTATAACCGAGTTATAGGACCTATTCATCGTAAAGTTGGCAGCCCTCCAAGCCTCGCTCCAAAAGCTCTGAGGCAAACCGGAGTCACACAGTAGAACCTCAGCAGCTTGAGCGAGAGCTCTACTCTTGTGCACTGCCACGCCCCTCTCCTTGGGAGAAGTAGCACCCGTCACCCTGTGACGTATTCCCTTCTGGCTGAAAAACCTCTGCAGAGCAGACCCAGTAAACTCTTCCCCTCGGTCGCTCTTGAACCCCTGAACCTTGTTGGAGAACCGTAGTTCCACTTCCGCAACCCAGTCTTTAATCAGTTGCGCTGCCTCGCCATGCCGCTTCAACGAGAAAGACCAGCCATTTTGGCTAAAATCATCTGTCAGCGTCAGCACAAACCTGGCCCCGCCCAGACTCAGACTTTGCATGGGACCACAAAGGTCTATGTGCACAAGCTCAAAAGGTTTTGTGGTTACCCTCTTACTTCTGAGATAACTGCACCTTTGTACCTTTCCCTTCTGCATGCCCTACAATCTAGGGATTTACCACATGCTTTCAGTTTGCAACCTTTCGTGCATCTGAGCAACTTCTGGACATCTTCCAAACTGCTGTGCGACATTCTCCTGTGCCACAAGTGAACACAAGAATCATGAATGGGAACACTAGCACACTTCGCCTGTGCTGTCTCGGCGTCTCCCTTACCCTCCAGAGGTGTCTCCAGAACAAATAGGTTGTTCTGACATGCAACACTGACCAGTTGTCTCCCACCCCTGGAAATGGAACAGACATCATTTTCAAAGCAAACCTTATAACCCTCCTTTACAAGAGCAGGTACAGATAAAAGACAACAATGCATCTCTGGCACAACGTAGACTTCCAGCTCCGCCTGTAAAAAAGAAACAAAAACATTTCCCACATTAGACAAAGGCCTCTGTGACCCATCAGCAAAAATAACAGTTTTCCCAGCTGAAACAGCTCTGCAGTTCCGCATTCCGCCACTAGGTGGTGGCTTCAGGTGATGGCTGGCTCCTGAGTCGATGACCCAGCGCATCACTTTGTCCTCACTGGAGTTGTTCCGTAGCGTTGCCATGGAGGCAGTTAGGTGATAAGAACCGTCTTCACTCCCTGAGTCACGTCCTCCCTTCGCTTTCCCACGCTGGCCTCCTCTCCTGGACTGGCTGCCATGGAAACCTGGCTGACTGCCATGGGAAACGACCTTGGAGACATCCTGCCCGGCCTCTCTGGCTCTCTGCGGACAGGAACGACGCAGATGGTCAACAGACTCACAGACAAAACATCGACGAATGGGAAAAGCCTGAACCGTGTCTTCTGCTGGCTTGGCCCCCCTTCTCTTACAACTTGCAGGGCTCTCTGTGCCAGTTCGGCCCTCTCTTCTCACGGGACTCCCAGGACGCTTTCCTGCACCCCCTCTGGTGGGTAAAGGGCTCCCAGCACTTGGCCTCTTTCCAGGCTCCTCACACAGACACGTTGCAGCATCCACACAGCCCCCAGACTCTGCAAAAGCAACAGTAGCAGCAGCAGCAACAGCAGCAACAGTAACAGTAACAGTCCCTTCGCCCCCCTGTGGGGCCTCCCAGCTCCTCCCAGCTGTGTATCAGCTCTCAAGAAAATGGCCGGCGCCATCTTGCCTCTCCCCTCCGGATGCAGCCACTTCTCGGCCCTTGCTTCCCACTCCAGCTCCACAAGCTTCTTGGAGTGCTAGCCAAGCGGCCTCTGGCCTTCTTGCACCCAGGACAACAGGCACCAGATGAGCATCCACATTTTCTGCCAAAAAAGCAAGCACACTCTTCTCTTTTTTTTTATTTTTTTTAAAAATAATTTTAATTTTATTAGAAAAAAGATTCACGTTACATGTCAAACTTCAGATACATATAAACATGTCATTAAAAGGTATAAGAGAAGAAAAAAGAAAAAGCAAGCAAAAAACAGAAAATTACAAAAAAGAAATTCTTAAAAGAAAAAGGAGAGAAAAAAGAAAAAAAAGAAAAAGAGCGAAAAAACAAAAAGAGAAAAGGCAGCAAAAAACGGACAGACTTCCGTTCAACTTGGTCCAGGATTACACAATCATAAAAGAATATTTGCAGTAGAACTTGCAATGGTATTTAACATCGACGGTGTTAATTATCTTCTGCTGTTATGTTACTAATACCCATATTGTCCTCAACATAAATTAAAAATTTCTTCCACTCATCTTTAAGTTTCATAGTATTATTTTGCCTTAATTTCTGTGTTAATCTCGCTAATTCTATATATTGATATAATTTCACTTGCCACTCTCCGATCGTAGGCATGTCAGGGGATTTCCAATTTTGTGCAATTAGGATTCTCGCCGCGGCAGTCGCATATTGGAAAATGGTTTGATCTGATTTTTTTATTTCCTCACCAATCATACCTAAAAGAAACAACTCAGGTATCCTGGGGAAATTATATTTTAAAATTTTTTTCAGTTCATCATAAATCTTTCCCCAGAATTCCTTCACTGCCTCACAGGTCCACCAAATATGGAAAAAGGTCCCAACCTTCTCTTTGCATCTCCAACAACTATTATCGACAGTTTTATACATCTTTCCTAGCTTTACTGGGGTCAAATACCAGCGGTATATCATTTTCTCTAGGTTTTCTCGGAGTGTTGCACACGCTGTAAATTTTATACCCTTCCTCCAGAGTGTCTGCCATTTATTATAATCAATATTATATCCAAGGTCTTTATCCCACTTCACCATCGCGCCCTTCACCAAATCCTCTCTTGTATCCCATTCCAATAGTTGTTTATATAATTTGGAGAGGTGTTTATCATTACTCTCTAAGATTTCTGTCTGGAATCTTGATTTTTTATCACTCATCCCCTGTTTCTTGTGCTCACTCCACAATGCATTAATCTGGTGGAAGTGAAACCATTCTTTTATCTTGTCTTTCAACTCGTCATAAGACTTCACCTTCCAACCTTCTTCTGTCTTAGTTAGGAGGTCCTCATAGGTCCACCTTTCTCCCATCATATTCGGTTTTTTTATTTTGACAATATCCACTGGGGAGAGCCACCAAGGGGTTCTTTCTTCAATCAGTTTTTTATATCTATTCCACACCTCCAATAGTGAACCTCTAATTATGTGGTTAGAAAACCCTCTGTGTATCTCCCCTTTCCCCTGCCACAAATAGGCGTGCCACCCGAACCTAATATCAAAACCTTCCAGGTCCAATAAATCAGTGTTTCTGAGGGTGGCCCATTCCTTTAGCCAGCTTAAACAAGCTGCCTCATAGTATAACCTTAAATTCGGTACCCCAAATCCGCCCCTCTCTCTTGCATCTGTCAGGTATTTAAACCTTATCCTGGCTCTTTTCCCCTGCCAAATGAACTTAGTCAAAATTCTTTGCCAATTCCTAAAACGGGTGGTGCCTTTAATTATCGGGATATTTTGGAACAAAAACAATAATCTTGGGAGGATGCACATTTTAATCGCCGCCATCCTCCCTGTCCATGAAAGCTTCAGCCTCTGCCAGATGTCCAGATCTTTTTTTATTTCCTGCCAAATCTTATCATAATTATCTTCTACCAAATTTATATTTTTTGGAGACAGCCAAATTCCCAGATATTTTACCTTATTCACAATTTTTATACCGGTCCTTTGTTCCAATTGAATTTTGTCCTCAATAGCCAAATTCTTTGTTAAAATTTTTGTTTTCTTCCTATTTAGTCTAAATCCTGACAGTCTGCCGAATTCCTCTAATAATTCTATCACCTTACTTACACTATCCACTGGTTCTTCCAGGGATAGGACTAGGTCGTCGGCATATGCCTTTAGCTTAAGTTCTTTCTTTCCAATTCTTATCCCCTTCACACCCACTGCATCTCTTATTCTATTTGCAATAACTTCCAAAACCATTATGAAGAGCAGGGGGGATAAAGGGCAGCCCTGCCTTGTGCCTTTCCCAATCTTGAATGATTTAGTTAGGCTGTTGTTTACAATCAGCATAGCCTGTTGTTCCGAGTAAATTGCTTTGATTCCTTTCAAATAGGGACCTTCAATACCCGCCTTTTCCAAGCATAGTGATAAAAACTCCCAAGAGACATTATCAAAAGCCTTCTCGGCGTCTATAAAGATTAGTGCGGCTGGGATATCTATCCTTGTATCTAAGTATTCAATGATATTTAATATGTGACGCACATTATCTTTCTGGTGTCGATTAGGGAGGAATCCCGCTTGGTCTTTATGGATGTATTTCATTAATAGTTTCTTGAGTCTACTTGCCATTATATCGGCAAAGATCTTATAGTCGTTGTTAAGCAAAGAGATTGGCCTATAATTTTTTATATCAGTTTTCTCAGTTTCTGATTTTGGAACTAAAGTTATGAATGCCTCCTTCCAGGAGCCGGGGATTTTCCCTCCCTGGAGGATGTTATTGATAACATCTCTGAGTACTGGAGCAAGGAGTTCCTCTAGTGTTTTATAGTATTTTGAGGGCAAACCATCCGGCCCGGGGGCCTTTCCATTTTTCATCCTATTAATAGCTTCCTTCACTTCATCTACAGTAATTTCCTTATTTAATCGTATTCTGTCCTCTTCCGATATATATTTTCCTCTTTCCTGCTCCAAAAATCTTTCAATTTCTAATCTATCTTCAGTTCCTCTTTCATATAACTTTTCAAAGAACTGAACGAACCTCTTTTCTATTTCATCTGGGGCTTCTATGATGTTATCTTCCATTATTATTTTACTTATCACATTTTGCTTTTTCCTCTTTCTCAACTGCCACGCGAGTAACTTCCCCATTTTATTTGCCGATTCAAAAAACCTCTGCTTCATGTATTTGATTCTCCAATCTATTTCCTGGTTTAGTATAGCTGAATACTGGGCCTGTAGCACCTTTAAGGCACGAGTGGCCTCAACATCTGCTGGGTTTGTGGTCAGTTTCCTTTCGTAATTTCTCAGTTGTGTGAGGATTTCTTCTTTCTTTCGTTCTCTTAGTTTCCTCCTAAGGTTATTTTGTTGAATTAGAACACACTTTTGTTGAATTAGAACACACACTTTGTTGAATTAGAAGCACACTCTTCTCAACTTCACTTTGCTTTGCAGCTCTCTTAGCCTCTGCTTTCCCAGCTGCCTTCGGTATCGGCTGGACAACATCCCACAGCCGCTCCCCAACTAACAGCAGCTCTGCTTGAAAGCTCCACTCCAACCAAGTTTGGCTAGTCAGTTTCTGACATGGCAGCTTAAGCTCAAAGCCATGTTCCTGGAACTGAGACATTGCCTCCCTTCTGTTGGCTTTTCCAAAGGTACTCACTCAGCAGCCAAACTGGGCACTCCGGACGACGTGGCTCCTCAGCTCCCACTCCATCAGCCTCCTCCGATCTGCCTCAAATGTTAGGCAGGACTCTAGCTTGCTTTCACACACACCAGCACGACCTGGCAACAGCTTCAAAAGCTTGGCTGACTTCCATAACCTGTGGCTTGATGATGGAGTCTGGCACGTTTCCCTGCGCCACACTGGACTCCTGTGGGTAGCTCACTGTCAGCTTCCTTCAGCAGAGTCTCCGCAGTGGTAGAAAACTGTTGCAATGTGTGTGTAATAAATCAGACTGTACGCAGCCTTGTTGCTTATCTCCAACAGTCTTTAATCGTGTAGCAAAAACATCATAAATCAGCCAGGCGAAAGAGGGCATATCTTTCGCCTCTCGGTCAAACCGAAACAAGAATCACACACAGAGAAACCACTCCCGTATGTGAACATAACCACGCCTCAGAATGTGAGACGTCACTCAGAACTGTTTAACCCTGTAAGTTCTGATTCTCTTCACAAATAGCAAAGCGAAGTGTAATAAGCCTAAAGAAAGCTGAACAGGTTGTTTTGGTTTCCAACTACATAGAAAGAAGAATCTTGGATTGCGCTTACTTCATGTCGTGTTCTTTGCTGTTAATGCACATTGACACAGAAATCGCAAAGTGTGTGTGTAATGGGAATTGGGGTTGCTCGTGCGTAAAGGATGTTGAAGTTCTAGGCAACGTTGCCTGGCTAAACCTTTCCCTGGCTGGACAGCCCTTCCTCCATGGCTTTGTCAGTCGCTGGCAGAATCCGTCAGTGGGCGTTTCCTGAATTTCTTCCAACATAAAAATTCCTTGATGCCCAGTCTCCGCCTAGCCTCCCTGCGCAGAAGATTTCTGCGCAGAGTAGGCGTAGCCAGCGGAGGTACTGGACTCTCCCCGCTGGTCTCTGTGGAAGAGTCTTGGAGCCCTCTCTCCGAAGTCCTTCCCTGGTCCCCTTCCTCCCCAGTGTCACGCTGATAACCTTCCCCAAAGGGAGTGTTCTCTCTCCCTCTGCTGGTCCCTTCTCCTGCATGGTCGGGGAGCCTTACCTCCACTCTAGGCTCCGATGGCAGTTCCCTGACATCCACCTCCCCCCCAGAACCCCCCTCACCTCCGTCCCGTTCCTTTGGCCTAAGTTCCTCCCTTCCCTCTGACGGCGATGTGGGAAATCCCCGGAAGGAGCTACCCCCATCCTCTGAAGATTCAAACATAGCTCTCCACCTGCTGCTATCTCTTCGTACCAGATCACCCTCCCAGTCTGATTCCTCACCCTCCGATTCCTCTCCTTCCTCCTTGTCGGAGGCCGGAAACCCCACAAACTTTTCTTCCTCATCTGTAGTGCCAAATTGCTCCTCCCAGAACCTCGCTACCGGTTTGGGCTTCCTTGGGAACCTGCTGTGAAACTCTCCCCTGAGATCCTCATCCCTGATGGTCTCCGCAGGAACCCACGTGTTTTCCGACTCAGGTTCCCCCTCCCAAGCCACCAAATACTCCACTTCCCCTCCTCTCATTCTTGAATCAAGTATTTCCGTGGCTTGACTGCTGAGTTCCCTCTCCTCTATGCGTGGGTGAGTGGGGACCTCTCTCTCTCGCCCCGGAAATTCCAGCCCCTCCCTGTACAGAGAGTAGGGACCTATGGAACACCGGGTGTAGTTTCATACTGGTCGGCAACTTGAGCTTGATTGACCTGCTGGGTTACCTCGAAAGGTACCAGCCGCCTGGGCCGCAACTTCTTGCACCTTCTTACACCCTCCCTTGAAAGGTAACCCCTGGGTTGACAACCACACCTGGTTTCTCCTTCCCTGCGGTGCTTGTCTGCCTGCCTCTTATACACTTCCTTGGCCCTTTCCAAGTTCATTTTAAGTTGTTGGTGTAAGGCTTCCATTTCTTCCACAAACTGCTCTGCTGCTGGCACACTCCACCTCTCCTCCCCACCCCCTGGGAAAGCCCTGGGATGACACCCGTAATTGGCCATGAACGGGCTCATCCCCGTGGACACGTGTTCCGCGTTATTGTACGCAAATTCTGCCAGCCCCAGTTTATCCACCCAGTCGTTCTGCCTCTCGCTGACATAGCAGCGTAGATATTGTTGGAGTATACTGTTCGCTCTTTCCGCTTGCCCGTTGGTCTCTGGGTGTCTGGCCGTCAAGAAGCTCACCTTGACTTCCAGCAAGCTCATGAGCTTCCTCCAGAACTGGGAAGTAAATTGCTTCCCTCGGTCGGACAAAACCCTCAAGGGGGCACCATGCAGTCTGAAGATGTGATCCACAAACAGCCGGGCAGTTTCCTCTGCCGTCACCGCATGCGAGCAAGCGATAAAATGGCACATTTTTGTTAACAGGTCAACAACCATCATGACAGCTGTTTTCCTTCTCGATTTGGGCAAATCTGTCATAAAATCTATGGACACCACCTCCCATGGTTTTCCCGGTGTGGGTCAAGGTTCCAGTAGTCCTGCGGGCGCCCCCCTCTCCCCCTTTGCTCGCTGGTAGCAGTCACACCCTCGTACGTACTCCCGTACATCTTCCCTCACCCTTGGCCACCAGAACTGCCTGGTGACCAGCAACATGGTCTTGTGTTGACCGAAATGCCCCGCCGTCGGGTTATCATGGAGTTGTTTGAGTACCCTTCTCCTCAAGTCATCCCCTGGTACATATAGTGCTCCCCTGTAATATAGTACCCCATCTTTCTCCTCAAACCCCCCATGGTTTCCCCCCGTGCCTCTGAGTTCCCAGATTTTCGTTTGGGCGAACTCGTCGTCCCTCGTCAGTCCTACTAGTTGTCGTGTCTCAACTAACACTCCCCCCCACACCCATCGGTTCTCGGGAATCACATGTCGTGCTTCTGGAGGTCCTTCTCCTTCCAGATACTCCGGCTTCCGGGAGAGGGCGTCTGCTCTGACGTTTTCCTCTCCCGGCACGTATCGAATCTCAAAGAAAAACTTGGAGAATTCTTGAGCCCACCGCACCTGTCCTTGGTTGAGTACTCGTGCAGTCCTCCAGTACTCTAGGTTCTTATGGTCCGTGCACACCTGGATCTTGTGCTGCGCCCCTATTAACAAATGTTTCCAGCGCCTAAAGGCTTCATAAATAGCCAGCAGTTCTTGATCATACACTGTGTAGTTTTGCTCAGACTTGCTCAGCTTCCTCGAGAAGAATGCGCACGGCCTCCAGCTGGACTTGTCTCCCAGCTGGAGAAGCACCGCCCCTACCGCTCTGTCTGACGCGTCTGTCTCCAACCTCATTGGCTTCTGCAGATCCACGTGCAATAGGTGCTCTTCCAAAGCAAACGCCTTTTTTAGCTTTTCGAAAGATTGCTGTGCCTCTTCTGTCCAGACGAACTTCCTTTTGCTACTGAGACAATCGGTGATGGGTGCTGTTCCTCATAAGGCATCGTTTCCAGGCCTTTGACCATTTTGGTTGCCCTCCTCTGAACACGTTCCAGTTTGTCAGTGTCCTTCTTGAACTGTGGTGCCAAGAACTGGACACAGTACTCCAGGTGTGGTCTGACCAGAGCAGAATACAGTGGCACTATTACTTCCCTTGATCTAGATGCTATACTCCTATTGATGCAGCCCAGAATTGCATTGGCTTTTTTAGCTGCCGCGTCACACTGTTGGCTCATGTCAAGTTTGTGGTCAACCAAGACTCCTAGATCCTTTTTACATGTACTGCTCTCAAGCCAGGTGTCCCCCATCTTGTATTTGTGCCTCTCATTTTTTTTGCCCAAGTGCAATACTTTACATTTCTCCCTGTTAAAATTCATCTTGTTTGTTTTTGCCCAGTTCTCTAATCTGTCAAGGTCGTTTTGAAGTGTGATCCTGTCCTCTGGGGTTTTAGCCACCCCTCCCAGTTTGGTGTGATCTGCAAATTTGATCAGGATGCCTTGAGTCCATCATCCAAGTCGTTGATAAAGATGTTGAATAAGACCGGGCCCAAGACAGAACCCTGTGGCACCCCACTAGTCACTCTTCTCCATCTTTTCGCTTCCATATGCATAGAAAGAAGACATATAAGCTTTGATTGGGTTTTTTTCAATTCACATGGTGTTATTTGGGTGTGCGGCAGAATCACCAAAAACCAAAGCAAAAAGGTATTTTGGGTTCCATCTACATAAAAAGAAGATGATAAAGCTCTGATTGTGCTTATTTCGAATTGGTGTTTTCGGGGATAGAATGCACATTCACCCCAAAATCTCAGAAATGTTTGTTACCAGCCCACATCAAGCATAGGTGTTTTGCTTCACTCTCAGTAGAAAAAGGACGAATAAGCTTCGCTTGCTCTTTCGGTGTTCATTCACCCACAAATAGCAAAGCGGTGTAATAAGCCTAAACAAAGCCAAACAGGTTGTTTTGGGTTCCAGCTATATAGAAAGAAGAATCTTGGATTGCGCTTATTTCATGTCATCTTCTATGGTGTTCATGCACATTGACCCAGAAATCGCAAAGTGTGTGTAATGAGACCAATATAACACAACACCGTCTTCTCGCTTCCATATGCATACAAAGAAGACGAGTAAGCTTTGATTGGACTTATTTCAATTCGCATGGTGTTTTTTGGGTGTGCACCAGAATCACCTGCAACCAAAGCAAAAAGGTGTTTTGGGTTCCATCAACATAAAAAAAAGATGATAAAGCTCTGATTGGGGTAATTTCAAATTAATGTTTTTGGGGTTAGAATGCACATTCACCCAAAATCGCAGAGTGACATGTTTTTTATCAGCGCAAATCAAGCATAGGTGTTTTGGTTCCATCTGAATAGAAAGAGGACGAATAAGCTTGGATTGTTCTTTCGGTGGTCATTCAACCCAACCCTAACCCTAACCCTAACCCTAACCCTAACCCTCACCCTCACCCTCACCCTCACCCTCACCCTCACCCTCACCCTCACCCTATCCTAACCCTAACCTTAACCCCAGCAAAGCGTAGTGTAATAAGCCTAAACAAAGCCAAACAGGTTGTTTTGTGTTCCAGCTACTTAGAAAGAAGAATTTTGGTTTTCGCTTATTTCAAGTCGTGTTCTTTGGTGTTAATGCACGTTGACCCAGAAATCGCAAAGTGTGTGTAATGAAACGAAAATAACACAACGCCCTCTTTTCGCTTCAATGTGCGTAGAAAGAAAACGAATAAGCTTTGATTGGGCTTATTTCAATTCGCATGGTGTTTTTTGGATGTGCACCGGAATCACCCCCGACCAAAGCAAAAAGGTTTTTTGGGTTCCATCTACATAAAAAGAAGATGATAAAGCTCTGATTGGGCTTATTTCAAATTGGTGTTTTTGGGGTTAGAATGCACATTCACTGAAAAATCGCAGAGTGACATGTTTATTATCAGCCGAAATCAAGCATAGGTGTTTTGGTTAGATCTCAATAGAAAGAGGACGAATAAACTTGGATTGTTCTTTTGGTTGTCATTCACCCTAACCCTAACCCGAACCCAAACCCAAACCCAAACCCAAACCCAAACGCTAACCCTACCCTAACGCTAACCCTATCCCTAACCCTAATCCTAATCCTAATCCTAATCCTAATCCTAATCCTAACCCTAATCCTAACCCTAACCCTAACCCTAACCATAGCAAAGCGAAGTGTAATAAGCCTAAACAAAGCCAAACAGGTTGTTTTGTGTTCAAGCTACATAGAAAGAAGAATCTTGGATTTCGCTTATTTCAAGTCTTGTTCTTTGGTGTTAATGCACTTTGACCCAGAAATTGCAAAATGTGTGTAATGAAAAGAAAATAACGCAACACCGTCTTTTCACTTCCATATGCGTAGGATATGGTTCTATCTGAATAAATAGAGGTTGAAAAAATTTCTATTGTTCTTTCAGTGGTCAATCACAAGAACCCTAACCCTAACCCTAACCCTAACCCTAACCCTAACCCTAACCCTAACCCTAATCCTAACCTAAACCCTAACCCTAACCCTAACCCTAAGCCGAACCCGAACCCGAACCCGAACCCGAACCCAAAACCTAACGCTAACCCTAACCCAAACGCTAACCCTAACCCTAAACCTACCCTAACGCTAACCCTAACCCTAACCCTAACCCTAACCCTAACCCTAACCCTAATCCTAATCCTAACCCTAACCCTAACCCTAACCCTAACCCTAACCCTAACCCTAACCCTAACCTTAACCCTAACCCCAACGCTAACCCTAACTGTCACCCTAACCCTAACCTTAACCCTAAGCACAGCAACTTGGATTGTTCTTTCGGTGGTCATTCACCCTAACCCTAACCCTAACCCAAACCCTAACCCTAACCCTAACCCTAACCCTAACCCTAACCCTAACCCTAACCCTAACCCCAACCCCAACCCTAACCCTAACCCTAACCCTAACCCTAACCCTAACCCTAACCCCAACCCTAACCATAACCCCAACCCTAACCCTAACTGTCACCCTAACCCTAACCTTAACCCTAATCACAGCAAAGCAAAGTGTAATAAGCCTAAACAAAGCCAAACAGGTTGTTTTGTGTTACAGCTACATAGAAAGAAGAATCTTGGATTTCCCTTATTTCAAGTCGTTTTCTTCGGTCTTAATGTGCATTGACCCAGAAATCGCAAAGTGTGTAATGAGACTAAAATAACGCTTACATATGCGTAGAAAGAAGACGAATAAGCTTTGCTTGGTCTTATTTCAATTCGCATGGTGTTTTGTGGGTGTGCACCGGAATCACCCCCGACCTAAGCAAAAGGGTGTTTTGGGTGCCATCTACATAAAAAAAAGATGATAAAGCTCTGATTGGGTTTATTTCATAGAATCATAGAGTTGGAAGAGACCACAAGGTCCATCGAGTCCAACCCCCTGCTAAGCATATTTCAAATTGGTGTTTTGTGGGTTAGAAAGCACGTTCACTCAAAAATCGCAGAGTGACATTTTTGTTATCAGCCCAAATCAAGCATAGGTGTTTTGTTTCCATTTCAATAGAAGGAGGACAAATAAGCTTGGATTGTTCTTTCGGTGGTCATTCACCCTGATCCTAACCCTAACCCTAACCCTAACCCTAACCCTAACCCTAACCCTAACCCTAACGCTAACGCTAACCCTAACCCCAACCCTAACCCCAACCCCAACCCTAAACCTAACCCTAACCAAAGTTTAATAAGCCTAAACAAAGCCAAACAGGTTGTTTTGTGTTACAGCTACATAGAAAGAAAAATCTTGGTTTTCACTTATTTCAAATCGTTTTCTTTGGTGTTAATGCACATTGACCCAGAAATCGCAAAGTGTGTGTAATGAAACCAAAATAACACAACACTGTTGTCAGGGGCTCAGGAACAGAGGTACAGTGGAGAGAGGAAATGGAGAGCGAAGGGGAAGAATCTGAGGGCAGCGTAGGGGAGTATGACAGCGACCCGAGAGATTTCATGAGCCTCTCCAGCGAATCAGAAGATTCCCAGAAGGAGGCACCGATGGTCAGGGCAAGGGGGGGTCCCAGGGGGAACACACCAGAAACAAGGGGCCAGCGGGGACTCCCAAAGCAGCAGCGGGAGATCAGGACCAGCTTCCCAACCAGAGCGTAGTGGGGGGGAAGAGTCTCAGGTGTCAGGACCAGCGTCTCCTCCAGCAGGGAGAGAAGATGAGTCAGGGCTGACCACGCCTCTATCGGAGAGTGGGGGAACGGAGGGGAGGTCAGGTCCAGCTAGCCTCCCAGAAGGGGGAAGCAGTGACAGGAGCAGTGTAACGGTCAGGAGGAAGGTTGCCGGCTGGGCGCGAGCGCCAAGTTCGAATGTACAGGCGCGGGGGACAGCAGAAAACCCGGATTGGGAGGCAGGTCCTAAAGCCCGCCGGAGACAGGGGGAAGACTCAGGGGACTCAGCGTCAGATGAGTCTAGGAAGGGCGAGACCCCAGCTGACAGGCGGAGCCAGAGGAGGAAAGAGCAAAGGACGAGGTGGAGCAAGGCTAGAGTCTTAAACTGGTGTCTGGGGGGAGGAGATTCAGACGGAGCTTCGACGGTCTAGAGTTTCAGACGTAGAGCTGCGCGCTACGGTTGTGAAGGTGAAACTGAACTTCAATAAAGACTTTTGTATATAACAACGAACTGGCGTTGTTCCTTTGTGAGCTGGGACCTCGGGCAGCTCTGAAAACCGTCTTTTTGTTTCAATATGCGTTGAAAGAAGACGAATAAGCTTTGATTGGGCTTATTACAATTTGCATGGTGTTTTTTGGGTGTGCACCGGAATCACCACCGACCTAAGCCAAAGGGTGTTTTGGGTGCCATCTACATAAAAAAAAAGATGATAAAGCTCTGATTGGTTTTATTTCAAATTGGTGTTTTGGGGATTAGAAAGCACGTTCACTCAAAAATAGCAGAGTGACATTTTTGTTATCAGCCCAAATCAAGCATAAGTGTTTCGGTTCTATGTCAATAGAAGGAGGACGAATAAACTTGGATTGTTCTTTCGTGGTCATTCACCCGAACCCTAACCCTAACCCTAACCCTAACCCTAACCCTAACCTTAACCTTAACCTTAACCTTAACCTTAACCTTAACCTTAACCTCAACCTCAACCTCAACCTCAACCTCAACCTCAACCTCAACCTTAACCTTAACCTTAACCTTAACCTTAACCTTAACCTTAACCTTAACCTTGTTGGGAAACTGCCAGGGAGATAACGTCCATCATGGCCCCCAAGCCGGAGTTCTGGACGACCATCGGCCTCCCGTAGTCACGCAGATCCAACAGTTAGGGGCACAAAGCCTTAGAAATTCCTAGCCACATTCCAGGGCTTGGTGCACCCTCTTTCAGCAGAAAGCACAGTCAAAAGCTTGCACCGCAGAAGAGCAGAAGAGCATATTTACAGACTTTATTAGCGTTTAACAGAACAAAAGAAAACGTGACCGTTCTGTGTCAGCATCTCTGGCCGACTGGCAAAAACGAAAGGAAACAACAGCAGACATAAACATCCTGTGACTAGGACATGCGCAGACTCTATGACTTACAAAGCCTGCTCCCTTTTAAGGTGGAACGGAAATATCCTAACATCCTCCCCCTTTCCGTGTAACCTGTAGTACCTGTGGTTCAACCCAATTGCAACCTTTGTACATAAACCTTAAGTTGTTCTCTGTTAACAACCTTCGACAACAGATCAGCAGGAATTTCATTTCCTGGCATGTAGGACACCTGAATCAGTCCTTTCTGAATACACTCTCTTGCACGATGTAGCTTAATCTGCAAGTACTTGGTTCTTTGCTTGCAACTCTCGGAGTTCAGCAAAGCCAAACAAGATCTATTGTCTTGATACACTTGTACAGGACATTTCACAGACACCCTGATGTCCTTAAACAGTTGCATCAACCATTCACAATCCATGAGTGAAAATGACAGAGCATTGAGTTCTGCTTCACAGGAACTTAGGCTCACTGTTGTCTGCTTCTTGCACAACCAGTCAAACAGGCAGTGGTTGTACATGTAGCATACTCCAGAAGTGCTTGTACCATCTGTGGTGTCACTTCCAAAACTTGCATCAGCGAAGATTTCAAGACCTCCAGTCTTCTGACTGGTGAACCTCAGCCTGTAGTGCATAGTCCCTTTCAAATAGCGGGCTATGCGCTTCAGAGCTTTCCAATCCTGAACCGTAGGATTGTTGGCATGTCTGCTAAGCAGATTACAGCTTACAGCTATGTCAGGTCTTGAACATCTGGCAATGAAATTCAGCTTGCCTAGAATGCATCTGTATAGCGTTGTGTCAGAAAACGCTTCAGCAGTACTGTCTACCTGGTAACCTGTCACCATCGGTGTGTCTGCTGGGTTTGCATCAACCAAATTCAACCTGGTTAACACATCAGCAATTTTCTGTGTTTGGTGTACCAGAAAATTACCTGCTTGGTCCTTCTCCACCTGCAGAGAAAGATAGTTGGATACCTCACCAAGATCCTTCATGTCAAAGTGCTCCTTCAGCTGAGCTAGGGTGCTTTGGTAAAAAGCCTGATTCTTCCAAAACATCAGAAGATCATCAACAAAACATAAACAATACAGTTTGTTTTGCCCCTCCTCCTTGACAAACACACATGGATCAGCTTTGCCCTGGTGAAAACCTAGAGAAAGCAATGTCTCAGTGAGTTTTGTGTTCCAACACCTGGCACTCTGCTTGAGACCATATAAGGATTTCCGCAGTTTACAGACCATTCCCTTCTGTATCTGCATCCCATCAGGTGGAAGCATGAACAGCTCCTCCCCCAAAATCCCGTACAAAAAAGCTGTATTAATGTCGTGGTGGGTAACATGCAGTTTCTCCTCCGCAGCGACCTTGAGCATCAGCCGAATGCTCTCATATTTGACTGTGGGTGAGTAGGTCTCGTGGTAATCCTGTCCTGGTACCTGTGAAAAACCTCTGGCAACCAATCTGGCTTTGTGTCTGACTACCTTGCCATTCTGGTCTGTCTTGGCCTTGAAGACCCATTTGCTGCCAACCAGTCTCATTCCTGGGACTACCGGTACCAGTTCCCAAGTTTGGTTCCTGTTCAAGGAATCAACTTCAGCCTTCATGGCATTAAGCCAAGGCTCAGCATCTTTAGAGGTTAACTCCTGAACCTCTTTGAAGCTTGAAGGTTCCCATACCTTCTCTGAGCTACTAAGAACAGCAGTTGCTGTCTTAGCAAACTCATCAGCATACCTCTTTGGAGGTCTGCCCTTGGTCGCGCTTTCAGATCTGCGTACTAGACGCAAGTCTTCTGGACTCATCTCCTCCTTCTTAGGAGAAAAATGACCAATGGTGAACAGTGGTTCTTCCAGTTCATTGTCAGACGCATCAGATGGTCTGACTGAGGCCTGTGCGCTCTTGTAGTCTGCTGTGTCATCACTGTCACTGACACCAGCAGCAGCAGCAGCGCCGCCCACTGAACTGGAATCCGAACTCTGATCATCATCATCCTCATCCTCATCCTCATCATCATCAGCAGCAGCTTCAGCTTTAGCTGCTTGCTTGACATCACTTTCATCCTCCTCTGGGTAACTCTGGAAAATTCCCACATTTTCCCCCCACTTAGGATTGTACTCAACACTCCTTGTGAACTTAATGGACTGAGAGTTAGTCATCCATACCCTGTATGCACCTTTTTCGTACCCCATGAACAAACCATGTGCCCCACGCTTCCCAAGCTTGTTGGTTTGTTGTGTGCGTACCCACATGTCAGAACCAAATATTTTCATGTGTTTGGTGTTGGGTTTCTTGCCAAACATCTTCTCATAGGGGGTACAACCAATGGGTGATGACAATCTGCGATTAAAAGAATAAACAAAATTCCCCAAAGCCTCCCCCCAAAACTTGTCAGGGAGATTGGCATCATGCAACAAGGTTTTGATTCCTTGCAGCAATGTCTGATTTGCTCTCTCCGCAAGCCCATTCATCCATGGCGATCTGGGCGTTGACATGTCATGCTGGATTCCCTTCTCAGTCAGGAAAGCTTCAAACTGCTGAGAAGTAAACTCCCCACCCCGATCAGTAAACAAACAAGAAATACGTTTATCGTGCACATTTTCCAACCAAGCACAGAATTCCTTAAACTTCGGAAACGCTTGTGATTTCTGTTCGAGCAAATACACATGAATGTACCTGGAAAAAGAATCAATTAGAATCATGAAGTACCTTGCTCCTCCTAAAGAGGGCGCAAGTGGCCCAACCAGGTCTGCATGCACTAGCTGGTAGGGTTTGGAAGCCTGCCTGCTAGACTCCTTGCCTTTTGGAGCAACCTTCACCTTGTTCTCTGCACTTGATACACATTTCATGTGAAATTTACAGGGTTTGATGTTCAAACCCTCAACCACCTCTGGCATCTTGGCCAGTGCCTTCCAAGAGAGGTGACAAAACCTTCGATGCGCATCATGAATGCAACCTGCATGAAGAACTTTGTTAGTTTGTGCAACACAACAAGAATCAGCATTAGATACAACAACAGTGTCGTCATAAGTTATATGGAACAAACCATCCATAAACTTTGCATGCAAATAGTCCTCTTTGCCTTTACTGATGACACAGACGCTCCTCTTGAAGGAAATCTGAAAACCACGCCCAGTAAGCTGTGGGACGCTCAACAAGTTGCTTGCAGCTCCTGGAACAAAAAGTACATTACTGATGGTAGTGTGCAGACTTGCAAGTTTCACAGTCCCTTCTCCTGCAATTTGCAACGTCCTTCCATCAGCCAGGTGGATCTCACCTTCCTGAGGCTTGAAGGAGATAAAGAGATGCCGATCCTTCGAGATGTGGCGGGTACAGCCTGAATCAACAACAAAGCTGCCTTTGACTGTTGGAGCAGTCTTTACAGCAAGCAAACCCTTGTTTTGTACCGGTGTGGGCTTTTGCAGCTTGCCCCCCTGCTGCTCCTGGCCAGCTGACGTGCCTTTAGCCTTTGGTGAAGCTGTGCCAGCAAGCAAAACCTTGCTTTCCACTGGCGTGGGCTTTTGCAGCTTGCCCCCCTGCTTCTGGTCAGCAGACGTGCCTTTAGCCTTTGGTGAAGCTGTGCCAGCAAGCAAAACCTTGCTTTCCACTGGCGTGGGCTTTTCACCCTCCCTCTGCTCCTGGCCATCTGCAGACGTCTGACTTTGTTTACCTTTGCCTTTCCGGCCTCTGCAAAGGCGATGACCTTGGTTCTCACGAGAACCAGAGCTCTCAGCTGCCGACTCCTTGGCTCCCCCTGGAGGCTGGTATGCTGCCTGGGATGACGTAACGGCCAGCTCCCCCTGCAGCTTGCAACCGGTGCCCTCAGCATCCCTGCATTCACTCGCATTCTGGGAAACAGCTAGGACCTCCGATGCAGTCAAACTCTGGGCTGGGATTATTGGGTTGTGAGCTTTTTTCAAAGCATTCCACATTCCACATGCAGTGGTGTTGCCAGCCAGCGTCTTAATTTCCTCAAGAGATACGGATAGGACTATTACGTCTATCGCTTTCGAATCATGCGATTTCCATCTCTCTGTCAGAGGAACCGGAGGGGGCTCAGAAACGACATGCCACACCCCAAACTGACGCAGCAAACTCTCACACCATTTTGCCCAGGTTTCATAATTCTGCCCATCCAACTTAGGGCATTCAGCATTTGCCTTTGGGCACTGAGTGGCCTCTGAAGCTTCAAAAGCGTGGAAAAACTCCATTCCAGCTTTTACAATTAGCCGTGAGTCTATTTTAACTCGAGAGACTCCTTATCTTGGCAGCCATTAATCACGAAGCCTTTTTGGCTCAGCTCCCAGGCCAATTAATCTGCCGGAGATCAAAGACTCCTTGCGAGGTAAACAGAAAAACCAAAAGCCTCCCTCATTTCTTTCGCTTTTCCCACCGTACCTCTTAAACGCAGTCTGTTGCAGCTTTACTCTCCTGTAGGTGCCATGAATCTGGGCCCGAAACCTTGTTGTTGGGAAACTGCCAGGGAGATAACGTCCATCATGGCCCCCAAGCCGGAGTTCTGGACGACCATCGGCCTCCCGTAGTCACGCAGATCCAACAGTTAGGGGCACAAAGCCTTAGAAATTCCTAGCCACATTCCAGGGCTTGGTGCACCCTCTTTCAGCAGAAAGCACAGTCAAAAGCTTGCACCGCAGAAGAGCAGAAGAGCATATTTACAGACTTTATTAGCGTTTAACAAAACAAAAGAAAACGTGACCGTTCTGTGTCAGCATCTCTGGCCGACTGGCAAAAACGAAAGGAAACAACAGCAGACATAAACATCCTGTGACTAGGACATGCGCAGACTCTGTGACTTACAAAGCCTGCTCCCTTTTAAGGTGGAACGGAAATATCCTAACAAACCTTAACCTTAACCTTAACCCTAACCCTAACCCTAACCCTAACCCTAACCCTAACCCTAACCCTAACCCTAACCGTAAGTGTCAGAGCTGCCCGAGGTCCCAGCTCACAAAGGACCAACGCCGGTTCGTTGTTATATACAAAAGTCTTTATTGAAGTTCAGTTTTGCTTTCACAACCGCAGCGCACAGCTCTACGTCTGAAACTCTAGACCACTGAAGCTCCGTCTGAATCTCAGCAGTTGAAGAAGGAGCAAAAAAGGTTTTCTTGTGTGTGTGTGTGTTTCTTTGTGGCTGATTAGCTGTTCTCCCTGTGCAAAGGTCAGAGGGGACAGGGTTTCTGTTGAGGCAGGGGATTAGCTGTGGGAGGAGCTTATCAGACCTAGCAGGGCAGCAGTTGAAGAAGGAGCAAAAAAGGTTTTCTTGTGTGTGTGTGTGTGTGTGTGTGTGTTTCTTTGTGGCTGATTAGCTTTTAGATTTAGGGGAGCTAGTCTCAAACGTTTGTTGGGGGAGACCTAGGTTGTTTTTTTTCTTGTGGGGGGAGTTATTTGTCCTGTGTTCACGCTTTTTATGATGGAGGACCGCTGTAGCCACCCCCAACGACACGTTCTCAGGATGGAGGGGGAGGGAACAGCTGCAGTCGCCTGCAGTTCCTGCACAATGTTTGCCATCTTGCCAAAGGTTGCAGGCAGCTTTACCTGCAGCAATTGCATGTTGATTGCCCTCTTAAAAGACAAAGTCCAGCAACTGGAGGAACGTGTAGCTACGCTCCAAAGAATTAGAGAGCTGGAGCTCTTCTTGGAAGCAACAGAGCACACCGTCTCCACCAAGGAGGAGACAGGGGACTCCCCTGAGAAGGAGGCTAGTTCACCAACACAGGAGCCAGATATATGGAGAAACGTGACTCAAAGAAGTAGGAGGCCCAGGGTTCGCTCTGATTGTTTAGAAATACACAATCGCTTTGAGGTCCTCTCCCCTAGCATGGAAGACGAAGAGCAGACTCCATTTGAGGATCTCTCCCTCATTACAGTCGATCAGGTATATGAAGACGAGCAGCAAAGTCAGTCCTAAGGGAATGTGCAGGCGACCTTGGAACGGACAGCTCACGGAAGAACCCCGACCAAACCCAAGAGGAGGCGTGTAGTGGTGATAGGGGATTCCCTACTGAGGGGAACAGAAGCAGTGATCTGTGGGCCTGACAAGATGTCACGGGAACTGTGCTGTCTCCCCGGGGCTAAGATCCAAGATGTAACTGAACGACTGCAAGGAATCATAAAACCCACTGACAAATACCCCTTCCTCTTGGTTCATGTGGGAACCAATGACACTGCAAGCAATAGCCTCCAGAAGATCAAAAGAGACTACGAGGCTCTCGGCAGGAAATTGAAGCAACTAAATGCTCAAATTGTCATCTCATCTGTCCTCCCAGTTAAAAGACGTGGCCCAGGGAGAGAGGGAAAAATAGTGGAAGTGAACAGCTGGCTTCGTAAATGGTGTAAACAGGAACGGTTTGGATTCTTAGATCACAGACTGCAGTTTCTTGAAGATGGACTTCTGGCAAGCGATGGGCTGCACCTCACAACGGTTGGGAGAAATGTTTTTGCCAAAAATCTCAGAAACCTCATCAGGAGGGCTTTAAACTGACTAATGTGGGGGAGGGAGACAGTGCTCCTGAAGGTAGAAGTCTATCAATTGATGAAGATGATCATCCAAATGTCATAGACCAAATGGAGCAAACAGCACGCAGACCTAGTGGTGGGAGGAAAAAATCCTTAAATAAGAGACACGGGGGAATGATTAATGGACTTCAATGTCTGTACACTAATGCGCAAAGCATGGGAAATAAACAAGATGAGCTTGAGCTCTTGGTACAGCAAACTACATATGACATAATAGGCATCACTGAAACCTGGTGGGATAAGTCCCACGATTGGAATGTAATAATGGGGGGATACAATCTATTTCAGAGAAACAGACTAGACAAGAAAGGAGGAGGAGTGGCGTTATATGTCAGGGATGTGTATACCTGTGAAGAGATCCAAGATTTAGAACCTCAAAGCCAAAGTGAGAGCATTTGGGTCAAAATTAAGGGAGAGAAGAATAACAGGGACCTCATTGTGGGAGTTTACTATAGATCCCCAAGCCAAACGGAGGACATAGATGATGCCTTCCTGGAACAGATGGCCAAGCATGCAAAAGGAAGGGAGATAGTAGTAATGGGGGACTTCAATTACCCGGATATTTGTTGGATGTCAAACTCAGCCAAGAGCATAAGGTCAACAGATTCCTCACTGGCCTTGCAGACAACTTCATTGTCCAGAAAGTGGGAGAAGCAACAAGAGGAACAGCCATTTTAGATCTGGTCCTAACCAATGTTGATGACCTGGTTAGTGGGGTAGAAGTGGAAGGATCATTAGGCACGAGTGATCATGCTCTTCTGAAGTTTACTATACAGCGGAAAGGAGCAGCCAAGCATACTAGGACTCAATTTCTTGACTTTAAGAAAGCCGACTTCATAAAACTTAGGGAAGTGCTGGGTGAGATCCCATGGACAGTAATACTAAAAGGAAAGGGAGTTCATGATGGCTGGGAGTTTGTTAAGAGGGAGATAGTAAAAGCACAACATCAGGCAATACCAATGAGACGGAAACATGGAAGGTGCCTAAAGAAGCCAGGGTGGCTATCTAAAGAACTTTTAACTGAGTTAAGATTAAAAAAGGATGTGTACAAAAAATGGAAAAGGGGGGAAACCACCAAAGAGGAATTCAAACAAATAGCCAGCACGTGTAGACACAAAGTCAGAAAAGCTAAATCACAGAATGAACTCAAGCTGGCTAGAGAGGTTAAAAGCAACAAAAAAGGCTTTTATGGGTATGTTCGTAGCAAAAGGAAGAACAAAGAAACAGTGGGGTCACTCAGAGGAGAAGATGGTGAAATGCAAACAGGGGACACAGAAAGGGCTGAACTCCTCAATGCCTTCTTTGCCTCAGTCTTCTCCGATAAAGAAAACAATGCCCGACCTGAAGAATTTGGAGCAAATGATTCACCAAAGGAAACACAGCCCAGAATAACTAAGGAGATAGTACAAGAATACTTGGCTAGTTTAGATGTATTCAAGTCTCCAGGGCCAGATGAACTGCATCCAAGAGTATTAAAAGAACTGGCAGATGTGATCTCAGAACCACTGGCAGTCATCTTTGAGAATTCCTGGAGAACAGGCAAAGTCCCGGCAGACTGGAGGGGGGCAAATGTTGTCCCTATTTTCAAAAAGGGGGAAAGAGAGGACCCAAATAATTACCGCCCAGTCAGTCTGACATCAATACCAGGGAAGATTCTGGAGCAGATCATTAAGCAAACAGTCTGTGAGCACCTAGAAAGGAATGCTGTGATCACCAATAGTCAGCATGGATTTCTGAAAAATAAGTCATGTCAGACTAACCTGATCTCGTTTTTTGACAGAATTACAAGCCTGGTAGATGAAGGGAACGCAGTGGATGTAGCCTACCTTGATTTCAGCAAGGCATTTGACAAGGTGCCCCATGATATTCTTGTAAAGAAGCTGGTAAAATGCGGTCTTGACTGTGCTACCACTCAGTGGATTTGTAACTGGCTGACTGACCGAACCCAAAAAGTGCTCATCAATGGTTCCTCTTCATCCTGGAGAAGAGTGACTAGTGGGGTGCCACAGGGTTCTGTCTTGGGCCTGGTCTTATTCAACATCTTTATCAACGACTTGGATGATGGACTCAAGGGCATCCTGATCAAATTTGCAGATGACACCAAACTGGGAGGGGTGGCTAACACCCCAGAGGACAGGATCACACTTCAAAACGACCTTGGCAGATTAGAGAACTGGGCCAAAACAAACAAGATGAATTTTAACAGGGAGAAATGTAAAGTATTGCACTTGGGCAAAAAAAATGAGAGGCACAAATACAAGATGGGTGACGCCTGGCTTGAGAGCAGTACATGTGAAAAGGATCTAGGAGTCTTGGTTGACCACAAACTTGACATGAGCCAACAGTGTAACGCGGCAGCTAAAAAAGCCAATGCAATTCTGGGCTGCATCAATAGGAGTATAGCATCTAGATCAAGGGAAGTAATAGTGCCACTGTATTCTGCTCTGGTCAGACCTCACCTGGAGTACTGTGTCCAGTTCTGGGCACCACAATTCAAGAAGGACACTGACAAACTGGAACGTGTCCAGAGGAGGGCAACCAAAATGGTCAAAGGCCTGGAAACGATGCCTTATGAGGAACGGCTAAGGGAGCTGGGCATGTTTAGCCTGGAGAAGAGGAGGTTAAGGGGTGATATGATAGCCATGTTCAAATATATAAAAGGATGTCACATAGAGGAGGGAGAAAGGTTGTTTTCTGCTGCTCCAGAGAAGCGGACACGGAGCAATGGATCCAAACTACAAGAAAGAAGATTCCACCTAAACATTAGGAAGAACTTCCTGACAGTAAGAGCTGTTCGACAGTGGAATTTGCTGCCAAGGAGTGTGGTGGAGTCTCCTACTTTGGAGGTCTTTAAGCAGAGGCTTGACAACCATATGTCAGGAGTGCTCTGATGGTGTTTCCTGCTTGGCAGGGGGTTGGACTTGATGGCCCTTGTGGTCTCTTCCAACTCTATGATTCTATGATTCTATGATTTATTCGTCCTCCTTCTATTGAAATGGAAACAAAACACCTATGCTTGATTTGGGCTGATAACAAAAATGTCACTCTGCGATTTTTGAGTGAACGTGCTTTCTAACCCCCAAAACACCAATTTGAAATAAACCCCCAAAACACCAATTTGAAATAAACCCAATCAGAGCTGTTTGGCTTTTTTTTACCTTATTGATAAAGCTCTGATTGGGCTAATTTCAAATCCAAGATTCTTCTTTCTATGTAGCTGGAACCCAAAACAACCTGTTTGGCTTTGTTTAGGATTATTACACTTCTCTTTGCTAGGGTTGGGGTTATGCTTAGGGTTAGGGTTACTGTTTTTGTTAGGGTTAGGGTTAAGGTTAAGGTTAAGGTTCGGGTTCGGGTACTGGTTCGGTTTCGGGTACGGGTACGGGTTCAGGTTTGGGTTTGGGTTTGGGTGAATTACCACCGAAAAAACAATCCAAGTTTATTCGTTCTCCTTCAATTGAGATAGAACCGAAACACCTATGGTTGATTTCGGCTGATAATAAACATGTCACTCTGCGCTTTTTCAGTGAATGTGCATTCTAACCCCCAAAACACCACAAAAAAAATCACAAAAATACAAAGCTAAAAGAGGATTGGAACAAATTTATGGTTTATTTTGAAGGTAATTTTAAAAACTTACCAAATACAGCAGGTCTGTTTTAAAACTTCCGATGTGCAAATTAAAAATAATATACCAGCGGTAAAAATGAAACTATTGAAAGTATATACCCGAAATCAGTAGGGAAGGAAGTCGTTGTTTTTATGTTCTTTGTTGTAGTTTTTTGTCTCCCCTCTTTTTTACTTTACTTGATTTTTTTTTCTTTTCTCACTTTTTCTTTTTTTCTTTTTAGTATGAATGTATTTGTTTTTTCTGTTGTGTGTATAAAAGGAATTCAATAAAAAGAATTTAAAAAAACAAAAAACAAACTCCCAGCCATCATGAACTCCCTTTCCTTTTAGTATTGCTGTCCATGGGATCTCACCCAGCACTTCCCTAAGTTTTATGAAGTCGGCTTTCTTAAAGTCAAGAAATTGAGTCCTAGTATGCTTGGCTGCTCCTTTCCGCTGTATAGTAAACTTCAGAAGAGCATGATCACTCGCGCCTAATGATCCTTCCACATCTACCCCACTAACCAGGTCATCAACATTGGTTAGGACCAGATCTAAAATGTACAGACATTGAAGTCCATTAATCATTCCCCCGTGTCTCTTATTTAAGGATTTTTTCCTCCCACCACAAGGTCCGCGTGCTGTTTGCTCCATTTGGTCTATGACATTCGGATGATCATCTTCATTAATTGATAGACTCCTACCTTCAGGAGCACTGTCTCCCTCCCCCACATTAGTCAGTTTAAAGCCCTCCTGATGAGGTTTCTGAGATTTTTGGCAAAAACATTTCTCCCAACCGTTGTGAGGTGCAGCCCATCACTTGCCAGAAGTCCATCCTCAAGAAACTGCAGTCCGTGATCTAAGAATCCAAACCGTTCCTGTTTACACCATTTGCGAAGCCAGCTGTTCACTTCCACTATTTTCCCCTCTCTCCCTGGGCCACGTCGTTTAACAGGGAGGACAGATGAGATGACAATTTGTGCATTTAGTTGCTTCAATTTCCTGCCTCGTAGTCTCTTTTGATCTTCTGGAGGCTATTGCTTGCAGTGTCATTGGTTCCCACATGAACCAAGAGGAAGGGGTATTTGTCAGTGGGTTTTATGATTCCTTGCAGTCGTTCAGTTACATCTTGAATCTTAGCCCCGGGGAGACAGCACACTTCCCGAGACATCTTGTCAGGCCCACAGATCACTGCTTCTGTTCCCCTCAGTAGGGAATCCCCTATCACCACTACACGCCTCCTCTTGGGGTTGGTCGGGGTTCTTCCGTGAGCTGTCCGTTCCAAGGTCGCCTGCACATTCCCTGAGGACTGACTTTGCTGCTCGTCTTCATATACCTGATCGACTGTAATGAGGGAGAGATCCTCAAATGGAGTCTGCTCTTCGTCTTCCATGCTAGGGGAGAGGACCTCAAAGCGATTGTGTATTTCTAAACAATTAGAGTGAACCCTGGGCCTCCTACTTCTTTGAGTCACGTTTCTCCATATATCTGGCTCCTGTGTTTGTGAACTAGCCTCCTTCTCAGGGGAGTCCCCTGTCTCTTCCTTGGTGGGGACGGTGTGCTCTGTTGCTTCCAAGAAGAGCTCCAGCTCTCTAATTCTTTGGAGCATAGCTACACGTTCCTCCAGTTGCTGGACTTTGTCTTTTAAGAGGGCAATCAACATGCAATTGCTGCAGGTAAAGCTGCCTGCAACCGTTGGCAAGATGGCAAACATTGCGCTGGAATCGCAGGCGACTGCAGCTGTTCCCTCCCCTTCCATCTTGAGATCGTGTTGTTGGGGGTGGCTACAGAGGTCCTCCATCATAAAAAGCTTGAAGACAGGACAAATAACTTCCCCCAGGAAAAAAAACCCTAGGTCTCCCCCAACAAACGTTTGAGACTAAATCTAAAAGATTTAAAATCTAAATCTAAAAGATGGGTATAACTGCGCGCGCCGCTAGAAACCCTGCCCCCTCTGACCTTTACACAGGGAAAACAGCTAATCAGCCACAAAGAAACACACACACACAAGAAAACCCTTTTTGCTCCTTCTTCAACTGCTGCCCTGCAAACTCTGATAAGCTCCTCCCACAGCTAATCCCCTGCCTCAACAGAAACCCTGCCCCCTCTGACCTTTACACAGGGAAAACAGCTAATCAGCCACAAAGAAACACACACACACACACACACACACACACACACACACACACACACACAAGAAAACCCTTTTTGCTCCTTCTTCAACTGCTGCCCTGCAAACTCAGTTCTTCGCGGATTTCGACTTCCGGATAGAATACATCCCGGGAGACAACAACATCATGGCACTATCCAGGAAACCGCAGTATCTCGAGGAAGCGGCACCGGTGGCGGCCAAACACATTTTCGCACCGAAAGCGTGGGCATGCACTTCAGCCACCGTGGACCTGGACGCAGTGCGTCGCGCGCTGCAGACGGATGCCTTCGCACAATCCAAGATGGAGGAGGTGCGAAGTGGCACAGCGAAGGACGACGAGTTCCAGATACGCGACGGACTGCTCACCCTCAAAGGGGCTCTCTACGTGCCTGGGGACAACCTCCGAGATAAAGTCCTGCAGCAGTTACACGACGCGCCCAGTGCTGGGCACTTCGGCAAGGACAAGATGGCGGAATTGGTGGCCAGAGACTTTTGGTGGCCCCAGATGAGGGGAGAAGTCGCGGATTACGTCTCTAGGTGTGACACATGCCAAAGGGCCAAACCAGTGCACAGGAAGCCGGCGGGACTGCTGGAACCGCTACAGACGCCGCTCGAACCGTGGGAGAGGGTGGCCCTGGACTTTGTCACAGATCTGCCCAGTTCGCGAGGCAAAACAGCGGTACTCGTGGTCGTAGACCTGTTCACCAAGATGGCGCACTTCATTCCTTGCGCGAAGGTGGCCACAGCGGAACAGACCGCCAAGCTGTTGATAGACCACGTGTTCAAAGTTCACGGCTTACCGCGGTCCATCCTGTCCGACCGGGGTCGCCAATTCGTCTCGAGCTTCTGGCAGAAGCTGCTGGGTATCCTGAACGTCAAGATCAACTTAGCTTCGGCACGACACCCGCAGACCAACGGACAAGCGGAGAGGGTCAACGCCATCATGCAGCAGTACCTGCGATGCTACGCGAATCAACAGCCCTCGACCTGGGTGGACTACCTACCGCTGGCCGAGTTCGCCTACAACAACACGAAGCACGGGTCTACAGGGGTGACACCGTTCTTCGCCAACAATGGGTGGCATCCCAGAACCTTCCCGGGGTTAGAGACGAAGGGGGAGGGGGAGCCACGGGGAGCAGAGCACTTGGCAGCAGAGTTACAGGAGGTCCATGAGCAACTCCGAAGGACCTTGGAACTAGCAAAACACGCCTACAAAGTGCAGGCAGACAGGCACAGGAGAGTCGGGGAAGACATCCAGGTGGGGGACTGGGTCTGGTTAGCGGCCCAGGCAGTGCCGGCCAGAACGTTAGCTAAGAAGAAGCTCAAACACAAGCAGCTAGGGCCTTAGCAAGTCGAGGCACAAATCAACCCAGTGGCCTTCCGGTTGACACTCCCGGAGGGTTCCAGAATGCACCCAGTATTTCATAGGTCAGTCCTCACACCCTACAAGGAACCCCACAGGTTTCAGGCGCCAGGGACCGCACCTCGCCCACTTAGAAAGTCGCCAACGGGGGAGGGGTCACCGAGGGCGGCGCCACTCAACGAGGTCACGGAGATTTTAGACTCGAGATGGGGGGAAGAGGGAGTTGAATATCTCCTCGCCAGGGAAGGTACCCCGGCCAGCGCCAACAGGTGGGTGCTGGACTATGCCTTGGAGGAGCACTACCTCAAAGACGAGTTCCATGCACTCTTCCCGCACAGACCTATGCCGGCAGATTATTTCGACGACTGGCTTTTCACACCCACACTTTCAGCCAGCACGTTCCAGGGGTTCTCATCCACTGAGGAAACGGCGCAAGACACAAGCTCCCCGGAGGGATCACTCTCGGGGTCTGCCATGGATCGCTCTTATTGGTGGGACACTCAACCGGAGGTGGGGTGGAGCAGGGAACTGCTAAGGGGGCCCTGGCACACAGCATCACCCAAGGTAACAGGGGGAGAGACGGACATGGACGTGTTGGGGGAGGACCTTGGGTTCGAACACGAATGCAGAGAGATGGAAGCAGAGGAGATCGACGTCAACGAGCCCATTACGGGCTGGCTGGATCCAACTGGTCAGCCGCACGCCAGGGGGAAGGAACTGTATCCCGCACTCACCCCCACAGCACTGGAGCACCCGGAACCCGCCCCAGAAGAGGGGGAGGGGGGAAGGGGGGCTTCGAGGGGGGGATGGATGTCAGGGGCTCAGGAGCAGAGGTACAGGGGAGAGAGGAGATGGAGAGCGAAGGGGAAGGATCTGAGGGCAGCGTAGGGGAGTACGGCAGTGACCTGAGAGATTCCATGAGCTTCTCCAGCGTATCAGAAGATTCCCAGAAGGAGGCGCCGATGGTCAGGGCAAGGGGGGTCCCAGGGGAGACACACCAGAAACAAGGGGCCAGCGGGGACTCCCAAAGCAGCAGCTGGAGATCAGGACCAGCTTCCCCACCAGAGCATAGTGGGGGGGAAGAGTCCCAGGTGTCAGGGGCAGCGTCTCCTCCAGCAGGGAGAGAAGAAGAGTCGGGACTGACCACGCCTCCGTCAGAGAGTGGGGGAACGGAGGGGAGGTCAGGCCCAGCTGGCCTCCCCGAAGGGGGAAGCAGTGACAGGAGCAGTGTAACGGTCAGGAGGAGGGTTGCCGGATGGGCTCGCGCGCCAAGTTCGAATGTACAGGCGCGCGGGACAGCAGAAAACCCGGATGGGGAACAAGGTCCTAAAGCCCGTCGGAGGCAGGGGGAAGACTCAGGGGACTCAGCGTCAGAAGAGTCTAGGAAGGGCGAGACCCCAGCTGACAGGCGGACCCAGAGGAGGAAAGAGCAAAGGAAGAGGTGGAGCAAGGCTAGGGTCTTAAACTGGTGTCTGGGGGGAGGAGACTCAGACGGAGCTTCAGTGGTCTAGAGTTTCAGACGTAGAGCTGCGCGCTGCTGATGTGAAAGACAAACTGAACTTCAATAAAGACTTTTGTATATAACAACGGACTGGCGTTGGTCCTTTGTGAGCTGGGACCTTGGGCAGCTCTGACAATATGTGTTTTGGTTCCATCTCAATAGAAAGAGGACGAATAAGCTTGGATTGTTCTTTCTGTGGTCATTCACCCCGACCCTAACCCTAACCCTAACCCTAACCCTAACCCTAACCCTAACCTTAACCCTGTCCCTAGCAAAGCGAAGTGTAATAAGCCTAAATAAAGCCAAGCAGGTTGTTTTGTGTTCCAGCTACATAGAAAGAAGAATATTGGAATTTATCTAGAATGTATAACTTGTTGTTGAAATGGAGTACACAGGATGAAACAGTTAAATCGGCTATGATTAAGTGGGCACAGGACGTTGGGCATAACATCATGTCAGCTGACTGGGAATGGTTATGGAACACCGGTATTAAATTTACGGCATGTAATGCCTTAAAGGAAAACATTATGAAAATGGTTTATAGGTGGTACATGACTCCAGTCAAGCTGGCAAAAATTTATCATTTGCCCGATAACAAATGTTGGAAATGTAAAGAGACTGAAGGTACCTTCTACCACCTTTGGTGGACATGCCCGAAGATTAAGGCCTTCTGGGAAATGATCTATAATGAAATGAAAAAGGTACTTAAATGTACTTTCCCTAAAAAACCAGAGGCCTTTCTCTTGGGCATTGTCGGCCAATTGGTGTCAAAGAAGGATAGAACTTTCTTTATGTATGCAACAACAGCAGCAAGAATACTCATCGCAAAGTATTGGAAGACACAAGATTTACCCACTCTGGAAGAATGGCAGATGAAAGTGATGGACTATATGACATTGGCCGAGATGACAGGCAGAATCCGTGACCAACGAAAAGAGACGGTGGAAGAAGAATGGAGAAAATTTAAAAGCTATCTTAAGGACTATTATAAACTTAATGAACATTAAAGTGTTGTGGTTTTCAGAAACAAAGGGATACAGTGATACAAGGTCGGAATATAGAGAGGATCAAAGATGACAGAGGTTGGAAAGTAATAATTGGGAGTTGCTACAAAACTGTGGACATTGGGATGCAGAAAGGGGGGGTATGGGGAAGTCCAAGAAAAGAAGTTTATGAAAATATGTTATGAAATTATACGTGTATGTTTGTTTTTTTAAGTGTTTGTTTGTTTTTAAAAATTTTGTAAAATCAATAAAAATTTTATAAAAAAAAAAAAAAGAAGAAGAATATTGGACTTCACTTATTTCAAGTCGTGTTCTTTGGTGTTAATGCACATTGACCCAGAAATCGCAAAGTGTGTGTAATGAAACCAAAATAACACAACACCGTCTTTTTGCTTCCATATGCGTAGAAAGAAGACGAATAAGCTTTGATTGGTCTTATTTCAATTCGAATGGGTTAACCCCAACCCCAATCCTAACCCTAACCCTAACCCTAACCCTAACCCAAACCCAAACCCTTTTTTTTCTTTTTTCAAACATAATTTTTATTAATTTACACCAAAACAAAACAAAAATAAAATTCTGCCTCTTATTATCACAAATTACTTGCACCGGAATCTCCCCCGACCTAAGCAAAAAGGGGTTTTGTTTTCCACGTACATAAAAAGAAGATGATAAAGCCCTGGGACACGACCAGGTGCCCAATTTCCCCATTACTTTTTATATCAGTCCTGGAGGTTTTGCTAAATATGATTAGGGATGACCAGCAGGTTAAAGGTGTACAGGTCGGAGCAAAACATTATAGGTTAAGGGCCTTTGCAGATGATTTGGTACTTACTTTACAAGAGCCAGATACTAGTACAAAGAGGGTGTTGGAGATAATTCAAGAATTTGGTCAGGTGGCCGGATTCAAACTGAACAAACAAAAGACTAAAGTTTTAGAGAAAAATTAAACAGGTATGGAGAGGGAGAAATTCCAGAATGAAACAGGTTTGACAGTGGTTAAGAAGGTGAAATACCTAGGGGTTCATCTGACATCTAAAAATCTGAATTTGTATAAAGACAATTATGAAAAATGTTGGTCAGAAATCAAAAAAGATCTAGAAATATGGTCAAATTTGAAACTGTCAATGTTAGGCCGAATTGCAGTTATTAAGATGAATGTATTGCCTAGAATGTTATTTTTGTTTCAAACTTTGCAGGTTCTTGACAAGATGGACTGTTTCAAGAGGTGGCAGAAAGACATTTCGAAATTTGTCTGGCAGGGCAAAAAGCCCAGAATAAAATTTAAAATATTGACAGATGTAAAAGAAAGAGGGGGATTTGCCCTGCCGGACTTAAAATTGTACTGTGAAGCAGCAGCGTTTTGCTGGCTGAAAGAGTGGATGCTCCTCGAGAATACAGATATCTTGGATTTAGAAGGTTTCAATAATGCATTTGGTTGGCATGCATACTTATTGTGATGGGATGATGAGCTGCTTGTGCGTAAAAATCGTAGTCCCTCAGAGTTTGTTCAAGTCCACAAACCTCTGTCTGTGATGGAGCCCCTCAGACATGGCTGCTCTAGTCACTTGCAGATTCCGACAGTGGTTGCTTTCGGAATCGCTTCCAGCATAAAAGCTCCTTAACGGAAACACGTCTTCTGGACTCGCGGCGTGACAGTTTCCGGCGAGGAGTGGGTCTCCCTATGGGAGGTTCAGAAACCTCCCCACTGTTCTCGCTGGATGTGTCCCTGAGCCCTCCCTCTTGCTCGCTTTCCCTCAGAGACCCACCTCTCCCCCTGCTGGTCCCTGCTTCAGCTGCTGGGTCTCTCCCAGCCTCCGTGAGCCCTTCCACCACCTGTCCCTCCGATGGCAGTTCCCTGACATCCACCTCCCCTCCAGGACCCCCTTCACCCCCTCCAGTTCCCTCTCCTCTGGGCGGTGAGGAGGTAAAACCCCTAAAAGAGTCCTCTTCATCTTCAGACGTCTCGAACATTTCCCTCCATCGGTCGCCGTTCCGGGTCGCTGAATCCTCCTCCTCCTCGGAATCTGTGAACCCCTCCAACTCCTCTTCCTCATCTGTGGTAGCAAAGTATTCCCTCCGGAACCTCGCTACAGGCTGAGGTTTACGTGGGAACCTCTGATGAAAAGTTTCTATTAAGACCTCGTCATTGACATCCTCTGCCATGACCCAGGTGTTTTCCGACTCCGGTTCCCCTTCCCACATTACCAAATACTCCACTTGATCTCCCCTCCACCTGGAATCGAGGATCTCCGCCACATGGTTGCTGTGTTCCCTTTCCTCCATTGCTGGTCCCCGGGTGAACCTCCCTTCTCTGTCCCCTTTATACGGTGACAGCAACGACCTGTGGAAAACTGGGTGCAGCTTCATGTGGTTCGGTAACCGGAGTCTGAAAGCCACTGGGTTGACCTGTTGCGTGACTTCAAATGGGCCCAATCTTTTGGGTCTTAACTTCTTACAACCCCCTTTGAATGGTAACCCTTGGGTTGACAGCCACACCTGGTCCCCCACCCTAATGGTTTCACCTTCCCTTCTGTTTTTGTCTGCCTGCCTCTTATACTCCTCCTTGGCCCTGTCTAAGTTAAGTTGGAGCTGACGATGGATCGCTTCCATTTCTTCTACGAACTGTTCAGCAGCCGGGACGCTCCATCTCTCCCCTTCCCCCCCTGGGAAAGCCCTGGGATGGCACCCGTAATTAGCCAAAAAGGGGCTCATCCCTGTGGACACGTTCTCCGCATTGTTGTAGGCAAATTCCGCCAACGCCAGCTTCTCCACCCAATCATTCTCTCTGTCATTGACATAACACCTCAGATATTGCTGGAGGATGCCATTGGCTCTTTCCGCCTGCCCGTTGGTTTCAGGATGCCGGGCAGTCGAAAAATTGACCTCTACATGCAGTAAGCTCATGAGCTTCCTCCAGAACCTGGAAGTAAATTGTTTCCCTCGGTCTGAAACCACCCTCAAGGGGGCGCCATGCAACCTAAACACATTTTCTACAAACAATTTAGCTGTTTCTTCTGCCGTGACAGCATGTGAGCAGGCTATAAAGTGGGCCATTTTGGTTAACAGGTCTACCACAACCATGATGGCTGTTTTCCCTCTGGACTTTGGCAGATCAGTCATGAAATCTATTGCCACTGCTTCCCATGGTCTTTCAGGTGTGGGTAGCGGTTCTAATAACCCTGCCGGCGCCCGCCTCTCCCCTTTGGCTCGCTGGCATTGGTCACAACCTCTCACATACTCCCGCACATCTTCCCTGACCTTGGGCCACCAAAATTCCCTGGTAACCAGCCACATGGTTTTGTGTTGCCCAAAATGCCCCGCTGTGGGGCTATCGTGCAGCTGCTTGAGTACCTTCCCCCTCAACTCTCCTTCAGGTATATATAACGCTCCCTTGTAATACAACGCCCCGTTTCTCTCCTCAAAACCTCCGGGTTTATCTCCCTCCCTCCTGAGACCCCTGAGTTTGTCCTGGGCGTATTCATCATTCTCCGTTCCCTCTACCAGTTCTCTTTGCCCCACCAATGCCCACACACACACACAGCGGTCCTCTGGAATGACATGTCTTTCTTCGGGTGCTCCCTCCCCCTCCAAATATTCAGGTTTGCGTGAGAGAGTGTCCGCCCTAATGTTCTCTGGGCCTGGCACGTAACAAATCTCAAAGTTAAATTTGGAGAACTCCTGGGCCCATCTCACTAGCCGTTGGTTGAGCACTCGGGCCGTTCTCCAATACTCTAGGTTCTTGTGGTCAGTGCACACTTGCACCTTATGTTGTGCGCCAATTAGCAGGTGCCTCCATCTCCGGAAAGCCTCATGAATGGCAAGTAGTTCTCGGTCGTACACCATGTAGTTCCTCTCGGATTTGTTCAGCTTTCGCGAAAAAAAAGCACATGGTCTCCACTCTGACTCCTCCTTCCCTGGCTGCAGAAGCACCGCCCCTATAGCTCTGTCTGATGCGTCAGTTTCGACTCTCATCTTTTTTTGTAAATCCACATGCAGAAGTTGTTCTTCAGAGGCGAAGGCCCTTTTTAGTTCCTCAAATGCTCGCTCCGCCTCCTCAGTCCAAACGAATTTCTTCTTACTGCTGAGACAGTCCGTAATGGGCGCCGTCAGGTGAGCAAAGTTTCGGATGAACTTACGATAAAAGTTCCCAAACCCTAGGAACCTCTGCACATCCTTCTTTGTTTTGGGTGTTTTCCATTCCAGCACTGCCTGGACCTTGCCGGGATCCATGGCCAATCCCTTGTCTGACAGGCGGTACCCCAGGAATTTCACCTCCTTGGTATGAAACTGACACTTCTCCAGTTTCACCCACAGCCGGTTGGCTTGCAGCCTGCTCAACACTTCTCTGACGTCTCTCACATGCTGCTCCTCATTCTCAGAATACACCAACACGTCATCTAGGAAGGCCACACAATTCTTGTAAAGCAAAGGCCCCAGTACGTGGTTCATAAACGATTGGAAGCACGCCGAGCCTGCTTGTAGACCGAAGGGCATAACTAAATATTCAAATGCCCCCAAAGGGGTGAACATGGTGGTTTTCCATTCATCCCCTTTCCTTATACGTATCAGGTTGTACGCCCCCCTTAGGTCCAGCTTTGTAAAAATCTCTCCCTTCCGCACCCTGGTCAAAATGTCGTCAATCCTGGGCATAGGGAAGGCCACTGGTTCTGACACTGCGTTTAAAGCCCTGAAGTCACACACAAGCCTCGGCTTGTCCGTGTTTTTTTTATCCACAAAAAACACTGGGCTACCTCCCACCGCTCTGGACTCTCTGATGAAACCTCTCTTCAGGTTCTTGTCAATGAACTCTCTTAGCTCCTGCATCTCTCTGTCTGACATGGCGTACAACTTGCCTACAGGGAGCTGTGCCCCAGGGAGTAAATTGATTTGACAGTCAAAGGGTCTATGCGGGGGTAGTTGGTCAGCTTCCCTTTCGCTGAACACGTCGCTGAGATCTGCGTATTGTCGTGGTACCTTCACTTTCTCCGTTACTTCCGTCCCTGCTAGGGTGGCTTGGGCCCCTGCTGAACCCTTTCCCTCTTTGCAGTGTTCTAAGCAATGTGCTGAACCAAAGGAAACCACTCTCTGATGCCAGCCCACCAGCGGATCATGTAACGCTAGCCAGCTCATCCCCAAAATAATAGGAGCCCCTCCCAAGCTGGCCACATTAAACGCTATCAGTTCTGTGTGCCTTGCCACCTTCGTTATCATTGGGACGGTCTGCAAGCTGACTTCTCCTCCCAACAGCTCCCTGCCATCGATCGTGGTCACCTGCAGGGGGTTGCTTAAAGGGATCGTCTGTATCTGGTGTTCAGCTGCAAACTCTTTGCTCATGAAATTGCAGGAGCTGCCTGAGTCCAACAGCGCCTTTATCTTTAGAGGGTGTCCGTTTTGCAGCTCTAGCGACACTTCTATCACTAGGGCAGGTTGAGGAGGTTCTGGCGTGGGCACTTTCACTGCTCTTTGGCCTGGCTGCTGTGTCCCGACGGTGGCAGCCAGGCATTGGCTTTTACTTGCTCCGGTATTTCCTCCTCTCTCCCCTCAACAGCTCCCACCATCCCTTGCCATTCCTTCCTCTGGGGGCAGACTCTGGCAAAGTGACCTGGCTGTTGGCAGAGATAGCATTTCCGGGCGCCTTTTCCCTCCTTCTTTCCCCCCTCACTGGGCTTTGAAACTGCGAGCGCGCGCGCTGTTCCGATTTCCATCGGCTCTGCCGGCGGGAAAGTTGGCTCTGGAATGTCTGGAATGCGGAACTCCTTCCAACGTTCCCCCTTCCCTTCCCGCCTCTCCAAGGCTCTCGCCTCCTGGCGCGCTCCTATGGTCAGCGCAGATTTGGTCAGCTGATCCATAGAATCCGCCCTAGGACCCCGGGAAAGTTCGTCTTTCACAGCCGAAGCAAGCCCTTCTTCAAATAGCATTTGAATGGGTGCCGCCGATAAGTCCCACCCCAATCTGTGAACCAGCATGGTGAACGCAGTCCAGTACTCACGGACAGATCAGCTCCCCTGTTTGCAAGCCATTAGCTGTCTGCGCACCACTCCCTGCTCAATATCGCTGGAAAACATCAGATCCATGGCACGAAAGAACTTCATTGTGTCCTTTAGGACGTCATTTTTCGTTGCCATCAGGGGTCTAACCCAGTCTCTCGCCCCCTTCTCAAGATGCCCAATCACGAAAGCCACTCGCGATTCCTCGTCAGGGAATTCATCAAACTGCACATTGAGGGCATATTGCATCTCTGTCCTAAAGGCATGGTAGTCCTTGGGGTCCCCCCCAAACTTCTGCACCAATCCTGGTACCTTTCTGGTGCACTGGGTGGCTTTCCCCTTTATGTCTGCATCCTGAGCCCTTCTCTCCTCAAGCCTCGCCGTCTGCAGCGCTAGCTGGATCTCCAACGCCCGGTACCTTTCCTCCAGGCTTGGACCCGCTCCAACTCCTGCTTCTCCGGTTCCGGCTGGGTCGCTCATGATGCCTTCTCCTGCACAAACTGCTTACAGAGACTGTCGGAATGCTGTGATGGGATGATGAGCTGCTTGTGCGTAAAAATCGTAGTCCCTCAAAGTTTGTTCAAGTCCACAAACCTCTGTCTATGACGGAGCCCCTCAGACATGGCTGCTCTAGTCACTTGCAGATTCCGACAGTGGTTGCTTTCGGAATCGCTTCCAGCATAAAAGCTCCTTAACGGAAACACGTCTTCTGGACTCGCGGCGTGACAGTTTCCGGCGAGGAGTGGGTCTCCCTATGGGAGGTTCAGAAACCTCCCCACTGTTCTCGCTGGACGTGTCCCTGAGCCCTCCCTCTTGCTCGCTTTCCCTCAGAGACCCACCTCTCCCCCTGCTGGTTCCTGCTTCAGCTGCTGGGTCTCTCCCAGCCTCCGTGAGCCCTTCCACCACCTGTTCCTCCGATGGCAGTTCCCTGACACTTATGGTATGATAAAATTAAAGTGCATAGGGCTTTTAAAAACCATATTGTCAGAAAAGCATTATCTAATGTCTGGATAAGATATAAAGACTTACTGGAAAACAAAACCCCTAGATGGTTGTCACCCTTGGAGGCTAAGGCATTGAAAAAGCTCAATATGGAGGCCGAATGGCCAAAGTATTGGGAAATCTTGGAACAAGACGGAGATAAATTGAAGTTACAGAGTCATGAGAAATTGAAACCCAAAGTACGAGATTGGCTCCATTATTATCAAATAATGGAGGTGTACAAACAAGATAGGAAAATTGGCTTCCAGGTGGAGAAATCAAAATTAGAAACTGAATTGTTAGAACCCAATACTAAGAACTTGTCAAGAATGTATAATTTGCTGCTGAAATGGAATACACAAGATGAAACAGTTAAATCAGCTATGATTAAGTGGGCACAGGACATTGGCCATAATATTATGTTTGCTGACTGGGAATGGTTGTGGAACACTGGGATAAAATTTACGGCATGTAATGCTTTAAAGGAAAATATTATGAAAATGATCTATAGGTGGTACATGACCCCAGTCAAGCTAGCAAAGATTTATCATTTGCCTGATAACAAGTGCTGGAAATGTAAAGAAACTGAAGGTACTTTCTACCACCTTTGGTGGACGTGCCCAAAGATTAAGGCCTTCTGGGAAATGATATATAATGAAATGAAAAAAGTACTTAAATGTACATTTCCTAAGAAACCAGAGGCCTTTCTCTTGGGCATTGTCGGCCAATTGGTGTTAAAGAAAGATAGAATTTTCTTTATGTATGCTACAACAGCAGCAAGAATACTTATCACAAAGTATTGGAAGACACAAGATCTACCCACCTTGGAAGAATGGCAGATGAAAGTGATGGACTACATGACATTGGCTGAGATGACCGGCAGAATCCGTGATCGGAGGAAAGAGACGGCGGAAGAGGATTGGAAGAAACTATTATAAAATTGATGAATGCTAAAATGTTGAGGTGTTGAGAAAGAAAAAGGGATTACAGTGACATAAGAATAAGTTGAAGAAAAGACTATGAGGACATATATTTGATAAAATTATTTAGAAGCTGCTGAAATAATCTTGGAAATTGGGATGCAGAAAGGGGAGGTATGGGGGAGTCTGAGAAATGAGGGTAATGAAAAAAAGGTTATGAAATTATACATGTTTGTTTGTCTTTTTATTTGTTTGTATTGTTTAAAAAATGCTGTAAAACCAATAAAAAATTTATTTAAAAAAACCAGAAATCGCAAAGTGTGTGTAATGAGACCAAAATAACACAACACCGTCTTTTTGCTTCCATATGTGTAGAAAGAAGACGAATAAGCTTTGATTGGACTTATTTCAATTCGCATGGTGTTTTTTGGGTGTGCACCAGAATCACCTGCAACCAAAGCAAAAAGGTGTTTTGGGTTCCATCAACATAAAAAGAACATGATAAAGCTCTGATTGGGCTTATTTCAAATTGGTGTTTTTGGGGTTAGAATGCACATTCAACCAAAAATCGCAGAGTGACATGTTTGTTATTGAACTGTGTGCTAACCTTGCTTGCCTAATCGCCGCTTGCTTATGCTGCTACCTCCGCTTTTTTTAAAAAAAGAATACTCTGCTTGCATTCAGAATATGTTCCTAACGCCACACCTAAAATGGCCGCCCGTGCCTCCACAAATGTCCCTTCCCAAGATGGCAACCGTGGTCTCTTCCCCTCACCTCAACAACACTACTACCACGCGTGCCCACAAAGATGGCGCCGGTTCTCTGCCCTTAACAAAGCCCTTAACAGAAATGGAAGCCTCAGCTTCAAAACCCACCTTAGTGGAGGCGGGCGGATGCCAAAGCAACCCAGCAAACCAATCCCGTGAGAAAAGGCAAGCGAGCGGAGTTGGAAAGCAGAAACGCGAGCAAAATGCAATGTGAACCCGGGGGGCTGAAAACAGTGGGGGGGGGGGGTTAGAAGGAGACGCGGACCTAGCGCTAAGAGGGAGAAAAGCAGGAGAACAGCTAAGAGAGGCAGTCAGCCGGTAAACCTAAGAAAGCAACAAACAACCACACACGCAAACAAAACAGAAAACTGAAGGGGGAAAACCAGGAAACCCGAGAGCACAGCAGGGAAGACAAGAAAACAAACCACCGGCAAGTACTCCCGCGATCCAGCAAGAAGGGAGGAGCGGAAGGTGGCTGGGCGCTCCGCTCCGTGTACTTTACCCCTCCTGCTCTCCGGCTTCAACAAGACGCTCCCTGCGTTGCCTGATCGTCGGTGTTCCAGCGGCTGCACTGATCCTCCTACGACTCCCAAACTACGACTCCCAAACTACGACTCCCAAACTAAGGCAAGTGAAAAAACCGCTCAGCTGGAAAGGGGCAAAGAGGGCGGTCCCCGGGCGTGCCTAGCCTTAAATAGGCTAGGCCACGCCTCCCCGGTCCGCCGATTGGCGGGCCGGGTCGCCGACACGCCCGGGGATTCCTTAATCTCGCGGGGGCAAAGGCCAGCCCCCGCGTGGGATGTGGGAGGGATTTCTGCCCGCAACCCCCTCTCCTCCCAGGTCGGAAATGGCTTTGTTATCAGCCCAAATCAAGCATAGGTGTTTTGGTTCCATCTCAATAGAAAGAGGACGAATAAACTTGGATTGTTCTTTCGGTGGTCATTCACGCTAACCCTAACCCTAACTCAAAGCCTAATCCTAACCCTAACCCTAACCCTAACCCTAACCCTAACCCTAACCCTAACCCTAACCCCAACCCCAACCCCAACCCCAACCCTAACCCTAACCCTAACCCCAACCCTAAAAAAATAATTTGGTGTTCATAACCCTGACCCTAACCCTAACCCTAACCCAAACCCAAACCCAAACCTTAACCCTAACCCTAACCCTAACCCTAACCCTAACCCTATGCCTAAGCCTAATCCTAATCCTAAACCTAAACCTAAACCTAAACCTAAGCCTAAGCCTAAGCCTAAGGCTAAGCCTAAGGCTAAGCCTAAGCCTAAGCCTAAGCCTAAGCCTAAGCCTAAGCCTAAACCTAAGCCTAAGCCTAAGCCTAAGCCTAAGCCTAAACCTAAACCTAAACCTAAGCCTAAACCTAAACCTAAGCCTAAGCCTAAGCCTAAGCCTAAGCCTAAACCTAAACCTAAGCCTAACCGTAACCCTAACCCTAACCCTAACCCTAACCCTAACCCCAATCCTAACCCTAACCCTAACCCTAACCCTAACCCTAACCCTCACCCTCACCCTCACACTAACCCTAACCCTAACCCTTATCCTAACCCTAACCCTAACCCTAACCCTAACCCTAACCGTAACCCTAACCCTCACCTTAACCTTAATCTTAACCCTAACCCTAGCACAGCGAAGTGTAATTAAGCCTAAACAAAGCCAAACAGGTTGTTTTGTGTTCCAGCTACATAGAAAGAAGAATATTGGATTTCGCTTATTTCAAGTCGTGTTCTTTGGTGTTAATGCACACTGACTCAGAAATCGCAAAGTGTGTGTAATGAAACGAAAATAGCGCAACACCGTCTTTTTGCATCCATATGCGTAGAGAGAAGCCGAATAAGCTTTGATTGGTCTTATTTCCATTCGAATGGGTTAACCCCAACCCCAATCCTAACCCGAAACCCTAACCCTAACCCTAACCCAAACCCAAACCCCAACCCCAACCCCAACCCCAACCCCAACCCCAACCCCAACCCCAACCCCAACCCTTTTTTTTCTTTTTTCAAACATAATTTTTATTAATTTACACCAAAACAAAACAAAAATAAAATTCTGCCTCCTATTATCACAAATTACTTTCTTTAGGACTTCCTTCAGCTTCTCCACAAATCATCCGTAGTCATTTTTTATTTTTTTTAATAAAATATTTTATTCAATTTTCAAACATAGAATAGAGAATCACATAGCAAACATACCAACAAACAATATAGAAAAGAGAAGAAAAGAAAGGGGGGAAAAAGAAAAACACAACTATTCATAATATTTTTATATAACTAACTGGACTTCCTCGCATCTCCCTACCCTGCATTCTCTATAATAAAAATACCAGCAAATTATTACCTTGTTTCAATTCTTATTTTATACCTCTCAAATATTATACTTCTAATCTTAAAGTAATTTTTGACAATTAGTTGAAACTTAAGTTAAACATAATATTATTTTAAGTTTCGACCTTTTCTTGCATATCACTTAATTTTCTAAATCTTTCAGATGAGTTGCTGGAGCCATGCTTTTCTGAATCATGCAATTTCTTAACATTCATACAATTTATATTGTTTTTGTAAATAGTCTTTAAACTTTTTCCAATCCTCTTCCATTGTTTCTTCTCCCAAATCTCGGATTCTGCCAGTCATTTCGGCCTGTTCCATATAGTCCATCAGTTGCGTCTGCCACTCTTCCAGTGTGGGCAAATCTTGTGTCTTCCAATATTTTGCAATAAGTATTCTTGCTGCTGTAGTTGCATACATAAAAAAAATTCTGTCCTTCTTTAACACTTTCTGGCCGACAATGCCCAAGAGGAAGGCCTCTGGTTTCTTAGTGAAGGTATACTTAAATACCTTTTTTAACTCATTGTAGATCATTTCCCAGAAGGCCTTCACTTTCGGGCAAGTCCACCAGAGGTGAAAGAATGTCCCTTCAGCCTCCTTGCATTTCCAACATTTATTATCAGACAAATGATATATCTTAGCAAGCTTGACTGGGGTCATGTACCACATATATATCATTTTCCTTCAGGGCATTACATGTCGTGAATTTCATACCGGTGGTCCATAACCTTTCCCAGTCTTCAAACATAATGTTGTACCCAATATCCTGAGCCCATTTTATCATGGCTGATTTAACTGTCTCGTCCTGAGTGTTCCATTTAAGCAGCAAGTTATACATTCTTGAAAGTACCTTGGTCTTTGGTTCTAACAATTCTGTTTCTAATTTCGATTTTTCCACCTGGAATCCTATTTTTTTGTCCAAATTAAAGACCTCTTGAATTTGAGCGTAATGTAACCAATCTCGCACCTTATTCTTCAGTTTCTCCAAACTCTGCAACCTCCAGTTGTCTCCGATTTTTTCCATTATTTCCCAATATTTCGGCCAACCGGCCTCCATATTGAGTCTTTTCCGGGCCTTAGCCTCCATTGGTGATAACCATCTTGGGGTCTTATTTTCTAATCAGTCTTTGTACTTTGTCCAGACAATAAATATTGCTTTCCTGACAATATGGTTTTTGAATCCTTTGTGAACCTTTACCTTGTCGTACCACAAATATGCATGCCATCCAAAAGCATTATTGAACCCTTCCAGATCTAGGACATCAGTGTTATCTAAATGTAACCAATCCTTCATCCAGCAGAAAGCTGCAGCTTCATAATATAACCTTAGGTCCGGCAGGGCAAATCCCCCTCTTTCCTTTGCATCAGTTAGAATTTTAAATTTTATTCTGGGCTTTTTGCCCTGCCAGACAAACTTAGAAATGTCTTTCTGCCACTTTCCAAAACATTCCACTCTGTCCACAATCTGTAGGGTTTGAAACAAAAATAACATCTTTGGCAATACATTCATCTTTATAGCTGCAATTCGACCCAACAAGGAAAGTTTCAATCTTGACCAAATTTCTAAGTCCTTTTTAATTTCTGACCAACATTTTTCATAGTTATCTTTAAATAAGTTCAGATTTTTCGCAGTCAAGTTAACCCCTAGGTATTTCACTTTTTAAACCACATTTAAGTCTGTCTCTTTCTGAAACCTTTCTGATTCCAAAGGTGTCAAATTTTTCTCCAAAACCTTAGTTTTTTGCTTGTTCAATTTGAATCCCGCCACCCGACCAAACTCATGAATCAATTCCAAAACTCTTTTCGTACTAGATTCCGGCTCCTGTAATGTTAAAACCAGGTCATCTGCAAAAGCTTTAAGTTTATACTGTTTCACTCCGACCTGTATTCCTTCCACCAACCGCTCCTCCCTAATCATGTTCAAAAGCACCTCCAGGACTGAGATGAATAACAAAGGGGATATAGGGCAACCTTGTCGTGTTCCTTTTTCAATTTTAAACTCTTCTGTCACCACATTATTAACTATCAATTTAGCTTTTTGTTCTGAATAGATTGCCTCTATCCCATTTTCGAACCCCCGTCCCACTCCCATCCCTTTAAGATTTTTCTTCATAAACTTCCAAGATATATTGTCGAAGGCCTTCTCCGCATCTATAAAAATTAACACTGCTTTAGCATTCATATTTGTTTGCAAAAGCTCCAAAATGTCAATAATGTCCCTAGTATTGTCAGATAAATGTCTACCTGGGAGAAAGCCTGCCTGGTCCTTATGAATTACTTCATTCAAGACTTTTTTTAATCTACCTGCCAAAATATCTGCAAAAATTTTGTAATCCACATTTAGGAGTGTCAGGGGTTCAGAAGCAGAGACGCAGAGAAGGGAGGAGACAGAGAGCGAGGGGGAGGAATACGAAGGAAGGATGAGTGGGGATGACGAACCGAGATCGCCGAGCTTATCCAGTGAGTCCGAGGATTCCCAGAAGGGAGCGCCAGCAGTCAGAGCAAGGGGGGAAAGCAGGGGGACACCCCAGGAAGAAGGGTCCAGAGAGGAATCAGAGAGCAGCAGTTGGAGATCGGGACCCACGTACCCAGACGGGAACAGCGGGGAGAAAGGGGACCAGATATCGGGTTCCGGAGGCTTTCAGAAGGAGGGAGGGCATGAGTCAGGAGTAGTCACGCCCACCTCGGGGAGCGACGAAACGATCAAGAGGAAGGTTGAGAGTTGGGCGCGCGCGCCAAGTTCAAATGTAGCGGAAGCTGGCGCAGTAAGCAGCCCAGAGAGTGAACCAGGTCCCAAAGCCCGCCGCAAGGAGGCGGAAGGGTCAGGGGGGTCCGCGTCAGAAGAGAGTAGGAAAAAGGAGACCCCGGGGGGCAGAAGGACCCAGAGACGGAGGGAAAGGCGCAGGAGGTGGAGCAAGGCTAGGGTATTAAGCTGGTGTGCTAGAGGCGGAGACTCAGACGGGTCTTCGCCGGTCTGACCTAGAAGAAGTAGGGCTGCATATTGCAGTTTGGAAATGGAAGCTGTAATCCAATAAAGACTTTTAACCTGAACGCTGGCTAACGTGGTCCTATGTGAGCTGGGACTGAGTGGCAGCCCTGACAGTAAGACCCGTCTCTTTTAAGCTTCGGACACCTGATACCTCGCAGCGGAGGCAGAAGCAGCGAGAGGAGGAAATTGGTGTTTGGGAGCGAGCTCACAACGGTTGGCAGAGATGACGGAAGCAGAGAAAATTTCAGCGCTGCAACAGGCAGTGACCCAATTGAACGCGGAGGTACAGGCATCCAAGAAAAGGGAGCAGGATGCGGCAGCCGCCTACAGAGATCTCCACACCAGGTTTGAAGCATTGGTTAAGCATGGGCAGCCAGGACCCAGACCGGAGGGGGTTGGGTTGGCACGGAGAGCAGGAGGGCTTGTGGCTCACTTCGATGGGAATTTACAACAGTACCCCAATTTTCGAGCAGACGTAATGTGCGCACTGCAACTGCTGGCGAAAGACTTTAGGGATGAGGAAGAGAAAGTGGGGTTTATACTATCCCATTTGCATGGGGATGCTAAAGCGTGGCTACGCAATTTGTGGAGGGATAAAGATCCGGCGCTTCAGAATGCAGATGCCTTTATCAAAGCGATGGATGCGTGCTTTTTATCTACCATTGACGTGGATCTTGCCCGACGGGAGATTCATGGACTGAAACAAGGGAGGGCGAGCGTACGCCAGTATCACGCCCGCTTTTTTGCGCTGGTCAGTGCCTTGGAATGGGACCGGGATTCGCCCCCAGTCAGAGACCTCTTCTGGGAGGGATTAAGCAGTGCTGTTAAAGACGAAATTGCGAGGGGGGAGAGGCCCCGGAGCACGCAGGAGGTGGTCCAAAGGGCGCTGACTGTGGGGGTGAGGCTGGAAGAACGTCCGTGGTGCAGAGACGAAGGACGTGGAGGGCGCGAAGCAGCGAGAAGTTTCTCTTTCGTTCCCAGGGACGCTACGCGTGCGCAATCTACACCTCCGCCAGGAGGGGGAGTGGAACCTATGGAGGTGGGAGGAGCCAGGGCTCAGTCAGCTACCAGAGCCCCTGCGCCGGCGGCAGTCAAGACTAAACCTCCTAGAGGGACCAGGAAGTGTTATATATGCGACAGCTCTCAACACTTGGCGAAAGAGTGTCCCCAGAGGAGCTCCAAGCACACTGCAGCCTCCGCAACGGTGAAAGCGGCCACGCAACACAGCGAACACCAGCAGGGAAACGACGATGTCTGGCTGGAGACAGAGGCACTGGGGCCCAGCCAGACGCATCACTGAAGCAGTCCCCAGCGATCTTGCAACCCACAGACCCCCTCCCACCCAAACCAGTAGTGCAACTCACAGCATCTCTCCAGCTGCCCGATGGCGTCACTATCGAAGTCCCGCTTTCTGTGGATTCTGGAAGCAACGCAGACTTTATAGCACAGGATTTTGTGGAGCAGCACGCTATACAGCTATTGCCGGCCACTCTGCCCCTGCAAGTCGTCACAGTGGATGGCAGAGAGTTGCTGGGGGGGCAGGTGGTGAAGCAAACGCCGCCAATGGTGATGCGCCTTGGCAACCACAGGGAAGTCATCAGTTTTAACGTCACACGACTGTCGGACACACCCATTGTGTTGGGCATGAGTTGGCTGGACAGGCACAGTCCGACACTGGCTTGGTACCAGCGACAGCTGATCTTCGGCTCCTCTTACTGCGCAGAACACTGCATCCTGCCCGGACAGGAGGGAGAGGAGGAGGAATCACAACTGCAGTTGGGAACGTTGCAAGCAGTCCCCCACAAATACGCAGACTTTCTGGAGGTCTTCTGCGAGAAGGAGGCAGACAAGTTACCACCGCACAGGCAATATGACTGCAAGATTGACCTCCTACCAGGGGCGACGCTACCGAAGGGGAGGCTGTATTCCATGTCTGAGGATGAACTACAGGAACTCAAACAGTTCATAGATCACAATTTGGAGCGCGGTTTCATCCGGGAGTCCAGGGCAGTAGGGGGCAGTCCTGTTTTCTTTGTGAAGAAGAAGGACACGCCCCAAAAGAGGCTGGTGGTGGATTTTCGCCTCTTGAACAAGATGACCAAGCCCTCTGATTTCCCCATGCCCAGGATTGACGACCTACTGGCGACGGTGCGCAAGGGACGCGTGTTTACCAAGTTGGACCTGCGAGGGGCGTACAATCTCATCCGCATGAGGGAGGGCGATGAGTGGAAGACAGCCATGTTCACGCCTCTGGGCACCTACGAGTACAGAGTGATGCCGTTTGGATTGCAAAACGGTTCTCACTGTTTTCAAGCTTTCATGCATCATGTGTTGGCGGGACTCCTCTACAAGAAGTGTGTCTGCTTTCTGGATGACATCCTGATATTCTCCGAGTCGCAGCAAGCGCATGACCAAGACGTTCGGGAGGTGCTGGAGAGGTTGCAGCAGCATAGACTGTACGCCAAACTGGAGAAGTGCCAGTTCGACACGACGGAGGTGGATTTCTTGGGTTACAAGTTGTCGGACAAGGGGCTAGCCATGGACAGCGCCAAGGTGCGAGCGGTGTTGGATTGGAAGAGCCCGCGCAACCGGAAGGAGGTCCAGCGGTTTGTCGGCTTCGCCAACTTCTATCGCAAGTTTATCAAAGGGTTCGCGATGCAGACGGCGGCTATTACGGACACGCTAAGCTCCAAGAAAAAGAAATTCATCTGGACGGAGCAGGCAGAGCAGTCCTTTCAGGCACTCAAGCGTCTCTTCGCGTCGGAAGAGCAACTGCTGCATATCGACCCCAGCAGACCGATGCGGGTAGAGACAGACGCGTCCGATAGAGCAGTGGGAGCTGTCCTGCTGCAGAGGGACCCACAGGGGGTCTGGAGACCGGGAGCGTTCTACTCCAGAAAGCTCAGCAAGTCGGAGCAGAACTACACCATCTGGGACAGGGAGTTGCTTGCCATTCATGCAGCATTCAAAGCATGGAGGCACTTCCTGATCGGCGCCAAGCACACGGTGCAGGTCTGCACGGACCACAAGAATCTGGAGCACTGGCGCACGGCGAAGTTCCTGAACCAGAGGCAGATACGTTGGGCGGAGTTCTTTGCTGACTTCGATTTCCGAATAGAGTACGTCCCAGGCGACACCAACATCATGGCGGATGCACTGTCCCGAAAACCGCAATACCTCGAAGAGGCGACGCCAGCGGCAGCCATGCACATCTTCGCGCCAACAGCGTGGGCGTGCGCTTCAGCCACAGTAGACCTGGATGCGGTGCGGCGGGCGTTGCAGGACGACTCATTCGCGCAGGCGAAGATGGCCGAGGTGCACAAGGGCACGGCGAAGAGCGACGAGTTCCAGATACGGGACGGCTTGCTCTTACGTAAAGGGGCCATCTACGTGCCTGGAGATGAACTTCGCGCCAAGGTACTGCAGCAGTTGCACGACGCACCCACGGCCGGGCACTTTGGCACGGAAAAAACGGTGGAATTAGTCGCAAGGGACTTTTGGTGGCCCAGACTGAGAGGGGAAGTCGCGGACTACGTCGCGAGGTGCGACACCTGCCAGAGGGCCAAGCCGGTGCACAAACCACCGGCGGGACTGCTCGAACCGCTGCAAACGCCGTTTGAACCGTGGGAGAGGGTGGCCCTGGACTTTGTCACGGATCTACCCAGCTCGAGAGGCAAGACGGCTGTACTAGTGGTGGTGGACTTGTTCACCAAGATGGCACACTTCATACCGTGTGCGAAGGTGGCCACGGCAGAACAAACAGCCAAACTGTTCATAGATCACGTGTTCAAAGTGCACGGGCTGCCGCGGTCTATACTGTCCGACCGCGGTCGCCAGTTCATCTCGAATTTCTGGCAGAAGCTGATGGGCTTCCTGAACGTCAAAATCAACCTGACATCAGCGAGACACCCGCAGACCAACGGGCAAGCGGAGAGGGTCAATGCCATCATGCAGCAGTACCTGAGATGCTATGCCAATCAACAGCCTGCGACGTGGGTGGATTACCTGCCGCTCGCCGAGTTCGCCTACAACAACACGAAGCACGTGTCCACAGGGGTGACACCGTTCTTCGCCAACAATGGGAGGAATCCCAGAACCTTCCCGGGACTGGACAGAGTGGGGGAAGGGGAACCGCAGACGGCGGACGCTTTCGCGTCTGAGTTGCAGGAGGTCCACGATCAACTCCGACGGCAGCTGGAGCTAGCGAAGCACGCATACAAGGTGCAAGCGGACAAGCACAGGCGGGTTGGCGAAGATATCCGAGTGGGAGACTGGGTCTGGTTGGCAGCCCACGCAGTGCCGACCAGATCGTTAGCCAAAAAGAAGTTGGGGCACAAGCAACTCGGTCCATACCAAGTCGAAGCGCAGATCAACCCAGTAGCTTTCAGGCTGGTGCTCCCGGAGGGTTCCAGGATGCATCCGGTGTTCCACAGGTCGGTGCTCACTCCCTACAGGACACCTCACAGGTTCCAGGAACCAGGAACAGCACCGAGTCCGTCTCAGGAGCGGTCGGAGGCGGGAAGATTGCCACAGCAGGACCCCATCAACGAAGTCACGGAGATTTTGGACTCCAGATGGGGGGAAGACGGAGTGGAATACCTCCTAGCCAGGGAGGGCACCCGGGCTAGTGCTAATAGCTGGGTGCCAGACTACGCTTTGGAGGAACCCCTGCTCAAGGACGAGTTTCATGCCCTTTTCCCACACAGACCCATGCCAGCAGGCTTCTTCGACGACTGGTTGTTCACGCCCACACTTTCCTCCAGCACGTTCCATGGCTTCGACTCGGACGGGGAGCCCGCACAGCGCACACATTCCCCAGAGGGGTCACTGGAGGGTTCGGCGTCCGACACCTCGTATTGGTGGGACGATCGGCCAGAGGAGCAGTGGCGCCGGAGGTGGCTGGAGATGCCAGGTCAAGCGACCGACGCAGAGACTGACATGGACGTGTGCGGGGAGGATCTCGGTTTCGAGCACGGCGGCACTGAAATGGAGGCGGAGCAGCTCACCATTGACGAACGCGAGGAGGAAGACTCGGAGGTCTTCAGTTGGCGGCCAGCAACGAGGAGCGAACTGTATCCGGCATTCACTCCTGTGATGATGGAGCACCCTGCAACCACCCTTGAAAGTGGGGAGGGGGGAAGGGGGGGCTTCGAGGGGGGGATGGATGTCAGGGGTTCAGAAGCAGAGACGCAGAGAAGGGAGGAGACAGAGAGCGAGGGGGAGGAATACGAAGGAAGGATGAGTGGGGATGACGAACCGAGATCGCCGAGCTTATCCAGTGAGTCCGAGGATTCCCAGAAGGGAGCGCCAGCAGTCAGAGCAAGGGGGGAAAGCAGGGGGACACCCCAGGAAGAAGGGTCCAGAGAGGAATCAGAGAGCAGCAGTTGGAGATCGGGACCCACGTACCCAGACGGGAACAGCGGGGAGAAAGGGGACCAGATATCGGGTTCCGGAGGCTTTCAGAAGGAGGGAGGGCATGAGTCAGGAGTAGTCACGCCCACCTCGGGGAGCGACGAAACGATCAAGAGGAAGGTTGAGAGTTGGGCGCGCGCGCCAAGTTCAAATGTAGCGGAAGCTGGCGCAGTAAGCAGCCCAGAGAGTGAACCAGGTCCCAAAGCCCGCCGCAAGGAGGCGGAAGGGTCAGGGGGGTCCGCGTCAGAAGAGAGTAGGAAAAAGGAGACCCCGGGGGGCAGAAGGACCCAGAGACGGAGGGAAAGGCGCAGGAGGTGGAGCAAGGCTAGGGTATTAAGCTGGTGTGCTAGAGGCGGAGACTCAGACGGGTCTTCGCCGGTCTGACCTAGAAGAAGTAGGGCTGCATATTGCAGTTTGGAAATGGAAGCTGTAATCCAATAAAGACTTTTAACCTGAACGCTGGCTAACGTGGTCCTATGTGAGCTGGGACTGAGTGGCAGCCCTGACAAGGAGTGAGATGGGACAGTAGTTCTTGAGTTGAGTCTTTTCAGTTTCCAGTTTGGGAATCAATGTGATGTATGCTTCTTTCCACGATTCCGGTGCCTTCTTCCCCTCCATAATCTGATTACAAACCTCCATTAATGGTTGTATCAAATAGTCTTTCAATGTCTTGTAGTACTTGGAGGTAAGTCCATCAGGCCCTGGAGATTTGCCTAATTGCATGTTCTGAATGGCACCTTCAATTTCTTGTTGTGTTATTTTGTAATTCAGGATTGTTCTCTTGTCCTGGGGTAATTTTGGTAGTCCATTAATTTTTAAGAATCGGTCTATCTCAGTCTCTTTTTGCGGCCCTTGCGTGTAAAGTTGTTGATGTTGGTTTCTGCTCTCTTCACTGTGCAGCGAAGTGCTTGTCACAAGACAATGTTTACATTCCACAGTCAGAGTACTGTTGGGTTTTCCCACGGGAATGGGAGACTGGATGTGACGTACACTGGTTTCCTGTTTTTCACTGTTCTCTCGGTGTTCTTTTGTTCCGAGGAGAAGGACGGTTGCTTCTCTGCTCCCGCAGAGGCAAGATGCATGTTTGTAATTTCTCAACATTGAACTGTAAATAAAGCAAGTTAAGCATGTGGCACGTACTGCTCATCATTCCGCTGTGTAAAGGACTCTGCAAATACAACATTTTTGGTTCCGGGCCCAGAAAGACGCAATCAAACTGAAGAATGGAGACTCCAGAAGCCGAGTCGGAATGCCGGCAGAGGGACAGAGAAACGGATCGGCGTTATCTGCTCTGCGCGTCAAGTTTGATTGATGAGAAGGTATGTGCTCATGCTCCGGGCAGCCTGCCAGCTCCTAGGTTATGGTTTTATGGCTGGACTTTGAACTTTTAAAGCCGTTTTGCCGCGATACAGGCAAAGGCTCTAAGGCACAAGCTCACAGGCTTGGGAGGCTTGAAAACCAAAAGTACCTTTACAAGCGCTTTTGGAAGCAGCTGTACACAGACACAGCTTGTTTAAAGCAGCAATGATGGCTAATGCAAAGCTGGCTGATGCTTTTGGGATTCCTAAGCTCAATAAGAAAAACTATACGGACTGGGTACTCTATGCAGAGGCAATTCTGCGGAAAGAAGGTCTGTTTAATGTTATTACCGACAACCCCCCAGCTCCAATTACAGCTGAATGGGCTACTAAGGATTCCAAAGCAAGGGGAACACTTACATTGATAGTATCCCCAGAAGAGCTCTGTCTGTTGCGTGGAAAGACCACAGCCAGAGAAATTTGGGACACTTTAAGAGAGGCTCACTTGAGGACAGAAGCTGGTTCCTCAATGTACTACTATGCCAAGCTGCATGGTATGGCTCTTGCTGAAGGTGGAGATGTGCGTACACACCTGATGGAGATGCAAAATCTGAGACATGAGTTGCAACAGAGAGGACTCACCTTTCCAGAGGCTGTGTATTCCTTCATGATAATACATTCTTTGGGTCCACGTTGGGAGTCCGTTGCCACTCAGATTGCTGTTCAGCCAACTGCTCAGCTCACAGTAGCCTATGTTACTGCCGTGATCCAGAATGAAGCTGATCGCCGGGGTGCTAGCTGCATGGGAAAGGGGGAGTCTTCACAGACGTCATCCCTGAGTGCAGTGGAACCACCAGAGGGCGCCAAAGCTTTGAAGGCAGTGAAATGCTACTTGTGTGGATGTCTAGGCCATATGAAGAGGGAATGCAGATATCCCAGGGCCAAGACAGAGCAGCGCAGCGGAAGTTCATCGCGTGGAAAAGGCCAAAGCAAAGGCAAAGGTCCGGTCTCCAGGACAACACAGCACAAGGCAATGGTCTCACACTTCACTCCAAACGTCGCAAAGGTCCAGAAGACGTCTAGATCTTTCTTCGTTGTTGATTCAGCAGCTACCCACCACATGTGCAACGATAAGCGACTGTTCGTGTCTTTTACACCGCAGGAAGGTGCGATTCACCAGGCGGATGACCACACGATCCCCAGTCAAGGCTACGGAACTGTTGTTCTTCACAGTTTGGACTTATCGATACAAGATGTGCTTTACGTACCAGATGCAACACACAATCTACTCAGTGTTATGCAGCTGAATGAACGGAACATTGACGTTTCCTTCAAGAACAAGAAATGCACCATCACAAAGAAAGACGATTATGTATTGCATGCTGAATGCGTTGATCATTTGTTTGTTTTGTATTATGATGATGTTGTGCAGAATGAGACTTGTTGCATTGCAGGTTCTAACAAAAGTTTGCATGCAGGATGTATTCACGATTTTCACAGGAAATTTGGTCATTTGCATTTTGAGGCAGTATCTAAAATGCCTGCCTTGGTTGAAGGTATGACTATTAAACCCTGCAAGTACCACATGAAGTGCAAGGCATGCGCAGCAAACAAAGTGAAAATGGCTGCGAAAGGTAAGGTGTCTAGTAGGCAAGCTACAGAACCATACCAGGTTGTTCATGCTGATTTAGTTGGTCCACTATCGCCCTCTTTGGGTGGAAATAGGTACTTCATGGTTCTCATTGATGCATTTTCCAGGTATATTTATGTGTACCATCTCAAGCAGAAATCAGAGGCTTTTCCAAGGTTCAAGGAATTCTGTGCTTGGTTGGAAAATGTGCATGGTAAGAAGATAAAGACTCTTTTCACTGATCGCGGGGGAGAATTCACTTCTCAGCAGTTTGAAGCTTTTCTGACTGAGAAAGGAATTCAACACGATTTGTCCAGTCCTCGCTCGCCATGGCAGAATGGACTTTGCGAAAGGGCAAATCAGACATTGCTTCAAGGGTTAAAAACCTTGCTGCATGATGCCAATCTTCCAGAGAGTTATTGGGCCAAATCTCTCTCGTGTTTTGTTTACAGTTACAATCACAGGTTATCTTCAGCGATTGGTTGTACCCCCTAGGAGAAGATGTTTGGCAAGAAACCATACATCAAACACATGAAAATTTTTGGTTCTGACATGTGGGTTCACTCACCACAAAGCTCCAAGTTAGGCAAGCGTGGATTGCATGGTATCTTTCTAGGTTATCAGAAAGGTTCTTACAGAATAATGATGACTGACTCCAAGAGTGCTCTGATGGTGTTTCCTGCTTGGCAGGGGGTTGGACTCGATGGCCCTTGTGGTCTCTTCCAACTCTATGATTCTATGATTCTATGACAATTAAGCTCACAAGTAGTGTTGAGTACAATGCCAAGTGGGGGGAGAATGTGGGAATTTTCCAATGTTATCCTGATGACAGTGATGAAACTGAGGATAAGCAACAGCAAAAGCAGCCGCAACAACCCACACCCACAGATAAAAGTTCTGATTCTGAGTCTGAAACTGAATCGGATAATTCAGAGGATTTCAAGAGTGCGAAAGCCTCTATGCGACCCTCTGAAAGCTCTGATCAAGAATTGGAAGAACCATTGTTCACAATAGGCCACTTTTCTCCTAAGAAGGAAGAGGAAAGTGTTGAAGACCAAAGGCTGATTCGCAGGTCACAAAGAGCCACAAAAGGCAGACCTCCAAAGAGATTTGCTGATGAATTTGCTAAGACAGCAGTAGCAGCTGTTAAAAGCTCCAAGAAGGTATTTGAACCTTCAAGTTTCCAAGAAATCCAGGATTTGGATTCTAAGGAAGCTGAGCCATGGTTAAATGCCATGAAGGCTGAGCTTGATTCCTTAGAAAGGAACAAAACATGGGAGCTAGTTCCAGTAGTTCCAGGAATGAAACTGCTTGGAAGCAAATGGGTCTTCAAAACGAAGACAGATCAAAATGGCAAGATAGTCAGACACAAAGCCAGATTGGTAGCCAGAGGTTTTGCACAGGAACCAGGTGAAGACTATCACGAGACCTACTCACCCACTGTGAGGTATGAGAGCATTAGGCTTATGCTCAAGCTAGCTGCAGAGGAGAATCTACACATTAGTCACCACGATGTGAATACAGCATTTTTGTACGGCTCTCTAGGTGAATCACTTTATATGCTTCCACCTGATGGCGTACAGGTAAAACAGGGATTTGTTTGTGCTCTAAAGAAGTCCCTTTATGGTCTCAAACAAAGTGCACGGTGTTGGCACACAAAACTCACTGAAGCATTGTTTTCTCTAGGTTTTCAACAAGGGAAAGCTGATCCATGTGTATTTGTCAAAGAGGAGGGGCAAAAGAAGCGGTATTGTTTGTTTTATGTTGATGATATTTTATTCTTTTGGAAAGATGTCACAATGTACAATAACGCCCTAGCTCAAATGAAAGAGCACTTTGACATGAAAGATCTTGGTGAGGTAAACAACTACCTATCTCTGGAAATAGAGAGAGATCAAAGTGGTAACATTCTAGTACACCAGTCACGGAAAATTGCTGATGTGTTAGACAAACTGAACCTGATGGATGCTAACCCTGTAGACACACCGATGACAACAGGTTATCAGGTAGAAGACACTGAAGAAGCATTTTCTGACACTACACTGTACAGAAGTGTGCTAGGCAAGCTAAACTTCATTGCCAGATAGAATCATAGAATCATAGAATCATAGAGTTGGAAGAGACCACAAGGGCCATCGAGTCCAACCCCCTGCCAAGCAGGAAACACCATCAGAGCACTCCTGACATATGGTTGTCAAGCCTCTGCTTAAAGACCTCCAAAGTAGGAGACTCCACCACACTCCTTGGCAGCAAATTCCACTGTCGAACAGCTCTTACTGTCAGGAAGTTCTTCCTAATGTTTAGGTGGAATCTTCTTTCTTGTAGTTTGGATCCATTGCTCCGTGTCCGCTTCTCTGGAGCAGCAGAAAACAACCTTTCTCCCTCCTCTATGTGACATCCTTTTATATATTTGAACATGGCTATCATATCACCCCTTAACCTCCTCTTCTCCAGGCTAAACATGCCCAGCTCCCTTAGCCGTTCCTCATAAGGCATCGTTTCCAGGCCTTTGACCATTTTGGTTGCCCTCCTCTGGACACGTTCCAGTTTGTCAGTGTCCTTCTTGAATTGTGGTGCCCAGAACTGGACACAGTACTCCAGGTGAGGTCTGACCAGAGCAGAATACAGTGGCCCTATTACTTCCCTTGATCTAGATGCTATACTCCTATTGATGCAGCCCAGAATTGCATTGGCTTTTTTAGCTGCCGCGTTACACTGTTGGCTCATGTAAAGTTTGTGGTCAACCAAGACTCCTAGATCCTTTTCACATGTACTGCTCTCAAGCCAGGCGTCACCCATCTTGTATTTGTGCCTCTCATTTTTTTTGCCCAAGTGCAATACTTTACATTTCTCCCTGTTAAAATTCATCTTGTTTGTTTTTGCCCAGTTCTCTAATCTGTCAAGGTCGTTTTGAAGTGTGATCCTGTCCTCTGGGGTGTTAGCCACCCCTCCCAGTTTGGTGTCATCTGCAAATTTGATCAGGATGCCCTTGATGTTCAAGACCTGACATTGCTGTTAGCTGTAATTTGCTAAGCAGACAAGTTAACAATCCCACTGTTAAGGATTGGAAAGCTCTGAAACGCTTAGCACGCTATTTGAAAGGCACTATGCATTACAGACTGAGATTTAATAATCAGAAGTCTGGTGGTCTTGAGATTTTTGCAGATGCAAGTTTTGGAAGTGACACTACAGACAGGAAAAGTATGTCTGGAGTTTGCTACATGTACAATCAGGGTCTATTTGATTGGTCATGCAAGAAGCAAACAACAATTAGCTTAAGTACTTGTGAAGCTGAATTGAATGCACTGTCTTATTCACTTAAGGATTGTGAATGGTTGTTACAATTGTACAAAGACATGAAAATTCCTGTCAAATGTCCAATCCAGGTTTACCAGGACAACAAAGCATGTTTGGCTTTGCTGAATTTGGAAGGTTGTAAGCAAAGCACGAAGCACTTGCAATTGAAGTTGCATCATGCTAGGGAACATATTCAGAAGGGACTCGTAACGGTGTCCTATATGCCAGGTAATGAAATTCCTGCTGATGTATTGTCCAAGATTGCATCAAGGGATCAACACTGTACCTATGTACAGAAGTTGGGTTTGTACTGATATTGTACGAACACGCTGCCCAGTGATGTTCACAGAAAGGGGGAGGATGTTGGTTTCTGCTCTCTTCACTGTGCAGCGAAGTGCTTGTCACAAGACAATGTTTACATTCCACAGTCAGAGTACTGTTGGGTTTTCCCACGGGAATGGGAGACTGGATGTGACGTACACTGGTTTCCTGTTTTTCACTGTTCTCTCGGTGTTCTTTTGTTCCGAGGAGAAGGACGGTTGCTTCTCTGCTCCTGCAGAGGCAAGATGAATGTTTGTAATTTCTCAACATTGAACTGTAAATAAAGCAAGTTAAGCATGTGGCACGTACTGCTCATCATTCCGCTGAGTACAGGACTCTGCAAATACAACAGTTTAAAGTATCTCTGGAAGCATTTTCTAATTTCCTCAGGGTTCTGGATGTTTCTCCCTTCATTCTCTAAGTTTGTAACCGTATTCAGTTTTTGTCTCTTTTTCAACTGCCATGCTAGCAGTTTCCCACATTTATTTGCTGATTCAAATGACCTTTGTTTCATTAATTTAATTTTCCACTCAACTTCTTGATTTATCAATTTAGCATATTGTGCTTGGTGGAATTTGATTTCTCTCAGAACCTCCTGTGATTTTGGTTTTGATCTTAATTTTTTCTCAGCATCTCTTATCTTCTCCAAGATCTTATCCTTTTTCCCATTCCAAAGTCTTTTCTTTATCGTATTCTGTTGTATCAGAAACCCCCTCATAACAGCTTTGCTTGCATCCCAGATTACTCTTTTTTCCACTGTAGTATTCAAATTTATTTCAAAATAGTCTTTTAGAGTCTTGTGGGCCTTCTTCACAATCTCCTGATCTCTTAACAAGGTGTCATTCATTTTCCATCTGAAGGAACCGATTGGAATTAGTCTCATTTCCATTTTCATAGCGTTATGGTCGGAGCAGGTTTTTGGGCAGATTTCCACTTTTCTAGTCTTAGGTGCCAGTCCTCTAGTTATCCATATTTGGTCAATTCTTGTCCATGTCAGATGTGCTTCAGAAAAGAATGTTCCTTCTTTTCCTAGGGGGTTCTTTGTCCTCCAGATGTCAATCAAGTCCAAATTGTCAGTTAGCTCAAAAAAAGTTTTAGGTAGTCTGCCGTCTTTTGTCAAATTTTGATTTTGTGACTTATCCATGTTTGTAGAGACCACCCCATTCATATCTCCCATCATAATGATGTTGGTATAGTCCAGATAGTCCAGCATTGTCTCATGCAGCTTCCTATAAAATTCTGATTTCCCCTCATTCGGTGCATAGATTCCTAATATTAAATTTTTTTCTCCTTGAGTCTGTATCTCGATTGCCAAGATTCTTCCTTGCTCATCTTTAAATAAGAATTTTGGTGACAGGCTCTCCTTTGCATAAATCACCACTCCTCTTTTCTTGACTCTGTCCGATGAAATAAATTCTTGGCCTAGTCTTTTATTAATTAGCACTTTTCTATGGAGCCTAGTCACATGCGTTTCCTGCAAGCAAATAATGTCCAACTGTTCTTTTTTCAATACATGAAATATTCTTCTTCTTTTTTCCGGGGAATTCCCACCATTAATATTCCAGCTAAGGAGCTGCAGAGACATCCTGGATCAGTCTGCTATTCCTTTGGTGGTGGCGTCTCTTTCTTTTGATCCTCTGGTCCCAAAGGTGCAGGAGCAGGTACAGGTACAGGTGGAGGTGGTGGCCAAGACCCAGGTCCTGCTATTCCTTTCTGAAGGTCCTCTCCGTGGTCGTTCAAAAACTTGTCTTGATCTTCTGCTGTTTTAATTTTTATTTTCTTTCCTTTAAAGCTAAAGGATAGTCCTTGAGGAAATTCCCACCTAAAGGGAATTGAATTACCTTTCAGTAATCTTGTTAATTCTGTATATATAGATCTAAGGTCCAAGAGTTGCTTCGGAATATCCTTGTAAATTTCTGCTCTAATGCCTTGAATAACCAGTGATTTTTCAAAATGAAGGCTTAATATTTTATCTCTCTCTTGCTTGGATCTCAAAATAATCAAACAGTCTCTGGATCTATCTTTCTTCACCAATCTTCCCAGTCTGAAAGCACTTACGATTTTAAAGTCCTTGTCTTCTCCAATAGCCCAAAACTTTGAAAATTCTGATGTCAGATAGCCTATTAAGTCCCCCTGTTCAAGTTCTGGGATGGCTCTCAGTCTGAGATTATTCTCCCTATTTCTCAGTTCGATCATAGACATCATAGACAGGTAGGCCTGCTGTTCACTTATCTGTTTGTGCAGAGGTTTTACCTCCACCTGTACTGCTTCGGCCTTTTGATTGGCTTCCGCGGCTTTTTGATTCGCTTCCTCAGCTAATTTACGGTTTTCTGCAGTTACTTCCTGTAAATTCCCAATTGCTTGTGTATGTTGAGCAACTTGTTCAGTCAATTTACTGATACTGGCTGTAGCATGATCAATTTTGGCTGAATGCTCGTCTGCTTTCTTATTTAAACTTTCCAATTGTTCTAAAATTTGTTCTAAAACAGCTGCAGATCCTCCTGTAGCCATATCTTCTAATGATGTCTGCTCGGTTTCTCCTTCATGTATCTCTAAAACAGCTGGGACAGATGATCTGCGTGGCTGAGAAGTCAAAGTTGTTTGCACTAAATGTTTAGCTTTCGCTTTAGCCAATCTTGTTTTGCCCGTACCACTCATTCCAGTCCTGTCTACGTGCCAAGGTCAAGCTGTGTAAAGTCCCATGGGAATCACAATTCCAGAGAGTAAACAACAAAGCAGTAGAGAATAAAAACAAAAAGCAGGTCTCAGACAGCTGTAAGTCCAAAATCCTCTAGGGGGAGTGTAACGATGCCTCAGAAAAGAAAATAGAGTTGTTCCGCCATTAAAATCCAAACAGTTTTAAACCGCAATGAAAGGATCCTTCAGCTCCCTTTTAGCATGCAGAGCTTTCCCAAAATTGAAACAAAGTCTCTAAAGAGGTGCGAGAAGCAGTTTTCCCATTTGTATCCAGACTATAACACTCCAATGTAACACTTTCAGTAGTTAAACAGTCTCAGCAGTTTGACAGTTCTTTTTTAAACTGGCAGCCCGTGAATTTGGGCTTCTCCGTCATTTATAAATCCACAAAAGGGGGAGGAAAGTCCAGTCCAAAGCCAACAAAAGTAGAACAAAAGTTAACTCTCTTAATCTCTTAGAAACCAGTTCAAATGTTGCACAAAAGTCCAAACTTCTAAAGTCACTTTAAAAAGATTCCAGCTTGTCAAATTCTTTGCTTTAATTCTTTAAGCACTGCAGGGAGACGGACTTCCTGGTTGCGTCTCCTGCTTTCACCAAATTTAGTCACTTTAGTCCCGAAATTCTTAAATTCCCCTTACTCACGGGTTTGTAGTTTTGAATCAAATGTTCCAGGAAAAAAGGTCGGCGCTCATCGGCAGCAGCTGCACGGCTTCACTTCTGCAGAAAGAGCGATGAACTCACAGCACCGCGCCAGCCCTTCCACGTTCCGGAGCCCCTTACGGGGTTCCTTCTTCGTTTTGGGGGGCGCTTCTGGTGCCCGCCGAGTCCCACGGCCACAGGCTCACTCTACCTGTGGTTTTTCTTTATGGGTCTCCGCTTCGCCGTAGCGGACGACCCTTTTCCGCGGAGCTCCCCTTCACAGCGCAAAGGGGACCGCCATTACCGTTTTGCGCCGCCTCCAGAAGTCCATCCGTAGTCATTTTTTAAATTACGCATTTCATAATTTATATTGACATTATTTGACTCCTTACTTCCATTTCTCTTTAGACAATACTCCTACATTTTTCACAGTGCTCTTTTAAACCCCACTAGCATTATCTGTCCTTCACTTATATTTTCCAGATGTTCCACAAATTTCCCCCAGTCCTCAATGAACCTCTGGTCTCTTAAGTATCTAATTTTTCCCGTCAATCTATCCAACTCCGCGTAATCTAACAGTTTCATTCTCCATTCCTCAACTGTCGGTATTTTCTGTTGTTTCCAGTTTTGGGCCAGGAGGACTCTTGTTGCAGTCGTTGCATATTGAAACAATTTACAATCGTTACTCTTTATCTCCCTTCCTAATATTCCTAACAGGAAGGCCTCGGGTTTTTTTTTTCAAATGTATACCTTAAAATTTTCTTCATTTCATTATATACACTTTCCCAAAAACCTTTTACCTTTTTGCATTCCCACCACATGTGGTAGAAAGACCCCTCTTTTTCCCTGCATTTCCAGCATTTATTACAAGTTTTTTACATTTTTGCCAATTTTGCAGGGGTTATATACCATCGGTAAAACATCTTCATTATATTCTCCTTCAGCGTCATACAAGCCGTAAATTTTAGGTTTTTTTCCAAAATTTTTCCCACTCTCCAAAATGTATATTATGTCCGATGTCCCTGGCCCAATGTATCATGACCGACTTTACTTCCTCATCTATCAGATTCCACTCTAGCAGCAAATTGTACATTTTGGATAAAGTTTTATAATCGCTATTTATTATTTCAATCTGGAATTTGGAGTCTTTATCAGCATATCCTCTGTCTTTAATATCTTTCCTGAACATTTCATTTATTTGAAAACAATGTAGCCAATCAAACACATTTTCTTTAACCTGTTCGTACGGTTTCATTTTCCATTTCCCCCCTTCTTTGAATAACAATTGATCGTAAGTAATCCAGTTGCCTCTCATATTGTTCTTCTTGACGCTCATAACTTCTAGTGGGGATAGCCAGTGTGGAACTTTAGGTTCTAATAAATATCTATTCCTTTCCCACACTTCAATCAGGGGACCTCTAAAGATGTGGCTTTCGAAACCCTTATGGATTTTCTTCTTCTCATGCCATAAGTACGCATGCCACCCAAACCTGTTCTCGAATCCCTCCAGGTCTAACAGTTCCTTCTTTTCCAATTTTATCCATGCTTTCAACCAGCAAAGGCACGAAGCCTCATAATATAGTTTCAAATCTGGCAGGGCAAAACCTCCTCTTTCTTTTGCGTCTGTTAAAAGCTTAAACTGAATTCTCGGCCTTTTGCCCTGCCAGATATATTTTGAGATTTCTCTTTGCCATTCTTTGAATATCTTAGTTCCCTTAATTACAGGGATAGTCTGAAATAAAAACAACATTTTTGGGAGCACATTCATCTTAATTGTAGATATCCTACCCCAAAATGACAGTTTCAACTTTCCCCACACCTCGAGGTCCTTTCTTATTCCTTTCCATGCCGGCTCGTAGTTATTCTTGAATAAATCTATATTTTTCGGGGTTATCCATATTCCTAAATATTTCACCTTTTTGACCACCTCTATCTCTGTTTGTTGTTGCACTTCTTCAATTACACTTAAGTCTGTATTCTTTGTCATTATTCTTGGACTTTGTTGGTCAGCCGCGATCCCCGCTAATTGATTTGTGATCCTCAATTAGCGATTTATGGCCGCCCGGCACACTTCCGCTCCGCAGCTCTCAGTCACGCCTCAGCAGAGTTTAACACAGCGGTGTAAAACTGTCAAGTATCTTGGCTCAGCTTCCAGACAAACACACACAGAGTACAGGTTTGTCTATTTACAGTTGTTTATTCCAACAAATCTCCGGAAAAACCAGGACTGCTTGCAGCCATTATAAGACTGCTCCTTTCCCCTCACAGCATAGAGTGAGAATGGCAAACTCCTCCCAATCTCCTCCCAGCTTCGAAAACTGACATCAGAATGGTGTGGCATCATGGGAACAACTTAACCTGTTAAGTTCCAGACCCAACACCCCCCTTTGCCGCACATTCTGACAAGACCCTTTTGAGTTCAACACCTTCCCCTTTGCCTTGTGCCCCTTCCCGGCATCTTTCCCAGGCACCTGTTGAACCCCTTCAACACTCCCAGAATCACACTGTGCGAATCTTGCCCACGCACTTGTTGCCTGGTATCTTTCAGGTGGAATGCCCTTTGTTGTGCGACTAGACCTTCTGGGCATAAACTCAGATGTTACCTCTGACTCACTGCCACCAGGAACTGTGTCCTCAGCATCACGGGATTCCCCCTCTGATTTAAAGCGTTTACGAATCCTCTCCATTACACTCACAGGAGAACTGGGCTCGCTTTTGGGTGTTCTCCTAACATCTTGCGGAGAAACTACCGATACCTCCTCCTGTTCCTGACTTTGGTCAGTGACCTGATCGTCATCATCAGACTCAGCCTCTCCTTCCTCCCCCTCAGAATTTTCCTGTTCTGAATCAGAAAGACATTCTGAGAGCACATCACGCATGACAGCAGTTTGTGACTTTTTATCCTGCTCATAGAACTCAGCGTGTGTACTGATCAGTAACTTACTCTGATCACCTGATGGAAATGCGAACCTCCATGCACGTGCTTCTGGCTCATACCCGCAGAATATCATTTTCCGGAACTTGGATCCATCTGGCCCCTGCAAAGCAGCAGGTACTGACACAGATGCACGTGACCCAAACATACGCAAAAAATGAATCTGGGGTTTCCTGCCATGCAACAACCCAAACGGTGTGTCACCTACCATTGAATTGTAGGTACGATTCCAGGTGAAGCTCACATACCTGATTGCCTCCAGCCAAAACCTTGGAGGTAACCCAGAATCTTTCAGCAACACCTGTGCAGCCTGGACCAGAGCCTCACATCGGAGCTCTGACACTCCTCTCTGATTGGGTGAAGTCACTGTGTGACGTATCCCTTTCTTGCGAAAGAACTTCTGCAAAGCAGAACCTGTTGACTGGGCTCCTCTGTCACTTGTGACAGCTTGCACTCTGGTGGAAAACCTTTGTTCCACCTCCTCAATCCAACTTTTGATCAGCTGTGCTGCATCATCCTTGGATTTGAGACCGTGAGTCCAGGTGTTCTGCGTAAAATCTTCCTGCATTGTCAGCAGATACCTGGCCCCTCCCAGACTTGGTTCCTTTACAGGACCCCACAAATCCACGTGGACCAGTTCAAAAGGTTTTGTTGTTACCCTCTCTACTTTTGGATAACTGCATCCTTTTACCTTTGCCAGTTTGCAAGTTTTACAATTCACAGCATATCCACATTCTGAGATCTTACAACCTTTGGAAACCTCCGGCAGCACCTGTAGTTCTTCTAGAGAACCATGAGCTGTTCGTGCATGCCAAGCATGGACACATGAATCATGATTGGGAATTGTAGCACGCAGTGCTTGTGCTTTCTCAACCTTCCCATCACCCTCCAGAGACGTTTTAAGAATGAAGAGATCATTCTGCCCCTTTTTAACCTTGGCAAGCATCCTCCCTCCTTTGGAGATTGTGCAGACATCATCCTGAAAACAAACCTTAAATCCCTTTTTCAGTAAATAAGGCACAGATAAAAGACAGTGGTGCATCCCAGGAACAGTACAACACTCCAACGTCTCCTGTAAAATAGAAAAATGCACATTTACAGCATTAGTCACATTTCTTTTCTGTCCATTTGCAAAGAGAACAGTCTTCCCAGCCGGAATTGCCTTGCAATTCCACCTCTCGACAGCAGGTGTCTCTGGAATCAAATTGCAATTAGCTGCAGAGTCAATAACAAAACTAAGCTCTGAGCTTGTCCCACCGCCTTGCTCAAACAAAGCAAGACTGGCCGTGAGTTGATACGTCTCTTCCTGGCACCTGGCACGTCCACCAGCCTCAGTCCCACGCCTGGTTGTTTTTCCAGACCGGTTGCCATGGAAACCCGACTGGTTCCCATGAGAAGTGTCCTTGAAACCTTCCTGTGCAGCTGCCCTCGCTCTGCTCCGGTGGGGGCAATCTCGACGCAGATGTCCCGCTGCAATACACACGTAGCAACGACGAGTGGAAAAACACTGCCCGGGGCTCTTTTCAGCTGGCTTGGCCCTCCTTCTTCCGGAAAAGCACTTCTTGCCAGATCCGCCCCCCCTGAACGCCACTCCAGCAGGCACAGTGGAAAACTTTTCAAACTTGCCTTTGGAATTTGCCGCCCCCCGACTTGCTCACTAGCACTCCTTGAGGCTAAATCATCAGGAACAGGGGCTCCAGCCATCTCTAGGCTTCCAGCTTCCATCTGCCCTTGGCCCTCTGCTGAGTCTTCACACAGACGTTTCAGCACTCGCCAAGCCTCACACGCAGATTCAATGCTTTCCAGGTGATGTTGCAAATTAGCATGAACACCTGCTCTCAACATGCAGATCTCAGCTCTCATAGCTTTCTCCCTCTGCATTTTCTCCTCCAGAGAAACAGATCGCGACTTTCCTGCATCTCTGTCATCTCTGTCCACCAGCAGTTCCACTGGCTCTCTCTGGGAAATGTCCCAAACTTCCGTGGCCAAAAACCACGCTCTCACCCTTCTTGCCCAGGTATCCCACGCTTGGGCGGTGAGTTCCTCAAGCTGTTCAAACGGAGCTTGAAACACCTCCTGGCCATCTGCCATGTTCTCCCGTTCTCCCAAGGGGCTCCAAGCTGTACTTACAAAATCACCAGCTCCTCTGGCTTCTGTCCCTGGAGAAACGATGCCTTGCTGCTCTCAGCTCTCAGCAACACAGGCAAATCTCTGCGTCTTTCAGCTTGCTTGCTTGCTTGCCTCCGCCTCCTGCCGTGCTTCTCTGCTCGACACCGCAGATTTCAAAGCTCCCGGCAGCCTCCCGTGACAGTTTTACGATCGGTGATTAAGGTTACCCATAACCTCTTGGACTTTGTTGGTCAGCCGCGATCCCCGCTAATTGATTTGTGATCCTCAATTAGCGATTTATGGCCGCCCGGCACACTTCCGCTCCGCAGCTCTCAGTCACGCCTCAGCAGAGTTTAACACAGCGGTGTAAAACTGTCAAGTATCTTGGCTCAGCTTCCAGACAAACACACACAGAGTACAGGTTTGTCTATTTACAGTTGTTTATTCCAACAAATCTCCGGAAAAACCAGGACTGCTTGCAGCCATTATAAGACTGCTCCTTTCCCCTCACAGCATAGAGTGAGAATGGCAAACTCCTCCCAATCTCCTCCCAGCTTCGAAAACTGACGTCAGAATGGTGTGGCATCATGGGAACAACTTAACCTGTTAAGTTCCAGACCCAACAATTATTTTAGTCTTTTTCTTATTTAATTTGAAGCCTGCCACTTTACCAAATTGTTCGAATTCTTCCAGTACCTCATTTATTGAACTCGTCGGGTCTTCTATCGTTATTACCAAATCATCTGCGAACACTTTGACTTTATATTCATTTTGGCCAATTGTTATTCCTTTTATCTTCTTATTTTGTCTTATTGAATTCAGGAGGACTTCCAACACCGTTATAAACAACAATGGGGAAAGTGGGCATCCCTGTCTTGTTCCTTTTGCTATCTTTATAGCAAGTGTGGTGTGGTGTAGTGGTTAAGAGCGGTAGTCTCCTAATCTGGGGAACCGGGTTCGAGTCTCCGCTCCTCCACATGCAGCTGCTGGGTGACCTTGGGCTAGTCACACTTCTCTGAAGTCTCTCAGCCCCACTCACCTCACAGAGTGTTTGTTGTGGGGGAGGAAGGGAAAGGAGAATGTTAGCCGCTTTGAGACTCCTTAAAGGGAGTGAAAGGCGGGATATCAAATCCAAACTCTTCTTCTTCTTCTTCTTCTTCTGATACCACATTGTTTATAATCAGTTTTGCTTTTTGTTCTGTGTAAATTGCCTTTACTCCGTTGAAAAATTCTTTACCAACCTCCATATATTCCAGATGCTTTAACATAAAGTCCCAAATTATATTGTCGAATGCCTTCTCTGCATCCACGAACATCATTATAGCTTGCTTCTCACTCCTGGCAGACAGATATTCTACTATATTATGTTTCTTATATTATCTTTCATTTACCTGCCAGGTAAGAAGCCCGCTTGATCCCCGTGGATGCTTTCTAACAATATGTTTTTCATTCTTTTCGCCAGAATTCCTGCAAAAAATTTATAATCTATATTTAATAGTGAGATCGGCCTATAATTTTTAACTTGCAATAAATCTGAGTCCTGTTTCGGAATTAATGTAATAAATGCATCTTTCCATGTTTCTGGTATTTCTCTTTCTTTTAAGATGTTATTCATTACTTCTTTCAATGGTGTCATCAATGCGAATTTCATTTCTTTGTAGTAGTTAGCGGTGAATCCGTCTGGACCTGGAGCTTTCCCCCTTTTTAATTCTTTTATTACTTCTTTTATTTCTTCTATCTCTATTGGGGTATTCAGTTGTTCTTTTTTATCTATCGGAATCGTCTGCATCTTTTTTTCTTTCAGAAATCTTTCTATTTTCCTCAAGTTGTTTTTCTCTCTGTTTTTATATAATCCTCTGTAATAATCCAAGAAACCCTTCCTTATTTCCTTAGGGTTAGTTATCTCTTCTCCATCCACTACAATTTTATTTATTGTGTTTTGTTCCTTTCTTTTTTTGATTTGCCATGCCAGCAATTTTCCTGATTTGTTTGCAAATTCAAAACTTCTTTGTCTTAGTTTTTTAATATTCCATTCCACTTCTCTGTTTATTATCATTGCAAACTGGGATTGCAAAGCTTTAATGTTTTCTTTTATTCTCTTATTAGGTTTTTTAACTAATTTTTGCTCATTGTCCATTATCTGCTTCAAAATATCTTTTTCCCCTTTTTCTCTACCCTTATTTTTAATGACATTCTGCTGGATGAAAAAACCTCTCATCACTGCCTTGCTTGCATCCCAAACCACTTTTATTTTTGTACCTTTATTCAAATTATCCATAAACTATTCCGTCAACCTTTTTTGTGCTTTTTCAACAATTTCTTGGTCGTCTAAAAGGTAGTCTTTCATTCTCCACCTAAAAGTTCTTTCTTCCAAACCTTTTAGTTTCATTTTTATTGGGTTGTGATCAGAGATCATTTTGGCTTGGATTTCTACCCGAAGAGTTCTTGGCGTTAATTCATTCGAAATCCAAATCTGATCTATTCTGGACATTGACTGGTTCGGCTCAGAGTAATAAGTGAACTGTTTTTCCAGTGGGTGTCTAAGTCTCCAGATATCTATCAAATTACAATTTTTAACCAATGAAAAAAAAGTTCTAGGTAACTTCCCTTCCTTACTTCTTCCATCTCTGAGTCTATCCATTTCCAATGACACCACTGCATTCATATCTCCCAATATTATAATTTTCTGATCTACATATTCAGATAGTTTTTCTTCCAGAATTTTGTAAAACTCAGACTTATTACCATTTGGTGCATAGATCCCGACTATAATTAGATTTTCTCCCTGCCATTTGATTTGGACCGCTATTATCCTTCCTTCTTCATCCTTAAAAATTTGTTGAGCTTCAATTTGGTTTTTGACATAGATGACCACTCCTCTTTTTTATCTTTATCTGAGGATATAAACTCATTTCCTAATCTTTTATTAATCAATATTCTTTTGTGTCTTCTTGCTACGTGTGTCTCTTGTAGGCAAATAATGTCCAGGTTTTCTTTTTTTAAGATTTGTTCAATTTTATTCCTTTTTTTCCTCATTCATCTCATTAATGTTCCAGTTCCAAATTTTTAACGCCATGGTGATTTAAATTTAAATAGATTTGTTTCTCCTTTTATAATTTAGCTGTTTCTTCTTCCTCCTGTTCCTCTTCTTCTCCTGATGTCTTTCTTGTTTCTTCCCCTGAGTCTGCGCCTCCTGCTGCCTCTTCTCCTTTATCTTCTTCTTTTTCTGATCTCAGTTCTTTATATTTTCTCAGGAATTTTCCAGTTTCTTCTAGGCTTATCAGTCTATGCCTCTTGCTTCTGTAAATGAATGAAATACCTTCCGGGAACTCCCATTTGAATTCTATGTTATTTTTCTTCAGCGTCTGCACCAATGCTTTATACGGCTCTCTGCGTCTCAGTAATCTAATTGGTATGTCTTTAAAGATTATTATGTAGTTCCCATTAATGCTCAGTCTTTTTTCTCTATTTTTTTGCAGAATCATATTTCTCATTTCCCTTTCTTTAAATGTGATCAAGCAGTCTCCTACAAATTTTTTAACTCTAGTTGTTTTTACACGTAGTCTAAATGCAGATTGTACCTGTCAGGGCTGCCACCCAGTCCCAGCTCACATAGGACCACGTTAGCCAGCGTTCACGTTAAAAGAGTCTTTATTAGATTACAGGTTCCATTTCCAAACTGCAATGTGCAGCCCTACTTCTTCTAGGTCAGACCGGCGAAGACCCGTCTGAGTCTCCGCCTCTAGCACACCAGTTTAATACCCTAGCCCTGCTCCACCTCCTGCGCCTTTCCTTCCGTCTCTGGGTCCTTCTGCCCCCCGGGGTCTCTTCTTTCCTACTCTCTTCTGACGCGGACCCCCCTGACCCTTCCGCCTCCTTGCGGCGGGCTTTGGGACCTGGCTCACTCTCTGGGCTGCTTACTGCGCCAGCTTCCGCTACATTTGAACTTGGCGCGCGCGCCCAACTCTCAACCTTCCTCTTGATCGTTTCGTCGCTCCCCGAGGTGGGCGTGACTACTCCTGACTCATGCCCTCCCTCCTTCTGAAAGCTCCGGAACCCGATATCTGGTCCCCTTTCTCCCCGCTGCTCCCGGCTGGGCACGTGGGTCCCAATCTCCAACTGCTGCTCTCTGATCCCTCTCTGGACCCTTCTTCCTGGGGTGTCCCCCTGCTTTCCCCCCTTGCTCTGACCGCTGGCGCTCCCTTCTGGGAATCCTCGGACTCACTGGACAGGCTCGGTGATCTCGGGTCGTCATCCCCACTCATCTTTCCTTCGTATTCCTCCCCCTCGCTCTCTGTCTCCTCCCTTCTCTGCGTCTCTGCTCCTGAACCCCTGACATCCATCCCCCCCTCGAAGCCCCCCCTTCCCCCCTCCCCGCTTTCAAGGGTGGTTGCTGGGTGCTCCATCATCACGGGAGTGAATGCCGGATACAGTTCGCTCCTCGTCGCTGGCCGCCAACTGAAGACCTCCGAGTCTTCCTCCTCGCGTTCGTCAACGGTGAGCTGCTCCGCCTCCATTTCAGTGCCGCCGTGCTCGAAACCAAGATCCTCCCCGCACACGTCCATGTCAGTCTCTGCGTCGGTCGCTTGACCTGGCATCTCCAGCCACCTCCGGCGCCACTGCTCCTCTGGCCGATCGTCCCACCAATACGAGGTGTCGGACGCCGAACCCTCCGGTGACCCCTCTGGGGAACGTGTGCCCTGTGCGGGCTCCCCGTCCGAGTCGAATCCATGGAACGTGCTGGAGGAAAGTGTGGGCGTGAACAACCAGTCGTCGAAGAAGCCTGCTGGCATGGGTCTGTGTGGGAAAAGGGCATGAAACTCGTCCTTGAGCAGGGGTTCCTCCAAAGCGTAGTCTGGCACCCAGCTATTAGCACTGGCCCGGGTGCCCTCTCTGGCTAGGAGGTATTCTACTCCGTCTTCCCCCCATCTGGAGTCCAAAATCTCCGTGACTTCGTTGATGGGGTCCTGCTGCGGCAATCTCCCCGCCTCCGTCCGCTCCTGAGACGGACTCGGTGCCGTTCCTGGTTCCTGGAACCTGTGAGGTGCCCTGTAGGGAGTGAGCACCGACCTGTGGAACACCGGATGTATCCTGGAACCCTCCGGTAGCACCAGCCTGAAAGCAACTGGGTTGATCTGCGCTTCGACTTGGTATGGACCGAGTTGCTTGTGCCCCAACTTCCTCTTGGCTAACGATCTGGTCGGCACTGCGTGGGCTGCCAACCAGACCCAGTCTCCCACTCGGATCTCTTCGCCAACCCGCCTGTGCTTGTCAGCTTGCACCTTGTATGCATGCTTCGCTAGCTCCAGCTGCCGTCGAAGTTGATCGTGGACCTCCTGCAACTCAGACGCGAAAGCGTCCGCCGTCTGGGGTTCCCCTTCCCCCACTCTGTCCAGTCCCGGGAAGGTTCTGGGATTCCTCCCATTGTTGGCGAAGAACGGCGTCACCCCCGTGGACACGTGCTTCGTGTTGTTGTAGGCGAACTCGGCGAGCGGCAGGTAATCCACCCACGTCGCAGGCTGTTGATTGGCATAGCATCTCAGGTACTGCTGCATGATGGCATTGACCCTCTCCGCTTGCCCGTTGGTCTGCGGGTGTCTCGCTGATGTCAGGTTGATCTTGACGTTCAGGAAGCCCATCAGCTTCTGCCAGAAATTCGAGATGAACTGGCGGCCGCGGTCAGACAGTATAGACCGCGGCAGCCCGTGCACTTTGAACACGTGATCTATGAACAGTTTGGCTGTTTGTTCTGCCGTGGCCACCTTCGCACACGGTATGAAATGTGCCATCTTGGTGAACAAGTCCACCACCACTAGTACAGCTGTCTTGCCCCTCGAGCTGGGTAGATCCGTGACAAAGTCCAGGGCCACCCTCTCCCACGGTTCAAACGGCGTTTGCAGCGGTTCCAGTAGTCCCGCCGGCGGTTTGTGCACTGGTTTGGCCCTCTGGCAGGTGTCGCACCTCGCGACGTAGTCCGCGACTTCCCCTCTCAGTCTGGGCCACCAAAAGTCCCTTGCGACTAATTCCACCGTTTTTTCTGTGCCAAAGTGCCCGGCCGTGGGTGCGTCGTGCAACTGCTGCAGTACCTTGGCGCGAAGTTCGTCTCCCGGCACGTAGATGGCCCCTTTACGTAAGAGCAAGCCGTCTCGTATCTGGAACTCGTCGCTCTTCGCCGTGCCCTTGTGCACCTCGGCCATCTTCGCCTGCGCGAATGAGTCGTCCTGCAACGCCCGCCGCACCGCATCCAGGTCTACTGTGGCTGAAGCGCACGCCCACGCTGTTGGCGCGATGATGTGCATGGCTGCCGCTGGCGTAACCTCTTCGAGGTATTGCGGTTTTCGGGACAGTGCATCCGCCATGATGTTGGTGTCGCCTGGGACGTACTCTATTCGGAAATCGAAGTCAGCAAAGAACTCCGCCCAACGTATCTGCCTCTGGTTCAGGAACTTCGCCGTGCGCCAGTGCTCCAGATTCTTGTGGTCCGTGCAGACCTGCACCGTGTGCTTGGCGCCGATCAGGAAGTGCCTCCACGCCTTGAAAGCTGCATGAATGGCAAGCAACTCCCTGTCCCAGATGGTGTAGTTCTGCTCCGACTTGCTGAGCTTTCTGGAGTAGAACGCTCCCGGCCTCCAGACCCCCTGTGGGTCCCTCTGCAGCAGGACCGCTCCCACTGCTCTATCGGACGCGTCTGTCTCTACCCGCATCGGTCTGCTGGGGTCGATATGCAGCAGTTGCTCCTCCGACGCGAAGAGACGCTTGAGTGCCTGAAAGGACTGCTCCGCCTGCTCCGTCCAGATGAATTTCTTTTTCTTGGAGCTTAGCGTGTCCGTAATAGCCGCCGTCTGCATCGCGAACCCCTTGATAAACTTGCGATAGAAGTTGGCGAAGCCCACAAACCGCTGGACCTCCTTCCGGTTGCGCGGGCTCTTCCAATCCAACACCGCGCGAACCTTGGCGCTGTCCATGGCTAGCCCCTTGTCCGACAACTTGTAGCCCAAGAAATCCACCTCATTCGTGTCGAACTGGCACTTCTCCAGTTTGGCGTACAGTCTATGCTGCTGCAGCCTCTGCAGCACCTCCCGAACGTCTTGGTCATGTGCTTGCTGCGATTCGGAGAATATCAGGATGTCATCCAGAAAGCAGACGCACTTCTTGTAGAGGAGTCCCGCCAACACATGATGCATGAAAGCTTGAAAACAGTGAGAACCGTTTTGCAATCCAAACGGCATCACTCTGTATTCGTAGGTGCCCAGAGGCGTGAACATGGCTGTCTTCCACTCATCGCCCTCCCTCATGCGGATGAGATTGTACGCCCCTCGCAGGTCCAACTTGGTGAACACGCGTCCCTTGCGCACCGTCGCCAGTAGGTCGTCAATCCTGGGCATGGGGAAATCAGAGGGCTTGGTCATCTTGTTCAAGAGGCGAAAATCCACCACAAGTCTTTTTTTGGGCGTGTCCTTCTTCTTCACGAAGAAAACAGGACTGCCCCCTACTGCCTTGGACTCCCGGATGAAACCGCGCTCCAAATTGTGATCTATGAACTGTTTGAGTTCCTGTAGTTCGTCCTCAGACATGGAATACAGCTTCCCTTTCGGTAGCGTCGCCCCTGGTAGGAGGTCAATCTTGCAGTCATATTGCCTGTGCGGTGGTAGCTTGTCTGCCTCCTTCTCGCAGAAGACTTCCAGAAAGTCTGCGTATTTGTGGGGGACTGCTTGCAACGTTCCCAACTGCAGCTGTGATTCCTCCTCCTCTCCCTCCTGTCTGGGCAGGATGCAGTGTTCTGCGCAGTAAGAGGAGCCGAAGATCAGCTGTCGCTGGTACCAAGCCAGTGTCGGACTGTGCCTGTCCAGCCAACTCATGCCCAACACAATGGGTGTGTCCGACAGTCGGGTGACATTAAAACTGATGACTTCCCTGTGGTTACCAAGTCGCATCACCATTGGCGGCGTCTGCTTCACCACCTGCCCCCCCAGCAACTCTCTGCCATCCACTGTGACGACTTGCAGGGGCAGAGTGGCAGGCAGTAGCTGTATAGCGTGCTGCTCCACAAAATCCTGCGCTATAAAGTCTGCGTTGCTTCCCGAATCCACAGAAAGCGGCACTTCGATAGTGACGCCATCGGGTAGCTGGAGAGATGCGGTGAGCTGCACTACTGGTTTGGGTGGGAGGGGGTCCGTTGGTTGCAAGATCGCTGGGGACTGCTTCACTGATGCGTCTGGCTGGGCCCCAGTGCCTCTGTCTCCAGCCAGACATCGTCGTTTCCCTGCTGGGGTTCGCTGTGCTGCGTGGCCGCTTTCACCGTTGCGGAGCCTGCAGTGTGCCTGGAGCTCCTCTGGGGACACTCTTTCGCCAAGTGTTGTGAGCTGTCGCATATATAACACTTCCGGTTCCCTCTAGGAGGTTTAGTCTTGACTGCTGCCGGTGCAGGGGCTCTGGTAGCTGACTGAGCCCTGGCGCCTCCCACCTCCATAGGTTCCACTCCCCCTCCTGGCGGAGGTGTGGATTGCGCACGCGCAGCTTCCCTGGGAACGAAAGAGAAACTTCTCGCTGCTTCGCGCCCTCCACGTCCTTCGTCTCTGCACCATGGACGTTCTTCCAGCCTCACCCCCACAGTCAGTGCCCTTTGGACCACCTCCTGCGTGCTCCGGGGCCTCTCCCCCCTCGCAATTTCGTCTTTAACAGCACTGCTCAGACCCTCCCAGAAGAGGTCTCTGACTGGGGGCGAATCCCGGTCCCATTCCAAGGCACTGACCAGCGCAAAAAAGCGGGCGTGATACTGCCTTACGCTCGCCTTCCCTTGTCTCAGTCCATGAATCTCCCGTCGGGCAAGATCCACGTCAATGGTAGATAAAAAGCACGCATCCATCGCTTTGATAAAGGCATCTGCACTCTGAAGCGCCGGATCTTTATCCCTCCACAAATTGCGTAGCCACGCTTTAGCATCCCCATGCAAATGGGATAGTATAAACCCCACTTTCTCTTCCTCATCTCTAAAGTCTTTTGCCAGCAGTTGCAGTGCGCACATTACGTCTGCTCGAAAATTGGGGTACTGTTGTAAATTCCCATCGAAGTGAGCCACAAGCCCCCCTGCTCTCCGTGCCAACCCAACCCCCTCCGGTCTGGGTCCTGGTTGCCCTTGCTTAACCAATGCTTCAAACCTGGCGTGGAGATCTCTGTATTTTTTTTTTTTTTTATAAAATTTTTATTGGTTTTACAACATTTTTAGGAAAAACAAACAAACACAAAAAGTAACAAACATACATGAATAGTTTCAAACATATTTTCATAAACCTCTTTTCTTGAACTTCCCCATACCCCCCCTCTCTGCATCCCAATGTCCATAATTCAACTAGCAACTCCCAGTTGTTACTTTCTAATCTCTGTCATCTTAGTCCTCTTTTATAGTCTAGCCTTGTATCCCTGTACCCTTTTACTTCTGGGAACCAGAACATTTTAGCATTCATTAAGTTTATAGTAGTCCTTAAGATAACTTTTAAATTTTCTCCACTCTTCTTCCACCGTCTCTTTTCGTTGATCACGGATTCTGCCTGTCATCTCGGCCAGTGTCATATAGTCCATCACTTTCATCTGCCATTCTTCCAAAGTGGGTAAATCTTGTGTCTTCCAATACTTTGCGATAAGTATTCTTGCTGCTGTTGTGGCGTACATGAAAAAAGTTCTATCTTTCTTTGTCACCAATTGGCCGACAATGCCCAAGAGGAAGGCCTCTGGTTTTTTAGAAAAGGTACATTTAAGTACCTTTTTCATTTCGTTATAGATCATTTCCCAGAAGGCCTTTATCTTCGGGCATGTCCACCAAAGGTGATAGAAAGTACCTTCAGTCTCTTTACACTTCCAACATTTATTGTCGGGCAAATGATAGATTTTTGCCAGTTTGACTGGGGTCATGTACCACCTGTAAACCATTTTCATAATGTTTTCCTTTAAGGCATTACATGCCGTAAATTTAATACCGGTGTTCCATAACCATTCCCAGTCAGCTGACATAATGTTATGTCCAACATCCTGAGCCCACTTAATCATAGCCGATTTAACTGTTTCATCCTGTGTGTTCCATTTTAACAACAAGTTGTACATTCTAGATAAATTCTTAGTATTGGATTCTAACAATTCGGTCTCTAATTTTGATTTTTCCACCTGGAAACCGATTTTCCTATCCTGTTTAAAAAATTCCATTATTTGGCGATATTGGAACCAATTTTCTACTTTATGCTTCAATTTCTCCTGACTTTGTAGTTTGAATTTATCTCCATCCTGTTCTAAGATTTCCCAATATTTCGGCCATCCGACCTCCATATTGAGTTTCTTCACTGCTTTAGCCTCCACTGGTGACACCCATCTAGGGGTTTTATTTTCCAATAGATCTTTATATCTTATCCAAACATTAAATAATGCTTTTCTAACAATGTGATTTTTAAAGGCACTGTTAACTTTATCATACCAAAGATATGCATGCCAACCGAAAGCATTGTTGAAACCTTCCAGATCCAAGATGTCCGTGTTCTCGAGGAGCATCCATTCTTTCAGCCAGCAAAAAGCTGCTGCCTCATAATACAATTTTAGGTCCGGCAGGGCAAAACCCCCTCTTTCTTTAGCGTCAGTCAATATTTTAAATTTAATTCGGGGCTTTTTGCCCTGCCAGACAAATTTCGAGATGTCTTTGTGCCACCTCTTAAAACATTCCATCTTGTCAAGAATCTGCAAGGTCTGAAACAAAAACAACATTCTAGGCAATACATTCATTTTAATTACTGCAATTCGGCCTAACATTGACAGTTTCAAATTTGACCATATTTCTAGATCTTTTTTAATTTCTGACCAACATTTTTCATAGTTGTCCTTATACAAATTCACATTCTTAGATGTTAAATAAACCCCTAGGTATTTCACCTTCTTGACCACAGTCAAACCTGTTTCCTCTTGAAATTTCTCCTTTTCCATATCTGTTAGATTTTTCCCTAAAACTGTAGTTTTTTGCTTATTCAACTTGAATCCAGCTACCTGGCCAAATTGTTGTATTATTTCTAGGACCTTTTTCGTACTAGTGTTTGGCTCTTGCAAAGTCAATACTAGGTCATCTGCATACGCTCTTAACTTATACTGTTTAGCTCCGACCTGCACACCTTTGACCTGCTGGTCATTTCTTATCATGTTCAGCAACACCTCCAGAACTGAAATAAAAAGTAATGGGGAAATTGGGCACCCCTGTCGTGTTCCTTTTTCTATCTTAAGTTCCTCAGTCACGACATTATTTACAATCAGTTTAGCTTTTTGTTCAGAATATATTGCAGCCATACCATTCTCAAAACCCTGGCCTACCCCCATCCCATGGAGATTCTTCCTCATAAAACTCCAAGAAACATTATCAAAGGCTTTCTCCGCATCCACAAAGATCAATACTGCTTTAGTGTTTATATTCACCTCTAGCTTTTCCAGAATGTCTATTACATTCCTTACATTATCTGCTAGGTGTCTCTTAGGGAGAAAGCCTGCTTGGTCTCTATGAATCTTCTCCATCAAAACTCTTTTAAATCTTTTTGCCAAAATGTCTGCAAAAATTTTGTAATCCACATTAAGCAGTGATATTGGGCGGTAGTTCTTAAGTTGGGTCTTTTCAGTCTCTGACTTTGGTATGAGTGAAATATATGCCTCTTTCCACGATTCAGGTGCCCTTTTTCCCTCAAGGATCTCATTACAAACTTCTCTTAGTGGTTGAATCAGCCATTCCTTCAGCGACTTGTAGTATCTGGAAGTCAGTCCATCTGGTCCCGGAGATTTGCCCAGTTGCATATTCTGAATGGCAGCCTCTATCTCTTGTTCTGAGATTCTCTGGTTCAAATCCATCTTATTTTGATGAGAGATGTTTTGTAGTCCATATCTTCCAAGGAATTTATCTATATCTTCTTCATTTTGCGGGCCTTGAGTGTAAAGTTTTTTAAAATAACTTAAAAAGCAATTTCTAATTTCATTGGGTTTAGATATGTTCTTTCCATCCACCTCTAGGCTTGTAACTGTATTTAGTTTCTGCCTTTTCTTCAGTTGCCATGCCAAAAGTTTACCACATTTATTTGCTGATTCAAAAGTCTTTTGCTTCATTTGCTTTATCTTCCATTCAATCTCTTGGTTCATCAATTCCATATATTGTGTTTGATATAACTTGATCTCTCTTAAAATATCCTGAGACTTTGGTTTTGTTCTTAATTTCCTCTCTCCTTCCTTTATCATTTCCAAAATCTTCTCTTTTTTCTCATTTTGTTTTTTCCTCTTTATTGAATTTTGTTGAATCAAAAATCCTCTCACAACCGCTTTACTTGCGTCCCAGATCACTCTTTTCTCCATGTCGGTCCTCAAATTTATTTCAAAATAGTCTTTTAGGGTCTTTTGGGCCTTCGTGAGAATCTCCTTATCTCGAAAGAGGGTGTCATTCATTCTCCATCTAAATTGACCAGTTATTGTGAGTTTCATCTCCATCTTCACGGCGTTATGGTCGGAGCAAGTTTTTGGGCAGATTTCCACTTTCTTAATCTTTGGAGCCAGTCCACTAGTAACCCAGATTTGATCAATTCTGGTCCAGGTCATCATTGCTTGGGAGAAAAAGGTTCCCTCTCTCTCCAGAGGGTTCCTTGTTCTCCAAATGTCTATCAAGTCCATGTTTTCTGTCATTTCGAAAAAAGTCTTAGGGAGTCTCCCTTCTTTAGTGACTGTTAGTCTTTGTGCCTTGTCCATATTAGTGGAGACCACGCCATTCATGTCTCCCATAATTATCATATTGTAATCCAGATAGTCCGTCAAAGTTTCATGAAGTCTCTTAAAGAAGTCAGATTTGCCTTCATTTGGTGCATAAATTCCAACAACTAGAAATTTTTCTCCTTGTACTTGTATCTCCACAGCCAGATATCTCCCTTGTTCATCTTTGAATATCATTTTTGGAGCCCATTTCTCCTTCACATATATTACCACTCCTCTCTTCTTAACTTTGTCTGATGAAATAAATTCTTGTCCTAGCCTTTTATTTGTAAGTAATCTCCTGTGGGCTCTGGTTATATGAGTTTCTTGTAAACATATCAAGTCCAGTTGTTCTCTGTTCAAAATATGAAATACTTGTCTTCTCTTCAAAGGCCCATTCAGTCCATTACAATTCCAACTAAGGAATTGCAAAGCCATCTTGTTATTTTCTTAAGGCTCCTCCAACAGCTCCAAGTTGTTGCTCTTCTTCTGATGGTGGTGGTTTTTGTCCAAACGAGAGATTCAGGATGTCCAGTGCTCTCCTCTGTTCTGCAAGTACGTCCACAGTCCCCTTCTGTAGGTCCTCCTGGTATCTTGCCAAAAATTTGTCTTTATCTTGAATTGTCTTTATTTTCACTTTCTTTGCCTTGTAGTCAAATGACAGTCCTTGTGGGAACTCCCACCTGAAACGGATAGAGTTTTTCTTTAGCAAAAGAACCAAGTCCTTGTAGAAGTTTCTTAAATCCAAAATATATTTTGGGATGTCTTTGAAGATCTGTACAGCTGAATTTCCAATTTGCAAGGCCTTTTCAAAGTGTAGTCCTAGTATTTTATCTCTTTCCTCCTTGGATCTGAGTGTAATCAAGCAGTCTCTCGGTGTCTTTCTATCTTGCTTTTTACCCAGTCTAAAGGCAGTCGTAATTTTAAATTCGTCTTCCTCAAGGTCCCAGCAATCCGCAAACTCCCGTGTCAAATATTCCACAAGGTTGTCTCTTTCATTCTCCGGAATCAGTCTTAATTTTAAATTTCTCTCTTTCCTCTGTAACTCCCACAAGGCCAAAGTTGCATCATGCTCATAGACCTTCTTGGCAAGTGGCTCTAATTTCTCCTGTGTCTCTCCGGCAGTGGCTTTTGCCTCTTCGGCAATTTGGCGCGTGGTGGCGTTTTCCTCCACCAATTTGTTTATAGATTCCGTATTCTGGTTTAATCTTGCTGATATTTCTGTTAATTTTTGTGTGTTCTCTGAAGTCTGTTTTGTCAAAGACTCCAGAGTTTGGTTTATCTTGAGCAAGGCCTCTGTCACAGCTTCCATAGAGACGGCTGCTCCTTTGTCTTGTCCTGTTGTTCCTGTTGATCCGGCTGTTGCGCCTGAAATTGAGCCTCTTTTCTTTGCCTGTTGCAGCTGCAGCTGTTGTTGTTGTTGTTGTTGCTTGATCTTGGCTCTTGTAACTATCTCTTCTTGTGGGCCACTCATGTCAAGGTCAATTCCCACGGGATAATTCTCCCTTGGAAAATTCCACTGTCTTAGGCCGTGCCAAGTTTTACTTTATCCTCTAGAGGGAGCAAATCAAAATGGCCATAGAACAGGATTTCCAAATACAAAAGCAAAGGAGACAGTCCAAGACGTAAAAAAGAAGGAGATTAACACAGTCAAAGTCAATGTTGCAAAGACTTATAGCTTCAAATTGCCACAGTTGTCCAGTTTATACTGTTTCTTCTAATGATATACAGTGATCAGGCACTGTGGAGACTTTGTATCAAAGTATCACTTCACAGGAAAAAGTCAGTTCAGTGTACTAAAAAGGCAGACCGTTTGATGCTTTCAGTTAGGTGAGATAGCAGAGGTTTTTTTTCCTCCAAATAGATCATGCAGTTGTTGGTCAGATTCACCTCCCCCCTGCCCTGCTTGCTAGAGGGGAGATCAGAGGTCTAAATGTCCGGTTTATATGATCAAAGAGCAGGTTTAAACGGATGCAAGTTTAGAGTTCCGTTGCTTTCACTTTCATGCAGTCGGGGGGAGGCAGACTTCCTTTGCTTAAATCTCCCCGTTTTTAGCCCAATTTCTAAAATTTTAAAGGGTCCCGATTATTTTCCAGCTCTTACTCACGAGAATTCAGTCCAAATTTTCTTTTCAGGAAGAAATCGGCGCTCTCCGCTTATGGCGACGCGGCTTCACTTCGCAGGCTGGGTAGCGACTCTCAGCACCGCGCTCTCTCCCGATGTCGATCCGTAGCCTTTAAAAAGGCTCTTTCACGGTACCGGGGGGGCGCGAAGGTGCCCACCGAGTCTCCTTGTTCTCAGGCTTCAGCGCCTGGGATTTTAGGGGTCCCCCGCTCGCCGTAGCGGGTAAGACCCGAACTTGCGAAGCAGTCCTTCTCCGGAGCTCGGAGGTAGGACCGCCATTAAGCGCTGGCACCGACCGGAAGTCTTGGCGTGGAGATCTCTGTAGGCGGCCGCCGCATCCTCCTCCCTTTTCTTGGATGCCTGTACCTCTGCGTTCAATTGTGTCACTGCCTGTTGCAGCGCTGAAATTTTCTCTGCTTCCGTCATCTCTGCCAACCGTTGTGAGCTTGCTCCCAAACACCAATTTCCTCCTCTCGCTGCTTCTGCCTCCGCTGCGAGGTATCAGGTGTCCGAAGCTATTATGAGACGGGTCTTACTGTCAGGGCTGCCACCCAGTCCCAGCTCACATAGGACCACGTTAGCCAGCGTTCACGTTAAAAGAGTCTTTATTAGATTACAGGTTCCATTTCCAAACTGCAATGTGCAGCCCTACTTCTTCTAGGTCAGACCGGCGAAGACCCGTCTGAGTCTCCGCCTCTAGCACACCAGTTTAATACCCTAGCCTTGCTCCACCTCCTGCGCCTTTCCTTCCGTCTCTGGGTCCTTCTGCCCCCCGGGGTCTCTTCTTTCCTACTCTCTTCTGACGCGGACCCCCCTGACCCTTCCGCCTCCTTGCGGCGGGCTTTGGGACCTGGCTCACTCTCTGGGCTGCTTACTGCGCCAGCTTCCGCTACATTTGAACTTGGCGCGCGCGCCCAACTCCCTACCTTCCTCTTGATCGTTTCGTCGCTCCCCGAGGTGGGCGTGACTACTCCTGACTCATGCCCTCCCTCCTTCTGAAAGCCTCCGGAACCCGATATCTGGTCCCCTTTCTCCCCGCTGCTCCCGGCTGGGCACGTGGGTCCCGATCTCCAACTGCTGCTCTCTGATCCCTCTCTGGACCCTTCTTCCTGGGGTGTCCCCCTGCTTTCCCCCCTTGCTCTGACCGCTGGCGCTCCCTTCTGGGAATCCTCGGACTCACTGGACAGGCTCGGTGATCTCGGGTCGTCATCCCCACTCATCTTTCCTTCGTATTCCTCCCCCTCGCTCTCTGTCTCCTCCCTTCTCTGCGTCTCTGCTCCTGAACCCCTGACAGTACCGATCTTGCCATTTCTTCTACTGGTAATTTCATCCATTGAGCTAATTCTGTTATCAATTTCTCTTTAATGTTTTCACCTTGTGATTCTGGGACTGCTCTAAGTCTCAAATTAACTTCCCTCTGCCTTAGTTCATTCATGGCTATTACGTCCTTCATTTCTTCTTGCGCTTTACTCAGTTCCATCATCTCCACTTTAATCCTATCTTCTTCACGTTTCACATCTTTCATTTCTAATCTCGTCTTTTTCAATCCCTCTTCCACGGATTGTGTTCTTCTAAATACTTCCTTTATTTGCCCTTTCAGTTCATTAACTGTTTCGTCCATTTTTTTATCCATTTTCCCAATCTTATTATCTACTTGTTCTAATTTTACTTCTAATTTTTTTCACTTTGTTTAATTTCCGCAAACATTCTTAATATATCTGCTTTGAAGTCTATTTCTTGCTTGGATCCTTTTCTTTCTGTTGGTGTCCCCCCCTCCATCCTCTTTGTTGGATTCGACATTATATCTTATTTAACCCAAAACCCTCTATTACGTACCAAAATATTTTTATATCTCAATTTCTAAATTATAATTTGTAACCCCTCAACCAAAATGCCAAGTACGTTTACAAAATTTTACACAATCCCCAAATAATACCAATATAACCCCAAAATATATTCCAGCAACCAAGCAGGGTCTGTTCCTGTTCCTCTTCTTGCCTCCACTCAGGCTAATCCACTTAGTTACCCAGTCTGCTTCTTCCTTTTGGCTTTAGTTATCAATTTTCAGTTTGATTTTCAATTTTATAGTCTCTTCAGATTCCTAACTTCAAATATTAGCACTTTAATCCTAATAATAAAAAAGTAATCAAAAAGGAAAGGGAATATATATTATCGAACCCAAAGAGGGGGAGAAGGACTATATTATAACATCCAAAGTCTGTCTGTCTTGGTATCCGAGAGCACCCTTTAATTAAAGTCCGTAAAATTGGAAGAAGAAGAAAAAACAAATTGCAATATTTTATTCTATCCGCTAGGTGTCCTCCGTTGTTATGGCATAATTCGGAAGTGAAGAAAAGGGAATTGAGGAAATGAATCAGTACTTTAGTGTCTTTTAAATATTACTATATTCCAATTCCAGTAATAACATAAGCAGGATTAACAAACAAAAAACAAAAATAAGTTAATTCAACCAAAGCCACCAAAATGCGTTGTTGATTACTACGCTTCAAGTTCTTTAATGGCGTCGGAACCTTCTCTTCCTTTTCACTGTCCTTTGTTCTTTAAAAGTGAAAGTGGAGAACAGTTCCTTCTTCTCTCCCCCCCCCTCAGTTCATCGAGTACTTCCAGTTTTCAAAGCGATACTTTCTGTTCCCTATTTTAGTTCTAACCAGTTCTTGATATTAAGTATCCTCTTTCCACAGGATACTTTTGATGTAAAAATCATGCAGGGAAACAAACAATAGAATCATAGAATCATAGAATCATAGAGTTGGAAGAGACCACAAGGGCAATCAAGTCCAACCCCCTGCTAAGCAGGAAACACCATCAGAGCACTCCTGACATATGGTTGTCAAGCCTCTGCTTAAAGACCTCCAAAGTAGGAGACTCCACCACACTCCCTGGCAGCAAATTCCACTGTCGAACAGCTCTTACTGTCAGGAAGTTCTTCCTAATGTTTAGGTGGAATCTTCTTTCTTGTAGTTTGGATCCATTGCTCCGTGTCCGCTTCTCTGGAGCAGCAGAAAACAACCTTTCTCCCTCCTCTATGTGACATCCTTTTATATATTTGAACATGGCTATCATATCACCCCTTAACCTCCTCTTCTCCAGGCTAAACATGCCCAGCTCCCTTAGCCGTTCCTCATAAGGCATCGTTTCCAGGCCTTTGACCATTTTGGTTGCCCTCCTCTGGACACGTTCCAGTTTGTCAGTGTCCTTCTTGAATTGTGGTGCCCAGAACTGGACACAGTACTCTAGGTGAGGTCTGACCAGCCGCTAGGGAAACTCATTTTCCTTAGCCGCTAGGGCAACTCACTTTCCTTTCTCCGCTCTGCAAATCACTTTGCGTCCGTGCTGATTCCGGATAATAGCTGAACTCCGCAATATTCTTGTTTTTTCCTCCGGGTTTCTTTTATTCTTTTATTAATAGCCAATTTCAGTTTATTCCCGGATTTCTTTTATTTTGAGAGCAAGGCGCTTTCTCTGCAAGACTTCGCTACTCGGGGGTAGATAATGGCTTCCCTCGACCTGCCGCTCCGCTCCTCCGTTCTCTTCACTTCTTTCGGAAGCTACCTGACAGCCGGGCGAGCCGCTTCTGGTCCCGCTGGGATCCTGACGTTCCGGACACCCACCAGAGGTATTTTGAGGGGCCTCCACGCCCTTTAGCACACCCTTTCCCCCCGAAGTAGCTCAGGATTTCCCTCACGGAAAAATCCCCTCTTGCGATGAGATCACGCTCCACCGGAAGTCTCAACCCCAACCCTAACCCTAACCCTAACCCTAACCCTAACCCTAACCCTAACCCTAACCCTAACCCTAACAGAAACCCTAGCAAAGCGAAGTGTAATAAGCCTAAACAAAGCCAAACAGGTTGTTTTGTGTTCCAGCTACATAGAAAGAAGATGATAAAAGTCTGATTGGGCTTATTTCAAAATGGTGTTTTGGGGTTAGAATGCACATTCACTCAAAAATCGCAGTGACATGTTTGTTATCAGCCCAAATCAAGCATAGTTGTTTTGGTTCCATCTGAATAGAAAGAGGACGAATAAACTTGGATTGTTCTTTCGGTGGTCATTCACCCTAACCCTAACCCTAACCCTAACCCTAACCCTAACCCTAACCCTAACCCTAACCCTAACCCTAACCCTAACCCTAACCCTAACCCTAACCCTAACCCTAACCCTAACCCTAACCCTAAACGCAACCCCAACCCTAACCCTAACCGTAGCAAAGTGAAGTGTAATAAGCCTAAACAAAGCCAAACAGGTTGGTGTTGTGAGAGCTGCCCGAGGTCCCAGCTCACAAAGGACCAACGCCAGTTCGTTGTTATGTACAAAAGTCTTTATTGAAGTTCAGTTTTTCTTTCACAGCCGCGGCGCACAGCTCTACGTCTGAAACTCTAGACCGCCGAAGCTCCGTCTGAGTCCCCTCCCCCCAGACACCAGTTTAAGACCCTAGCCTTGCTCCACCTCTTCCTTTGCTCTTTCATCCTCTGGCTCCGCCTGTCAGCTGGGGTCCCACTCTTCCGAGACTCATCTGACGCTGAGTCCCCTGAGTCTTCCCCCTGCCTCCGGCGGGCTTTAGGACCTGGTTCCCAATCCGGGTTTTCTGCTGTCCCACGTGCCTCTACATTTGAACTTGGCGCGCGCGCCCAGCCGGCAACCTTCCTCCTGACCGTTTCACTGCTCCTGTCACTGCTTCCCCCTTCGGGGAGGCTAGCTGGACCTGACCTCCCCTCCGTTCCCCCACTCTCCGATGGAGGTGTGGTCAGCCCAGACTCATCTTCTCTCCCTGCTGGAGGAGACGCTGGTCCTGACACCTGGGACTCTTCCCCCCCACTCTGCTCTGGTGGGGAAGCTGGTCCTGATTTCCAGCTGCTGCTTTGGGAGTCCCCGCTGGCCCCTTGTTTCTGGTGTGTCTCCCCTGGGACCCCCCTTGCCCTGACCATCGGCGCCTCCTTCTGGGAATCTTCTGATTCGCTGGAGAAGCTCATGGAATCTCTTGGGTCACTGTCGTACTCCCCTACGCTGCCCTCAGATTCTTCCCCTTCGCTCTCCATTTCCTCTCTCCCCTGTACCTCTGCTCCTGAGCCCCTGACAGGTGTTAATGCACATTGACCTAGAAATCGCAAAGTGTGTGTAATGAAACCAAAATAACACAATACCGTCTTTCGCTTCCATATGCGTAGAAAGAAGACGCATAAGCTTTGATTGGTATTATTTCAATTTGCATGGTGTTTTTTGGGTGTGCACCAGAATCACCCCCAACGAAAGCAAAAAAATTTTTTGGGTTCCATCTTCATAAAAAGAAGATGATAAAGCTCTGATTGGGTTATTTCAAATTGGTGGTTTTTTGGTTAGAATGCACATTCACCCAAAAATTGCAGTGACATGTTTTTTATCAGCCTAAATCAAGCTAGGTGTTTTGGTTCCACCTCAATAGAAAGAGGACAAATAAGCTTGGATTCACCCTGACCCTAACCCTAACCCTAACCCTAACCCTAACCCTAACCCTAACCCTAACCTTAACCCTAACCCTAGCAAAGCGATGTGTAATAAGCCTAAACAAAGCCAAACAGGTTGTTTTGTGTTCCAGCTACATAGAAAGAAGAATCTTGGATTTCACTTACTTCAAGTCGTGTTCTTTGGTGTTAATGCACATTGACCCAGAAATCGCGAAGTGTGTGTAATGAAACGAAAATAACGCAACACCGTTTTTCCGCTTCCATATGTGTAGAAAGAAGCCGAATAAGCTTTCATTGAATCATAGAATCATAGAGTTGGAAGAGACCACAAGGGCCATCGAGTCCAACCCCCTGCCAAGCAGGAAACACCATCAGAGCACTCCTGACATATGGTTGTCAAGCCTCTGCTTAAAGACCTCCAAAGAAGGAGACTCCACCACACTCCTTGGCAGCAAATTCCACTGTCGAACAGCTCTTACTGTCAGGAAGTTCTTCCTAATGTTTAGGTGGAATCTTCTTTCTTGAAGTTTGGATCCATTGCTCCGTGTCCGCTTCTCTGGAGCAGCAGAAAACAACCTTTCTCCCTCCTCTATGTGACATCCTTTTATATATTTGAACATGGCTATCATATCACCCCTTAACCTCCTCTTCTCCAGGCTAAACATGCCCAGCTCACTTAGCAGTTCCTCATAAGGCATCGTTTCCAGGACTTTGACCATTTTGGTTGCCCTCCTCTGGAAACGTTCCAGTTTGTGAGTGTCCTTCTTGAATTGTGGTGCCCAGAACTGGACACAGTACTCCAGGTGAGGTCTGACCAGAGCAGAATACAGTGGCACTATTACTTCCCTTGATCTAGATGCTATACTCCTATTGATGCAGCCCAGAATTGCATTGGCTTTTTTAGCTGCCGCGTCACACTGTTGGCTCATGTCAAGTTTGTTGTCAACTCGGAGGACAGATGAGATGACAATTTGTGCATTTAGTTGCTTCAATTTCCTGCCGAGAGCCTCGTAGTCTCTTTCGATCTTCTGGAAGCTATTGCTTGCAGTGTCATTGGTTCCCACATGAACCAAGAGGAAGGGGTATTTGTCAGTGGGTTTTATGATTCCTTGCAGTCGTTCAGTTACATCTTGGATCTTAGCCCCGGGGAGACAGCACAGTTCCCGTGACATCTTGTCAGGCCCACAGATCACTGCTTCTGTTCCCTCAGTAGGGAACCCCCTATCACCACTACACGCCTCCTCTTGGGTTTGGTCGGGGTTCTTCCGTGAGCTGTCCGTTCCAAGGTCGCCTGCACATTCTCTGAGGACTGACTTTGCTTCTCATCTTCATATACCTGATCGACTGTAATGAGGGAGAGATCCTCAAATGGAGTCTGCTCTTCGTCTTCCATGCTAGGGGAGAGTACCTCAAAGCGATTGTGTATTTCTAAACAATCAGAGCGAACCCTGGGCCTCCTTCTTCTTTGAGTCATATTTCTCCATATATCTGGCTCCTGTGTTGGTGAACTAGCCTCCTTCTCAGGGGAGTCCCCTGTCTCCTCCTTGGTGGAGACGGTGTGCTCTGTTGCTTCCAAGAAGAGCTCCAGCTCTCTAATTCTTTGGAGCGTAGCTACACGTTCCTCCAGTTGCTGGACTTTGTCTTTTAAGAGGGCAATCAACATGCAATTGCTGCAGGTAAAGCTGCCTGCAACCTTTGGCAAGATGGCAAACATTGTGCAGGAACTGCAGGCGACTGCAGCTGTTCCCTCCCCCTCCATCTTGAGAATGTGTCGTTGGGGGTGGCTACAGCGGTCCTCCATCATAAAAAGCGTGAAGACAGGACAAATAACAACTAATCAGCCACAAAGAAACACACACAAACAAGAAAACGCTTTTTGCTCCTTCAACTGCTGCCCTGCTAGCTCTGATAAGCTCCTCCCACAGCTAATCACCTGCCTCAACAGAAACCCTGCCCCCTCTGACCTTTGCACAGGGAGAACAGTTAATCAGCCACAAAGAAAGACACACACACAAGAAAACCCTTTTTACTCCTTCTTCAACTGCTGCCCTGCTAGGTCTGATAAGCTCCTCCCACAGCTAATCACCTGCCTCAACAGAAACCCTGCCCCCTCTGACCTTTGCACAGGGAGAACAGCTAATCAGCCACAAAGAAACACACACACACAAACACGAAAACCCTTTTTGCTCCTTCTTCAACTGCAGCCCTGCTAGCTCTGATAAGCTCCTCCCACAGCTAATCACCTGCCTCAACAGAAACCCTGCCCCCTGTGACCTTCGCAAAGCTAGAACAGCTAGTCAGCCACAAAGAAACACACATACACACACAAACACACACACGAAAACCCTTTTTGCTCCTTCTTCAACTGCTGCCCTGCTAGCTCTGATAAGCTCCTCCCACAGCTAATCCCCTGCCTCAACAGAAACCCTGCCCCCTCTGACCTTTGCACAGGGAGAACAGCTAATCAGCCACAAAGAAACACACATACACAAGTAAACCCTTTTTGCTCCTTCTTTAACTGCTGCCCTGCTAGCTCTGATAAGCTCCATCCACAGCTAATCACCTGCCTCAACAGAAACCCTGCCCCCTCTGATCTTTGCACTTGGAGAACAGCTAGTCAGCCACAAAGAAACACACACACACAAGAAAACGTTTTTTGCTCCTTCTTCAACTGCTGCCCTGCAAGCTCTGATAAGCTCCATCCACAACTAATCACCTGCCTCAACAGAAACCCTGCCCCCTCTGACCTTTGCACAGGGAGAACAGCTAGTCAGCCACAAAGAAACACACACACACACACGAAAACCCTTTTTGCTCCTTCTTCAACTGCTGCCCTGCTAGCTCTGATAAGCTCCTCCCACAGCTAATCACCTGCCTCAACAGAAACCCTGCCCCCTCTGACCTTTGCACAGGGAGAACAGCTAATCAGTCACAAAGAAACACACACACACACACAAGAAAACCCTTTTTGCTCCTTCTTCAACTGCTGCCCTGCTAGCTCTGATAAGCTCCTCCCACAGCTAATCACCTGCCTCAACAGAAACCCTGCCCCCTCTGACCTTTGCACTGGGAGAACAGCCACAAAGAAACACACACACACACACACGAAAACCCTTTTTGCTCCTTCGTCAACTGCTGCCCTGCTAGATCTGAAAAGCTCATACCACAGCTAATCACCTGCCTCAACAGAAACCCTGCCCCCTCTGACCTTCGCACAGGGAGAACAGCTAATCAGCCACAAAGAAACACACACACACACACACACACACACAAGAAAACCCTTTTTGCTCCTTCTTCAACTACTGCCCTGCTAGCTCTGATAAGCTACTCTCCCACAGCTAAATCACCTGCCTCAACAGAAACCCTGCCCCCTCTGACCTTTGCACAGGGAAAACAGCTAGTCAGCCACAAAGAAACACACAGAAACAAGAAAACCCCTTCTGCTCCTTCTTCAACTGCTGCACTGCTAGCTCTGATAAGCTCCTCCCAGAGCTAATCACCTGCCTCAACATAAACACTGCCCCCTCTGAACTTTGCACAGGGAGAACAGCTAGTCAGCCACAAAGAAACACACACACACAAGAAAACCCTTTTTGCTCCTTCTTCAACTGCTTCCCTGCTAGGTCTGATAAGCTCCTCCCACAGCTAATCACCTGCCTCAACAGAAACCCTGCCCCCTCTGACCTTTGCACAGGGAGAACAGCTAGTCAGCCACAAAGAAACACACACACACAAGAAAACCCTTTTTGCTCCTTCTTCAACTGCTGCACTGCTAGCTCTGATAAGCTCCTCCCAGAGCTAATCACCTGCCTCAACAGAAACCCTGCCCCCTCTGACGTTTGCACTGGGAGAACAGCAACAAAGAAACACACACACACACACACACACACACACACACAAGAAAACCCTTTCTGCTCCTTCTTCAACTGCTGCCCTGCTAGCTCTGATAAGCTCCTCCCAGAGCTAATCACCTGCCTCAACAAAAACCCTGCCCCCTCAGACGTTTGCACAGGGAGAACAGCTAATCAGCCACAAAGAAACAGACACAAACAAGAAAACCCCGTTTGCTCCTTCTTCAACTGCTGCCCTGCTAGCTCTGATAAGCTCCTCCCACAGCTAATCACCTGCCTCAACAGAAACCCTGCCCCCTCTGACCTTTGCACAGGGAGAACAGCTAATCAGCCACAAAGAAACACACAGACACAAGAAAACCCTTTTTGCTCTTTCTTCAACTGCTGCACTGCTAGCTCTAATAAGCTCCTCCCAGAGCTAATCACCTGCGTCAAGAAAAACCCTGCCCCCTCTGACCTTTGCACAGGGAGAACAGCTAGTCAGCCACAAAGGAACACACTCACACAAGAAAACCGTTTTTGCAAATTATTTCAAATTGGTGTTTTTGTTGCACATTCACTCAAAAATTGCAGAGTGACATTTTTGTTATCACCCCAAATCAAAGGTGTTTTGTTTCCATCGCAATAGAAGGAGGACAAATAAGCTTGGATTGTTCTTTCGGTGGTAATTCACTTTTACTCTAACCCTACCCCTACCCCTAACTCTAACCCTAACCCCAACGCTGACCCTAACTGTAACCCTAAACCTAACCCTGACCCTAACCCTAACCCTGACCCTGACCCTGACCCTAACCCGAACCCGAACCCGAACCTGAACCCGAACCCGAACCCGAACCCGAACCCGAACCCGAACCCGAATCCTAACTATAACCATAACCCGAACCCAAACCCGAACCTTTGATTGGTCTTATTTCAATTCGCATCGTGTTTTTTGGGTGTTTTTTCGGAATCACCCCCGACCAAAGCAAAAAGGTCCTCTGCCATCTACATAAAAAGATGATAAAGCTCTGATTGGGCTTATTTCAAATTGGGTTTTTTGGGGTTAGAATGCACAATCACCCAAAAATCGCAGTGACATGATTTTTATCAGCCCAAATCAAGCATACGTTGTTTGGTTCCATCTCAATAGGCAGAGGACGAATAAGCTTGGATTGTTCTTTCTTTGGTCATTCACCCCGACCCTAACCCTAACCCTAACGCTAACCCCAACCCCAACCCCAACCCTACCCCTAACCCTAACCCCAACCCTAACTGTAACCCTAACCCTAACACAAGCAAAGTGTAGTGTAATAAGCCTAAACAAAGGCAAAGAGGTTGTTTTGTGTTCCTGCTACATAGAAAGAAGAATCTTGGATATCGCAACCAAAATGGTCAAAGGCCTGGAAACGATGCCTTATGAGGAACGGCTAAGGGAGCTGGGCATGTTTAGCCTGGAGAAGAGGAGGTTAAGGGGTGATATGATAGCCATGTTCAAATATATAAAAGGATGTCACATAGAGGAGGGAGAAAGGTTGTTTTCTGCTGCTCCAGAGAAGCGGACACGGAGCAATGGATCCAAACTACAAGAAAGAAGATTCTACCTAAACATTAGGAAGAACTTCCTGACAGTAACAGCTGTTCGACAGTGGAATTTGCTGCCAAGGAGTGTGGTGGAGTCTCCTTCTTTGGAGGTCTTTAAGCAGAGGCTTGACAACCATATGTCAGGAGTGCTCTGATGGTGTTTCCTGCTTGGCAGGGGGTTGGACTCGATGGCCCTTGTGGTCTCTTCCAACTCTATGATTCTATGATTCTATGATTCTATGATCGCTTATTTCAAGTCGTGTTCTTTGGTGTTCATGCACATTGACCCAGAAATCGCAAAGTGTGTGTAATGAAACGAAAATAACACAAGACCGTCTTTTCGCTTCCATATGCGTAGAAAGAAGCCGAATAATCTTTGATTGGTCTTATTTCAATTCACATGGTGTTTTTTGGGAATCACCCCCAACCAAAGCAAAAAGGTGTTTTGGGTTCCATCTACATAAAAAGAAGATGATAAAGCTCTGATTGGGCTTATTTCAAATTGGTGTTTTTGGGTCTAGAATGCACATTCATTCAAAAATCGCAGTGACATTTTCGTTATCAGCCCAAATCAAGGATAGGTGTTTTGGTTCCATCTCAATAGAAAGAGGACGAATAAACTTGGATTTTTCTTTCGATGGTCATTCACCCTGACCCTAACCCTAATCCTAGCAAAGCGAAGTGTAATAAGCCTAAACAAAGCCAAACAGGTTGTTTTGTGTTCCAGCTAAATAGAAAGAAGAATCTTGGATTTCGCTTATTTCAAGTCGTGTTCTTTGGTGTTAATGCACATTGACCCAGAAATCGCAAAGTGTGTGTAATGAGACCAACATAACACAACACCGTCTTTTCGCTTCCATATGCGTAGAAAGAAGCCGAATAAGCTTTGATTGGTCTTATTTCAATTCGCATGGTGTTTTTTGGGTGTGCACTGGAATCACCCCCAACCAAAGCAAAAAGGTGTTTTGGGTGCTGTCAGGGGTACAGGGACAGAGGCACAGGGAAGGCAGGAAATGGAGAGCGATGGAGAGGAATCCCAGGAGAGCGAGGAAGAGGATAGCAATGACGCAGGGGATTCCATGAGTCTCTCCAGCGAATCAGAGAACAGGTTGGCGTTGGTCTTTTGTGAGCTGAGACCTGAGGCAGCCCTGACAGTAAGTCCCCTCCCAAAAGTACTCAAATTTTTTTTTTTTTGCGAAGCTCACGAAGTTTGGCGGCCATGAGTATGGAGGAGCAGATAGCTGATCTACGCAACGCAGTCTCCCAGCTTACCACTGCGGTAGTGGTCTCCCAGAAGAAGGGGGAAGAGGCGGAAAAGCGATGCCAGGATCTGCAAGCCAGGTGGGATCATGCATGCCAAGTGGGATTCCCGGGGTCCAGATCTGCAGGCGTAGGACTGGGCAGAAGGGGAGGCAACTTGGTAGCCCACTTTGATGGGAACCTGAAGCAGTACCCCAGTTTTCGAGCAGACGTCGAATATGCGTTGCATTTGCTTCGCGACGACTTTAAAGATGAGGAGGAGAAGGTGGGGTTCATTGTGTCCCACTTGCATGGGGAAGCGAGGGCTTGGCTGCGCAATCTGTGGCGCAAAGATTGTCCTGCTCGAAGGGACTCAGATGAATTTATCAAAGCCATGGACGCTTGCTTCCAATCTACCGTGGATGTGGATATAGCACGCAAGGAGCTGCATGGTTTAAGGCAAGGCAAGGCTACAGTACGTCAGTATCATGCTAGGTTTTTTGCCTTGCTGAATGTACTGAAATGGGAGAAAGATTCCCTGGCAGTAAGAGACTTGTTTTGGGAGGGGTTGTCTGGCCCTGTAAAAGATGAATTGGCAAGGGGGGTCAGACCTCAAACCCTAGCAGAACTTGTGCAGCGGGCGCTCGCCATTGGAGTGCGCCACGAAGAACGCCCTTGGCGCAATGAGGAGGGTCGCCAGCTTCACACACCCTCTAGAGCGCCTCCTTTCCTTCCCAGGGATCTAGGACGTACGCGTCCCTCACCTCAGCTGCAGGCAGGGGAGGAACCAATGGAACTTGGTGGTGCACAGGCTCAGTCAGCTGCCGGAGCCCCAGCGTCCGGAGCAGTCAAGACGAAGCCTCCTAGAGGGAACAGGAAGTGTTACATCTGTGACAGTGCGATGCACATGGCCAAAGAGTGTCCCCAGAGGCTCCAAAAGCACACTGCAGCCTTAGCAACAGTAACTGCAGCAGCACTACCTGAAGAGCAATTTCAGGGAAACGACAATGCCTGGCTGGAAGCAGAAATGCTGGGGCACAGCCAGGCGAGTCAGTAGGACAGTCCCCAGCGCTTTTGCAGCATACAAACCCCCTGCCACCCAAGCCAGTGGTGCTGCTCACTGCAACTCTCCAGCTACCTAATGGACGCACCCTGGAAGTCCCCATTACAATTGACAGTGGGAGCAACGCAGACTTCGTGGGGGTGCACTTCGTCAAGCAGCATCGCATAGAGCTCCTACCAGCCACGCTGCCATTGAACGTCGTCACAGTGGATGGCAGGAAGCTGCTGGGTGGGCAGGTGGTACAACAGACGCCACCCATGGTAATGCAGATTGGCAATCACCGAGAAGTCATCAGTTTCAACGTCACCCGCCTGTCAGACACACCTATAGTGTTAGGCATGAGTTGGCTGGATAGGCACAGCCCAACCATGGCGTGGTACCAGCGGCAGCTCACTTTCGGCTCGTCCTATTGTGCGCAGCATTGCATCCAGACCGGTCAGGAGGAGGAGGGCCAAGAGGAGGGGCAGCAGCTAAGTCTCAGCATGGCGCAAGCAGTACCCCTCAAGTACAAGGGGTTTTTGGAGGTCTTCTGCGAAAAGGAGGCTGACCAGTTGCCACCCCACCGGCCCTACGATTGCGCAATTGACCTCTTGCCAGGGACAACGCTGCCGCCTGTGAAGCTGTATTCCATGTCCGAGGATGAGCTGCAGGAGCTCAGGGAGTTCATAGATCACAACCTGCAGCGGGGATTCATCCGAGAATCGAAGGCTGTAGGGGGCAGTCCTGTGTTTTTCGTGAAGAAGAAGGACACGCCCCAAAAGAGGCTGATCGTAGACTTTAGATTCATAAACTCGAAGACAAAGCCCGCGGCCTTTCCCATGCCCAAGATTGACGACCTGCCTCGCGACGGTGCGGAAAGGGAAGATCTTCACCAAGTTGGATCTCCGCGGAGCTTACAATCTCATACGCGTGCGAGAGGGTGATGAGTGGAAGACGGCCATGTTCACGCCGTTGGGCACCTACGAATACAGAGTTATGCCGTTTGGTCTCCAGAATGGCTCCCACTTTTTCCAAGCTTTTATGCATCACGTGCTAGCGGGACTCCTCTACAAGAAGTGCGTATGTTTCCTCGACGAAATTCTGATCTTCTCGGAATCGCCGGAGGCTCACGAGAGCGACGTTAAGGAGGTCCTGCAGAGGCTACGGGAGCACAGGCTTTACGCCAAGCTGGAGAAGTGCCAATTCGACGTGACGGAGGTGGATTTTCTGGGCTATAGGCTGTCCGACAGGGGACTAGCCATGGACAGCGCCAAGGTCCGCGCGGTGTTGGACTGGAAAAGCCCGCGAAATCGGAAGGAGGTCCAGAGGTTCGTCGGCTTCGCCAACTTTTACCGCAAGTTCATCAGGGGTTTCACCAGGGAGACGGCAGCTATCACGGACACTCTCAGCTCCAAGAAGAAGAAGTTCACCTGGACGGACCAGGCGGAGCAGTCCTTCAGGAGACTTAAGAGTCTCTTCGCGTCCGAAGAACAGCTGCTACACGTGAATCCCGGCAGGCCCATGAGGGTTGAGACTGACGCATCTGACAGAGCGGTGGGGGCCGTCCTTTTACAGGAAGACCCGCAGGGGAACTGGAGGCCCTGCGCTTTCTACTCCCGGAAGCTCAGCAAGTCGGAACAGAACTACACCATCTGGGACAGGGAGTTGCTGGCCATCCACGCGGCTTTCAAGGCGTGGAGGCACTTCCTCATTGGAGCCAAGCACACCGTGCAGGTCCGCACGAACTACAAGAACCTAGAGTACTGGCGCACGGCGAAGCTACAGAGCCAGAGGCACATACGCTGGGCAGAGTTCTTTGCGGACTTCGATTTCAGGATTGAGTACATCCCAGGCGACAACAATGTCATAGCAGATGCGCTCTCCAGGAAACCGCAGTATCTCGAGGAAGCGGCACCTGTGGGAGCCAAGCACATTTTTGCACCGCAGGCGTGGGCGTGCGCTTCAGCCACCGTGGACCTGGAGGCGGTGCGTTGCGCGCTGCAGACGGATCCGTTCGCACAGTCCAAGATGGAAGAGGTGCGGAGAGGCACAGCGAAGGACGACGAGTTCCAGATACGCGACGGCCTGCTAACCCGTAAAGGTGCTCTCTACATTCCGGGAGACGATCTCCGCGCGAAGGTTCTGCAGCAGTTGCACGACGCACCCAGCGCTGGCCACTTCGGCAAGTAAAAGACGGCGGAATTAGTGGCCAGAGACTTTTGGTGGCCCCAGATGCGAGGGGAGGTCGCGGACTACGTCGCCAGGTGTGACACTTGCCAAAGGTCCAAGCCAGTGCACCAGAAACCAGCGGGACTGCTGGAACCATTGGAGACGCCACTGCAACCGTGGGAGAGGGTGGCGCTGGACTTTGTCACTGATCTGCCCAGTTCGCGAGGCAAGACGGCGGTGCTTGTGGTTGTAGACCTGTTCACCAAGATGGTGCATTTCATTCCTTGCGCGAAGGTGGCGACTGCGGAGCAGACCGCCAAACTGTTCATAGACCACGTGTTCAGGGTGCACGGCTTGCTGCGATCCATCCTGTCCGACCGCGGTCGCCAGTTCGTTTCCAGTTTTTGGCAGAAGCTCCTGGGTATCCTGAACGTCAAGATCAACTTAGCGTCGGCGAGACACCCGCAGACCAACGGCCAAGCGGAAAGGGTCAACGCCATCATGCAGCAGTACCTGCGCTGTTACGCCAATCAGAAGCCTGCGACTTGGGTGGACTACTTGCCGATGGCCGAGTTTGCCTACAACAACACGAAGCACGCGTCCACGGGGGTGACGCCGTTCTTCGCCAACAATGGGCGGCATCCCAGAACCTTTCCGGGAGTGGAGACGACGGTGCAGGGAGCGACGCAGGGAGCGGAGCATTTGGCCGCAGAATTGCAGGAGGTCCACGAGGAGCTCCGACGGCACTTAGAGCTGGCTAAACACGCCTACAAGGTGCAGGCAGACAGGCACAGGAGGGCAGGGGAAGACATACAGGTGGGGGACTGGGTATGGTTGGCAGCCCAGGCGGCGCCTACCAAGTCGTTAGCCAAGAAGAAGCTAGGACACAGACAGCTGGGGCCATACCAAGTTGAGGCCAAGATCAACCCCGTAGCTTATCGGTTGACCCTCCCAGAAGGTTCCCGAATGCACCCGGTCTTTCATAGGTCGGTGCTTACGCCCTACAAAGCCCCACACAGGTTTCAGGAGCCAGGGACGGCACCGGACCCACGCAGGGAGTCCCCAAGGGGGGGGGAAGTCACCGAAGGCCGAGACACTCAACGAGGTCACAGAAATTCTGGACTCGAGATGGGGGGAGGAGGGAGTAGAATACCTCCTCGCCAGAGAGGGTACCCCGGCCAGTGCCAACAGTTGGGTGCCGGGCTATGCTCTGGAAGAACCCCTTCTTAAGGACGAGTTCCATGCACTCTTCCCACACAGGCCCATGCCAGCGGAATTTTTCGACGACTGGCTTTTTACGCCTACACTTTCAGGCAGCACCTTCCGGGGGTTCTCCTCAGCAGAGGAGACCACGCCAGAATCGAGTCCTCCAAGGGGATCGTGCTCGGGGGTGGACACGGATCGCTCTTACTGGTGGGACGACCAACCAGAGGATGAGTGGCGCAGGAGATTGCTGAGGGGGCCCTGGCAGACAGCAACGTCCAAAGAGACAGGGGGAGGACATGGACGTGTTAGGAGAGGACCTTGGTTTTGAGCACACAAGCAATGAGCTGGAAGCAGAGACGATTGACGTCGACGAACTGTATCCAAGATCTACCCCAGCGACTGAGGAGCTTCCGGAACCTGCACCCGAGCAGCGGGAGGGGGGAAGGGGGGGCTTCGAGGGGGGGATGGATGTCAGGGGTACAGGGACAGAGGCACAGGGAAGGCAGGAAATGGAGAGCGATGGAGAGGAATCCCAGGAGAGAGAGGAAGAGGATAGCAATGACGCAGGGGATTCCATGAGTCTCTCCAGCGAATCAGAGGATTCCCAGAAAGGGGCGCCTGTGGTAAGGGCAAGGGGAGCCCCGGGGGGAAAGTGTCAGGAGCGGTGGGCCAGCAGGGGACCCCAAAGCGGCAGCTGGGAATCAGGGCCAGCCTCCCCACCAGAGCGCAGCGAGGGAGGGGGAGGGTCCAGTGTGTCAGAGGGAGCAGCTCCGGCGACAGAGAAAGGGGAGGGATCAGAGCAAGCCGTTCTCCCGGAAGGGGAGGAAAGCAGTGAGGGGAGTAGCATAACTGTCAAAAGGAAGGTCAGAAGTTGGGCGCGCGCGCCAAGTTCAAATGAGGAGGCGCGCGGGAGAACAGGGAGCCCGGAGGAGGAGGGGCCAGGACCCAAAGCCCGCAGGAGGGGGCAGGAGCAGTCTGGAGACTCTGCTTCAGGAGAAAGCAGGAGGGGAGGAACCCCGACGGGCAGAAAGACCCTGCGGAAAAGGAAAGAGAGAAAGAGGTGGGGCAGCGTTAGCTTATTAAACTGGTGTAGGGGTGGGACCGATTCAGAGGGGACTTCTAATGTCTAGGAGAAAGAGACGCGGGGCTGCACGCCTCGGTTGTGGAACCAATAATGAACTGCAATAAACACCCTTGTATATAAGAAGAGGTTGGCGTTGGTCTTTTGTGAGCTGAGACCTGAGGCAGCCCTGACAGGTGCCATCTACATAAAAAGAAGATGATAAAGCTCTGATTGGGCTTATTTCAAATTGGTGTTTTTGGGGTTAGAATGCACGTTCACTCAATAATCGCAGAGTGACATGATTTTTATCAGTCCAAATCAAACATAGGTGTTTTGGTTCCATCTCAATAGAAGGAGGACAAATAAGCTTGGATTGTTCTTTCGGTAGTCATTCACCCTGACCCTAACCCTAACTCTAACCCTAACCCTAACCCTAACCCTAACCCTAACCCTAACCCTAACCCTAATAATAATAATAATTTATTATTTGTACCCCGCCCATCTGGCTGGGTTTCCCCAGCCACTCTGGGCGGCTTCCATAGAAACCAAAAAAACACTAAAATATCATACATTAAAAACTTCCCTGAACAGGGCTGCCTTAAGATGTCTTCTGAATGTCAGGTAGTTGTTTATCGTTTTGACATCTGATGGGAGGGCGTTCCACAGGGCGGGCGCCACTACCGAAAAGGCCCTCTGCCTGGTTCCCTGTAGCTTTGCTTCTCGCAATGAGGGAACCGCCAGAAGGCCCTCGGCGCTGGACCTCAGCGTCCGGGCAGAACGATGGGGGTGGAGACGCTCCTTCAGGTATACTGGGCCGAGGCCGTTTAGGGCTTTAAAGGTCAACACCAGCACTTTGAATTGTGCTCGGAAACGTACTGGGAGCCAATGTAGGTCTTTCAAGACCGGTGTTATGTGGTCTCGGCGGCTGCCCCCAGTCACCAGTCTAGCTGCCGCATTCTGGATTAGTTGTAGTTTCCGAGTCACCTTCAAAGGTAGCCCCACGTAGAGCGCATTGCAGTAGTCCAAGCGGGAGATAACCAGAGCATGCACCACTCTGGTGAGACAGTCCACGGGCAGGTAGGGTCTCAGCCTGCGTACCAGGTGGAGTTGGTAGACAGCTGCCCTGGATACAGAATTGACCTGCGCCTCCATGGACAGCTGTGAGTCCAAAATGACTCCCAGGCTACGCACCTGGTCCTTCAGGGGCACAGTTACCCCATTCAGGACCAGGGAGTCCTCCACACCAGCCCGCCCCCTGTCCCCCAAGAACAGTACTTCTGTCTTGTCAGGATTCAACCTCAATCCATTAGCCGCCATCCATCCTCCAACCGCCTCCAGGCACTCACACAGGACCTTCACCGCCTTCACTGGTTCTGATTTGAAAGAGAGGTAGAGCTGGGTATCATCTGCATATTGATGGACACCCAGTCCAAACCCCCTGATGATCTCTCCCAGCGGCTTCATATAGATGTTAAAAAGCATGGGGGAGAGGACGGAACCCTGAGGCACCCCACAAGTGAGGGCCCAAGGGTCTGAACACTCATCCCCCACCACCACTTTCTGAACACGGCCCAGGAGGAAGGAGCGAAACCACTGTATAACAGTGCCCCCAGCTCCCAACCCCTCTAGACGGTCCAGAAGGATGTTATGGCCGATTGTATCAAAGGCCGCTGAGAGATCCAGCAGAACTAGGAAACAACTCTCACCTTTGTCCCTAGCTCGCCGGAGATCATCAACCAGTGCGACCAAGGCAGTTTCAGTCCCATGATGAGGCCTGAACCCCGATTGGAAGGGATCCAAATGGTCCGCATCCTCCAGGCGTGCCTGGAGTTGTTCAGCAACCACACGCTCAATCACCTTGCCCAAGAATGGAAGATTTGAGACTGGGCGATAGTTGGCCATACTGGCCGGGTCTAAAGATGGTTTTTTAAGAAGCGGTTTAATGACCGCCTCTTTCAGCAGATCTGGGAATGTTCCCTCACAGAGGGAAGCATTCACCACCCCGCAGAGCCCATCGCCCAGCCCTTCCCGGCTTGCTTTTATTAGCCAGGATGGGCAAGGATCAAGGAGACAGGTGGTTGGTTTCACGAGTCCAAGCAGCCTGTCCACATCCTCGGGGGTAACGGATTGAAATTGATTCCATGCAACTTGACCAGACAGAGCTCCAGCACTCTCCCGCCCCAGCCCTGCTCCCACGGTGGTGTCTAGCTCCTTCCGAATATGAGTGATTTTATCTGCAAAAAACTTTGCAAAATCGTTGCAGGAGATCTTGGGGTCTTTACAAGGCCCCGGTGGTAAAGGTGGTTCCGTTAAATTGCGGACCACCTGAAAGAGTCTCCTGCTACTATTTTCTGCAGATGCAATAGAGGCGGTGAAGAAAGTCTTCTTCGCCGTCGCTATCGCCACTTGGTAGGCTCGACGATGAGCTCTAACCTGTGTCCGGTCAGATTCGGAGTGAGTTTTCTGCCACCGACGCTCTAGCCACCTCAGCGATTGTTTCATCGCCCTCAGCTCCGGGGAAAACCACGGGGCTGTCCGGGCTTTTCTTTGGTGTTTATGCACATTGACCCAGAAATCGCAAAGTGTGTGTAATGAAACCAAAATAACACAACACCGTCTTTTTGTTTTGTTTTTTTAAATAAATATTTATTAGGATTTTACAAATTATAACAAACATATCAATACACACAAACACAAACAAAAATAAAATAATAAAAAGAACAAGTATGATTTCAATACCTTATTTTCATAAAACTTCTTTCACCGACCTCCTCATACCTCCCCTTTCTGCATTCCCATTTCAAAAATTTAGTTCAACAAATCCTCACCCTTAATTTTATCTAATTATCATCCTTACTTTCCTTTCACTTTATCTTTACAGCTGTACTCCATTTGATTTTAAAAACCATATCATTCTAAAATTCATAAATTTTACAGTATTTCTTAAGATAATTCTTAAATTTCTTCCAATCTTCTTCCGCCATCTCTTTTCCCTGGTCTCGGATTCTGCCAGTCATTTCTGCTAGTCACATATAGAATCATAGAATCATAGAATCATAGAGTTGGAAGAGACCACAAGGGCCATCGAGTCCAACCCCCTGCCAAGCAGGAAACACCATCAGAGCACTCCTGACATATGGTTGTCAAGCCTCTGCTTAAAGACCTCCAAAGTAGGAGACTCCACCACACTCCTTGGCAGCAAATTCCACTGTCGAACAGCTCTTACTGTCAGGAAGTTCTTCCTAATGTTTAGGTGGCATCTTCTTTCTTGTAGTTTGGATCCATTGCTCCGTGTCCGCTTCTCTGGAGCAGCAGAAAACAACCTTTCTCCCTCCTCTATGTGACATCCTTTTCTATATTTGAACATGGCTATCATATCACCCCTTAACCTCCTCTTCTCCAGGCTAAACATGCCCAGCTCCCTTAGCCGTTCCTCATAAGGCATTGTTTCCAGGCCTTTGACCATTTTGGTTGCCCTCCTCTGGACACGTTCCAGTTTGTCAGTGTCCTTCTTGAATTGTGGTGCCCAGAACTGGACACAGTACTCCAGGTGTGGTCTGACCAGAGCAGAATACAGTGGCACTATTACTTCCCTTGATCTAGATGCTATACTCCTATTGATGCATCCCAGAATTACATTGGCTTTTTTAGCTGCCGCGTCACACTGTTGGCTCATGTCAAGTTTGTGGTCAACCAAGACTCCTAGATCCTTTTCACATGTACTGCTCTCAAGCCAGGTGTCACCCATCTTGTATTTGTGCCTCTCATTTTTTTTGCCCAAGTGCAATACTTTACATTTCTCCCTGTTAAAATTCATCTTGTTTGTTTTTGCCCAGTTCTCTAATTTGTCAAGGTCGTTTTGAAGTGTGATCCTGTCCTCTGGGGTGTTAGCCACCCCACCCAGTTTGGTGTCATCAGCAAATTTGATCAGGATGCCCTTGAGTCCATCATCCAAGTCGTTGGGTAGATCCTGTGTCTTCCATTACTTTGTTATGAGTATTCTTGCCGCTGTTGTAGCATACATAAAAAATGTTCTGTCTTTCTTTTGCACCGATTGGCTGACAATGCCCAAGAGAAAGGCCTCTGGTTTCTTAGGAAAGGTATATTTAAATACCCTTTTCATTTCATTATAAATCATTTCCCAGAAAGCCTTAATCCTTGGGCACGTCCACCAAAGGTGAAAGAAAAGTACCTTCAATTTCTTTACATTTCCAACATTTATTGTCAGACAAGTGGCAAATTTTTGCAAGCTTGACCGGGGTCATGTACCACCTATAGATCATTTTCATAATATTTTCCTTTAAGGCATTACATGCCATAAATTTCATACCGGTGTTCCACAACTGTTCCCAGTCAGCAAACATAATGTTATGACCAATATCTTGTGCCCACTTTATCATAACTGATTTCACTGTTTCATCTTGTGTATTCCATTTCAACAGCAAGTTATACATTCTTGACAAATTCTTAGTATTGGGTTCTATCAGTTCTGTTTCTAATTTTGATTTTTCCACCTGAAAGCCAATTTTCCTGTCCAACTTGAAAACCTCCATTATTTGATAATAATGGAGCCAATCTCGCACTTTGTCCTTTAACTTTTCAAAACTCTGCAATTTCATTTTATCCCCCTCCTGTTCCAAAATTTCCCAATATTTCAGCCATTTGGCCTCCATATTGAGTTTTCTCACAGCTTTAGCTTCCATTGGCGACAACCACCTTGGGGTTTTATTTTCCAACAAGTCTTTATATCTAATGCAGACATTATATAGTGCTTTCCTGAGAATATGATTTTTAAAAGCTTTATGGGCCTTAACCTTATCATACCATAAATATGCATGCCACCCAAAAACATTGTTGAAGCCTTCTAAATCCAAAATGTCTGTGTTCTCAAGAAGCAGCCAGTCTTTCAACCAGCAGAAAGCTGCTGATTCATAGTAAAGTTTAAAGTCTGGCAGGGCAAATCCCCCTCTTTCTTTGGTGTCAGTTAAAATCTTAAATTTTATTCTGGGTTTCTTGCCCTGCCACACAAATTTCGAAATATCTTTCTGCCACTTCTTGAAGCAATCCATCTTGTCCACAATTTGCAATGTTTGAAACAAAAACAGCATTCTAGGCAATACATTCATTTTGTTTTTTAAAAAATAATATTTCATTGCTTTTTTCCAGATATAAATGTAAAGTCAAATACATGATAGAATCCACAAAAAAGAAAAGAAAGAAGAAAAAAGAAAGAAAAACAATAGAACAGAAAAAATCATTTTTCCAAAACATCTTTTCATAACCATCTGGACTTCCCCACGTCTCCCTCTCCCTGCATTCTTTACAATAAAGATATCAGCAAATTGTTACCTTGTTTCATGCGTTTTTTGTACTTTCAAATAGTTATACTTTAAGTTTAAAATACTTGTTGTCAAATTGCCTTTATCCTAAAATAGACATAAAGATTAGTTTAAACTTTAGTTCCTTCCTAATTTATAACTTAATTTCCCAGATCATCAAATTTTAATTGCTGAAGCTAGACTTTCCCAGCCACGCAAACCCGTAACATTCATATAGCTTATGTTGTTTTTGTAGGTAGTCTTTAAATTTTTTCCAGTCCTCCTCCATTTTTTCTTCACCCAAGTCTCGGATTCTGCCAGTCATTTCAGCCAGTTCCATATAGTCCATCAATTGCATCTGCCACTCTTCCAGCGTGGGTAGATCTTGTGTCTTCCAATGTTTAGCGATAAGAATTCTTGCTGCTGTAGTTGCGTACATGAAAAAAGTTCTATCCTTCTTTAACACTTTCTGGCCGACAATGCCCAGAAGGAAGGCCTCTGGTTTCTTGGGGAAGGTATACTTAAATACCTTTTTTAACTCATTGTAGATCATTTCCCAGAAGGCCTTCACTTTCGGGCAAGTCCACCAGAGGTGAAAGAATGTCCCTTCAGCCTCCTTGCATTTCCAACATTTATTATCAGACAAATGATATATCTTAGCAAGCTTGACTGGGGTCATGTACCACCTGTATATCATTTTCATAATGTTTTCTTTCAAGGCATTACATGCCGTAAATTTCATACCGGTGGTCCATAACCTTTCCCAGTCTTCAAACATGATGTTGTACCCAATGTCTTGAGCCCATTTTATCATGGCTGATTTGACTATCTCATCCTGAGTGTTCCATTTAAGCAGCAAGTTATACATTCTTGATAGAATTTTAGTCTTTGGTTCTGTCAGGGAACTGCCATCGGAGGAAAGGGAGGTGGAAGGGCTCACAGAGGCTGAAAGGGAGTCAGCAGCTAAAGCAGGGACCAGCAGGGGGAGAGAGGGTACTCTGGAGGAGGGTCTCATGAATGCGGAGAGAGACGCAGCAGCCAAAGCAGGAACTAGCAGGGAAGAGGGAGGGATGAGGGATACGTCCAGCGAGAACAGCGGGGAGGTGTCAGAAGCTCCCATAGGGAGACCCATGCTTCGCCGGAAGCTGCCACGTCGTGAGTCCAGAAGACGCGTTTCCGTTAAGGAGCTTCTATGCTGGAAGCGCTTCCGCAGACAGCCACTGTCGGAATCTACGAGTGACTAGAGCAGACATGTTTGAGGAGCTCTGTCACACACAGAGGTTTGTGGAGTTGCACAAACTCTGAGGGAGCACGATTTTACGCACAAGCAGCTAATCATCCCATCACAGCATTCCGACAGTCTTTGTAAGCTGCCTGTGCAGGAGAAGGCATCATGAGCGACCCAGCCGGAGCCGGAGAGGCAGGAGTTGGAGCGGGTCCAAGCTTGGAAGATAGGTACCGAGCGTTGGAAATCCAATTGGCGCTGCAGACGGCTAGGCTTGAGGAGAGAAGGGCTCAGGATGCAGACAAGAAGGGGAGAGCCACCCAGTTCAACAGAAAGGTACCAGGATTGGTGCAGAAATTTGGGGGGGACCCCAAGGACTATCATGCCTTTAGAACAGAGATGCAATATGCCCTCAATGTGCAGTTTGATGAATTCCCTGACGAGGAATCGCGAGTTGCTTTCGTGATTGGGCATCTTGAGAGGGGGGCGAGAGACTGGGTTAGGCCCCTGATGGCAACGCACAATGACGTCCTAAAGGACACCAGGAAGTTCTTTCGTGCAATGGATCTCATGTTTTCCAGCGATATTGAGGAGGGATTGGTGCGCAGACAGCTAATGGCTTGCAAGCAGGGAAGCCGATCTGTCCGTGAGTACTGGACTGAGTTCACTATGCTGGTTCACAGATTGGGTTGGGACTTATCGGCGGCGCCCATTCAAATGCTATTTGAAGAAGGCTTGGCTTCGGCCGTGAAAGACGAACTGTCCCGGGGTCCTAGGGCGGATTCTATGGATCAGCTGACTAAATCTGCGCTGACTATAGGAGCGCGCCAGGAGGCGAGAGCTTTGGAGAGGCGGGAAGGGAAAGGGGAACGCTGGAAGGAGTTCCGCATTCCTGAGATTCCAGAGACAACTTTCCCGCCGGCAGAGCCGATGGAAATCGGAACAGCGCGCGCGCGCGCAGTTTCAAAGCCCAGTGAGGGGGCTAAGAAGGAGGGAAAGGGCGCCCGGAAATGCTATCTCTGCCAACAGCCAGGCCACTTTGCCAGAGTCTGCCCCCAGAGGAAGGAATGTCAAGGGATGGTGGGAGCTGTTGAGGGAGGAGAGCAGGGAGAAACGGAGCAGGTAAAAGCCAACGCCTGGTTGCCACCGTCGGGGCACAGCAGCCAGGCCAAAGAGCAGTAAAAGTGCCCACGCCAGAACCTCCTAAACCTGCCCTAGTGATTGAAGTGTCGCTAGAGCTGCAAAATGGACACCCCCTAAAAATAAAGGCGCTGTTGGACTCAGGCAGCTCCTGCAATTTTATGAGCAAGGAGTTTGCTGCTGAACACCAGATACAGACGATCCCTTTAAGCAACCCCCTGCAGGTGACCACGATCGATGGCAGGGAGTTGTTGGGAGGAGGAGTCAGCTTGCAGACCATCCCAATGATAATGAGGGTGGCAAGGCACACAGAACTGATAGCGTTTAATGTGGCCACCTTGGGAGGCGCTCCCATTATTTTGGGAATGAGCTGGCTAGCGCTACATGATCCGCTGGTGGGCTGGCATCAGAGAGTGGTTTCCTTTGGTTCAGCACATTGCTTAGAACACTGCAAAGGGGAAAAGGGTTCAGCAGGGGCCCAATCCACCCTAGCAGGAACTGAAGTAATGGAGAAGGTGAAGGTACCACCACAGTATGCAGATCTCAGCGACGTGTTCAGCGAGAAGGAAGCCGACCAACTACCCCCGCATAGGCCCTTTGACTGTCAGATCAATTTACTCCCTGGAGCACAGCTTCCTGTAGGCAAGTTGTATGCCATGTCAGACAGAGAAATGCAGGAGCTGCGAGCGTTCATTGACAAGAACCTGAAGAGAGGCTTCATCAGAGAGTCCAAAGCAGCGGGGGGTAGCCCAGTGTTTTTTGTGGATAAAAAGCACACGGACAAGCCGAGACTTGTATGTGATTTCAGGCGGTTAAATGCAGTGACAGAACCAGTGGCTTTCCCTATGCCCAGGATTGATGATATTTTGACCAGGGTGCGGAAGGGAAAGATTTTTACAAAGCTGGATCTAAGGGGGGCGTACAACCTGATACGTATAAGGAAAGGGGATGAATGGAAAACCACCATGTTCACCCCTTTGGGGGCATTTGAATATCTCGTTATGCCTTTTGGATTACAAGCAGGCTCAGCGTGCTTTCAATCGTTTATGAACCACGTACTGGGGCCTTTGCTCTACAAGAATTGCGTGGCCTTCCTAGATGATGTGTTGGTGTATTCGGAGAATGAGGAGCAACATGTGAGAGACGTCAGAGAAGTGTTGAGCAGGCTGCAAGCCAACAGGCTGTGGGTGAAACTGGAGAAGTGTCAGTTTCATACCAAGGAGGTGGAATTCCTGGGGTACCGCCTGTCAGACAAGGGATTGGCCATGGATCCCGGCAAGGTCCAGGCAGTGCTGGAATGGAAAACACCCAAAACCAAGAAGGATGTGCAGAGGTTCCTAGGGTTTGGAAACTTTTATCGTAAGTTCATCCGAAACTTTGCCCACCTGACGGCGCCCATTACGGACTGTCTCAGCAGTAAAAAGAAGTTTGTTTGGACTGCGGAGGCGGAGCGAGCGTTTGAGGAACTGAAAAGGGCCTTCGCCTCTGAAGGACAACTTCTGCATGTGGATTTACAAAAAAAGCTGAGGGTCGAAACAGACGCATCTGACAGAGCCATAGGGGCGGTGCTTCTTCTTCTGCAGCCAGGGAAGGAGGAGTCAGAGTGGCGACCGTGTGCCTTCTTTTCGCGAAAGCTGAACAAATCCGAGAGGAACTACACGGTGTACGACCGGGAACTTCTTGCTATTCATGAGGCTTTCCGGAGATGGAGGCACCTGCTAATTGGTGCACAACATAAGGTGCAAGTGTGCACGGACCATAAGAATCTAGAGTATTGGAGAACTGCGCGAGTGCTCAACCAACGGCAGTTGAGATGGGCCCAGGAGTTTTCCAAATTTAACTTTGAGATTTGTTACGTGCCAGGCCCAGAGAACGTTAGGGCGGACGCTCTCTCACGCAAACCTGAATATTTGGAGGGGGAGGGAGCACCCGAAGAGACCCATGTCATTCCAGAGGACCGCTGGGTGTGTGGGGCGGCATTGGTGGGGCAAAGGGAACTGGTAGAGGGAACGGTGCATGATGAATACGCCCAGGACAAACTCAGGGGTCTCAGGAGGGAGGGAGACAAACCCGGGGGTTTTGAGGAGAGAAACGGGGCGTTGTACTACAAGGGAGCGTTATATATACCTGAAGGTGAATTGAGGGAGAAGGTACTCAAGCAACTGCACGATAGCCCCACAGCAGGGCATTTTGGGCAACACAAAACCATGTGGCTGGTTACCAGGGAATTTTGGTGGCCCAAGGTCAGGGAAGATGTGCGGGAGTATGTGAGAGGGTGTGACCAATGCCAACGAGCCAAGGGGGGGAGGCGGGCACCGGCAGGGTTATTAGAACCACTACCCACACCTGAAAGACCATGGGAAACAGTGGCAATAGATTTCATGACTGATCTGCCAAGGTCCAGAGGGAAAACAGCCATCATGGTTGTGGTAGACCTGTTAACCAAAATGGCCCACTTTATAGCCTGCTCACATGCGGTCACGGCAGAAGAAACCGCTAAATTGTTTGTAGAAAATGTGTTTAGGTTGCATGGCGCCCCCTTGAGGGTGGTTTCAGACCGAGGGAAACAATTTACTTCCAGGTTCTGGAGGAAGCTCATGAGCTTACTGCATGTAGAGGTTAATTTCTCAACTGCCCGGCATCCGGAAACCAACGGGCAGGCGGAAAGAGCTAATGGCGTCCTCCAGCAATATTTGAGGTGTTATGTGAATGACAGAGAGAATGATTGGGTGGAGAAGCTGGCGTTGGCAGAATTTGCCTACAACAATGCAGAGAACGTGTCCACGGGGATGAGCCCCTTTTTGGCTAATCACGGGTGCCATCCCCGAGCCTTCCCAGGGGGGGAAGGGGAGAACTGGAGCGTTCCAGCTGCAGAACAGTTCGTTGAAGAAATGGAAGCGATCCATCGCCAGCTCCAACTTAACTTAAACAGGGCTAAGGAGGAATATAAGAGGCAGGCAGACAAAAACAGAAGAGAAGGTGAAAGCATTAGGGTGGGGGACCAGGTGTGGCTGTCAACCCAAGGGTTACCATTCAAAGGGGGTTGTAAGAAGTTAAGACCCAAAAGGCTGGGCCCATTTGAAGTCACGCAGCAGGTCAACCCAGTGGTTTTCAGACTCCGGATACCGAACCACATGAAGCTGCACCCAGTTTTCCACAGGTCGTTGCTGTCACCGTATAAAGGGGACAGAGAAGGGAGGGTCAATAGGGGACCAGCAATGGAGGAGAAGGAACACAGCTACCATGTAGCGGAGATTCTCGATTCCAGGTGGAAGGGAGATCAAGTAGAGTATTTGGTAATGTGGGAAGGGGAGCCGGAGTCGGAAAACACCTGGGTCATGGCAGAGGATGTAGATGACGAGGTTTTAATAGAAACTTTTCATCAGAGATTCCCACGTAAACCTCAGCCAGTGGCGAGGTTCCGGAGGGAATACTTTGCCACCACCGACGAAGAAGAAGAGTTGGAGGGGTTCCCTGATTCCGAGGAGGAGGAGGATTCAGCGAGCCGGAACGAAGACCGATGGAGGGAAATGTTCGAGACGTCTGAAGATGAAGAGGATTCTTTTCGGGGTTTTATCTCCTCACCGCCCAGAGGAGAGAGTATGGGCGGGGGGGAAGGGGGCCCTGGAGGGGAGGTGGATGTCAGGGAACTGCCATCGGAGGAAAGGGAGGTGGAAGGGCTCACAGAGGCTGAAAGGGAGTCAGCAGCTAAAGCAGGGACCAGCAGGGGGAGAGAGGGTACTCTGGAGGAGGGTCTCATGAATGCGGAGAGAGACGCAGCAGCCAAAGCAGGAACTAGCAGGGAAGAGGGAGGGATGAGGGACACGTCCAGCGAGAACAGCGGGGAGGTGTCAGAAGCTCCCATAGGGAGACCCATGCTTCGCCGGAAGCTGCCACGTCGTGAGTCCAGAAGACGCGTTTCCGTTAAGGAGCTTCTATGCTGGAAGCGCTTCCGCAGACAGCCACTGTCGGAATCTACGAGTGACTAGAGCAGACATGTTTGAGGAGCTCTGTCACACACAGAGGTTTGTGGAGTTGCACAAACTCTGAGGGAGCACGATTTTACGCACAAGCAGCTAATCATCCCATCACAGGTTCCAATAGTTCTGTTTCTAACTTTGATTTCTCCACCTGGAAACCTGTTTTTTTATCCATTTTAAAGACCTCTTGAATTTGAGCATAGTGCAACCAGTCTTGCACCTTGTTTTTTAATTTGTCAAAGCTCTGCAATCTCCAATTATCTCTGGTTTTTTCTATTATCTCCCAGTATTTTGGCCAACCAACCTCCATATTGAGTCTTTTTCGGGCCTTAGCCTCCATTGGTGATAGCCACCTCGGGGTCTTGTTTTCTAACAAGTCCTTATATTTAGTCCAGACTATAAATAAAGCTTTTCTGACAATATGGTTTTTGAACATTTTGCGAATTTTTACCTTGTTGTACCACAAGTATGCATGCCATCCAAAAGCATTATTAAACCCTTCCAGATCTAGGACATCAGTGTTTTCTAACAAGAACCAATCTTTCATCCAGCAGAAAGATGCAGCTTCGTAATATAACCTTAAGTCTGGCAGGGCAAACCCCCCTCTTTCTTTTGCATCAGTTAATATTTTAAACTTTATCCTGGGCCTTTTGCCCTGCCAGACAAACTTCGAAATATCTTTCTGCCACTTTCCAAAACATTCCACTCTGTCCACGATCTGTAGGGTTTGAAACAAAAACAACATCTTTGGCAATACATTCATCTTAACAGCAGCAATTCGTCCCAACAAGGAAAGTTTAAGTCTTGACCAGATTTCAAAATCCTTTTTGATTTCTGACCAACATTTTTCATAATTATCTTTGAATAAATTCAAGTTTTTAGCAGACAAATTAATCCCTAGGTATTTCACTTTTTTAACCACATTTAACTCTGTCTCCTTCTGAAACCCATCTATTTCTGAAGGTGTCAAATTTTCCCCCAAAACCTTGGTTTTTTGCTTATTCAACTTAAATCCTGCCACCCGACCAAACTCATAAATCAGTTCTAGAGCTCTTTTTGTACTAGGTTCTGGCTCCTGTAGTGTTAACACCAAATCATCTGCAAAAGCTTTCAGTTTATATTGTTTCACTCCGACCTGTATTCCATGCACCAACCGGTCCTTCCTAAGCAAATTCAAAAGCACCTCCAGGACTGAAATAAATAACAGAGGGGAGAGAGGGCACCCCTGTCGTGTCCCTTTTTCAATTTTGAACTCCTCCGTCACCACATTGTTCACTATCAATTTGGCCTTTTGCTCTGAATAAATTGCTTCTATACTGTTTTGAAACGCCTGTCCCACTCCCATCCCTTCCAAGTTTTTCTTCATGAACTTCCAAGAAATGTTGTCGAAGGCTTTCTCTGCATCTATGAAGATTAAAACTGCTTTCGTGTTGATATTGGTCTGCAATAATTCCAAAATGTCAATAATATTCCTAGTGTTATCAGACAAATGTCTACCAGGGAGGAAGCCAGCCTGGTCCTTATGAATTACTTCATTTAACACTTTTTTAAGTCTATTTGTGGTTCGAGGACCCGACCCCCGTGTGGTGAAATAAAGACACAAGGACACGTGATATATGGTTAATGGGCAAGAAAAGGCCACAACTTTATTGGTTACAGCAATGGAAAAGGTATTGGCTTAGGCATTGGACGATGGGTTATTCAACCAGTAGGTGGAGCCTGTCGATGCTGATCCGACTCTAGGCTCACCCCTGTTGTCACCGAGGGTCGTGCCAAGGCCTCCCGCCAAGCAGGCATCGGACGGATACACGACCCCCAGATTCCTTTAACGGAATACCCCTAAAAAATTGAAGGCATAGGCGATGGCCACACCTAGCACTTCGACACACCACAACACATTATTCCAATGCCTAACCTACCCACCAATACCGCAAAAAGTTGTGACGATTGCTACGAGGTAGGCGAAAAAACCAAATAGCCTAGTGCCAAGTGGAAAAACTCCTACCAGGCCCCCCAAGCAACCGGGGCGACCAACCTAAGGTCCATAGCAAGGCCAAAAAACCTAAGCCCTGACTAATAGGGAGTGGAGGGTGGGTGACTTCCCGAAGAGGCGACGACGGAGAATGAGGCCGGGGAAAGGCTGTCGCTGCAGCAAAAGCTGCTGAACACGCCCCCTCAGTGGCACCTGGTTGGGTGGCCCTCCGAGAGGGCGTGAGCGCCAGCCAGGTGAGCTGGAGGCAGGGGGCTACGCCCCCTGCTAGGCGGGGCTCAGGCTCCCGACCACAACCCCTCCCCTCTCTTTCAGGGAGGAGAGTCTTTGTGGTTCGAGGACCCGACCCCCGTGTGGTGAAATAAAGACACAAGGACACGTGATATATGGTTAATGGGCAAGAAAAGGCCACAACTTTATTGGTTACAGCAATGGAAAAGGTATTGGCTTAGGCATTGGACGATGGGTTATTCAACCAGTAGGTGGAGCCTGTCGATGCTGATCCGACTCTAGGCTCACCCCTGTTGTCACCGAGGGTCGTGCGAAGGCCTCCCGCCAAGCAGGCATCGGACGGATACACGACCCCCAGATTCCTTTAACGGAATACCCCTAAAAAATTGAAGGCATAGGCGATGGCCACACCTAGCACTTCGACACACCACAACACATTATTCCAATGCCTAACCGCCACCCGAGCCAAAGGCTCGCCGCCAATACCCTCACTGCTGCAACCAATCCCAGATGCTTTTGCTGACACTAGCTAGCCAAATGTCGCTCCCCAAGTCCGATAAGTGGACACCATCATTCCGGTATAGCGCTTGGTCGCTAATACGAATACGATCATGCCGGATGACACGGCCAGACATAAAGCGCACCCAACGGGCTACCGCCCGATTTACGAGTTTCCTGGTATAGCGCTTGGTCGCTAATACGAATACGATCATGCCGGATGACACGGCCAGACATAAAGCGCACCCAACGGGCTACCGCCCGATTTACGAGTTTCCTGGTTCTTTCAATGGCCAAACAATTTTGCGCTCCGCGCCACTCGAGTCTTTTCAGGAAGGAGGACCAGAACACCATCGTTCTGGGGCACAAGGCTGCCAAAGTATTCAAGTCTCTTTTAATGCTCCCCAATAAGTCCACACTCTTTCTGCTGGTTAGGTCATTCTCTCCCAACTGTATCACGATGGCGTCGGGAGGGCCACAATTGGCTACTTTCTCCCGGAGCAAGGGCATCAGCTCCTCCCATCGCATGCCTCTTCTCGCAAACCAGGAAACTCGAAAATCATTTGGGAGGCCAAGGTTAAGTGCCAGGCCGCAACTTGCTGCACGTACGCGGGCCCAATGAACAATACTGTGGCCGCAGATCCACACATTTCTTCTGAGCAACACTAGGAGTAAAGACAGAAAGACGGCAGGTGAGTGGGGCCCAGCGACTGGAGGCGTACTAGCGAATGTAAGACTTATAAGCATTTGATCTCCAACGGCCCATTTCTTTGATCCTATCCGCCGGTAGCCCTAAGTGCACAGCCGTGGTTGCGGCACCAATCCTAAAAGAGTGAGCAGCGTACTCCTGGGCAGATAGCCCACAGGCCTCAATCGCCTTGCGCAGCACCCTGGTGAATTGGTATCTCGACATGGGCGACCCATCCTCGTGAATCAAAAACGGACCTGGGCCAGGTGGCCTAAGGTCGAGATACCGCCTAGTGTCCTTTACCGGACATGGGCCCTGCTGTGTTGACGCTGAGAGTTTGACCAGGACACCCTTGCCAGCCTGATCGGTCTTGGACTGTCGTATGAGCACTGACACAGAAGAGCTAGACAGCTGCACATCCTCGCACTGGAGTCCGCGGTTTGAACCCCGTGCACTAACTTCAAACACAACCTCCCCAACCCTTAGTGCGCCGAAAAAGGCGATAGAATATGCCGCAGAAAAAAGGCGTGCTTCGAACCTGGACCAGCAAATCAACCTGAGTTTTTTGCGAATTTGGGACAACAACCCGTAGGAAATCGGCTTACGGCCTTCGTCCCTGGGAGGCTGTAACCTGCTCCAACCCTCGATAGCCCTACGTATCATGAAGTCGCTACACGGGTCATGAGCAAATGTAGCTTTTGAAAAGAAACTGATAGCTGCTACATGAATCTTTAAAGTTTTTGGGGCACGTCCCAAGTCGTCGAGATGCGAAAGATACTGTAAAACGTCGTCTGTGGTGGGAGGCACATTATATGAGAGCCCGGATAACCTAAACCTGAAACCCATGAAATCACTCCAGGCCTTCTTGTATGACCTGAGCGTAGAAGGTGCTACGGACGCTAATACTCCCTGTATCACTTTGCGTCTCCAACGTTCCACAGGTACTCCGGAAAGGGTTCGGGCAACTGTTGTGCTCCAGGTGCAAGCGACCGGAAGCGAGGAATCTGGAATCGAGACAAGGCATCGGCTATATCATTATTGGCTCCAGGTACAAATTTGGCTGAAAATATTATATTGTACTCAAGGCAACGGAGGACGAAGGCCCGCAAAAGGGAGGAAACCCTCTCAGACCGAGATGACTGCCTGGCAAGAATGTTCACCACCGCCAGGTTGTCGGTCCTGAAGCACACACGGTGGTCCCGGAACTCCTCCGTCCAAATGTGAACGGCCACCACTATAGGAAAGAACTCAAGAAAGGTGAGATCCCGTGTGATGGCCTGGCCTAACCAAGCCATCGGCCAACGCTGAGCACACCAACGCCCCTTGAAGTACAGGCCGAAGCCTATGGATCCGGCCGCGTCCGATTGTACCTGGAAGTCTGAGGACAGATTTAAAACGTCCTGCCATAGAGATACCCCATTGTAATTTTCTAGGAAGGCCAGGAAGTCACTGCATGGATCGGAGAACGTGACCGTAGCAAAGAAGCTAATGGCGGCTACATGTATTTTTAATGTTTTAGGTGTGCGCCCTAGTTCATCAAGGTGTGAAAGGTATTGCAAAAACGTCATTGGTGGTGGGAGGTGCGCTAGCAGAAAGCCCCGAAGATCCAAACCTGAAGCCCAAGAAATCGCACCAGGCCTTCTTGTAAGACCTGAGGGTGGAGGGTGCGACAGACGCTAATACTCCCTTAATCATCAGCGTCCCCTAAAGAATAAACTGAAGCCCAAGGACCCAGCGGCATCAGTGAACCTGGCAATTTGAGGACAGGTTGAGGATTTCCTGCCATAAGGAGACTACATTGAAGCGTTGCAGAAACGTGATCCAAATCTCAAGGTCTGTCTTAACTGATTTTGGGAGTCTTACCCTGTGGTGCGGTTTGTTTGTTTGTTTTTGTTATTTTATTTTATTTTTAAGGTTAGATATGCACATAGGCCCCAAGCCTCATTTTGTATCATGACTTTTAAACTTCTGATTTGTTTCTGAGTCACTTGGTGCTCTCTGTGCTGAATCTGAAGGGGGCTGACACACAGACTAGTTGAATGTGGATGTCCATTCTGCACTGTATCATAGTATAGTACAGTGATTATAGAATATCTGCTTGAGTATATGTTTTCATCATGTGTAAAACTCATAATGAATAAACAAATAGTTCTATATTGTGATCAAGTAACTCCTAGAACAAAATTGTAAGTTTTTGCTTCAGAAAACCAGTTGCTTCTATCCAACATCCTGTTGCCAATGTAGCTAAAATTTTAGCACTTTTGATTGTTAGCTGATAACACGGTTGTTAGTATGACAAGAGATTGGTGGGATGCTCTCCTACAGATTTCCCAAAACTGTTGTACTACAGACACAGCCAGGACATTCCAGAACACTTCTATCTGGTACTGTAAATGTCAGGTTTGAGTTTCACTCAAGCTAGAAAAAACTGCTACATATGCAACATGTTCTAGAAGATTGCCAAAGGTGAGCTCTTGGCCAAAGCGTTATCCACTTCAGTGAAGTGTTATTTCTCACCAAACTAGCAATTTGTTTACTAACTATACATGTTCCCTAATATAGTTAAAGCATTGAAATTATGTGATTTCGCCTGTTGGGCTTAAAGGCTTACTAGATTATAGGACTAAGGACTAAATCATTATTGTACTTCTTTGCAATTTTGCCCACAGCTGCCCTGCTAATTGGGAGAACAGGAAATGGATCTGGAACACTTCAAAGCAGTATCATTGCTCCCATGTGTCTTCCTGTTTGAGCTGTCATTTTGTTAAAGCTGTGGTCTTGCTCTTGTAGTTGATCTGGGAGAAAAAGGCAGGTTACCCAGGGGAAAAAATAAATAAATAAATAAATAAATAAATAAATAAATAAATAAATAAATAATTCCTGTATGAGGTGTTATGGAATGATACATTTTGTAGCTGCCCGTTGGGTGAGGCGAGCGTCCTTCCCCTTACTGACTTCTGATTAGGAGAGTCCTTCGCGGTTAAGGAGCCACTACTGGGATTCTGCAACCCTCTGAGAAACCCTTCCAAAGATAGGATGCTGCACTTCCGTCCGGATGGATAGACAAGAGGTTGAGGAGAGGAGAAAGCTGAATTGAAGAAAATGCTAGACCCAGAAGGACTTTATCGATGGTTCCCTGCTGTGGGGGCTCGTCTGGAACTAGAGTGGTGGAAGCCCTGACCTCCCCAAAAGGGCCGCTTCCCTTTGTAACACGCTGTGGCTGGGTGAGCCCCCACACATCTCTCACACTCATGCGGGTACTTACAAGACTGCCTTTGGCATTGCCCTTTATTGAATTACCAGCACACCTTACGTTTTAAATCCTTTCTAAGGCCCAGCTTTCCAGTGCGATACACCTCTGATGGCTTCTTCTCGACATACGGGCTAACTGCCAGATGCTAATAGCGGCGGCCTCCCCAGAAAGGGCGTAAGCCATTCTGACTCATCATCACTGGCTGATGAGGTGCCTGATTCTGGAAGCTGGACCCTGGGCTGCTTATTCTGCAAAGAACTAGAAGAACTGGAAGCAACCGGGTTATTGATACGGGCCGGCAGTCTCCATGCAGGCGCCCTGGTGCAGTTCTCAAAGTCGGCGAGCAAGCCTGAGACCTAGTTTGCACAGCCGCCGTTCCTGTCTGAGGGCTTGGGCCTGCACCTGGGTAGTTTAAAGGCTGGCCACTGGTTTGCAAAACAAGGAAGTAAGAAACGCAAGGCAAATTGAACTAAAGAATAGCTAAGAGAAAGCGCTATTCATAGTCAACAATGAATGATCTGAAGGCATTAAGGAACTGCGAAATGGGTTTGGGTTTATTATTATGACGGTTGACAACTGCAGTGTGTGCTGGTACTGCACCCGTGCCTGCTCTGTGCACTAGAAAAATGTGCCTACTATTTATTTTGTCACTTATTATTATTATTATTATTATTATTATTATTATTATTATTATTATTATTTTATTTAATTTTTATTCATTTATTTATATTTTAATATTAATTATTATTATTATTTTATTTATTATTTATAATTATAATTATTTATTTATTGTTATTATTAATTATTTATATTTTGAATTTATTTTATTTTATTACTTTATTTTATTATTGTTGTTATTTTTTAATTAGTATTAATATCATCACTCGATTAATAACTTAACTGTAATTAAATGCTAGTATACAATTATTGTGCATCAATAAAGTTCAGAGCACTGTTGAGGGATTAATTATTAATCGATAGTATCTCAATTAATAGCCAATGGATTTATAGCTATGAGTAGGAATTACTATTATCAGTTGCTCTGCGTAACTGCTGACAAAATGAACAAGCTATACGTCACTTAACTGCACTGCAGCAGCACTCAACTACATATTAGCACCTGGCTCCAAGGAACAATACCATACACAGAGCAACCCCAACTGCAGTCAGCCAGAATTAGAAGATAGTTGCCTATAATAAGAGTTGCCCCTTTTAAATGATAGGCAAATCTAGGCACAAAGCATTGCCAAGTAATCAAACAGAATTGAAAATAACTGCTTACAAGGAGATGCTCAGAAGCTGCAGCCAAATTAAGAGAAAAGGAAATCAATGAGATTCCAGGCCCACACCAGCGGCCCTCAGAAAAGGAGGGGTGGGGTTGCTCTTAATATCCCACTGCTGGGGAAACTTCTTTGAAACAAAGGAAACTTTGCCAAACAAAGAAAAATAAATCTTTGCCCACAAGGTCGGCTCAATATCAGTTGATTGAAATAAGGGTACTTAAACAGACAAAAGACTGCAATTGGTCAAACTGCTGGATAGTTAAACTGAATATGCAACTAGAGCTGCTGAAAGAGCAGAGAGTTGAAAAACCTGTCTGGCAACTGTGATGACTCTGGCAAGAAGCAAAGGGAACTCCCAAGACCCCGATGTATCTCCTGAAAGGGTGGGGGGGAGGGAGGGAGGATGGGTGGAGGGAGGAGGAAAGCGTGGGGGGGGAGTTGGGAGGGGTGAGGGGTGGGGGGAGTAAAATGAACATGCTGGGCAAGGAAGTTTTTGAAGAAAAGGAAAATAGCTGTCCTTTACAGTGAGCCAAAAAGAAATGGAAATATAAACCGTGGGTTAACCTGGACTTTTCAGTAAGGTACTATAAGCCGAAAACTTTTGTTGTTGTTGTGTAAAAGTGGTTTTCTTTAGGGAGCCTGTACTGGCAAGTGAAGCCAGTGACAAGAACCAGGCAAAGGCACACCCTCAAAGGTTTTAAACGTATAGACATGGAGTGCTGAGGAATGGTTCCCTGATCAGAAAACCCTGAGTTGTCTACCCCAAGCCCTGCCCTATTTCTTCCCCCAAACATCAAGCGAAGGGGGGGGGGTGACTTAGAGAAACCAAGAGGGGTGAGGTTTAAGCGCACAGTCTATTCCAAGCCCCGGCAGCCTTTAAAATTTTTCAGGGGGCTCCCGCTTCAAGTGCTACCAATGGAAGGGATGGCAGGGTAAATTAAACCCACACTAGAAGAGTAATAAATAAATAAACGGCAGGCACAATAAACAGCAAGCACAAACACACGCTGCAAGCACACACACACACACACAACTTAAAATTAGAGAGGAAGAGGAAAGGGAACCCTGAGGATCATCTAGTCCAACCCAAGCAATGCAGAAATATTCAGCTGTCCCAAACAGGGATCGAACTTGCAACCTAGGCATTGTCAGTGCCATGCTCTAACCAACTGAGCTATCCAGGCTCTCAAGGACAATGGAGAGGGAAAACGCGCCAGCACACTGGCCAACAAATTAAAATGTAAGGCAAACCCACTCAGTCACCCAGACCAGCCATGCAATTGGACAGGTAAGGGCAATAGAGGGGAAAACGTACAAGCACCCTGGCCAAAAATTAAATAAAAACGCACTGCCACCAAGGCAGAGGCAGGGTAAGGAAAGCGAGGATACGAGGAAGAAAGAAAGACGGAGCCACACTCACACTCAGACCTCGCTGGGGGCATGTGCTGGGCAAGGGAACAAGCTGCAGCTTAAGAAAGGTTAATTCGCACTCAGGCTGCACAAACAAATCAGGCACCAGGAGTGGGGGGGAAATAGAAGGTTAAATGTAGGTTTTTACCCGGAAAAGAAGACACAGCAAGGCAAACCTGGCTGCCTGGGTTTTTAAAGTTAAAAGGCAAGCCAGGAACCAGGCAGCCTCCACACACACAGACCCCTCCCCCGACTCCAAACCTCATGGCTCTTCCCTGTGATAACTGAGATGACTCCTAGCTGATGACTCGCTGAGGGACTTCCCGAAGAGGCGACGACGGAGAATGAGGCCGGGGAAAGGCTGTCGCTGCAGCAAAAGCTGCTGAACACGCCCCCTCAGTGGCACCTGGTTGGGTGGCCCTCCGAGGGGGCGTGAGCGCCAGCCAGGTGAGCTGGAGGCAGGGGGCTACGCCCCCTGCTAGGCGGGGCTCAGGCTCCCGACCACAACCCCTCCCCTCTCTTTCAGGGAGGAGAGTCTTTGCCAAAATATCAGCAAAAATTTTATAATCCACATTAAGGAGTGAGATGGGACGGTAATTCTTAAGTTGGGTCTTTTCAGATTCCAATTTAGGTATCAATGTGATGAATGCTTCTTTCCACGATTCTGGTGCCCTTTTCCCCTCCATGATCTGATTACATACCTCCATTAATGGTTGAATCAAGAAGTCTTTTAATGTCTTATAATACTTGGAGGTAAGTCCGTCTGGGCCTGGAGATTTCCCTAATTGCATATTCTGAATGGCACTCTCGATTTCCTGTTGTGTTATTCTATAATTCAGGGTTGTTCTCTTCTCTTGAGATAATTTTTGTAATCCATTATTTTTTAGAAATTGGTCTATCTCAGTCTCTTCCTGTGGCCCTTGCGTGAACAGTTTTTTGAAATATCTCTGGAAACACTTTCTAATTTCTTCTGGTTTCTGAATATTTCTCCCTTCAACCTCCAGATTGGTGACAAAGTTCAATTTTTGTCTCTTTTTCAGCTGCCATGCTAGCAGCTTTCCACATTTATTCGCCGATTCAAAAGATCTTTGTTTCATTTGTTTGATTTTCCATTCCACTTCTTGGTTTATCAATTTCGCATATTGTGCTTGGTGGAATTTAATCTCTCTTAAAATTTCTTTTGATTTTGGTTTTAGTCTCAACTTTTTCTCTCCGTCTCTTATCTTCTCTAATATCTTATCCTTTTTTCCACTCCAGAGTTTTTTCTTAATCGTATTCTGTTGTATCAGAAACCCTCTCATCACAGCTTTGCTTGCGTCCCAGATTGTTCTCTTTTCAACCGAAGTGTTTAAATTTATTTCAAAATAATCTTTCAAGGTTTTTTGGGCCTTCTTCATGATCTCCTGATCTCTTAACAGAGTGTCATTCATTTTCCATCTGAAGGAACCGGCTGGAGTAAGTCTCAATTCCATTTTCAAGGCGTTATGGTCGGAGCAGGTTTTTGGGCAGATTTCCACTTTTTTAGTCTTAGGTGCCAGCCCTCTAGTTGTCCATATTTGGTCGATTCTTGACCATGATAGGTGGGCCTCAGAGAAGAATGTTCCTTCTTTCCCTAGGGGGTTCTTTGTCCTCCAAATGTCAATCAAGTCCATACTGTCAGTTAGTTCAAAAAAAGTTTTAGGTAGTCTGCCATCTTTAGTCAAATTTTGGTTTTGTGACTTGTCCATATAAGTAGAGACCACTCCATTCATGTCTCCCATCATGATGATGTTATTATAGTCCAAATAATCCAGCATTATCTCGTGCAGCTTCTTGTAAAATTCCGATTTCCCCTCATTTGGTGCGTAGATTCCTACTATCAAGAATTTTTCTCCTTGTGATTGTATCTCTATTGCCATGATTCTTCCTTGCTCATCTTTAAACAGAAATTTCGGCGACAGGTTCTCCTTTGCATAAATCACTACGCCTCTTTTCTTAACTTTATCTGAAGAAATAAATTCGTGACCTAATCTTTTGTTAATTAGCACTTTTCTGTGGAGCCTAGTCACATGTGTTTCCTGCAAGCAAATAATGTCCAATTGTTCTTTTTTCAAAATATGAAATATCTTTCTTCTTTTCTCCGGGGAATTTGCGCCATGAATGTTCCAACTAAGCAGCTGTAGAGACATCCTGAATCAGTTTGTAAGTCCTAATAGGGAGTCGACTTCCTTTTCGTCCAGACCTGCAGGTGGCCCTGGTGTTGATTCAGGCGAAGGTGGTGGCCAGACTCCTGCCACTCCTTTCCGAAGGTCCTCCCCGTAGTCGTGTAGAAACTTCTCTTGGTCCTCTGCTGATCTGATTTTTACTTTTTTCCCTTTGAAGTTAAAGGATATTCCTTGGGGAAACTCCCACCTGTAGGGAATTGTGTTGTTTCTCAACAGTCCTGCTAGGTCTTTATATGTAGTTCTTAAATCCAAAAGTTGTTTCGGAACATCTCTGTAGATTTCTGCTTTCTTGCCTTGAATCACCAGTGGATTTTTGAAATGTAGGCCTAGTATATTATCTCTTTCTTGCCTAGATCTTAAAATGATCAGGCAGTCTCTAGATCTATCCTTCCTCACCACTCTTCCCAGTCTGAAAGCGGTGACGATTTTAAAGTCCTTATCTTCCGCTATACCCCAGAACTTTGAAAATTCTGCTGTCAAAAAGCCAATCAAATCTTCTTTTTCAAGTTCTGGAATTGATCTCAATCTAAAATTGTTCTCCCGATTTTTCAATTCCACCATGGACAGATAGGCCTGTTGTTCGTTGATTTGCCTGCTCAGTGGCCTTACTTCCTTTCTTACTTCCTCAATTTTCTTATTGGCTTGTTCTGCTTTTTGATTCGCTTCTTCAGCCAGTTTGCGATTCTCTGCTGTTGTTGTTTGAATATTCCCAATTGCTTGTGTATTTTGGGAAACTTGCTCAGTCAATTTGTTGATAGTGGCTGTCACTTGATCAAATTTTTCCGCCTGTTCATCCGCTTTCCTGTTTAAAGCTGCCAATTGTTCCAAAATTTCTTTAGAGACTGGGTCAAGCCCTCCTGAAGCCATATCCCCTAGGTCTGGCTGCTTGATTTCTCCTTCTTGCAAGCCTAGGACAGTTGGGACAGATGATCTACGTGTCTGCGCAGTCAAAGTTGTTTGCAACAGTTCAGATTGTTTTGGTTTTGATTTGGCAGCCCTTGTTCTCCCTGTGCCACTCATTCCACAGCTGTCTATGTATCAAGGTCAAATTGTAAATCCCATGGGAAAAACAGTCCAGAATAAAAACATCCAGGCAGAAGATGAACAAAAAAATAAGCAGTTCTCAGAGACTAAATAATCCACAGTCCTCTAGGGGGAGCTCCCCTGTAGTCAAAAAAAAAAAAAAGTAAAAACTTTCCACCATTAAATTCCCAATGGACCAACAAAGAAGAAAAAAATAGGAAGTACCTTCAACATTCCTTTAAACTTGCAGAGCTTTGCCCGAGTTGAAAAGAAAGTCTCAATAATGGTGCATGCAACAGTTCCCTATTTGTATCCCACAGTAAGGCTCAAATGTAGCACGTTGAAACTTTAGATACAGTTTCCGCAAATTGACAGATCTTTATATCCAGGCAGTCCGCAGACTATTTTTTCTCAAAATTTTGTAATCCACCAAGAGAAGGCGCAATCCCAGTCCAAGTCCAGTTCATTTACACAAAAGTAATCCTCTTTACTTATAAGTAGCGAAGTCAGAATTTGCACAGTATAAGCGGATTCCCTTTAAAGTCCCTCTTTCAGCGCTTCCCGCTTGTCGAGGTCTTTGCTTTGAACTTAAGCAGAATCGGAAGACGGACTTCCCTTTTGACGTCTCCCGTTTTCAGCCGAATTCAATAATTTAGTTCCCCAATCTTGTGGTTCTTACTCACGAGTATGTTGTTTAGAGTCGGATATTCATAGAAGAAAGGTCAGCGCTCATCAGCAGCAGCCGCGCGGCTTCACTTCCGCGGAAAGAGCGATGAACTCACAGCACCGCTCCCCCTTTCACGTTCCGGAGCCCCTTACGGGGTTCCTTCTTCGTTTCCAGGGTCGCTCCTGGTGCCCGCCGAGTCCCACGACCACAAGCTCACTCTGCCTGTGGGTTTTCTTAACGGGTCTCCGCTCTGCCGCAGCCATTGCCGTTTCGCGCCGCCTCCGGAATACATTCATTTTGATCACAGCAATACGGCCTAACAGTGAAATCTTCAAATTTGACCATATCTCTAGATCCTTTTTTACTTCCGTCCAGCATTTCTCATAATTGTCTTTAAACAAGTTCACATTTTTAGCTGACATATTAATCCCCAAGTATTTCACCTTCGTAACCACGGTTAACCCCGTTTCATTCTGGAACCTCTCCCTTTCTGTAGCTGTTAAGTTTTTCTCTAATACCTTAGTCTTTAATTTATTCAATTTGAATCCTGCAACTTGACCAAACTCTTGAATTAATTCTAAAACTCTTTTAGTACTAGTGTCTGGCTCTTGTAATGTAAGTACCAAGTCATCTGCAAATGTTCTATGTTTGTACTGTTTAACTCCGACCTGTACCCCTTTAACTAGCTGGTCCCTTCTAATCATGTTCAGCAAAACCTCCAGGACCGATATAAAAAGCAAAGGGGAAATTGGGCACCCCTGTCATGTCCCTTTTTCTATTCTAAAGTCTTCCGTAACCACATTATTTACAATTAGCTTAGCCTTTTGTTCAGAGTATATTGCACCCATACCATTCTCAAATCCTTGGCCTACCCCCATCCCATGTAGATTCTTCTTCATAAAACTCCAAGAAATGTTGTCAAAGGCTTTCTCCGCATCCACAAATATCAGTACTGCTTTAGTGTTTATATTCACTTCTAGTTTTTCCAAAATATCTATTATATTCCTCACATTGTCTGACAAATGTCTTCCTGGGAGAAAGCCTGCTTGGTCCTTGTGAATCTCTTCCATCAATACTTTCTTCAACCTTTTAGCCAAAATGTCAGCAAAAATTTTGTAATCCACATTAAGTAACGATATAGGGCGGTAGTTCTTAAGCTGAGTCTTTTCAGTCTCTGTTTTCGGTATGAGTGTAATATAAGCTTCTTTCCACGATACTGGTGCCCTTTTCCCCTCTAAAATTTCATTGCAGACTTCCTTCAAAGGTTGTAATAGCCACTCCTTCAAGGCCTTGTGTAATGGGAATTGGGGTTACTTGTGCGTAAACTGCAAACTGCTCCAAGCTGGTCGTATAGCTAAACCTTTCCCTGGTTTGACAGCCCTTACAACGCGACTGTCTTAGTCGCTGGCAGAATCCGTGAGTGGGCGTCTCCTAAACTTCCTCCAACATAGAAATTCTTTGACTCCAAGTCTCCTCCTAGATTCTCTGCGCGGAAGCCTTCTGCGCAGCGTGGGCGTGCCAAGCGGAGGTCCCGCAAATGTGGAGCTGGTGTGGATAGCGCGAAGAGGGATGCGCTGGAGCGAATTCAAGCCAGCCGTGATGGCGAGAGCTGCCTCGGAGGGCCCACCTGATGCCCTGGTTATCCAGTTGGGGGAAAACGACCTGGCGTACCGCAAAGCTATTGACTTGAGATGGAACATTTTTGACGATTTTGCTGATCTGATGGCGGTTTACCCAAACATTACTAACTTGTGGTCCTCGTTGCTTGAGAGGAGGACATGGAGGGATTGTGTGAGCCCGGTTGGAATCAATAAAGCAAGAAAGGTCCTGGAGCGGGCTGTGGAACGTAGAGTGGTGGCTCTGGGCGGGTGCGTCATAGGACACCCAGGCATCCAGTACAGCAACGAAGGTGTGGGGTTCATTGGCAGGGGTTCATTGTTATGCAAATGAATGGGGGGGAAGGAAGCGCCATCACCTTCCCCCAAGGAAAGGGTAGTCCGGTAGAGGACTCCGGGGGGCGTTGCCTTGTCCGAAACCTAGGGAGGTAAGGGCCTCTGGCACGCCCCCGAGCGGTGACACCCGTGGGATCCTAGTTGGCGTACTTCAACAGGACTCCCACGGCTTGTGGATAACCCTTCCCGGTCTCCATGCCGGGTAGTCGATAGGAGCCAATGCCTAAGGCCAATACCTTTCAATTCTGTAATCAATACAGTTGTGGCCTTTTTATGCCCATTAACCTTATATAATGTGTCCAGTGTCTTCATTTCACATGGGGGAGGGGACTTGCCACGCAAAGCCATTTCCGACCTTGGGAGGAGAGGGGGTTGCGGGTTACCCCTCCCACACACGCGGGGGCTGGCCTTTTGCCCCCGCGAGATCCAGGGAATCCCCGGGCGTGCCTGCGACCTGGCCCGTCAATCGACGGGCTGGGGAGGCGTGGCCTAGCATACTTAAGGCCAGGTACGCCCAGGGACCGCCCTCTTTCCCCTTGCCAGCTGAGCGGTTTTCCGTTCCTTGGACGGCGACGTGGGAAACCCCGGGAAGGAGCTATCCCCTTCCTCAGAAGATTCAAACACCGCTCCCCATCTGCTGCTGTCTCTTTCCGCTGCCCAATCTCCCCAGTTGGATTCCTCTCCCTCGGATACCCCTCCTTCCTCCTCTTCGGAGGCTGGCCACCCCTCAAACTCTTCTTCATCATCCGTGGTGCCAAATTGCTCTTCCCAGAACCTTCCTAGGGGTTTGGGCTTCTTTGGGAACCTGCTATGAAACTCCTCCTGCAGATACTCATCCCTGATCTCTTCTGCAGGAACCCAAGTGTTTTCCGACTCTGGTTCCCCTTCCCAAGCCACCAAATATTCCACCCTTCTCCCTCTCCACCTTGAATCGAGAATTTCCGCTGCGTGACCACTAAATTCCCTTTCCTCCACCAGTGGATGCATGGGGATTTCTCTTTCTCGCCCCTGAAATTCCCTCCCTTCCCGGTACGGTGAGAGCAAGGACCTGTGGAACACCGGGTGTAGTTTCATGTTGGTGGGCAATTTGAGTCTAAAGGTCACAGGATTCACCTGTTGGGTTACCTCGAAGGGTCCCAGTCGCCTTGGCCATAATTTCTTACACCCCCCTTTGAACGGTAACCCTTGGGTTGACAACCACACCTGGTCCCCAACCCTTATTGTCTCCCCTTCTCTGCGGTGCTTGTCTGCCTGCCTCTTGTACACTTCCTTAGCCCTCTCCAGGTTAACCTTAAGTTGTTGATGTAAAGCTTCCATTTCTTCCACAAATTGTTTGGCCGCCGGCACACTCCCCCTCCCCTCCCCCTCCCCTGGGAAGGCCCTGGGGTGACACCCGTAATTGGCCATGAAGGGACTCATCCCCGTGGACACGTGTTCAGCGTTATTGTATGCAAATTCGGCCACCGCTAGTTTTTCCACCCAATCGTTCTCCCTTTCGTTGACGTAGCAGCGTAGGTACTGTTGAAGTACGCTATTGACTGTTTCTGCTTGTCCGTTGGTCTCCGGGTGTCTGGCCATCGAGAAGCTCACTTCGACGTCCAGAACCTGGAAGTAAATTGCCTGCCTCTGTCGGACAAAACCCTCAAGGGGGCGCCATGCAACCTGAAAACGTGATCTATAAACAGCCTAGCTGTCTCCTCCGCTGTCACTGCATGCGAGCAAGCAATAAAATGGCACATATTGGTCATCAAGTCCATATGGGAGTCGGAACTTAAGAGGTTAAGTTGTTCCCATGATGCCTCAACATTCTGACGTCAGCTTTGGAAGCTGGGAGGAGTTTTCTGACTGTTCCTCTCGGTCTTTGAGAGAGAAAGACGCAGTTTGTCATGGCTGCGAGAAGTCCTGGAGTTTTCTGAGAAAGGATGCAATAAAGAGCTGTAAATGGACAATCTGGTGCTCTGTGTATTTGTCGGAAGCTACGTGACAGTTTGCCGCTGTGTTTTACTCTGCTAGGCATGACGGAACGAAGCAGATTGCGCCGCTAAGTGGGAAGCGTGCCGGACCGCTGTAAAGAGCTAATTGGACCGTAAATCAATTAGCAGGTCACGCACTAATAAATCAACAGTCCACTACCACCATGACTGCTGTTTTCCCCCTGGACTTGGGTAAATCGGTCATAAAATCCATGGATACCACTTCCCAGGGCCTTCCAGGGGTGGGTAAGGGCTCCAGTAACCCCACAGGTGCTGCCTTCTCCCCTTTAGCCCTCTGGCAGTGCTCGCACCCCCGTACGTATTTCCGCACATCTTCCCTCACTCTTGGCCACCAGAACTGCCTGGTGACAAGCAACATGGTTTTGTGTTGACCAAAATGTCCCGCCGTGGGGTTATCATGTAGTTGTTTGAGTACTCTTCTCCTCGGGTCCCCTTCTAGTATGTACAATGCTCCCTTATAGTACAGAGCCCCCTCCTTTTCCTCAAAACCCCCCTGATTTTCTTCTGCGTCTCGTATCTCCCTGATTTTAGTTTGTGCGTACTCGTCATTCCTCGTCAACCCGGCTAGTTCTTGTCTCCCTACCAACACTCCCACACACACCCATCGGTCCTCGGGTATCACATGTCGTACTTCCGGCACCCCCTCTCCTTCCAAGTACTCTGGTTTACGGGAAAGGGCATCTGCCCTGACGTTTTCCTTTCCCGGCACATACTGAATTTCAAAGAAGAACTTGGAAAACTCCTGTGCCCATCGCACCTGTCTTTGGTTGAGAACTCGTGCAGTCCTCCAATATTCCAGGTTCTTATGGTCCGTGCACACCTGGATCTTGTGCTGCGCGCCTATTAGAAAATGTCTCCAACGTCGAAAGGCTTCATGAATTGCAAGCAGTTCCCGGTCATACACTGTGTAGTTCTGTTCGGACTTGTTCAGCTTCCTTGAAAAAAAGGCACACGGCTTCCACTCTGATCGATTTCCCGGCTGGAGCAACACAGCTCCCACCGCTCTGTCTGACGCGTCTGTTTCCAATCTCATAGGCTTCTGCAGATCCACGTGTAAGAGTTGCTCTTCCGAAGCGAATGCCCTCTTTAGCTTTTCAAAAGACTGCTGAGCCGCTTCTGTCCATTCAAACTTCTTCTTGCTGCTGAGACAATCAGTTATGGGTGCCGTTAAGTGGGCAAAGTTCTTGATAAACTTTCTATAGAAGTTTCCAAACCCCAGGAACCTCTGCACGTCCTTCCGGGTCTTGGGAGTCTTCCATTCTAGTACCGCCTGCACCTTGCCTGGGTCCATGGCTAAGCCTTTGTCCGACAACCTGTAGCCCAGGAACTCAACCTCTCGGGCGTGGAATTGGCATTTCTCCAGTTTGACCCACAGCTGGTGCTCCTGCAGCCTCTTCAGCACTTCCCTGACATCCTTAACATGCTGCTCCTCGTTCTCCGAGTAGATTAGCACATCATCTAGGAAGGCCACGCAATTCTTGTACAGCAGGGACCCCAACACGTGGTGCATGAAAGCTTGAAAGCAGGTCGAACCGGATTGTAATCCGAAGGGCATAACTAGGTACTCAAAGGCCCCCAGAGGGGTGAACATCGTGGTTTTCCATTCGTCCCCCTCTCTCATCCTTATCAAATTGTACGCCCCCCGAAGGTCCAGCTTGGTAAAGACCTTCCCTTTCCTTACCCTGGCCAAAATGTCATCAATTCTGGGCATAGGGAAGGTCACTGGTTCTGATACCCGGTTCACCGCGCGGTAATCTACGACCAATCTGGGCTCTTTGGAGTCTCTTTTGTCTACAAAGAACACTGGACTGCCCCCCACCGCCCTTGATTCTCGTATGAAACCCCTCTTCAGGTTCTTGTCAATGAACTTCCGCAACTCCTGCATCTCCCTGTCCGACATGGCGTACAGCTTACCCACTGGTAACTGAGCCCCTGAGAGTAGGTTGATCTGACAGTCAAAGGGCCTGTGAGGGGGCAGTCTATCCACCTCTTTCTCACTGAAGACTTCTTCCAGGTCTGCATACTGAGGTGGTACTCTCCCCTTTTCTCCCACCGCCATCCCTGCCACCCTGGCTACTGCCATCCTCGGGGTTTCCCCTTCGTGGCAGTGCTCTACGCAGTGAGCTGACCCAAAGGTGACTGTCCGCTGGTGCCACCCCACTACTGGATTGTGCAGTGCCAGCCAGCTCATTCCCAGTATGATTGGTGGCCCGGCTAATGTGGCAACGTGAAAGGCAATTGTCTCAGTGTGTCTGGAGACCCTCATTTTCATGGGAGGGGTCTGGTGGGTCACTCCCCCCCCAAGAGTTCTCTCCCATCAATGGCCGTTACTTGCAAGGGGTGTTCTAGAGGCACCACGTGGAGCTGGTGTTCTAGTGCAAAATCCCTGCTAAAGAAGTTGCAAGAGCTGCCTTCACCTTAATAGGGTGTCCGTTAGGGAGTTCTAACACCACCTCTATGGCTATGGCTGCCCGGGGGGGGGGTCTGGTTTGGGCACATTCACTGGTTGCTCGCCTGGCTGCTGTGCCCGCTCTCCTGCAGCCAAGCATTGCCGTTTCCCTGCTCCTGCTCACCACCAGCTGCCCCCACCATTCCTTGGCACGCCTTTCTCTGAGGGCAGACTCTGGCAAAATGTCCCGGCTGTTGGCAGAGAAAACACTTCTTGGTCATTTTCCCCTCCTTCTTGCGAACCTCGCCGGAGGTTTGATAGTAATGGAGCCAGTCTCGTACTTTAGACTTTAATCTCTCATAACTCTGTAATTTCATTTTATCTCCCCCTTGTTCCAAAATTTCCCAATATTTTGGCCATTTGGCCTCCATATTAAGTTTTTTCACGGCTTTAGCCTCCATTGGCGACAGCCACCTTGGGGTTTTATTTTCCAACAAATCTTTATATCTGATCCAGACATTATATAATGCTTTCCTAACAATGTGATTTTTAAAAGCTTTATGCGCTTTAACCTTATCATACCATAAATATGCATGCCATCCAAATACATTATTAAAACCTTCCAAGTCCAAAATATCTGTATTCTCGAGGAGCAGCCACTCTTTCATCCAGCAAAAAGCTGCTGATTCATAGTACAGTTTTAAGTCCGGCAGGGCAAATCCCCCTCTTTCCTTTACATCCGTTAAAATTTTAAACTTTATTCTGGGTTTTTTGCCCTGCCAGACAAATTTAGAAATGTCTTTCTGGCACCTCTTGAAACAGTCCATCTTGTCAAGAATTTGCAATGCTTGAAATAAAAATAACATTCTAGGCAATACATTCATCTTAATAACTGCAATTCGGCCTAACAAGGAAAGCTTTAAATTTGACCATATTTCTAGATCCTTCTTAACTTCTGTCCAGCATTTCTCATAATTAACTTTAAACAAATTCACATTCTTAGATGTCATATTAATCCCCAAGTATTTCACCTTCTTAACCACTGTCAACCCTGTTTCATTCTGGAACCTCTCCCTTTCCATAGCTGTTAAGTTTTTCTCCAAAACTTTAGTTTTTTGTTTATTCAACTTGAATCCTGCAACTTGACCAAATTCTTGAATTAGTTCTAAAACCCTTTTCGTACTAGTGTCTGGCTCTTGTAAAGTAAGTACCAAGTCATCTGCAAAGGTCCTTAACTTATACTGTTTGGCTCCAACCTGAACCCCTTTAACCAGCTGATCACTTCTAATCATGTTTAGCAAAACCTCCAGGACTGATATAAAAAGTAGTGGGGAAATTGGGCACCCCTGTCGTGTCCCTTTTTCTATTTTAAATTCTTCCGTTACCACATTATTTACAATTAATTTAGCCTTCTGTTCAGAATATATTGCACCCATACCATTCTCAAATCCTTGCCCTACCCCCATCCCATGTAGATTCTTCTTCATAAAACTCCAAGAAATATTATCAAAGGCTTTCTCCGCGTCCACAAATATCAGAACTGCTTTAGTGTTTATGTTCACCTCTAATAATTCCAAAATGTCTATTATGTTCCTCACATTATCTGACAAGTGTCTTCTTGGGAGAAAGCCTGCTTGGTCCTTGTGAATCTCTTCCACCAATACTTTTTTCAATCTTTTTGCCAAAATGTCTGCAAAAATTTTGTAATCCACATTAAGTATTGATATAGGGCGGTAATTCTTAAGCTGAGTCTTTTCAGTCTCTGTTTTCGGTATGAGTGTGATATACGCTTCTTTCCATGATTCTGGTGCCTTTTTCCCCTCCAAAATTTCGTTGCAGACTTCCTTCAAAGGTTGTAACAACTACTCCTTCAAGGCTTTGTAGTATCTGGAAGTCAACCCATCTGGTCCTGGAGATTTGCCCAGTTGCATGTTTTGAATGGCACCTTCTATCTCTTGTTCAGTTATTTTCTGATTCAGGTCTATTTTACTTTGATGAGAGATTTTTTGTAGACCAAATTTCTTAAGAAACTCATCTATATCTCTTTCATTCTGCGGCCCTTGTGAGTATAATTTTTTGAAATAACTCTGGAAACAGTTTCTAATCTCATTTGGCTTATAAATGTTCTTTCCTTCCACCTCTAGGCTTGTAACCGTGTTTAGTTTTTGCCTTTTCTTCAATTCCCAAGCCAGAAGTTTACCACACTTATCCGCAGATTCAAATGTCTTTTGTCTCATTTGCTTAATCTTCCATTCTATTTCTTGGTTCATCAATTCCATGTATTGTGTCTGATGTAACTTAATTTCTCTCAAAATCTCCTGGGACTTTGGTTTAGATCTCAATTTCTTTTCTCCTTCTTTAATCTTTTCCTTCTTATCCTTCTTCTCATTTTGGTTTCTCTTCTTTATAGAGTTTTGTTGTATTAAAAATCATCGCATAACAGCTTTACTTGCGTCCCAGATTACTCATTTTTCCACATCCGTTTTTAAATTTATTTCAAAATAGTCTCTCAAAGTTTTTTGAGCCTTTTTGTAGACCTCTTCATCTCTAAATAAGGTGTCATTCATCCTCCATCTAAAGGAACCAGCTGTTGTTAACTTCATCTCCATCTTTACGGCATTGTGGTCGGAGCAGGTTTTTGGGCAGATTTCCACTTTCTTGATCTTTGGAGCCATCCCACTAGTAACCCATATTTGGTCAATTCTAGTCCATGTCATCATAGCTTCAGAAAAGAAAGTTCCCGCTCTCTCAAGAGGGTTCTTTGTTCTCCAAATGTCAATCAAGTCCATATTTTCAGTCATTTCAAAAAAAGTCTTTGGTAGTCTCCCATCCTTGGAAACTACCTGTCTTTGTGATTTGTCCATATTTGTAGATACTACTCCATTCATGTCTCCCAACAAGATTAAATTGTAATCCAAATAGTCCAGTAAAATCTCATGCAGCTTCTTAAAGAATTCCGACTTCCCTTCATTTGGTGCATAGATCCCTAATATCAAGAATTTTTCACCTTGAACTTGAATTTCAATTGCCAAAAATCTTCCATGTTCATCTTTAAACATCAATTTCGGGGGGAAATTTTCCTTTGCATAGATTACCACTCCTCTTTTCTTAACTTTATCAGATGAAATAAATTCTTATCCTAATCTTTTGTTGATAAGTAGTTTTCTATGCAGTCTTGTCACATGAGTTTCTTGTAAACAAATCAAGTCCAATTGTTCTTTTTTCAATATATGAAAAACATTTCGTCTTTTTCGGGGAAGGTTAAGACCATTACAATTCCAACTTAGAAGTTGCAGAGCCATCCTGTTGCTATTTACTTTTTCCTCCCACTGCTCCAAGTAGTTGTTCACCTTCCATCGGTGATTTCAATCCAAATGTTAAGTTCAAAATGTCTGTTGCTTCCTTTACTGCTTGGGTTGGTTCCACTTCGACCGTCCCTTTCACAAGATCTTCTTCGTTGTCTCGTAAGAATTGCTCTTTGTCTTGGACAGATCTTATTCTGGTTTTCCTTCCTTTGTATTTAAAGGATAGGCCTTGAGGGAATTCCCACCTAAAGGGTATTTCGTTCTTTCTCAATAAATCAACCAGCTCTTTATAATGGGCTCTTACATCCAAAATATGTTTTGGTATATCTTTGAAAATCTCCACGAAAGCATTTTCAATTTCCAGAGTTCTTTGAAAATGCAGATTCAACATTTTATCTCTTTCTTCTTTTGATCTTAAAGTTATCAAGCAGTCCCTTGGCTTCTTTCTGCCTTGTCTTCTGCCCAATCTAAACGCAGACACTATCTTAATTTCTACCTTCTCCAACTCCTGTTGCCAAAAGTCCGAGAATTCTTTAGAAAGGAAGTCCACCAGGTCGTCTTTTTCGCTTTCAGGCACTGCTCTCAATCTCAGATTTCTCTCCTTCCTTTGTATCTCGAGCATAGACAAAGCCAGTTCATGGTCTTCTAACTTTTTACAGACTGGTATTATCCTTTCCTGAGTGGCATCTGCAGAAACCTTAGCTTCTTCTGCAATCTTTCGAGTAGTGGCAGAGTCCTCTAGAAGTTTATTAATAGTCTCTGTATTTGAAGACACCCTCTTGCTGAGTTCATTCACACTTTGCGTGTTCAGATCAAGTTTTGCTGAGAGCTCTGCCAATTGTCTACTATTATCCGCACCTTGTTTTGTCAGAGATTCCAAAGATTCATTTATTTTATAGAATGCACATTCACTCAAAAATCGCAGAGTGACATGTTTGTTATCAGCCGAAATGAACCATAGGTGTTTCGGTTCTATCTCAATAGAAGGAGAACAAATAAACTTGGATTGTTCTTTCGGTGGTAATTCACCCTAACCCTAACCCTAACCCTAACCCTAACCCTAACCCTAACAGTAACTCTAACCCTAACCATAACCCCAACCCTAGCAAAGAGAAATGTAATAAGCCTAAACAAAGCCAAACAGCTTGTTTTGGGTTCCAGCTACATAGAAAGAAGAATCTTGGATTTCGCTTATTACAAGTCGTGTTCTTCGGTGTTAATGCACTTTTTTAAAAAAATGATATTTATTAATTTTTCACAGACAAGAAACAATAAAAACAAAATCCAACATTTAAACGTTTAAACATTTAAACTACAAAAACAAGACAAATAAAAAATACACTGTAGAAAAACAGTTGATAGAAGAAGGATAGAAAAAAATTAAAAATGGAGAATAAAAAGAAGAGGAAAAAACCACCAAACGGCTAAAAATGTATTGATATTTTCAAATCTTATGTTTTCTTCACTAATTTCTTGACCTCCTCACACCTCCCATTTTGTATTCCAGTTCAAATATTAAATTCAGCAAATCCTTACCCTCTAGCATTTTATCCTTACTCCATATATTAACCTATTATTATAAATATCCATTTCCAATTATCATTCCCTATTTACATTTTCACAAGCATCTCTTAACCAGTACCACTTATTTTCAATCAAACGTCCTTTCAACATTCCTTAATTTTACAGTGCTTCTGCAGGTAATCTTTAAACTTCTTCCAATCTTCCTCCACCGACTCTTCTCCCTGGTCACGGATTCTGCTGGTCATCTCTGCCAATTCCATGTAGTCCATGACCTTCATCTGCCAGTCTTCCAGTGTGGGTAGCTCCTGTGTCTTCCAATATTTTGCGATGAGTAATCTTGCTGCTGCTGTTGCGTACATAAAGAAAGTTCTATCCTTCTTTAACACCAATTGGCCGACAATGCCCAGGAGAAAGGCCTCTGGTTTCTTCAGTAAGGTATATTTAAATACCTTTTTCAATTCATTATATATCATTTCCCAGAAAGCCATTTCCGACTTGAGAGGAGAGGGGGTTGCGGGCAGAAATCCTCCCACATCCTCACGCGGGGCTAGCCTTTGCCCCCGCGAGAGTAGGGAATCCCCGGGCGTGTCGACGACCCGGCCCGCCAATCAGCGGGCCGGGGAGGCGTGGTCTAGCCTATTTAAGGCTAGGCACGCCCGGGGACCGCCCTCTTTGCCCCTTCCAGCTGAGCGGGTTTTCTCTGTGAGGTTTTCGTCGCTGTTTTGGAGCCGTTGCGAGCCGCACCTTCTGCCACGTGCTTGGCTTCACACTTACAGAGCTAAATCACTAAGGAGACCACAGTCTCCACTAGAGCTGAAATCACTTTTGCTGGGGTGTTTTGACGGCAGAAAGAAGGTTGGGAGGCACCAGCGGCTCCTTGGGAACTTTCCAATTTGCTTGCCTGCACGTGGAGGACACTTACCTTGTTAGTTTGGAGGACCAGGCAGCGGCTGCAACACCGACGATCAGGCAATGCAGGGAGTGTATTGTTTGAAGGCGGAGAGCAGGAGGGGTAAAGTACACGGAGCGCAGCCACCTTCCGCTCCCCCCTTCTCGCTGGATCGCGGGGGTACTCGCCAGCGGTTTGTTTTCTTGTCTTCCTTGCTGTGCTCTCGGGTTTCCTGGTTTTCCCCCTTCAGTTTGCTATTTTGTTTGTGCGTTTGGTTGTTTGTTACTTTCTTGGCTTTAACGGCTGGCTGCCTCACTTAGCTGTTCTCCTGCTTTTCTCCCTCTTAGCGCCAGGTCCGCGCCCCCCGTTCTAACCCCCGCCTCCACTAAGTGTGGGTTTTGAAGCAGAGGCTTCCATTTTTGTTAAGGGCTTGTTAAGGGCAGAGAACAGGCGCCATCTTTGTGGGCACACGTGGTGGTAGTGCGAGCGGCCATCTTTGTTGAGGTAAGGGGAAGAGATCACGGCTGCCATCTTGGGAAGGGACACTTGTGGAGGCACGGGCGGCCATTTTAGGTGTGGCGTTAGGAACATATTCTGAATGCAAGCAGAGTATTCTTTGAAAAAAAAAGCGGAGGTAGCAGCTTTGCAAGCGGCAATTGGGCAAGCAAGGTTTGCACACAGTTCAATCAGACCCTTTACGTATGCGGTTTCATAGTTTTACTGATTAGGAACTTTCCTTTTCAGGGTATAGTTGTGCATTGATTTAGGCAGTAAGTCTGAAGGCATCGGGGGTTAATTCTTGGATTGCTTGGTTTTCATTCGGCTGGGGGACAAAAGTGCTGTGTGCTTTAGTATTTGTAAGTGGCTTCCATGCTGTTGGTGCTAAAGTGCTGAGTGCTGGGAATAATTAAGTGGTTTTTTTATGCTGTTGGGGCATAGTGCCTGGTATAGTGTTAAGTGGCTTCTATGCTGTTGGTGCTAAAGTGCTGAGTGCTGTAAATAATTAAGTGGCTTTTATGCTGTTGGGGCACAGTGCCTGGTATAGTGGAGATTATTTGGCAGTGGTTAGTTAAGCCCTCTCCTTCATTCAGGAAGTTGAACTAATAGCCTCTATAAATATAAACGTCCTCACTCACTGGGATTTGGGTTTTGCTTGAACCTATTGGTTAGGAAAATTTAATTTGAGCTTACTGGTTAGGATATACAATTCAATATATAGTTAAATGCTAATAATAGCAGTATTTGATTTATAAAAAAAAAATTAATTCTTTTACTTAATAGAGCTAGTGGGTCTTACTAGCTTTTATTGAATTAAGTCACAGCTGCACCGGCGTAGGTATTATTAGAATAGGTCCTGCCAACGTCTAGTGGTTCTGAACTAGCTTTTACTGGTTTAAGTTACAGCTGCACCAGCGTAGGTATTTCTTGGAATTAGTTCTGCTAACGTCTAAAGAGTTAAGTAGCGGCTAAGCCAGTGTTGAGATTATCGAACTTTGTTGCAGCTTGCATTTCTATTTTAAGTTGAACCTTAGCCAGTGCCGATAGTACTGAACTTGGCAGCCAGTACCACAGGTAAAGGAACAGCTGGGTCAGTGTTGATAATTCTGAACTAGGGCAACCAGCCCTTCCAGATTCAACGTTGTGCCAAGTCATTGTAAACAATACTGAACTGGGTGCAGCTTTAGGTGGTGTTGCCAACAGCTGGGCATTGGCCGGTGGTGGTTTGTAAGTTTGCTTAGGATATACAGAACTAGGGGGGAGTTCACAGTCAATTCTGAGCTGAGCACAATTTAGGTCATCTTAGTGAGCACTGACTAGCGGGGAACACAGTCATCCTAGGGGGGGACAGCACTGTATTATCGAACGAATAGTCTTAGTACCTACCCTTGCTACGTCAGGAGAGCAAATGGCTTCCGGTGGGGACCAGCAACCATCCACCTCAGGTAATCAAGCCGCACCCGCCGCAGGCATTGGTGGTGCCCAGGTGCCGGCCATGCCATACGATCCCCAAGCTTTTGCCCAATGTTTCATGGCAGCTTTCGAAACTTTTTACAAACAGTGCAGGTCCAGAGGGACTTTGTCTCTGCCGGTCCCTGAACCATCACAGGTCATGATACCGGATACTCCTCCCAGCTGTCAAGGGCAGCAGGGCAGCTCAGCGGGGGGTGGAGTTAGCACCCCGTCGGTCACGGCTACCGTCAGCCGCCCTAATACCCGTGCCCAGGCAGCCATCGCTAGAAAAGCCAACCAAAGCAGTGGTAAAGGAAAGGCGCCTGCAAAAAGTACCGGGAAGGGGAGGGCGACAGCCACGGGTACCAGTGGCAGCGCTGTCTCACACGTTGTAGATATCCCTAGTGTGTTTCAGGAGCAGCAGACCCAGCACAGCTCTACCGAGGACAGTGCGGGCTCCGCCTTGGAGGAGGAGCACGCGCAGCCCCAAGTTGTCCAGGCAGCCGCCAGCATGAACCCAGCCAACGTCGAGGTGCAAGGAGGGAAAAGAAAGTCCAAGAAGAAACATACCTCTTCGAAGAAGAAAATAAGTAAGCAGTCCGAGACGGAGGACGACTCAGGTACGTCATCCTCGGATTCGGATAGCGAGGGCCCCTTGGATGGTTACTGGGGTTTGGGTGAGGCGAATCATGGGATTCCACTTTGGGCACATGAAAGGAGGGCCAATTCCCATCGTAGAACCTTTAATGGCGTGCTAGAATGGAAGGATGGGGCATTGGTGGAAGATGTAAAAGTCGCTACTAATCAACCCACTGATTATATTTTGGGGAACCATTTGTCACAGAAGAAGAGGAATAAGATCCTCAATGGTGACTATGTTGACATGTTTACCCTTTTTCCCCCGACTAAGATAACGGGTAAAGGTGAGAAGAGGCGCTCCTATGGTAGGCGGAGGTATAGGACGCCTAGGGCAGAGCGCACCTTCGAGAACTGGCTGGATGGATACCAGGAATTTATGGGAGTCGTTTGTGTGGCTTATCCGCGGCGTTCCATGGATTTTGTTGCGTACCTGGCTCACGTGAGGAGGGCCCACGCGCTCGCGGGGCAAAATGCCGCTCTAACGTACAATGAGAATTTCCGTAGAAACGCTTCTCTCCTGCCTTCCACGCGATGGGATCTGACAGATCCTAATTTCTGGGGCGAGGACGTCAACCCGTACATCGGAAAGAAAGGCCAAGACTCAGCCAAGGCGGGTAAGACAGAGGCTAGTCGGCACCGCCATTGCTGGGAATACAACAGGGGAGTATGCTCGCGGCCTTCCTGTAAGTATCTGCATGAATGTGAGCGGTGCTGGGGCAACCACCCTGCCTCTGCATGCTTCAAGAACAAGCAGCAGCCCTTTCGTGGGGCCCGGGGGTTCTCCCACGGTAATAACAGGGGTGCCCCCAGATCCTCCCAACAAGGGCCAGGTGGCCGCCAGTAACTTGCATCTTGGCTTAGCCTTCTCCCCCATCCGCCTTCAGCCCCTCAAAACCCTGTTGGATCAATATCCCGATCGAAAAGCTGCGCAGTACCTGTGGGAGGGGTTCTCCATGGGTTTCAGGATCCCTGTATCTTTCCCCCCTAACACCAGGGACCCACAAAATCAGAAATCAGTCAGGGAGAGGCCAGAGGAAGTAAAGAAAAAGATAGAGAAGGAAATCAGTGCATGTAGGGTGGCAGGTCCTTTTGTTGAGCCTCCAGTGGAAGGTCTTCATCTATCCCCGTTGGGCATTGTACCAAAAAAGACCCCAGGGGAATTCCGCATGATCCACAACCTCTCATACCCAAGGGGAGGGTCGGTTAATGACGCGATCCCCCAGGAGCTTTGCACAGTAAAATACGCCTCCTTCGACCAAGCAGTAAAAATGATCCGCAAGTTCGGGCGTGGGGCACTTCTTCCCAAATGTGAAATTGAGTCGGCGTTTCGCCTTCTTCCCGTGCATCCGGCTGACTTCCGTTGGCTGGGGTTTAGATTCGAGGGGGCGTATTTCATTGACAAAGCAATGCCTATGGGCTGCTCCATGGCATGCTCAGCTTTTGAGTCGTTCAGTACATTTCTCAACTGGGCCTTACGCTTTAGGACAGGGTCGTCGGGCATATCGTATTACCTCGATGATTTTATTTTGGTGGCCGATAGCAGGCAGCGGTGCTCCACCCTCCTGGAGGCCTTCACCGCCTTAGCAGGCGAGCTAGGGGTGCCATTAGCCGCAGAAAAAACTGAGGGGCCTTCCACTTCTTTGGTTTACCTAGGCATTGAATTAGATACTATAGCCCAAACGTCCAGACTGCCTCGGGAAAAACTGTGTGCCCTTAAAGAGACAATACTACAGCTTTTGCCGCTGAAGAAGGTGACTTTAAGGCAAATTCAATCTCTGCTAGGTCACTTAAATTTCGCTTGTAGGGTAGTGGCCCCGGGTCACCCTTTCTGTGGCCGGCTGGCAAGACTGTCGGCAGGTCTCAGGGCACCACAGCATAGGGTTCGCCTCTCAAAAGAAGTCAAGGCAGATTTGGAAGTCTGGTTGCAATTCCTTGAAAATTATAATGGGATATCCCTGTGGCAGGACTCCTTGACGCTTGATGCCAACTTCCAGGTTCAGTCAGATACTGCGGGGTCCCTAGGTTTCGGAGTATATTTCAGGGGCCAGTGGTGTGCAGAAAGGTGGCCAAAAGACTGGCAGGGCCAGCCTATCTCCCGGGACCTCACATTTTTTGAATTTTTCCCCATCTTGGTGGCAGTGCACCTCTGGACAGACCAGTTTCGCAATCATAGGGTCTGCTTCAACACAGATAACCAGGCAGTGGTAGTGGTTCTTGCCAGGCAGGCCACCCGCTCCCCTAGGGTGGGAAACTTGTTGCGGTGCCTCGTCCTCCTGTGTCTAGAGAACAATATATATTTCTCGGCCAAATTCGTGCCCGGCATTAATAATGACATCGCGGATGCTCTGTCTCGCTTTCAGATGGAGCGCTTCCACTTATTAGCGCCGGATGCGGAACAGTCATGATGCCTTTCCCGGAGCATCTCTGGAGCCTTGGGAGCAGGAAATGATGAAGGGAGTATTCGGTGCAGTTGCCCCTTCCACAATGAGATCCTACAAGAAAGCGTGGGCCGACTTCCTAGTGTTCCGCAATAAGTTTCCCAAGTCAAAACGCAACCCGGTTCCCTCAGCGAGGGAAGTCCTCCATTATTTAGCTCACTTGAGGGAGCTGGGCAGGGCCCCAGGACTCTCAATATTCAGTCTGCAGGGGATTTAATATTTTGGCAAAACATTTTTCGACACTGACCCATGCGCCAAATTTATAGTGCGTAAGGCTTTAGATGGGTGGCGCCGGCAGCAACCACCTGGTTCTGACCCAAATACACAAAAAATTATGTGCCATATGCTGGTCAAAATATGAGGCTCGCCTGTTCTCGGCTGCCTACTCCATAGCCTTCTTCGGGGCCCTTCGCATAGGGGAGGTGGTTTGCGATGGAGGGGCCGTCCAAGCCCGGAGGGGTATCCTCTTTGGTGATCTGACCCTGTCAACAAACGAGCTTATAGTCCAAGTTAGGAGCTCCAAGACCGACCAGCAGGGGAGGGGGGCCCTTCTAAGGTTGCCGGCGGTGCAAGGCCGTGGCCCATGCCCGGTTAGGGATACGAGGCGTTTTCTTTACCTAAGGCCTGGTAGCCCAGGCCCCCTCTTAATTCATGCCGACGGCTCACCTTTGGCCAGGCATCAGTTTACACGGGTGATGCGAAGGGCTTTGGCCGCATGTGGGCTACCCGCGGGTGAATTTGCGGCTCACTCTTTTCGGATCGGCGCTGCAACCACGGCGGCGCATCTTGGTCTCTCCGCAGAGAGGATAAAGGATCTGGGCCACTGGAAGTCGAATGCATTCAGAGCTTATGTAAGGGGGACTTTATGACTACTAGGTGCACGCCTGACCTCGATTTCCCTGTTTATTTCATTTTCAGATTGCCGAGGGGTACGCATCTGGCTGGTAGGCCATAGTATTGTGCATTGGGCAAGGCTGCGTGCAATGAGTACCGGGCTGGGAAAAAACTTGAACTTGCCGGCGGGTGTCCAGTTGACCTGGATGGCGAGAAGAGGCATGCGTTGGTGTGAATTCATGCCAGTTGTGATGGCGAGAGCTGCCTCTGAGGGCCCCCCGGATGCCCTGGTTATCTTTTTTTTTTTTTAAATATTTTTATTGGGTTTTCACATTTTATATAAACACAAACAACACACCAAAACAAACATAAAAAACAACAAACATGAATAGTTCCCGAAAATCTTAGTTTCTAACCCTAGTCCTTGACTTCCCCCCACCCCCTCCCCTGCATCCCTATTCCCAAACTTATGTCAGCAAGTTGGCATTTCTTCCATCTTAATATTAGTCCTTTTATAAAAAACAAAAATAAATTTTCCCTAAGTTGGACCCCAATTCTCTTCCCTCGATTTCTCATTTTTTCTTACATAATTTTCTTAATACTAAACCCCCTGGTCTTGAGTGTTGTTTAAATTTAATACTTCCCTCCCTCCCCTCCCCGCTTTGCGTCCTTTCCCAAGACATGTCCAAATTAACAGTTTTTAGCCTGGATTCCGGATATCCGAGGCTCTCAATTCTCTTTTAGTCCCTCTCCGCCGGTTTTGTTGGTAGTCCTTTTTGTCTATCATCGAGTCTCGAAAGATTTCCTTAACAATCAATCCAGTCAATCCATAGTCTCTTCCCATATTTAAAGGCAACTGCTGAGGAATTTCCACAAGGCCTAAGTCTTGCTGATAGTCAAAATCAAAGTCTATGTGGAGGCCCCAATTGTACTTCTTTATTTCGAGCTCCTGAATTCCATAAAGTCCCAGGGCCTCCACTTTCATCTTCTGTATCTTTCGTAGGCTTAGAGTGGATTTAATCCAATAGTCTCCTTGCTTGTGTTCTCCAGATGCCGGCTTCTGGTTAGTACTTTCCCAGATAACTTGTTCTCTTTCTTGTTTTGTCTTCTCCTCTTCTTTGTTTATTGTTTCAAATTCAGCTGTGGGTTCTTTCTCACTCAGGCCCTCATTACTTTCAGCAGAACTACTTGTTTCCAAATCCAAGGTCGTCAATTGTTTACTCATAGCTGTAGTCTGCTCCTGTAGGGTTCCCACCAGTGAGAACATTCTTTCGATTTCTCTCAGTATCTTTCCACCCACAGCCATTGTAATTCCACAGAATTCCCCCTAGAGGGAATCTGGTTACTGAGTAACCTTTTCTCCAACAATCCTCTGTCCTATTATTGTTTCTTTGTTTCTCAAGATTTTAGTTCAATTGTAACTCCTTTTAATCCGGAGAGGTCTTAAACAGCAATTTTTTTTCACTATTAATAGTCCATTTGACAGCTTTTGACAGCTGTCAAATTCTGCTCCTCTATACAGGCTCCAAATCAGGTCGCTCCCGGGCCCGGGAGGGAGGGTTGTTTACCACAAAACAAAGACTCTTCCAACACTCCACTCTCCTGCTCAAATTTACCTTTCTAAATCTTGGAAGTTACTGTCTTTTTAAAACTCACCCTTTACAGGGTAGGCACTCCAGCTTAGTTCTTATTTCGTTGCTCTGGATCGTCTGCAAGGGGGGGTGTGGGGACTTCCTTTTAGCACACCCCCCGGTCGTCTCAAATTCAAAAGGTAAAAGTTTTAAAGTTCAGTTCCAAATTACTCACGGGTTCTTTTTTCAGTCCGAATTTCAAGGAAGGAAGTCAGCGCTCTCCGGTTATGGCTCGCGGCTTCGCTCAGCGGCGGTAGCGGTCGACTCTCAGTGCCACGCCGTCCCCTGTATCCCCTCCGTAGCCTTTAAAAAGGCTCATTGCGAATCAGGGGGGGCGCTTAAGGCACCCGCCGAGTCTTCAGTCCGCAGGCTTCCGCGCCTGCGGTTTTTAAGGGTCCCCGTGTCGCCGGCACGGCAAAGACCCATCCACCGCTGAGCCGATTCCCTCCGGAGCTCGGAGGGAATCCGCCATTTCCCGATCGCGCCAACCCGGAAGTCCTCCTTGGAGTCTCTTTTGTCCACAAAGAACACTGGACTGCCCCCCACCGCCCTTGATTCTCGTATAAATGCCCGGTTAGGGATACGAGGCGTTTTCTTTACCTAAGGCCTGGTAGCCCAGGCCCCCTCTTAATTCATGCCGACGGCTCACCTTTGGCCAGGCATCAGTTTACACGGGTGATGCGAAGGGCTTTGGCCGCATGTGGGCTACCCGCGGGTGAATTTGCGGCTCACTCTTTTCGGATCGGCGCTGCAACCACGGCGGCGCATCTTGGTCTCTCCGCAGAGAGGATAAAGGATCTGGGCCACTGGAAGTCGAATGCATTCAGAGCTTATGTAAGGGGGACTTTATGACTACTAGGTGCACGCCTGACCTCGATTTCCCTGTTTATTTCATTTTCAGATTGCCGAGGGGTACGCATCTGGCTGGTAGGCCATAGTATTGTGCATTGGGCAAGGCTGCGTGCAATGAGTACCGGGCTGGGAAAAAACTTGAACTTGCCGGCGGGTGTCCAGTTGACCTGGATGGCGAGAAGAGGCATGCGTTGGTGTGAATTCATGCCAGTTGTGATGGCGAGAGCTGCCTCTGAGGGCCCCCCGGATGCCCTGGTTATCCAATTGGGGGAGAATGACCTAGCGTACCGCAAAGCTACTGACTTGAGATGGAACATTTTTGACGACTTGGCAGAATTGATGGCGGTTTACCCAAACGTGACTATTTTGTGGTCCTCGTTGCTTGAGAGGAGGACATGGAGGGATTGTGTGAGCCCGGTTGGAATCAATAAGGCAAGAAAGGTCTTGCAGCGGGCCGTGGAGCGTAGAGTGGCGGCTCTGGGCGGGTGTGTCATCGGCCACCCCGGCATCCAGTACAGCAACGAGGCCCTCTACAGATGTGATGGCGTGCATCTATCTGGCGTTGTAAACGATATCTGGTTGGGGGACATCTTAGCTGGCATTAGGAGTTGGTTGCAGGCTTGAAGGTATTGGCGGCGAGCTTCGCTCGAGTGGCGGTTAGGCATTGGCAGGTGTCAGGGGCTCAGGAACAGAGGTACAGGGGAGAGAGGAAATGGAGAGCGAAGGGGAAGAATCTGAGGGCAGCGTAGGGGAGTATGACAGCGACCCGAGAGATTCCATGAGCTTCTCCAGCGAATCAGAAGATTCCCAGAAGGAGGCGCCGATGGTCAGGGCAAGGGGGGTCCCAGGGGGAACACACCAGAAACAAGGGGCCAGCGGGGACTCCCAAAGCAGCAGCGGGAGATCAGGATCAGCTTCCCCACCAGAGCGTAGTGAGGGGGAAGAGTCCCAGGTGTCAGGACCAACGTCTCCTCCAGCAGGGAGAGAAGATGAGTCAGGGCTGACCACGCCTCTATCGGAGAGTGGGGGAACGGAGGGGAGGTCGGGTCCAGCTAGCCTCCCAGAAGGGGGAAGCAGTGACAGGAGCAGTGTAACGGTCAGGAGGAAGGTTGCCGGCTGGGCGCGCGCGCCAAGTTCGAATGTACAGGCGCGGGGGACAGCAGAAAACCCGGATTGGGAACCAGGTCCTAAAGCCCGCCGGAGGCAGGGGGAAGACTGTCAGAGCTGCCTGAGGTCCCAGCTCACAAAGGACCAACGCCAGTTCGTTGTTATATACAAAAGTCTTGAAGTTCAGTTTCACCTTCACAACCGTAGCACGCAGCTCTACGTCTGAAACTCTAGACCATCGAAGCTCCGTCTGAATCTCCTCCCCCCAGACTCTAGCCTTGCTCCACCTCTTCCTTTGCTCTTTCCTCCTCTGGCTCCGCCTGTCAGCTGGGGTCTCGCCCTTCCTAGACTCATCTGACGCTGAGTTCCCTGAGTCTTCCCCCTGCCTCCGGCGGGCTTTAGGACCTGGTTCCCAATCCGGGTTTTCTGCTGTCCCCCACGCCTGTACATTCGAACTTGGCGCGCGCGCCCAGCCGGCAACCTTCCTCCTGACCGTTACACTGCTCCTGTCACTGCTTCCCCCTTCTGGGAGGCTAGCTGGACCTGACCTCCCCTCCATTCCCCCACTCTCCGATAGAGGCGTGGTCAGCCCTGACTCATCTTCTCTCCCTGCTGGAGGAGACGCTGGTCCTGACACCTGGGACTCTTCCCCCCCCACTATGCTCTGGTGGGGAAGCTGATCCTGCTCTCCTGCTGCTGCTTTGGGAGTCCCCGCTGGCCCCTTGTTTCTGGTGTGTTCCCCCTGGGACCCCCCCTTGCCCTGACCATCGGCGCCTCCTTCTGGGAATCTTCTGATTCGCTGGAGAAGCTCATGGAATCTCTCGGGTCGCTGTCATACTCCCCTACACTGCCCTGAGATTCTTCCCCTTCACTCTCCATTTCCTCTCTCCCCTGTGCCTCTGTTCCTGAGCCCCAGACAATAGCAGATTTGACTGTTTCATCCTGAGTATTCCACTTTAACAGCAAGTTATACATTCTTGAAAGTATCTTGATATAGGGATCTAACCCTTCTGTTTCCAACTTTGATTTTTCCACCTGGAATTCAATTTTTTTTGTCTAGATTGTATACCTCTCTTATTTGAAAATAATGAAGCCAATCTCGCACTCTATCTTTTAATTTCTCAAAGCTCTGCAATTTCAATTCGTCTCCTTCTCGCTCTAAAATCTCCCAATATTTTGGCCACTTGGCCTACATATTGAGGTTTTTTTTGAGCTTTTGCCTCCATTGGTGACAACCACCTTGGGGTTTTGTTTTCAAGTAAGTCTTTGTAACGTGTCCAGACATTAAACGGTGCTTTCCTGACAATATGGTTCTTAAAAGCCTTATGTGCTTTAACTTTGTCATACCATAGGTATGCATGCCACCCAAAAACATTATTGAAACCTTCTAAGTCCAAAATGTCTGTGTTCTCAAGAAGCAGCCAGTCCTTCAACCAGCAGAAAGCTGCCGATTCATAATAGAGTTTAAGGTCTGGCAGGGCAAATCCCCCTCTTTCTTTTGCATCGGTTAATATTTTAAATTTTATTCTGGGTTTCTTGCCCTGCCAGACAAATTTAGAAATGTCTCTCTGCCACTTCTTGAAACAGTCCATTTTGTCCAAAATTTGTAACGATTGAAACAAAAACAACATTCTTGGCAATACATTCATCTTGATAGCCGCAATTCGTCCCAGCAAGGAAAGCTTCAAGTTTGACCATATTTCTAAATCCTTTTTAACATCTGACCAACATTTTTCATAATTGTCCTTAAATAAGTTCCCATTTTTAGCAGTCATATTAATCCCCAAATATTTCACCTTCTTAACCAATGTTAAACCTGTCTCATTCTGAAACCTCTCTCTTTCAGTCATTGTTAAGTTTTTCTCAAGCACTTTAGTTTTTGACTTATTCAACTTAAATCCTGCCACATGACCAAACTCCTGGATCAGTTCTAATACTCTTCTAACACTAGATTCTGGCTCCTGTAGTGTCAATACCAGGTCATCTGCAAAGGCTTTCAATTTGTATTGTTTGGCTCTGACCGTTATGCCTTTAATCAAATGGTCCCTTCTTATCATATTTAACAAAACCTCCAGGACGGAAATAAAGAGTAATGGGGAAATGGGGCAACCTTGCCGTGTCCCTTTCTCTATCTTAAATTCCTCTGTCACCACATTGTTGACTATTAATTTTGCCTTTTGTTCTGAATAAATTGCACTTATACCATTTTCAAACCCCTGACCGACCCCCATCCCTTGAAGGTTTTCCCTCATAAAACTCCAAGAAATATTATCAAAGGCTTTCTCGACATCCACAAAAATTAATACTGCTTTAGTATTAATATCCTCTTGCAGCTTTTCCAAAACATTAATTATATTCCTCGCATTGTCAGACAAATGTCTGCCCGGCAGAAAACCAGCTTGGTCTTTATGTATCACTTCCTTTAAAACTTTTTTTAGCCTCCTTGCCAAAATATCAGCAAAAATTTTGTAATCCACATTTAACAGGGATATGGGTCGGTAGTTCTTAAGTTGTGTCTTTTCAGACTCTGTTTTTGGTATGAGTGTAATATATGCTTTTTTCCACGACTCTGGCGCCTTTCCCCCCTCCATAATTTCATTGCAAACCTCCTTTAGTGGTTGGATTATCCAATCCTTCAAAGTTCTATAGTATTTTGAGATTAAGCCATCCGGCCCTGGAGATTTTCCCAGCTGCATGTTCTGAATGGCACCTTCCACCTCCTGGTCTGTGATTTTATAGTTCAAGATTGTCTTATTTTCCTGTGAGATTTTTTGTAATCCGTTTGCTTTCAAAAACTGGTCTATATCAAAGTCTTTCTGAGGCCCTTGTGTATATAGTTGTTTAAAATACCTCTGGAAACATTTTCTGATTTCCACTGGGTTCTCAATATTTTTCCCCTCCACTTCCAGGTTGGTAATAGTACTGAGTTTTTGTCTTTTCTTCATCTGCCAAGCTAGCAGTTTCCCACATTTATTTGCTGATTCAAAAGTCTTTTGCCTCATTTGTTTAATTTCCCACTCAATTTCCTGGTTCATCATCTTCATATATTGCACTTGGGATAAATTTATTTCTCTCAAAATCTCTTGTGAATTGGGTTTCGATCTCAGTCTTTTCTCGCCCTCTTTTATTTTATCCAAAAAAAATTCTATTTCACATTCTGGGCTCTCTTCTTTAATGTGTTCTGTTGGATCAGAAATCCCCTCATAACTGCTTTACTTGCATCCCAAATTATTCTTTTTTTCCACAGTGGTATTCAAATTTATTTCAAAGTAATCTCTCAAAGTTTTTTGGGCCTTCTTAATCACTTCTTGATCTCTAAACAAGGTGTCATTCATCCTCCATCTGAAGAAACCAGTTAATGTTAATCTCATCTCCATTTTCATGGCATTGTGGTCGGAGCACGTCTTTGGGCAGATCTCTACCTTCCTGATCTTGGGTGCCAGTCCTCTAGTTATCCAGATTTGGTCAATTCTTGTCCATGTCTTTTGGGCTTCAGAAAAGAAGGTTCCTTCTCTCCCCAGGGGATTCCTGTTCCTCCAAATGTCAATCAAGTCCATATTATCAGTCAATTCAAAAAAGGTCTTTGGTAGTCTACCATCTTTAGTAACTACCTGTCTCTGCGACTTATCCATATTTGTAGATACCACCCCGTTCATATCTCCCATCAAGACGATATTGTTGTCCATATAATCCAGTAAAGTCTCATGCAACTTCTTATAAAATGTAGATTTCCCCTCATTTGGTGCATATACACCTACTATCAGAAATTTTTCTCCTTGTGATTGAATTTCAATTGCAATATATCTTCCTTGCTCATCTTTAAAAACGAATTTCGGTGACAGGCTCTCTTTTGCATAAATGACCACTCCTCGCTTTTTTACTTTGTCCGATGAAATAAATTCTTGGCCCAGTCTCTTATTAATCAATATTCTCCTATGCAGCCTTGTCACATGTGTTTCCTGTAGACAAATTAGATCCAATTGTTCCTTCTTAAGTATGTGAAAAACTTTTTTTCCTTTTCTCCGGGGAATTAAATCCGTGAATGTTCCAGCTTAGTAGCTGTAGAGACATGATGTATCTAGGTTTACTGTCCTCTGACAGCTCCCAGTACGTCTTCTTCTGGCGGTGGTATCACTTTCTTTGTCTTGTCCACTCCCAAAGGTAGTGATACTATGTCTAATAATCCTGGTGGTAAGGCAGCCAGCAAACCTTCTACTCCTTTTTGCAGGTCTTCTTCGTGGTCTCTCAGAATTTTTTCCTTCTCCTCCAATGATCTTATTTTAAACTTCTTACCTTTAAAGCTGAAAGATAGGCCTTGAGGGAATTCCCACCTGAAAATGATTCTGTTCCCTCTCAGTAAAGTCACCAGGTCCCCGTAGTTAGACCTGAGGTCCAAGAGATGTTTCGGAATGTCCTTGAAGATTTCCACTTTTGACTCCTGTATTATCAGAGTATTTTGGTAGTGTAGATTTAGTATTTTGTCTCGCTCCTCTTTAGATCAAAGGGTGATCAGACAGTCTCTCACCCTGCCCTTCCTCCCTCCTCTTCCAAGTCTGAAAGCCTTTGTTATTTTAAAGTCTTGTTTATCATCCAATTTCCAGAAATCCGCAAATTCCTGTGTCAGGAAATCACACAAACTATCTTTCTCAAGTTCAGGCACTGCTCTGACCCTCAAGTTGGTCTGTTTTTCTCTCAATTCAATCATAGACAGGAGTTCCTGGTGAACCCCAAGACGTACCTGGTGGTCCCCCAACTGTTTGCTTATCGGTATTATCTTTCCTTCTACAGCCTCTACTTTTTCTTTAGCTTCCTGAGCCGTCTTTTGGTTCGATTCTAACTGTTGCGATAATTTTTCGCTAGAACCTGTATTTACATTCACTTTCTGGCTCAAATCCTTAATGCTTATGGTATTTTGGTCAATTTTATTTGTGGCCTCTGCCACTTGTTTGCTCAGTTTATCCAAAGACTCATAAATCTTACTCAAGATAGAGGTGAATCCTTCTTCTGACATCCCTTCTCCTTTTGGTACAGAGGGGCCTGAGGCAGATGCCCTGCGTTGATGCTGTGTTGTAATAGGCTGTTGGTATCTGACTCTGCCTGATCTCGTTGTTTTGTCCTCCGGTTTTGTTGGCTTTTCATCCATGGCACTTTATCTGACAGTCAAGGTCACTCCCACAGCTTTACTGTGAGACTTTCTCAGGCTCAAAGTGGAAAATTCCCCAGCCAATGTTTCTTTTTCAGTAAGCCTCTAGGGGGACACAGTAACAGACAATGGTTTCGCAACAAAATGGCTAAGTTCCCAAATGCCCCCTTCAGCAGGAGAAGTAACAATTTTAGCAGTTCAGAATGTCTATTTGCAGAGTGTTAACCATCCATTATTACATTGTTAATAAAGAGTGCAGTATTCAATGTAACCAGACTATTTCAGTCTAGGCAGTCTGTTCCCAGGGATTGAGAGGTGGTCTTTTGTCTCTCCTTTCTTTCTTATGTTAAAAATTGGCACCAAAAGCACTGTCCCTTATCCCCTCCCTCCCTCTCAGTTCAGGGAAGGGGTTCTCTTAGCTTGACGTTTAATCAGTCTTTCTTCCTAACGCTCCTCACCCGGTAACCGGCTTGGACGTTCTTTGCTTTAATGTTTTTACAGAACGGAAGGTGGACTTCCTCTTTGCACCTCCCCGCTTCGGTTCCGATTCAGATTAGTTTTCTTTAAAATTCCCAATCTTAATACTTGTCCTACTCACGGGTTGTTATTTTGACAGCCGAATTGCCAGAGGAAAAAAGGTCAGCGCTCTCCGGTAACAGCTGCGCAGCTTCACTCCACGGAAGTAGCGATTGACTCCCAGCGCCACGGCACCCCCGTTCCGCTCCGGCGCCCCTCTTGGGGTTCCTTTGCTATTGGGGGAGCCGCTTCTTTTTTTTTTTAATAAATTTTTATTGGTTTTACAGCATTTTTTAAAAAGAACAAACAAACACAAAACAAAACAAACATACAAAATACTTTCAAAGATATTTTCATAAACCTCTTTTCTTGGACTTCCCCATACCCCCCCTCTCTGCATCCCAGTGTCCATATTTGAACTAGCAACTCCCAGTTGTTACTTTCTAATCTCTGTCGTCTTAGTCCTCCTTTATTATCTAACCTTGTATCCCTGTACCCTGTTACTTCTAACAACCACAACATTTTAACATTCGTTGAGTTTGTAGTAGTCCTTAAGATAGCTCTTAAATTTTTTCCATTCTTCTTCCACCATCTCTTTACGTTGGTCACGGATTCTGCCTGTCATCTCAGCCAGTGTCATATAGTCCATCACTTTCATCTGCCATTCTTCCAGAGTAGGTAAATCTTGTGTCTTCCAATACTTTGCGATGAGTATTCTTGCTGCTGTTGTGGCATACATAAAGAAATTTCTATCTTTCTTTGTCACCAATTGGCCGACAATGCCCAAGAGAAAGGCCTCTGGTTTTTTGGAAAATGTACATTTAAGTACCTTTTTCATTTCATTATAGATCATTTCCCAGAAGGCCTTTATCTTCGGGCATGTCCACCAAAGGTGGTAAAAAGTACCTTCAGTCTCTTTACATTTCCAACATTTATTATCGGGCAAATGATAGATTTTTGCCAGCTTGACTGGGGTCATGTACCACCTGTATACCATTTTCATAATGTTTTCCTTTAAGGCATTACATGCCGTAAATTTGATACCGGTGTTCCATAACCATTCCCAGTCATCTGACATAATGTTGTGTCCAACATCCTGCGCCCACTTAATCATAGCAGATTTAACTGTTTCATCCTGTGTGTTCCATTTCAACAGCAAGTTATACATTCTAGATAAGTTCTTAGTATTGGGTTCTAGCAATTCGGTCTCTAGTTTTGATTTCTCCACTTGGAAACCGATTTTCCTATCCTGTTTAAAAATTTCCATTATTTGACGATATTGAAACCAATTTTCTACTTTGTGCTTCAATTTCTCCTGACTTTGTAGTTTAACCTTGTCTCCATCCTGTTCTAAAATTTCCCAATACTTCGGCCATCCGACCTCCATATTGAGTTTCTTCACTGCTTTAGCCTCCACTGGTGACACCCATCTAGGGGTTTTATTTTCCAATAAGTCTTTGTATCTTATCCAGACATTAAATAATGCTTTTCTAACAATGTGATTTTTAAAGGTACTGTTAACCTTGTCATACCAAAGATATGCATGCCAACCAAAAGCATTATTGAAGCCTTCCAGATCCAAGATGTCTGTATTCTCGAGGAGCATCCATTCTTTCAGCCAGCAAAACGCTGCTGCCTCATAGTACAATTTTAGGTCCGGCAGGGCAAAACCCCCTCTTTCTTTAGCGTCAGTCAGTATTTTGAATTTAATTCGGGGCTTTTTGCCCTGCCAGACAAATTTCGAAATGTCTTTGTGCCACCTCTTAAAACATTCCATCTTATCAAGAATCTGCAAGGTCTGAAACAAAAATAACATTCTAGGCAATACATTCATTTTAATTACTGCAATTCGGCCTAACATTGACAGTTTCAGATTTGACCATATTTCTAGATCTTTTTTAATCTCTGACCAACATTTTTCATAATTGTCCTTATACAAATTAACATTCTTAGGTGTTAAATAAACCCCTAGGTATTTGACTTTCTTAACCACTGTCAAACCTGTTTCCTCCTGAAACTTCTCCTTTTCCATATCTGTTAGGTTTTTCCCTAAGACTTTAGTTTTTTGCTTATTCAACTTAAATCCAGCCACCTGGCCAAATTGTTGAATTATTTCTAAAACCCTTTTCGTACTAGTGTTTGGCTCTTGCAAAGTCAATACTAGGTCATCTGCATACGCTCTTAACTTGTAGTGTTTAGCTCCGACCTGCACACCTTTGACCTGCTGGTCATTTCTTATCATATTCAGCAACACCTCCAGAACCGAAATGAAAAGTAATGGGGAAATTGGGCACCCCTGCCGAGTTCCTTTTTCTATCTTAAGTTCCTCAGTCACAACATTATTTACAATCAGCTTAGCTTTTTGTTCAGAATATATTGCAGCCATACCATTCTCAAAACCCTGGCCTACCCCCATCCCATGAAGATTCTTCCTCATAAAACTCCAAGAGATATTATCAAAGGCTTTCTCCGCGTCCACAAAGATCAATACTGCTTTAGTGTTTATATTCACCTCCAGCTTTTCCAAAATGTCTATTACATTCCTTACATTGTCCGCTAGGTGTCTTTTAGGGAGAAAGCCTGCTTGGTCTTTATGAATCTTCTCCATCAAAACTCTTTTAAATCTTTTTGCCAAAATGTCTGCAAAAATTTTGTAATCCACATTAAGGAGTGATATCGGGCGGTAGTTCTTGAGTTGGGTCTTTTCAGTCTCTGACTTTGGTATGAGTGAGATATATGCCTCTTTCCACGATTCTGGTGCCCTTTTTCCTTCAATGATCTCATTACAAACTTCTCTTAATGGTTGAATCAACCATTCCTTCAACGATTTGTAGTATCTAGAAGTCAGTCCATCTGGTCCCGGAGATTTGCCCAATTGCATATTCTGAATGGCAGCCTCTACCTCTTGTTCTGAGATTCTCTGGTTCAAGTCCATCTTACTTTGCTGAGAGATATTTTGTAATCCATATCTTCCAAGGAATTTGTCTATATCTTCTTCATTTTGCGGGCCTTGGGTGTAAAGTTTTTTGAAATAACTTAAAAAGCAATTTCTAATTTCATTAGGTTTAGATATACTCTTTCCATCAACCTCTAGGCTTGTAACTGTATTTAGTTTCTGCCTTTTCTTCAATTGCCATGCCAAAAGTTTACCGCATTTATTTGCTGATTCAAAAGTCTTTTGTTTCATTTGCTTTATCTTCCATTCAATCTCTTGGTTCATCAATTCCATATATTGAGTTTGATATAACTTAATCTCTCTTAAAATGTCCTGAGACTTTGGTTTTGTTCTTAGTTTCCTCTCTCCTTCCTTTATCATTTCCAAGATCTTCTCTTTTTTCTCATTTTGTTTTTTCCTCTTTATTGAATTTTGTTGAATCAAAAATCCTCTCATAACAGCTTTACTTGCGTCCCAGATCACTCTTTTCTCCACGTCAGTCCTCAAATTTATTTCAAAATAGTCTTTTAAGGTCTTTTGGGCCTTCGTGAGAATCTCCTTATCTCGAAAGAGGGTGTCATTCATTCTCCATCTAAATTGACCGGTTATTGTGAGTTTCATCTCCATCTTCACGGCGTTATGGTCGGAGCAAGTTTTTGGGCAGATTTCCACTTTCTTAATCTTTGGAGCCAATCCACTAGTAACCCAGATTTGGTCAATTCTGGTCCAGGTCATCATTGCTTGGGAGAAGAAGGTTCCCTCTCTCTCCAGAGGGTTCCTTGTTCTCCAAATGTCTATCAAGTCCATGTTTTCTGTCATTTCGAAAAAAGTCTTGGGGAGTCTCCCTTCTTTAGTGACTGTTAGTCTTTGTGCCTTGTCCATATTAGTGGAGACCACGCCATTCATGTCTCCCATAATTATCATATTATAGTCCAGATAGTCCGTCAAAGTTTCATGAAGTCCCTTAAAGAAGTCAGATTTGCCTTCATTTGGTGCATAAATTCCAACAACTAAAAGTTTTTCTCCTTGTACTTGTATCTCCACAGCCAGATATCTCCCTTGTTCATCTTTAAATATCATTTTTGGAGCCCATTTCTCCTTCACATATATTACCACTCCCCTCTTCTTAACTTTGTCTGATGAGACAAATTCTTGTCCTAACCTTTTATTTGTGAGTAATCTCCTGTGGGCTCTAGTTATGTGAGTTTCTTGTAAACATATCAAATCCAATTGTTCTCTGTTCAAAATATGAAATACTTGTCTTCTCTTCAAAGGCCCATTCAGTCCATTACAATTCCAACTAAGGAATTGCAGAGCCATCTTGTTATTTTCTTAAGGCTCCTCCAACAGCTCCAAGTTGTTGCTCTTCTTCTGACGGTGGTGGTTTTTGTCCAAACGAGAGATTCAGGATATCCAGTGCTCTCCTCTGTTCTGCAAGTACGTCCACAGTCCCCTTCTGTAGGTCCTCCTGATATCTTGCCAGAAATTTGTCTTTATCTTGAATTGTCTTTATTTTCACTTTCTTTGCCTTGTAGTCGAATGACAGTCCTTGTGGGAATTCCCACCTGAAGCGGATCTGATTTTTCTTTAACAAAAGCACCAAATCCTTGTAGAAGTTTCTTAAGTCCAAGATATATTTTGGTATGTCTTTAAAGATCTGTACTGCTGAATTTCCAATTTGGAGGGCTTTTCCAAAGTGTAGTCCTAAAATTTTATCTCTTTCCTCCTTAGATCTGAGTGTGATCAAACAATCTCTTGGTGTCTTTCTATCTTGCTTTTTGCCGAGTCTAAAGGCAGTTGTGATTTTAAAATCGTCTTCCTCCAGGTCCCAGCAATCCGCAAACTCCCGTGTCAAATATTCCACAAGGTTGTCACTTTCATTCTCCGGAATCAGTCTTAATTTTAAGTTTCTCTCTTTCCTCTGTAACTCCCACAAGGCCAAGGTTGCATCATGCTCATAGACCTTCTTGGCAAGTGGCTCTAATTTCTCCTGCGTCTCTCCAGCTGTGGCTTTGGCCTCTTCGGCAATTTGACGCGTGGTGGCATTTTCCTCGACCAATTTATTTATAGATTCTGTATTCTGGTTTAATCTTGTTGATATTTCTGTTAATTTTTGTGTGTTCTCTGAAGTCTGTTTTGTCAAAGACTCCAGAGTCTGGTTTATCTTAAGCAAAGCTTCTGTCACAGCTTCCATAGAAACGGCTGCTCCTTTGTCCTGTCCTGTTGTTCCAGCTAGTCCGGCTGTTACGCCTAAGATCGAACCTCTTCTCTTTGCTTGTTGCAGCTGCAGCTGTTGCTGTTGTTGTTGCTTGGTCTTGGCTCTTGTAGTTATCTCTTCTTGTGGCCCACTCATGTCAAGGTCAATTCCCACGGGATTTATTCTCCCTTGGAAAATTCCACTGTCTTAGGCCGTGCTGGACTTCACTTTATCCTCTAGAGGGAGCAAATCAAAATGGCCATAGAAGGAAATTTCAAAATACATGAACAAAGGAGACCATCCAAGATGTAGAAAGAAAGGAGATTAACCCAGTCAAAATCAATGTTACTAAAGTCTTATAGCTTCCAATTGCCACAGTTGCCCAGTATACTGTTTATACTGTTTCTTCTTAAAATGTACAAAAGTCAGGCACTGTGGAAACTTTGTATCAAAGTGTCACTTCACAGGGAAAAGTCAGCTCAATGTACTAAGAAGGCAGACCGTTTCAGACTTTCAAGTAGATGAGATAGCAGAGGTTTTTTCCTTCAAATAAGTCATGCAGTTAATAGTCAAATTCGCCTCCCCTCTGCCCTGCTTGCTAGAGGGGAGATCAAAGGTTTAAATGTCCGGTTTAGCTGATCAAAGGATGAATTTAAACGGATGCAGGTTTAGAGCTCCGTTGCTTTCACTTTCATGCGGTCGGGGGGAGGCAGACTTCCTTTGTTTAAATCTCCCCCGTTTTTAGCCCAATTTTTAAAATTAAGAAAAGTCCCAGTTATTTTTCAGTTCTTACTCACGGGGAATCAGTCCGAATTTCTTTTCAGGAAGGAATCGGCGCTCTCCGCTTATGGCGACGCGGCTTCACTTCGCAGGCTGGGTAGCGACTCTCAGCACCGCGCTCACTCCCGATGTCGATCCGTAGCCTTTAAAAAGGCTCTTTCACGGTACCGGGGGGCGCAAAGGTGCCCACCGAGTCTCCTTGTTCTCAGGCTTCAGCGCCTGGGATTTTAGGGGTCCCCCGCTTGCCGTAGCGGGTAAGACCCGAACTTGCGAAGCAGTCCTTCTCCGGAGCTCGGAGGTAGGACCGCCATTAAGCGCTGGCACCGACCGGAAGTCCCTCTGGGGGAGCCGCTTCTGGCACCTGCTGAGTCCCACGGCCGCAGGCTTCCCCCGCCTGCGTTTTTTTAACGGGTCCCCGCTGCGCCGTAGCGGTAAGACCCCAAGTTCTGCGGAGCTTCTCCCTCCCGATCAGAAGGAGACCGCCATTACCGTTGGCTCCGCCTCCGGAAGTCTGGTGTTAATGCACATTGACCCAGAAATCGCAAAGTGTGTGTAATGAAACCAAAATAACACAACACCGTCTTTTTGCTTCCATATGCGTAGAAAGAAGACGAATAAGCTTTGATTGGTCTTATTTCAATTCGAATGGTGTTTTTTGGGTGTGCACCAGAATCACACCCAACCAAAGCAAAAAGGTGTTTTGAGTTCCATCTACATAAAAAGAAGATGATAAGGCTCTGATTGGGCTTATTTCAAATTGGTGTTTTGGGGGTTAGAATGCACATTCATCCAAAATTTGCAGAATGACATGTTTTTTATCAGCCGAAATCAAGCATAGGTGTTTTGGTTCCATCTCAATAGAAAGAGGACGAATAAGCTTGGATTGTTCTTTCGGTGGTCATTCACCCGAACCCGAACCCAGACCCGAACCCGAACCCGAACCTTAACCTTAACCTTAACCTTAACCTTAACCTTAACCCTATCCCTATCCCTATCCCTATCCCTATCCCTATCCCTATCCCTAACCCTAACCCTAAACCAAACCCTAACCCTAACCCTAACCCGCTTGATTTCGGCTGATAAAATACCTGAAGTTCTGCGATTTTGGGGTGAATGTGCATTCCAACCCCAAAAACACCCATTTGAAATTTGGGGTCTTGTTCTCTAATAAGTCTTTATATTTTGTCCAGACATTAAACACTGCCTTTCTGACAATAGGGTTCTTAAAAGCCTTATGGATTTTAACCTTGTCGTACCACAAATATGCATGCCGTCCAAAAGCATTATTAAACCCTTCCAGATCTAGGACATCAGTGTTCTCAAGAAGAAACCAATCTTTCAACCAGCAGAGAGCTGCAGATTCATAATATAGCCTCAAATCTGGCAGGGCAAACCCCCCTCTCTCCTTAGCATCAGTTAGTATTTTAATCCCAAAAACACCAATTTGCATTCTAATCCCAAAAACACCAATTTGAAATAAGCCCAATCAGAGCTTTATCATCTTCTTTTTATGTTGATGGAACCCAAAACACCTTTTTGCTTTGGTTTGGGGTGATTCTGGTGCACACCGAAAAAACACCATGCAAATTTAAATAAGTCCCATCAAAGCTTATTCGTCTTCTTTCTACGCACATGGAAGCGAAAAGACAGTATTGTGTTATTTTGGTTTCATTACACACACTTTGCGATTTCTACGTCAATGTACATTAATACCAAAGAAAACGAGTGATATCAAAGATTCTGCTTTCTATGTAGCTGTAACACACAACTACCTGTTTGGCTTTGTTTAGGCTTATTACACTTCGCTTTGCTAGTGTTAGGTTTAGGTTTAGGGTTAGGGTAAGCGTTAGGGTTATGGTTAGGGTTGGTGTTGGTGTTGTGGTTAGGGTTGGGGTTAGGGTTAGGGTTAGGGTTAGGGTGAGGGTGAGGGTGAGGGTTGGAGTTGCAGTTAGGGTTGGGGTTGCGGTTATGGTTAGGGTTAGGGTTAGGGTTAGGGTTAGGGTTAAGGTTAGGGTTAGGGTTAGGGTTAGGGTTAGGGTTAGGGTTAGGGTTAGGGTTACGGTTACGGTTATCGTTAGGGTTAGGGTTACGGTTACGGTTGGCGTTACGGTTAGGGTTAGGATTGGGGTTAGGGTTAGGGTTAGGGTTAGCGTTAGGATTGGGGTTGGCGTTAGGGTTAGGGTTAGGGTTAGGGTCGGGGTGAATGACCACAGAAAGAACAATTCAAGCTTATTTGTCCTCTTTCTATGGAGGTGGATCCAAAGCACCTATGCCATTCCCTCCTCACAGGCTCTGGACCTGGTGTCTTCCATGGCGACACTAGGGCTCTCCCAGTGTGTTTCGGGCCCCACACATCAAGCAGGCCATATGCTGGATTTGATCTTTGGCGCCGGTATAGATGTGATCATGTCTCCCTCGATGAAGGTGCCATGGTCTGATCACTATGCACTGAAAGTCAGGATTGACTTTCCACCCCCACCCTGCTTAGGTGGCGAGCCGATTTGGGCTCGCCCGCAGAGGCTGATGGACCCTGATAGATTCCGTCAGGCCTTGCGGGACCTTGCTCCCCCTGGCGACTCCTTGACTGAGCTTGTTGAGGGCTGGAATATCCAGCTCCTAGCAGCCATCGATGAGATCGCACCTAGGCGCCCTCTGCGACCCCGCAGAAACCGGGCTCCCTGGTTTACCGAGGAGCTTCGGAAAATGAAGCGGGACCTCAGACGGCTAGAGCAAGTATGGCGGGGTGCCCGTGACGTAGCTTCAAGAACATCTTATAGGGTTTTTATGAAAACCTACGAGATGGCAGTGAAGGCCGCTAAGAAGTCCTACTTCTCGGCCTCCATCGCCTCCGCTAGCTCTCGCCCGGCGCAATTGTTTAGTATAATTAGGTCTTTAACGTCCCTTGAAGGACAGCCAAATTTAAATAACAATTCGACACACAGCTGCGAGGCATTTGCGAGCTTTTTTGCGGAGAAGGTCTTGTTGCTCCGCCATGACCTCCCTGCCAATTTGGGTACAATAAAGGAACTGGAGGCCCCTCGACTGTCCTCGGGTCCAGTATTGGACCACTTTGACCGGATATCCCCAGCCGATGTGGACAGACTCCTCCAAGCTGGAAAGCCCACCACTTGCCCTCTTGACCCATGCCCGTCCTGGCTGATTAGAGCGTGTCCAGACGAGGTACGGGCCCCCCTGGGTGATATCATCAATTTGTCCCTTGGCACTGGGATATTCCCAGGGGAACTGAAGGAGGCAGTGGTGCGTCCGCTCTTAAAGAAAACATCATTAGATCCTTTAGATCTATCCAATTACCGCCCGGTTTCGAATCTTCCATTCCTGGGTAAGGTGATTGAGAGAGCGGTTGCTGAACAGCTTGGTAGGTTTCTGGATGAAACATCTGCTCTCGATCCATTCCAGTCCGGCTTCCGCGCTGGTCATGGGACCGAGACGGCTCTGGTCGCCCTAACAGATGATCTTCGCAGGCAGCTGGATCGAGGCGGGTCGGGGCTGCTGATTCTTCTAGACCTGTCAGCAGCCTTCGACATGGTCGATCACGAACTTCTGGACCACCGCCTTGCCGACGTGGGGGTCCAGGGCACAGTCCTTCAATGGCTGCGCTCATTTCCCTCCGGTCGGGGACAGAGGGTGGCGCTTGGCGGGGAATTGTCATCGCACCACTCCTTGGTGTGTGGAGTGCCTCAGGGTGTGATTCTCTCCCCGATGCTTTTTAACATCTTTATGCGCCCCCTCGCCCAGCTTGTCCGGAGTTTTGCGCTGGGTTGCCATCAGTATGCCGATGATACCCAACTCTATCTGTTGATGGATGGCCATCCTGACTCGGCCCCAGATACACTGACCAGATGTCTGGAAGCTGTGGCTGGATGGTTACGTGGGAGCCGGTTGAAGTTAAATCCTTCGAAGACAGAGGTCCTCTGGCTGGGACGGAGCGATATGGGATTGAGGGGGCAACTCCCATCTCTTGCGGGGGTGCAATTAGTGCCAGCATCGTCCGTTAAGAGTTTGGGTGTAATCTTCGATACCTCCCTCTCTATGGAGGCGCAGATTACAGCTATAACAAAGGCGGCTGTCAGGGCTGCCTCAGGTCCCAGCTCACAAAGGACCAACGCCAGTTTCTCTTTATATACAGAAGTCTTTATTGAAGTTCATTTTCGGTTTGACAGCTGCGGCGCGCAGCCCTACGTCTGAAACCCTAGACCGTTGAAGCTCCGTCTGAGTCCGTCCCTCCCCGACACCAGTTTAAGACCCTTGCCTTGCTCCACCTCCTTCTTTGTTCTCTCTTCCGCCGGGTCCTCCTGCCCGCTGTGGTTTCTCCCTTCCTAGACTCTTCCGACGCTGATTCCCCGGATTGTTCTCCCTCCCTCCGGCGGGCTTTAGGACCTGGTTCCCAATCCGGGCTCTCTGCTGTCCTGCGCGCTTGTACATTTGAACTTGGCGCGCGCGCCCAGCTTCCAACCGTCCTTCTGATCGTTACACTACTCCTGTCACTGCTTTCCTCCTCTTCCGGGAGGTTAGCTGGTTCTGACCTCCCCTCCATTCCCCCCTTCTCCGATGGAGGCGTGGTCAGCCCTGACTCATCTCCTCTCCCTGCTGGAGGAGACGCTGGCCCTGACACACGGGAACCTTCCCCCCCCCTGCTACGCTCTGGTGGGGAAGCTGGTCCTGATCTCCAGCTGCCGCTTTGGGAGTCCCGCTGGCCCCTTGCTTCTGGTGCGTCCCCCCTGGGACCCCCCTTGTCCTGACCACCGGCGCCCCCTTCTGGGAATCCTCTGATTCGCTGAAGAGGCTCATGGAATCCCTCGGATCACTGTCATTCTCCCCCCCCCCCGCTGTCCTCAGATTCTTCCCATTCGCTCTCCATCTCCTGTCTCCGCTGTGCCTCTGTCCCTGAACCCCTGACAGCGGCATTTTTTCATCTCCGCCAAGCTTAGCAGTTGGCTCCTTATCTCTCTCGCCCTGACCTAGCCACTGTGATCCACGCGACGGTCACCTCCAGACTGGATTATTGTAACTCGCTCTACGTGGGGTTGCCCTTGAGACTGACCCAGAAACTCCAGCGGGTGCAGAATTCCGCGGCGAGACTCCTTATGGGGTCTTCGCTGTGAGATCATATCCATCCGGAACTATACCAGCTGCACTGGCTCCCGGTGGAGTACAGGATCAGGTTTAAGGTGCTGGTTTTAACCTTTAAAGCCCTATACGGCCTAGGACCCTCGTACCTATGGAACTGCCTCTCCTGGTATGTCCCACAGAGAAATTTACGGTCTGCAAATAAAAACACCCTAAAGATCCCAGGCCACAGAGAGGTTAGGTTGGCCTCAACTAGAGCCAGGGCTTTCTCGGCCGCGGCTCCAATCTGGTGAAACACTCTGTCACAAGAGACTAGGGCACTGCAGGACCTGACATCCTTCTGCAGGGCCTGCAAGACAGAGCTGTTCCACCAGGCCTTTTGTCAGGGCGCAGCCTGACCCCCTCCTCTGGCAATCTGCACAAAACTTTGCTTGATGGTTGCCATTAATTTGATTTTAATTTGATTTAATTAATTTTATAATGAATGTTTTAAAATGTTGGACTATTTTGATTGTTGTTAGCCGCCCTGAGCCCGGCTTCGGCTGGGGAGAGCGGGATATAAATAAAATTTATTATTATTATTATTAGGGTTAGGGTTAGGGTCGGGGTTAGGGTTAGGGTTAGGGTCAGGGTCAGGGTCAGGGTCAGGGTCAGGGTCAGGGTCAGGGTTAGGGTGAGGGTGAGGGTGAGGGTTAGAATTAGGGTTAGGGTGAATGACCACCGAAAGAACAATCCAAGTTTATTTGTCCTCTTTCTATTGAGATCTAACCAAAACACCCATGCTTGATTTGAGCTGATAGCAAACATGTCACTCTGCGATTTTTCAGTGAATGTGCATTCTAAACCCAAAAACACCAATTTGAAATCAGACCTTTATCATCTTCTTTTTATGTAGATGGAACCCAAAACACCTTTTTGCATTGGTCGGGGGTGATTCCCAAAAAACACCATGCGAATTGAAATAAGACCAATCAAAGCTTATTCGTCTTCTTTCTACGCATATGGAAGCGAAAATACGGTGTTGCGTTATTTTGGTCTCATTACAAACACTTTGCGATTTCTGGGTCAATGTGCATTAAAACCAAAGAACACGACTTGAAATAAGCGAAGTCCAAGATTCTTCTTTCTATGTAGCTGGAACAGAAAACAACCTGTTTGGCTTTGTTTTGGCTTATTACACTTCGCTTTGCTAGGGTTAGGGTTAGGGTGAGGGTTAGTGTTAGGGTTAGGGTCGGGGTGAATGACCACAAAAAGAACAATCCAAGCTTATTCGTCCTCTTTCTATTGAGGTGGAACCAAAACACCTATGCTTGATTTGGGCTGTTAAAAAACATGTCACTCTGCGATTTTTGGGTGAGTGTGCATTCTAACCCCTAAAAGACCAATTTGAAATAAGCCCAATCAGAGTTTTATCATCTTCTTTTTATGTAGATGGAACCCAAAATACTGTTTTGCTTTGGAAGGGGGTGATTCCCAAAAAACGCCATGCGAAGTGAAATAAGACCAATCAAAGCTTATTCGGCTTCTTTCTACGCATATGGAATCGAAGAGACGGTGTTGCGCCATTTTCGTTTCATTACACACACTTTGCGATTTCTGGGTCAATGTGCATTAACACCAAAGAACACGACTTGAAATAAGCGAAATCCAATATTCTTCTTTCTATGTAGCTGGAACACAAAACAACCTGTTTGGCTTTGTTTAGGCTTATTACACTTCGCATTGCTAGGGTTAGGGTTAATGTTAAGATTAGGGTTAGGGTTAGGGTTAGGGTTAGGGTTGGGGTTGCGGTTAGGGTTAGGGTAAGCGTTAGGATTAGGATTAGGGTTAGGGTTAGGCTGAGGGTTAGGGTTGGGGTTAGCGTTAGGGTTATGGTTAGGGCTGCGGTTGCGGTTAGGGTTGGGGTTAGGGTTAGGGTTAGGGTTAGGGTTAGGGTTAGGGTTAGGGTTAGGGTTAGGCTTAGGCTTAGGCTTAGGGTTAGGGTTAGGGTTAGGGTTAGGGTTAGGGTTAGTGTTAAGGTTAAGGTTAAGGTTAGGGTTAGGGTTAGGGTTAGGGTTAGGGTTAGGGTTAGGGTTAGGGTTAGGGTTAGGGTTAGTTTTAGGGTGATTGACCACCGAAAGAACAATCCAAGCTTATTTGTCCTCCTTCTATTGAGATGGAAACAAAACACCTATGCTTGATTTGGGCTGATAACAAAAATGTCACTCTGCGATTTTTGAGTGAACATGCATTCTAACCCCCAAAACACCATTTTGAAATAAGCCCAATCAGAGCTTTATCATCTTCTTTTTATGTAGATGGAACGCAAAACACCTTTTTGCTTTGGTTGGGGGTGATTCCGGTGCACACCCAAAAAACACCATGCGAATTGAAATAAGACCAATCAAAGCTTATTCATCTTCTTTCTACGCATATGGAAGCAAAAAGACGGTGTTGTGTTGTTTTGGTTTCATTACACACACTTTGCGATTTCTGGGTCAATGTGCATTAACACCAAAAAACACGACTTGAAATAAGCGAAATTCAAGATTCTTCTTTCTATGTAGCTGGAACCCAAAACAACCTGTTTGGCTTTGTTTAGGCTTATTACCCTTCTCTTTGCTAGGGTTATCAAGCATAGGTGTTTTGGTTCCATCTCAATAAACAGAGGACAAATAAGCTTGGATTGTTCTTTCGGTGGTCATTCACCCTGAGCCTAACACTAACCCTAACCCTAACCCTAACCCTAACCCTAACCCGAACCCGAACCCGAACCCGAACCCGAACCCTAATTCTAAACCTAACCCTAACCCTAACCCTAACTCTCACTCTCACTCTCACTCTCACTCTCACTCTCACTCTCACTCTCACTCTCACCATAACCCTAACCCTAACCCTAACCCTAACCCTAACCCTAACCCTAACCCCAACCCCAACCGTAACCGTAACCCTAACCCTAACCCTAACCCTAACCCTATCAAAGCGAAGTTTAATAAGCCTAAACAAAGCCAAAAAGGTTGTTTTGTGTTCCAGCTACATAGAAAGAAGAATCTTGGATTTCGCTTATGTCAGAGCTGCCCAAGGTCCCAGCTCACAAAGGACCAACGCCACTTCGTTGTTATATACAAAAGTCTTTATTGAAGTTCAGTTTGTCTTTCACATCAGCAGCGTGCAGCTCTACGTCTGAGACTCTAGACCGCCGAAGCTCCGTCTGAGGCTCCGCCCCCATACACCAGTTTAAGACCCGAGCCTTGCTCCACCTCTTCCTTTGCTCTTTCCTCCTCTGGGCCCTCCTGCCAGCTGGGTTCTCGCCCTTCCTAGGCTCATCTGACGCTGAGTCCCCTGAGTCTTCCCCCTGCCTCCGGCGGGCTTTAGGACCTGGTTCCCCATCTGGGCTTTCTGCTGTCCTGCGCGCCTGTGCATTTGAACTTGACGCGCGCGCCCAGCCGGCAACCTTCCTCCTGACCGTTACACTGCTCCTGTCACTGCTTCCCCCTTCGGGGAGGCTAGCTGGACCTGACCTTCCCTCCGTTCCCCCACTCTCCGATAGAGGCGTGGTCAGCCCTGACTCATCTTCACTCCCTGCTGGAGGAGATGCTGCCCCTGACACCTGGGACTCTTCCCCCCCACTATGCTCTGGTGGGGAAGCTGGTCCTGATCTCCAGCTGCTGCTTTGGGAGTCCCCGCTGGCCCCCCGTTCTTGGTGTGTTCCCACTGGGACCCCCCTTGCCCTGACCATCGGCGCCTCCTTCTGGGAATCTTCTGATTCGCTGGAGAAGCTCATGGAATCTCTCAGGTCACTGCCGTACTCCCCTACGCTGCCCTCAGATCCTTCCTCTTCGCTCTCCATCTCCTCTCTCCCCTGTGCCTCTGCTCCTGAGCCCCTGACATCCATCCCCCCTCGAAGCCCCCCTTCCCCCCTCCCCCTCTTCTGGGGCGGGTTCCGGGTGCTCCAGTGCTGTGGGGGTGAGTGTGGGATACAGTTCCTTCCCCCTGGCGTGTGGCCGACCAGTTGGAGCCGGCCAGCCCGTAATGGGCTCGTCGACGGCAATCTCCTCTGCTTCCATCTCTCTGCATTCGTGTTCGAACCCAAAGTCCTCCCCCAACACGTCCATGTCCGTCTCTCCCCCTGTTACCTCGGGTGATGCTGCGTGACAGGGCCCCCTCAGCAGTTCCCTGCTCCACCCCACCTCCGGTTGAGTTTCCCACCAATAAGAGTGGTCTGTGGCAGACCCCGAGGGAGAACCCTCCGGGGAGCTTGTGTCCGGCGCCGTCTCCTCAGCTGATGAGAACCCCTGGAACGTGCTGGTTGAAAGTGTGGGTGTGAAAAGCCAGTCGTCGAAATAATCTGCCGGCATAGGTCTGTGCGGGAAGAGTGCATGGAACTCGTCTTTGAGGTGGTGCTCCTCCAAGGTATAGTCCAGCACCCACCTGTTGGCGCTTGCCGGGGTACCTTCCCTGGCGAGGAGATATTCAACTCCCTCTTCCCCCCATCTTGAGTCTAAAATCTCCGTGACCTCGTTGAGTGGCGCCGCCCTCGGTGACCCCTCCCCCGTTGGCGACTTTCTGAGTGGGTGAGGTGCGGTCCCTGGCGCCTGAAACCTGTGGGGTTCCTTGTAGGGTGTGAGGACTGACCTATGCAACACCGGGTGCATTCTGGAGCCCTCCGGGAGTGTTAACCGGAAGGCCACTGGGTTGATTTGTGCCTCGACTTGGCAAGGCCCTAGCTGCTTGTGTTTGAGCTTCTTCTTAGCTAACGTTCTGGCCGGCACTGCCTGGGCCGCTAACCAGACCCAGTCCCCCACCTGGATGTCTTCCCCGACTCTCCTGTGCCTGTCTGCCTGCACTTTGTAGGCGTGTTTTGCTAGTTCCAAGGTCCTGCGGAGTTGCTCGTGGACCTCCTGTAACTCTGCTGCCAAGTGCTCTGCTCCCCGTGGCTCCCCCTCCCCCTTCGTCTCTAACCCCGGGAAGGTTCTGGGATGCCGCCCATTGTTGGCGAAGAACGGTGTCACCCCTGTAGACCCGTGCTTCGTGTTGTTGTAGGCAAACTCGGCCAGCGGTAGGTAGTCCACCCAGGTCGAGGGCTGTTGATTCGCATAGCATCACAGGTACTGCTGCATGATGGCGTTGACCCTCTCTGCTTGTCCGTTGGTCTGCGGGTGTCGTGCCGACGCTAAGTTGATCTTGACGTTCAGGATGCCCAGAAGCTTCTGCCAGAAGCTCGAGACGAATTGGCGACCACGGTCGGACAGGATGGACCATGGTAAGCCGTGAACTTTGAACACGTGTTCTACGAACAGCTTGGCGGTCTGTTCCGCTGTGGCCACCTTCGCGCAAGGAATGAAGTGCGCCATCTTGGTGAACAGGTCGACGACCACGAGTACCGCTGTTTTGCCTCGCGAGCTGGGCAGATCTGTGACAAAGTCCAGGGCCACCCTCTCCCACGGTTCGAGCGGCGTCTGTAGCGGTTCCAGCAGTCGCGCCGGCTTCCTATGCACTGGTTTGGCCCTTTCGCATGTGTCACACCTAGAGACGTAATCCGCGACCTCTCCCCTCATCTGGGGCCACCAAAAGTCTCTGGCCACTAATTCCGCCGTCTTGTCCTTGCCGAAGTGCCCAGCACTGGGCGCGTCGTGTAACTGCTGCAGGACTTTCGCGCGGAGGTCGTCTCCCGGCACGTAGAGAGCCCCTTTGCGGGTGAGCAGCCCGTCGCGTATCTGGAACTCGCCGTCCTTCGCTGTGCCTCTCCGCACCTCCTCCATTTTGAATTGTGCGAAGGCATCCGTCTGCAGCGCGCGACACACTGCGTCCAGGTCCACGGTGGCTGAAGCGCATGCCCACGCTTTCGGTGCGAAAATGTGTTTGGCCGCCACCGGTGCCACTTCCTCGAGATACTGCGGTTTCCTGGATAGTGCATCTGCCATGACGTTGTTGTCTCCCGGGATGTATTCTATCCGGAAGTCGAAATCCGCAAAGAACTCCGCCCAGCGGATGTGTCTCTGGTTCAGGAACCGCGCCGTGCGCCAGTACTCCAGGTTCTTATGGTCCGTGCGGACCTGCACAGTGTGTCTGGCTCCGATGAGGAAGTGCCGCCACGCCTTGAAGGCTGCATGAATGGCCAGCAAGTCCCTGTCCCAGATGGTGTAGTTCTGTTTCGACTTGTCCACCCAGTAGCTCCCTGCCATCGACCGTGACAACGTTTAGGGGCATTGTGGCTGGCAGGAGCGCTATGCGATGTAGCTTGATGAAGTCCACTCCTACAAAGTCTGCATTACTACCAGAGTCAATGGTGATAGGGACTTCCAGGGTGTGTCCATTGGGCAGCTGGAGCGATGCGGTGAGTTGCACCACTGGTTTGGGTGGGAGGGGGTCTGTGGGGTGCAAAATCTCTGGGGACTGCTTCACTGATTCGCCTGGCTGGGCCCCAGTGCCTCTGCCTCCAGCCAGGCTTCGTCGTTTCCCTGCAGCTGTTCCCCCTGCTGAACTGCTCCCCGTACTGTTGCTAAGGCTGCAGTGTGCTTCTGGATCCTCTGGGGACACTCTTTGGCCATGTGCTGTGCACTGTCGCAGATAAAACACTTCCTGTTCCCTCTAAGAGCCTTCGCCTTGACTGCTCCTGGTGGTTGGGCTCCGGTTGCTGTCTGAGCCCTGGCACCACCTTTCTCCATCGGCTCTTCTCCCCCCCCCCCAGTGGAGGCGTGGATTGCGCGTGCCCTGTCTCCCTGGGTAGGAAGGGAGTTGTTCTGGCTGGTGTGCGTGCCATACGTCCCTCATCCCTGCTCCAAGGGCGTTCTTCCAGGCGCACTCCTATCGCCAGCGCTCTCTGGACGACTTCTGTGGTATTGTTAGGTCTCTCCCCCCTCGCCAGCTCATCTTTCACGGCCCCATTTAGCCCCTCCCAGAACAGATCCCTCACGTCAGCTGAGTCCTTCTCCCAGCCCAGCACATTAACTAGCGCAAAAAAGCGGGAGTGATATTGTCTCACCGTGGCTCTGCCTTGCTTCAGCCCGTGCATTTCCCTCCTGGCCACATCCACATCTACCGTTGATTTAAAACAAGAGTCCATAGCCTCGATAAATGCTTTTGAATCTTGGAGGGCGGGATTATTTTCGCGCCATAAATTGCGCAGCCACGATTTAGCTTCCCCATGCAGATGAGTTATTATGAAGCCTACTTTCTCCTCCTCATCTCTAAAGTCTTTCCGAAGCAAATTGAGCGCGAGAACTATGTCTGCTCTGAAGTTAGGATACTGCTCCAGGTTCCCGTCGAAATGGGCTACGATGCTGCCCCCCCGTTTCCCGAGGCCAACTCCCTCCGGCTTGGGTCCTGGCAGCCCCTCTTTGCCCCAACGTTCCCACCTGGCTTGCAGATCTTATTACAAGCGAGTTGTAATAAGCCTAAACAAAGCCAAGCAGGTTGTTTTGTGTTACAGCTACATAGAAAGAAGAATCTTGGATTTCACTTATTTCAAGTCGTTTTCTTTGGAGTTAATGCACATTGACCCAGAAATCGCAAAGTGTATGTAATGAAACCAAAATAACACAACACCTTCTTTTTGCTTCCGTATGCGTAGAAAGAAGACGAAGAAGCTTTGATTGGACTTATTACAATTCGCATGGTGTTTTTTGGGTGTGCACCAGAATCACACCCAACCAAAGCAAAAAGGTGTTTTGGGTTCCACCTACATAAAAGAAGATGCTAAAGCCCTGATTGGGCTTATTTCAAATTGGTGTTTTTTTGGTTAGAATGCACATTCACCCAAAAATCGCAGAATGACATGTTTTTTATCAGCCGAAATCAAGCGTAGGTGTTTTGGTTCCATCTCAATAGAAGGAGGACAAATAAGCTTGGATTGTTCTTTCGGTGGTCATTCACCCGAACCCGAACCCTAACCCTAACCCTAACCCTAACCCTAACCCTAACCCTAACCCTAACCCTAACCCCAACCCTAACCCTAAACCTAACCCTAACCCTAGCAAAGCGAAGTGTAATAAGCCTAAACAAAGCCAAACAGGTTGTTTTGTGTTTTGGGTTCCATCCAGTCAGCAAAAAGGTGTTTTGTGTTCCATCCAGTCAGTCTGACATCAATACCAGGGAAGATTCTGGAGCAGATAATTAAGCAAACAGTCTGTGAGCGCCTAAAAAGGAAAGCTGTGATCACCAATAGTCAGCATGGATTTCTGAAAAATAAGTCATGTCAGACTAACCTGATCTCATTTTTTGACAGAATTACAAGCCTGGTAGATGAAGGGAACGCAGTGGATGTAGCCTACTTTCATTTCAGCAAGGCATTTGACAAGGTGCCTGTCAGGGGCTCAGGAGCAGAGGAACAGGGGAGGAAGGAAATGGAGAGCGAAGGGGAAGAATCTGAGGGCAGCGTACGGGGGTATGACAGTGACCCGAGAGATTCCATGAGCTTCTCCAGCGGATCGGAAGATTCCCAGAAGGAGGCGCCGATGGTCAGGGCAAGGGGGGTCCCAGGGGGGGCGCACCAGAAACAAGGGGCCAGCGGGGACTCCCAAAGCAGCAGCGGGAGATCAGGACCAGCTTCCCCACCAGAGCGTAGTGGGGGGGAAGAGTCCCAGGTGTCAGGACCAGCGTCTCCCCCAGCAGGGAGAGAAGATGAGTCAGGGCTGACCACGCCTCTATCGGAGAGTGGGGGAACGGAGGGGAGGTCAGGTCCAGCTAGCCCCCCCCCGAAGGGGGAAGCAGTGACAGGAGCTGTGTAACGGTCAGGAGGAAGGTTGCCGGCTGGGCGCTCGCGCCAAGTTCGAATGTACAGGTGTGTGGGACAGCAGAAAACCCGGATTGGGAACCAGGTCCTAAAGCCCACCAGAGGCAGGGGGAAGATTCAGGGGACTCAGCGTCAGAAGAGTCTAGGAAGGGCAAGACCCCAGCGGACGGGCGGAACCAGAGGAGGAAAGAGCAAAGGAAGAGGTGGAGCAAGGCCAGAGTCTTAAACTGGTGTCTGGGGGGAGGAGACTCAGACGGAGCTTCGGCGGTCTAGAGTTTCAGACGTAGAGCTACACGCCGCGGCTGTGGAAGCGAAACTCAACTTCAATAAAGACTTTTGTATATAACAATGAACCGGCGTTGGTCCTTTGTGAGCTGGGACCTTGGGCAGCTCTGACAGTGCCCCATGATATTCTTGTAAAGAAGCTGGTAAAATGCAGTCTTGACTATGCTACCACTCAGTGGATTTCTAACTGGCTGACTGACCGAACCCAAAGGGTGCTCATCAATGGTTCCTCTTCATCCTGGAGAAGAGTGACTAGTGGGGTGCCACAGGGTTCTGTCTTGGGCCCGGTCTTATTCAACATCTTTATCAACGACTTGGATGATGGACTCAAGGGCATCCTGATCAAATTTGCAGATGACACTAAACTGGGAGGGGTGGCTAACACCCCAGAGGACAGGATCACACTTCAAAACGACCTTGACTGATTAGAGAACTGGGCCAAAACAAACAAGATGAATTTTAACAGGGAGAAATGTAAAGTATTGCACTTGGGGAAAAAAAAATGAGAGGCACAAATACAAGATGGGTGACACCTGGCTTGAGAGAAGTACATGTGAAAAGGATCTAGGAGTCTTGGTTGACCACAAACTTGACATGAGCCAACAGTGTGACGCGGCAGCTAAAAAAGCCAATGCAATTCTGGGCTGCATCAATAGGAGTATAGCATCTAGATCAAGGGAAGTAATAGTGCCACTGTATTCTGCTCTGGTCAGAGCTCACATGAAGTACTGTGTCCAGTTCTGGGCACCACAGTTCAAGAAGGACACTGACAAAATGGAACGTGTCCAGAGGAGGGCAACCAAAATGGTTTAAGGTCTGGAAACGATGTCTTATGAGGAACGGCTAAGGGAGTTGGGCATGTTTATCCTGGAGAAGAGGAGGTTAAGGGGTGATATGATAGCCATGTTCAAATATATAAAAGGATGTCACATAGAGGAGGGAGAAAGGTTGTTTTCTGCTGCTCCAGAGAAGCGGACACGGAGCAATGGATCCAAACTACAAGAAAGAAGATTCCACCTAAACATTAGGAAGAACTTCCTGACAGTAAGAGCTGTTCGACAGTGGAATTTGCTGCCAAGGAGTGTGGTGGAGTCTCCTACTTTGGAGGTCTTTAAGCAGAGGCTTGACATCCATTTGTCAGGAGTGCTCAGATGATGTTTCCTGCTTGACAGGGGGTTGGACTCGATGGCCCTTGTGGTCTCTTCCAACTCTATGATTCTATGATTCTACATAAAAAGAAGATGATAAAGCTGTGATTGGGTTATTTCAAATTGGTGTTTTTGGGGTTAGAATGTACATTCACCCAAAAATCGCAGAGTGACATGTTTTTATCAGCCCAAATCAAGGATAGGTGTTTTGGTTCCACCTCAATAGAAAGAGGACAAATAAGCTTGGATTGTTCTTTCAGTGGTCATTCACCCTGACCCTAACCCTGACCCTAACCCTAACCCTAACCCTAACCCTAACCCTAACCCTAACCCTAACCCTAACCCTAACCCTAACCCTAACCCTAACCCTAACCCTAACCCCAACCCTAACCCTAACCCTAACCCGAACCCGAACCTGAACCCAAACCCGAACCCGAATCCGAACCCGAACCCGAACCCGAACCCGAACCCGAACCCGAACCCTAAACCCAATCCGAACCCGAACCCGAACCTTAACCCTAACCCTAACCCTAACCCTAACCCTAACCCTAACCCTAACCCTAACCTTAACCTTAACCTTAACCTTAACCTTAACCCTAACCCTAACCCTAACCCGAACCCGAACCCTAACCCTAACCCTAACCCTAACCCTAACCCTAACCCTAACCCTAACCCTAACCCTAACCCTGACCCTAACCCCAACCCCGACCCTAACCCCAACCCCACCCTAACCCTGACCCTAGCAAAGCGAAGTTAAATAAGGCTAAACAAAGCCAAACAGGTTGTTTTGTGTTCCAGCTACATAGAAAGAAGAATCTTGGATTTCGCTTATATGAAGTCTTGTTCTTTGGTGTTAATGCACATTGACCCAGAAATCGCAAAGTGTGTGCAATGAGAGCAAAATAACACAACACCGCCTTTTCGCTTCCATATGCGTAGAAAGAAGCCGAATAAGCTTTGATTGGTCTTATTTCAATTCGCATGGTGTTTTTTGGGAATCACCCCCGACGATAGCAAAAAGGTGTATTGAGTGCTGTCAGGGGTTCAGGGACAGAGGCACAGGGGAGGCAGGAGATGGAGAGCGATTGGGAAGAATCCCAGGACAGCAAGGAGGAGGATGACATTGGCCCGAGGGATTCCATGAGCCTCTCCAGCGAATCAGAGGATTCCCAGAAGGGGGCGCCTGTGGTCAGGACAAGGGGGGTCCCAGGGGGGACGCATCAGGGACAAGGGGCCAGCAGGGAATCCCAAAGCGGCAGCTGGAAATCAGGACCGGCTTCCCCACCAGAGCGTGGCGAGGGGGGGGGGAGTTCCAGTGTGTCAGGGGAAGTAGCTCCGTCAGCAGGAGTGGAGGGAAGGTCAGAACAAGCCATCTTCCCGGAAGGGGAGGGGAGCAGTGAAGGGAGTAATGTAACGATCAGAAGGAAGGTTGGGAGTTGGGCACCGCGCGCCAAGTTCAAATGTACAGGCGCGCGGGAAAACAGAGAGCCCGGATGAAGAGCCAGGTCCTAAAGCCCGCAGGAGGGAGGGGGAGCAATCTGGGGATTCGGCATCAGAGGAATCCAGGAGGGGCGAAACCCCGGCGGGCAGGAAGACCCTGCGGAAAAGGGAAGAAAGAAGGAGGTGGAGCAGAGCAAGGCTCTTAAACTGGTGCAGGGGAGGGTCTGACTCAGAGGGGACTTCAATGGTCTAGCGTTACAGACGTAGAGCTGCGCGCCGCGGCTGTGAAGCTGATAATGAACTTCAATAAACATTTCTGTATATAAAGAGCAACCGGCGTTGGTCCTTTGTGAGCTGGGACCTGAGGCAGCCCTGACAGTAAGTCCCCTCTCTACCTGCAATTTTTTTTTTTTTTTTGCAAGCTCACGAAGTTTGGCAGACATGACTACGGAGGAGCAGCTGGCAGCCCTGCAGAACGCAGTCTCGCAGCTTTCCACTGAGGTAGTGGTCTCCAGAAAGAAAGGAGAGGAAGCAGAAGCGCGTTGCAAGGATCTGCAAGCCAGGTGGGAACGTGCGTGCAAGGAAGGGTTCCCGGGGTCCAGGTCAGAGGGAATTGGACTCGGAAAGCGGGGGGGCAGCTTGGTAGCCCACTTCGATGGGAATCTGCAGCACTATCCCAGTTTCAGAGCAGATGTCATTTATGCGCTGAATTTGCTTCGGAAGGACTTTAGAGATGAGGAGGAGAAAGTGGGCTTCATAATATCCCACCTGCATGGGGAAGCTAAAGCCTGGCTGCGCAATTTATGGCGCGACGTGGATCCTGCCCTAAGGGATTCAGACGCATTCATCGCGGCCATGGACGCTTGTTTCCAATCTACCGTGGATATAGACGTAGCAAGACGAGAAATGCATGGATTGCGCCAGGGCAAGGCTACAGTGCGACAATACCACTCCCGCTTCTTTGCATTGCTGAATGTGCTGGGCTGGGAAAAGGACTCCGTGGCAGTGAGAGATTTGTTCTGGGAGGGGCTCAATGCATCCGTCAAAGATGAGCTGGCAAGGGGGGACAGACCTCGGACCATCGCAGAGGTGGTACAGAGAGCGCTCACGATAGGAGTGCGCCACGAAGAACGCCCTTGGCACAGTGATGAGGGTCGCCAGGTGCGCGCACCAGCTAGAACGCCTCCTTTTCTTCCCAGGGACCTAGGGCACACGCACCCCACGCCTCCGCTGGGGGAGGGGGAGGAACCAATGGAGATTGGTGGTGCCAAGGCTCAGACGGCAGCCAGAGCCCCAGCACAAGGAGCAGCCAAGATGAAGCCTCCTAGAGGGGGCAGGAAGTGTTACATCTGTGACAGTGCGCAACACATGGCCAAAGAGTGTCCCCAGAGGCTCCAGAAGCACACTGCAGCCTTGGCAACAGTAAAAGAAGCAGTGCAGCGGGGGGGGGGCAGCTTCAGGGAAACGACAATGCCTGGCTGGAAGCAGAAGCACTGTGGCCCAGCCAGGCAAGTCAATGAAGCAGTCCTCAGAGATCTTACAACCCACAGACCCCCTCCCACCCAAACCAGTGGTGCAGCTCACCGCATCGCTCCAGTTGCCAAGTGGACTCACCCTGGAAGTCCCTATTACCATTGACTCTGGAAGTAACGCGGACTTCGTGGGGGCGGAGTTCATTAAGCAGCATCGCATAGCGCTCCTACCAGCCACGCTTCCCTTAAACGTCGTCACAGTCGATGGCAGGAAGCTGCTGGGCAGGCAGGTGGTACACCAAACACCACCCATGGTGATGCAGATTGGAAATCACCGCGAGGTCATCAGCTTCAACGTCACCCACCTGTCAGACACACCTATAGTGTTAGGCATGAGTTGGCTAGATAGACACAGCCCAGCTTTAGCGTGGTACCAGCGGCAGCTGACCTTCGGCTCATCCTACTGCACACAGCACTGCATCCAGACCGGCCAGGAAGAGGAGGGCCAGGAGGATGGGCAGCAGATGCACCTAGGCATGGTGCAGGCGGTGCCCCACAAGTACAAGGAGTTTTTGGAGGTCTTCTGCGAAAAGGAGGCTGACCAGGTGCCCCCTCACCGGCCCTACGACTGCGCGATTGACCTCCTGCCAGGGGCGACGCTGCCGACGGGGAAGCTGTATTCCATGTCCGAAAAGGAAGGTTAGAAGTTGGGCGCGCGCGCCAAGTTCAAATGTGCAGGCGCGCGGAAGAACAGGGAGCCCGGAGGAGGAGCCAGGTCCCAAAGCCCGCAGGAGGGAGGGAGAGCAGTCTGGGGATTCAGCGTCAGGGGAATCCAGGAGGGGCGAAACCCCAGCGGGCAGGAAGACCCTGCGGAAAAGGAGAGAAAGGAAGAGGTGGAGCAGCGCAAGCTTCTTAAACTGGTGCAGGGGAGGGACTGACTCAGAGGGGACTTCAACGGTCTAAGCATAACAGACGTGGGGCTGCGCGCCTCGGCTGTGGAGCGGAAAATGAACTGCAATAAACTTCTTTGTATATAAAGTAAACCGGGCGTTGGTCCTTTGTGAGCTGGGACCTGAGGCAGCCCTGACACCCGCGCAATCGGAAGGAGGTCCAGAGGTTCGTCGACTTCGCCAACTTTTACCGCAAGTTCATCAGGGGTTTCGCGAAGGAGACGGCGGCTATCACAGACACCCTCAGTTCCAAAAAGAAAAAGTTCACCTGGACGGACCAGGCGGAACAGTCTTTTCGGAGACTCAAGAGCCTCTTCGCGTCCGAAGAACAGCTGCTACACGTGAACCCCAGCAAACCAATGCGGGTTGAGACTGACTCCTCAGACAGAGCGGTGGGGGCGGTCCTGTTGCAGGAAGATCCGCAAGGGAACTGGAGGTCCTGCGCTTTCTACTCCAGGAAGCTCAGCAAGTCGGAACAGAACTACACCATCTGGGACAGGGAGTTGCTGGCCATTCATGCGGCCTTCAAGGCGTGGCGGCACTTCCTCATCGGAGCCAGACACACGGTGCAGGTGCGCACAGACCACAAGAACCTGGAGTATTGGCGCACGGCGAAGCTGCTGAGCCAGAGGCACATACGCTGGGCGGAGTTCTTTGCGGATTTCGACTTCAGGATAGAATACATCGTGGGAGACAACAACGTCATTGCAGTTGCACTCTCCAGGAAGCCGCAGTATCTCGAGGAAGCGGCACCGGAGGCGGCCAAACACATTTTCGCACCGCAGGCGTGGGCATGCGCCTCAGCCACCGTGGACCTGGACGCGGTGCGTCGCGCGCTGCAGACAGATCCGTTCGCACAATCCAAGATGGAGGAGGTGCGAAGGGGCACGGCGAAGGACGACGAGTTCCAGATACGCGACGGACTGCTAACCCGCAAAGCTGCTCTCTACGTGCCGGGGGACGACCTACGCGCGAGAGTCCTGCAGCAGTTGCACGACGCGCCTAGCGCGGGTCACTTCGGCAATGAAAAGACGGCGGAATTAGTAGATGCGAGGAGAAGTTGCGGATTACGTCGCTAGGTGTGACACTTGCCAGAGAGCCAAACCAGTGCACAGGAAGCCGGCAGGACTGCTGGAACCGCTGCAGACGCCACTAGAGCCTTGGGAGAAGGTGGCGCTGGACTTTGTTACTGACCTGCCCAGTTCGCGAGGCAAGACAGCTGTACTAGTGGTTGTAGACCTGTTCACCAAGATGGCACACTTCATTCCTTGCGCGAAGGTGGCCACAGCGGAACAGACCGCCAAGCTGTTCATAGACCACGTGTTCAGAGTTCACGGTTTGCCACGGTCCATCCTGTCCGACCGGGGTCGCCAATTCATCTCCAGTTTCTGGCAGAAGCTGCTGGGTATCCTGAACGTCAAGATTAACTTCCCGGGGTTAGAGACGAAGGGGGAGGGGGAGCCGCAGGGAGCAGAGCACTTAGCAGCAGAGTTACAGGAGGTTCACGAGCAACTCCGACGGCACTTGGAACTAGCTAAACACGCCTACAAAGTGCAGGCAGACAGGCACAGGAGAGTCGGGGAAGACATCCAGGTGGGGGACTGGGTATGGTTAGCGGCCCAGGCGGTGCCGGCCAAGTCGTTAGCTAAGAAGAAGCTAGGGCACAAGCAGCTAGAACCGTACCAAGTCGAAGCACAAATCAATCCAGTAGCCTACCGGTTGACTCTCCCGGAAGGCTCCAGAATGCACTTTGTTACTTTCATAGGTCGGTGCTCACACCCTACAAGGCACCACACAGGTTTCAGGAGCCAGGAACCGCACCAGACCCACGCAGAAAGTCACCAGAGGGGAGGAAGACACCGAGGGCGGCGACACTCAACGAGGTCGGATTGGATTGTTCTTTCGGTGGTCATTCACCCTGACCCTAACCCTAACCCTAACCCTAACCCTAACCCTAACCCTAACCCTAACCCTAACCCTAACCCCAACCCCAACCCCAACCCTAACATTAACCCTAACCCTATCAAAGCGAAGTGTAATAAGCCTAAACAAAGCCAAACAGGTTGTTTTGTGTTCCAGGTACATAGAAAGAAGAATCTTGGATTTCGCTTATTTCAAGTCGTGTTCTTTGGTGTTAATGCACCAGAAATCGCAAAGTGTGTGTAATGAGAGCAAAATAACACAACACCGTCTTTTCCCTTCCATATGCGTAGAAAGAAGACGAATAAGCTATGATTGGGCTTATTTCAATTCGCATGGTGTTTTTTGGGAATCACCCCCCAATTAAGGCAAAAAGGTGTTTTGGGTTCCATCTACTTAAAAAGAAGATGATAAAGCTCTGATTGGGCTTATTTCAAATTCATGTTTTTGAGGTTAGAATGCACATTCACTCAAAAATCGCAGAGTGATATGTTTGTTATCAGCCCAAATCAAGCATAGGTGTTTTTGTTCCATCTCAAGAGAAAGAGGACGAATAAGCTTGGATTGTTATTTCGGTGGTCATTCACCCAGACTTTAACCCTAACCCTAACCCTAACCCTAACCCTAACCCTAACCCTAACCCTAACCCTAACCCTAACCCTAACCCTAACCCTAACCCTAACCCTAACTCTAACCCTAACCCTAAACCTAACCCTAAACCTAAACATAACCTTAACCTTAACCCTAACCCTAACCCTAACCCTAACCCTAACCCTAACCCTAACCCTAACCCTAACCCAAACCCAAACCCAAACCCAAACCCTAACCCTAACGCTAACCCCAACCGTAACCGCAACACCAACCCTAACCATAACCCTAACGCTAACCCCAACCCTAACCGCAACCCTAACCCTAACCCTAACACTAGCAAAGCGAAGTGTAATAAGCCTAAACAAAGCCAAACAGGTTGTTGTGTGTTACAGCTACATAGAAAGCATAATCTTGGATATCACTCGTTTTCTTTGGTATTTATGCACATTGACTTAAAAATCGCAAAGTGTGTGTAATGAAACCAAAATAACACAATACCGTCTTTTCGCTTCCATGTGCGTAGAAAGAAGACGAATAAGCTTTGATTGGACTTATTTCAATTTGCATGGTGTTTTTTGGGTGTGCACCAGAATCACCCCCAACCAAACCAAAAAGGTGTTTTGGGTTCCATCAACATAAAAAGAAGATGATATAGCTCTGATTGGGCTTATTTCAAATTGGTGTTTTGGGGGTTAGAATGCACATTCACTGAAAAATCGCAGAGTGACATGTTTGTTATCAGCCCAAATCAAGCATAGGTGTTTTGGTTGAATCTCAATAGAAAGAGGACGAATAAACTTGGATTGTTCTTTCGGTGGTGTCAGGGCTGCCTCAGGTCTCAGCTCACAAAAGACCAACGCCAGGCTCTTCTTATATACAAGGATGTTTATTGCAGTTCATTTTCGGTTCCACAACCGAGGCGCGCAGCCCCGCGTCTCTTAGGCTAGACATTTGAAGTCCCCTCTGAATCGGTCCCGCCCCTACACCAGCTTAAGAGGCTTGTGCTAGTCCACCTCTTCCTGTCTTTCCTTTTCCGCAGGGTCTTTCTGCCCCCCTGGGTTCCTTCTCTCCTGCTCTCTCCTGAAGCGGATTCCTCAGATGCCTGCTCCCCCCTCCTTCGTGCTTTGGGGCCAGGCTCCTCCTCCGGGCTCTCTCCATTTCCGCGCGCCTCCACATTTGAACTTGGCGCGCGTCCGCTACCCCTGACCTTCCTCTTGACACTTACACTACTCCCTGTACTACTCTCCGCCCCTTCCGGCTCTGCTCCGTGTGTTACACTGGGAACTCCACTCTCTTCACTTCGTTCCTGCTGGGAAGCCGGCCCCGATCTCCCACTCCCACTCGGGGTTTCCCTGCTGCTTCCCTGCTCCTGGCAGGTCCCCCCTGTGACCCCCCTTGGCCTGACTAGGGGCGCCCCCTTCTGGGAATCCTCCGATTCACTTGAGAGACTCATGGAAGACCTCAAGTCATTGTCATCCTCTTCCTCACTGTCCTGGGATTCTTCCCCATCGCTCTCCGTCTCCCCCCTCACCTGTGCCTCTGTCCCTGAACCCCTGACATCCATCCCCCCTCGAAGCCCCCCCTTCCCCCCTCCCGCTGCTCGGGCGCAGGTTCTGGGGGCTCCGTCGTTGCGGAGGTCGCTGCCGGATACAGGTCGTCGACGTCGATCTCCTCTGCTTCCAGTTCGTTGTTTGTGTGCTCGAACCCATGGTCCTCTCCCAACATGTTCACGTCCTCCCCTCCCCCTGTTGCCTGGGTGGGGTCTGCTTGCCAAGGACCCATCCGCCAGCTCGTGCGCCAGTCCTCTTCTTGTTGGTCGTCCCACCAGTAAGAAGGGTCGGTGTCCACCCCCGAACACGATCCCCTTGGAGGGCTCGACTCTGGCGTCGTCTCCTCTGCGGAGGAGAACCCTCGGAAGGTGCTGGCGGAAAGTGTGGGCGTAAAAAGCCAATCGTCGAAAAACTGTGCTGGCATGGGCCTGTGTGGGAAAAGGGCATGGAACCCGTCCTTGAGGAGGGGTTCGTCCAAAGCGTAGTCCGGCACCCAACTGTTGGCGCTGGCCGGGGCGCCCTCCCTGGCGAGAAAATATTCTACTCCCTCTTCCCCCCATCTCGAGTCCAGAATCTCTGTGACCTCGTTGATTGGTTCGTCCCTAGGTGACCTCCCCCTCTTGGGCGACTCTCTGCTCGGTTCTGGTGCCGTCCCTGACTCCTGAAATCTGTGTGGGGCCCTGTAAGGGGTGAGCACCCACCTATGAAAGACCGGGTGCATTCTGGAACCTTCGGGGAGGGCCAGTCGAAACGCTACGGGATTGATCTTGGCCTCAACTTGGTACGGCCCTAGTTGCCTGTGTCCTAGCTTCTTTTTAGCTAACGACTTGGCCGGCATTGCTTGGGACGCTAACCATACCCAGTCTCCCACCTGGATGTCCTCCCCCTCCCTCCTGTGTTTGTCTGCCTGCACCTTATATGCCTGTTTGGCTAGCTCTAAATGTCTCCGTAGCTCGTCGTGGACCTCTTGCAATTCTGCTGCGAAATGGTCGGCTTCCTGTGGCGCCCCCTCCCCCGTCATTACGAGCCCCAGGAAGGTTCTGGGATGCCTTCCATTGTTGGCGAAGAACGGCGTCACCCCCGTCGACGCGTGCTTCGTGTTGTTGTAGGCAAACTCAGCCATCGGCAGGTAATCCACCCAAGCCGCGGGTCGCTGATTGGCGTAACATCTCAGGTACTGCTGCATGATCGCGTTGACCCTCTCCGCTTGGCCGTTGGTCTGCGGATGTCTCGCTGACGACAGGTTGATTTTGACGTGCAGAATCCCTAGGAGCTTCTGCCAGAAGCTGGACACGAACTGGCGCCCCCTGTCGGACAGAATGGACCGTGGCAAGCCATGCACCTTGAACACGTGGTCGATGAACAGTTTGGCGGTCTGCTCCGCTGTCGCCACCTTCGCGCAAGGAATGAAATGCGCCATCTTGGTGAACAGGTCTACAACCACAAGCACCGCCGTCTTGCCTCGCGAACTGGGCAGATCAGTGACAAAGTCCAGCGCCACCCTCTCCCACGGTTGCAGTGGCGTCTCCAGCGGTTCCAGCAGTCCCGCTGGCTTCTGGTGCACTGGCTTGGACCTTTGGCATGTGTCACACCTGGCGACGTACTCCGCGACCTCCCCTCGCATCTGGGGCCACCAAAAGTCTCTGGCCACTAATTCCGTCGTCTTTTCCTTGCCGAAGTGGCCAGCGCTGGGTGCGTCGTGCAACTGCTGCAGAACCTTCGCACGGAGATCGTCTCCCGGAACGTAGAGAGCACCTTTACGGGTCAGCAGGCCGTCGCGTATCTGGAACTCGTCGTCCTTCGCTGTGCCTCTCCGCACCTCTTCCATTTTGGACTGTGCGAACGGATCCGTCTGCAACGCGCGCCGCACCGCCTCCAGGTCCACGGCGGCTGAAGCGCACGCCCACGCCTGTGGTGCAAAAATGTGCTTGGCTGCCGCCGGTGCCGCTTCCTCGAGATACTGCGGTTTCCTGGAGAGCGCATCTGCTATGACATTGTTGTCGCCTGGGATGTACTCTATCCTGAAATCGAAATCCGCAAAGAATTCCGCCCAGCGTATGTGCCTCTGGCTCTGTAGCTTCGCCGTGCGCCAGTACTCTAGGTTCTTGTGGTCCGTGCGGACCTGCACGGTGTGCTTGGCTCCGATGAGAAAGTGCCTCCATGCCTTGAAAGCTGCGTGGATGGCCAGCAACTCCCTGTCCCAGATGGTGTAGTTCCGTTCCGACTTGCTGAGCTTCCGGGAGTAGAAAGCACAGGGCCTCCAGTACCCCTGCGGGTCTTCCTGTAAGAGGACGGCCCCCACCGCTCTGTCAGATGCGTCAGTTTCCACCCTCATGGGCCTGCCGGGATTCACGTGTAACAGCTGTTCTTCGGACGCAAAGAGACTCTTAAGTCTCCTGAAGGACTGCTCCGCCTGGTCCGTCCAAGTGAACGTCTTCTTCTTGGAGCTGAGAGTGTCCGTGATAGCTGCCGTCTCCCTGGCGAAACCCCAGATGAACTTGCGGTAACAGTTGGCGAAACCGACGAACCTCTGGACCTCCTTCCGCGTTCGCGGGCTCTTCCAGTCCAACACCGCACGGACCTTGGCACTGTCCATGGCTAGTCCCCTGTCGGACAGCCTATAGCCCAGAAAATCCACCTCCGTCACGTCGAATTGGCACTTCTCCAGCTTGGCGTAGAGCCTGTGCTCCCGTAGCCTCTGCAGGACTTCCTTAACGTCACTCTCATGAGCCTCCGGCGATTCCGAGAAGATAAGAATGTCGTCGAGGAAACATACGCACTTCTTGTAGAGGAGTCCCGCTAGCACGTGATGCATAAAAGCTTGGAAAAAGTGGGAGCCATTTTGGAGACCAAACGGCATAACTCTGTATTCGTAGGTGCCCAACGGTGTGAACATGGCCGTCTTCCACTCATCACCCTCTCGCACGCGTATGAGATTGTATGCGCCGCGGAGATCCAACTTGGTGAAGATCTTCCCTTTCCTCACCGTCGCGAGCAGGTCGTCAATCTTGGGCATGGGAAAGGCCACGGGCTTTGTCTTAGAGTTTATGAATCTGAAGTCTACGATCAGCCTTTTTGGGGGCGTGTCCTTCTTCTTCACAAAAAACACAGGACTGCCCCCTACAGCCTTCGATTCTCGGATGAATCCCCGCTGCAGGTTGTGATCTATGAACTCCCTGAGCTCCTGCAGCTCGTCCTCGGACATGGAATACAGCTTCGCAGTCGGTAGCGTTGTCCCTGGCAAGAGGTCAATTGCGCAGTCGTAGGGCCGGTGGGGTGGCAACTGGTCAGCCTCCTTCTCGCAGAAGACCTCCAAAAACCCCTTGTACTTGAGGGGTACAGCTTGCGCCATGCTGAGCCTCAGCTGCTGCCCTTCCTCTGGGCCCTCCTCCTCTTGACCGGTCTGGATGCAATGCTGCGCGCAGTAGGACGAGCCGAAGGTGAGCTGCCGCTGGTACCACGCCATGGTTGGGCTGTGCCTATCCAGCCAACTCATGCCTAACACTATAGGCGTGTCTGACAGGCGGGTGACGTTGAAACTGATGATTTCTCGGTGATTGCCAATCTGCATCACCATGGGTGGCGTCTGTTGCACCACCTGCCCACCCAGCAACTTCCTGCCATCCACCGTGACGACGTTCAAAGGCAGCGTGGCTGGTAGGAGCTCTATGCGATGCTGCTTGACGAAGTGCACCCCCACGAAGTCTGCGTTGCTCCCACTGTCAATTGTAATGGGGACTTCTAGGGTGCGTCCATTAGGTAGTTGGAGAGTTGCAGTGAGCTGCACCACTGGCTTAGGTGGCAGGGGGTCTGTAGGCTGCAAAAGCGCTGGGGACTGCCCTACTGGCTTGCCTGGCTGTGCCCCAGCATTTCTGCTTCCAGCCAGGCATTGCCGTTTCCCTGAAACTGCTCTTCATGTTGTGCTGCTGCAGTTACTGTTGCTAAGGCTGCAGTGTGCTTTTGGAGCCTCTGGGGACACTCTTTGGCCATGTGCGTCCCACTGTCACAGATGTAACACTTCCTGTTCCCTCTAGGAGGCTTTGTCTTGACTGCTCCGGACGCTGGGGCTCCAGTCGCTGACTGAGCCTTTGCACTCCCCAGTTCCATCGGTTCCTCCCCTGCCTGCAGCTGAGGTGAGGGACGCGTACGTCCTGGATCTCTGGGAAAGAACGGAGGCACTCTAGACGGTGCGTGAAGCTGGCTACCCCCCTCATCGCACCAAGGGCGTTCTTCATGGCGTACTCCAATGGCAAGCGCCCGCTGCACCACGTCTGCCAGGGTTTTAGGTCTGTCCCCCCTTGCCAGTTCGTCTTTCACAGGGCCAGAGAGCCCCTCCCAAAACAAGTCTCTGACTGCCAGAGAATCTTTCTCCCATCGCAGCACATTCAGCAAGGCGAAAAAGCGAGCATGGTACTGGCGTACTGAAGCCTTGCCTTGCCTTAAACCATGCATCTGCTGGCGTGCCACATCCACATCCACGCTAAACTGAAAGCAAGCGTCCATGCATTTGATAAATTCAGCAGAGTCCCTTCGAGCAGGGCAATCCTCGCGCCACAGATTGCGCAGCCAAGCCCTCGCTTCCCCATGCAAGTGGGACACAATGAAACCCACCTTCTCCTCCTCATCTTTAAAGTCATCGCGAAGCAAATGCAACGCATATTCTATGTCTGCTTTAAAACTGGGGTACTGCTTCAGGTTCCCATCGAAGTGGGCTACCAAGGTGCCTCCTCTTCTGCCTAGTGCTACTCCAGCAGCTTTGGCCCCCGGGAACCCCACCTGGCATGCATGATCCCACCTGGCTTGCAGATCTTGGCACCGCTTTTCCGCCTCTTCCCCCCTCTTCTGGGAGACCACTACCTCAGTGGTAAGCTGGGAGACTGTGTTGCGTAGCTCAGCTATCTGCTGCTCCATACTCATGGCTGCCAAACTTCGTGAGCTTTGCAAAAAAAAATTTTGCGTATCTTTGGGAGGGGACTTACTGTCAGGGCTGCCTCAGGTCTCAGCTCACAAAAGACCAACGCCAAGCTCTTCTTATATACAAGGATGTTTATTGCAGTTCATTTTCGGTTCCACAACCGAGGCGCGCAGCCCCGCGTCTCTTAGGCTAGACATTTGAAGTCCCCTCTGAATCGGTCCGGCCCCTACACCAGCTTAAGAGGCTTGTGCTAGTCCACCTCTTCCTGTCTTTCCTTTTCCGCAGGGTCTTTCTGCCCCCCTGGGTTCCTTCTCTCCTGCTCTCTCCTGAAGCGGATTCCTCAGATGCCTGCTCCCCCCTCCTTCGTGCTTTGGGGCCAGGCTCCTCCTCCGGGCTCTCTCCATTTCCGCGCGCCTCCACATTTGAACTTGGCGCGCGTCCGCTACCCCTGACCTTCCTCTTGACACTTACACTACTCCCTGTACTACTCTCCGCCCCTTCCGGCTCTGCTCCGTGCGTTACACTGGGAACTCCACTCTCTTCACTTCGTTCCTGCTGGGAAGCCGGCCCCGATCTCCCACTCCCACTCGGGGTTTCCCTGCTGCTTCCCTGCTCCTGGCAGGTCCCCCCTGTGACCCCCCTTGGCCTGACTAGGGGCGCCCCCTTCTGGGAATCCTCCGATTCACTTGAGAGACTCATGGAAGACCTCAAGTCATTGTCATCCTCTTCCTCACTGTCCTGGGATTCTTCCCCATCACTCTCCGTCTCCCCCCTCACCTGTGCCTCTGTCCCTGAACCCCTGACAGGTGGTCATTCACCCTAACCCTAACCCTAACCCTAACCCTAGCCCTAACCCTAGCCCTAACCCTAACCCCAACCCTAACCCTAACCCTAACCCTAACCCTAACCCTAGCCCTAACCCTAGCCCTAACCCTAACCCCAACCCTAACCCTAACCCTAACCCTAACCCTAACCCTAACCCTAACCCTAACCCTAACCCTAACCCCAACCCCAACCCCAACCCTAACCGTAACCCTAACCCTAACCCTAACCCTAACCTTAACCCTAACCCCAGCAAAGCGAAGTGTAATAACCCTAAAGACAGCCAAACATGTTGTTTTGTGTTCCAGCTACATAGAAAGAAGAACCTTGGATTTCACTTATTTCAAGTCGCGTTCTTTGGTGTTAATGCACATTGACCCAGAAATTGCAAAATGTCTGTAATGAAACGAAAATAACGCAACACCGTCTTTTTGCTTCCATATGCGTAGAAAGAAGGCGAATAAGCTTTCATTGGTCTTATTTCAATTTGCACGGTGTTTTTTGGGTGTTTTTTGGGAATCACCCCAGACCAAAGCAAAAAGGTGTTTTGGGTTCCATCAACATAAAAAGAAGATGATAAAGCTCTGATTGGGCTTATTTCAAATTGGTGTTTTTGGGGTTAGAATGCACATTCACTCAAAAATTGCAGAGTGACATTCTTATGATGTTTTATAATGTTGCACTATTTTAGTGTTGTTAGCCGCCCTGAGCCCGGCTTCGGCTGGGGAGGGCGGGATATAAATAAAAATTATTATTATTATTTATTATTTGTTATCAGCCCAAATCAAGCATAGGTGTTTTGGTTCCATCTCAAAAGAAAGAGGACGAATAAACTTGGATTGTTCTTTCGGTGGTCATTCACCCTAACCCGAACCCTAACCCTAGCAAAGCGAAGTGTAATAAGGCTAAAAAAAGCCAAACAGGTTGTTTTGTGTTCCAGCTACACAGAAAGAAGAATCTTGGATTTCGCTTATTTCAAGTCGTGTTCTTTAGTGTTAATGCACATTGACCCAGAAATCGCAAAGTGTGTGCAATGAAACTAAAATAACGCAACACCGTCTTTTCGCTTCCATATGCGTAGAAAGAAGCCGAATAAGCTTTCATTGGTCTTATTTCAATTCGCATGGTGTTTTTTGGGCATCAACCCCGACGATAGAAAAAATGTGTTTTGGGTGCCATCTCCATAAAAAGAAAATGATGAATCTCTGATTGGGCTTATTTCAAATTGGTGTTTTGGGGGTTAGAATGCACACTCACCCAAAAATCGCAGAGTGACATGTCTTTTATCAGCCCAAATCAACCATAGTTATTTTGGTTCCACCTCAATAGAAAGAGGACGAAGAAGCTTCGATTGTTCTTTCTGTGGTCATTCACCCCGACCCTAACCCTAACCCTAACCCTAACCCTAACCCTAACCCTAACCCTAACCCTAACCCTAACCCTAAACCCAACCCTTAACCCTAACCCTAACCCTAACCCTAACCCTAACCCTAACCCTGACCCTGACCCTGACCCTGACCTTAACCCTAACCCTAAACCTAAGGCTAACCCGAACCCGTTTTCTTTGGTATTAATTCACATTGACGTAGAAATCGCAAAGTGTGTGTAATGAAACCAAACTAACAGAATACCGTCTTTTCGCTTCCATGTGCGTAGAAAGAAGACGAATAAGCTTTGATTGGACTTATTTCAATTTACATGGTGTTTTTTGGGTGTGCACCAGAATCACCCCCAACCAAACCAAAAAGGTGTTTTGGGTTCCACCAACATAAAAAGAAGATGATAAAGCTCTGATTGGGCTTATTTCAAATTGGTGTTTTTGGGATTAGAATGCAAATTGGTGTTTCTGGGATTAAAATACTAACTGATGCTAAGGAGAGTGTGGGGTTTGCCCTGCCAGATTTGAGGCTATATTATGAATCTGCAGCTCTCTGCTGGTTGAAAGACTGGTTTCTTCTTGAGAATACTGATGTCCTAGATCTGGAAGGGTTTAATAATGCTTTTGGATGGCATGCATATTTGTGGTACGACAAGGTTAAAATCCATAAGTCTTTTAAGAACCATATTGTCAGAAAGGCAGTGTTTAATTCTGGACAAAATATAAAGACTTATTAGAGAACAAGACCCCAAGGTGGCTCTCACCAATGGAAGCCAAGGCCCAGAAAAGACTCAATATGGAGGCCGCATGGCCGAAATATTGGGAAATATTAGAAAAAGAAGGAGATACTTGGAGATTGCAGAGTTTTGAGAAATTAAAGGATAAAGTGCGAGATTGGTTACATTACACTCAGATTAGTGAGGTCTTTAATTTGGACAAAAAAACAGGTTTCCAGGTGGAAAAATCGAAATTAGAAACAGAATTGTTAGAATCTAAGACCAAGGTACTCTCAAAAATGTATAACTTTCTGTTGAAATGGAATACTCAGGATGAAACGGTCAAATCAGCTATGATAAAATGGGCACAGGACATTGGGCATAATATTATGTTTGCTGGCTGGGAAAAATTATGGACCACCGGAGTGAGGTTCACGGCATGTAATGCCTTGAAAGAAAATATTATGAAAATGATATATAGGTGGTACATGACCCCAGTCAAGCTCGCAAAAATATATCATTTGCCCGACAATAAATGTTGAAATGTAAAGGAACTGAAGGAACATCCTTTCACCTCTGCTGGACATGCCCAAGGGTTAAGGCTTTCTGGGAAATGATTTATAATGAATTAAAAAAGGTATTTAAGTATACCTTCCTCAAGAAACCAGAGGCCTTCCTCTTGGGCATTGTGGGACAAGGGGTGCTAAAGAAGGATAGAACTTTCTTTATGTACGCAACAACAGCAGCAAGAATACTCATCGCAAAGTACTGGAAGACACAAGATTTGCCCACTCTAGAAGAATGGCAGACGCAACTGATAGACTATATGGAACTGGCTGAAACGACTGGCAGAATTCGAGACCTGGGAGAAGAGACGATGGAAGAGGATTGGAAAAAATTTAAAGACTATTTACAAAAGCAATATAAACTGTATGAATGCTAAGAGAATGCATGATAGAAAACAACATGGCATCAGTAATTTAGCTGTATGATTGTATGAATAAGCGATGACTAAGAAAAGGATGAAATTTGAAGCAATATTATGTTTAAGTTAAGCAGGTCAGTATATGATAAATTATTGAAAATTTGAGACATAATATTTGAGAACTATAAAACAAGAATTGAAATAAGGCAATAATTTGCTGTTTATAACTATATGGCTGAGAACGCAGGAAAGGGTGATGCGAGGAAGTCCTAAGATCATGAAAATAAGATTTAAAGATAAATTGACTTTGTTGTACTTTTTTCTTTTAGGGTATGTGTATTTTCTAATTTTTTCTGTTGTCTTTGTTATGGTGTATGGTGATGGGTTTTTATATGTTTATTGGTTCGTTTTTCTTTTGTTTAAAAAATTGCAATAAATATTTATTTAAAAAAAACACTCACCCTGAGCCTAACCCTAACCCTAACCCTAACCCTAACCCTAACCCTAACCCTAGCAAAGCGAAGTGTAAGAAGGCAAAACAAAGCCAAACAGGTTGTTTTGGGTTCCAGCTACATAGAAAGAAGAATCTTGGATTTCGCTTATTTCAAGTCGTGTTCTTTGGTGTTAACGCACATTGACCCAGAAATCGTAAAGTGTGTGTAATGAGACCTAAATAACACAACACTGTCATTTCGCTTCCATATGCATAGAAAGAAGACGAATAAGCTTTGATTAGACTTATTTCAATTTGCATGGTGTTTTTTGGGTGTGCACCAGAAGCACCCCCAACTAAAGAAAAAAGGTGTTTTGGGTTCCATCAGCATACAAAGAAGATGATAAAGCTCTGATTGGGCTTTTTTTCAAATAGGTGTTTTTGGTGTTAGAATGCACATTCACTCTGACTTCCAGGTTGGCGCCATCGCCGAATGGCGGACTCCCTCCGAGCTCCGGAGGGAGTCTGCTCGGCAGGGGTTGGGTCCTACCGCACCGGCGACGCGGGGACCCTCAAAAACCACGGGCACGGAGCCCGTGGACATGGTTGACTCGGCGGGCACCATTAGCGCCCTCCTGACTCGTGAAGGAGCCTTTTTAAAGGCTACGGAACGGGTGCCGGGGAGTGGCGTGGTGCTATGAGTCCTCTGCTTTCCCTGCCGAGCGAAGCCGCATGCCATTCGACGGAGAGCGCTGACTTCTTCTATTGAAAATTTGGACTATAAACAACAACCCGTGAGTAATTTGGAAATCGGACTTAAAAGGAGGAATTTTTTTTTTCGGATTTGGCACGAGCGGGGGAGATCCAAAAAGGAAGTCAGTCTCCCCCCTATTGTAGACATTTTAAAACAAGGATTTGGCAACTAAGGTCGTAAGAGGAGCTTGCTTCTGATAAAAAATATTAATTCCACAATGCGAAATTATAAGAACTGTGCTGGAGGAGAAGAGTGGAGGGTGAGAGTGAAAGTGCAAACCCCCCGGGAACCACGGTGATCCGCGAGAGAGCCTGGTGAAGAGAGACAGAGACCTTGACAGCTGTCAAAGTAGCTGTCAAAGTTGGAGAATATAAAGAGAACTTTGCTATGAGGACTTTGCTGGTTAAATTTGTTACAATTTGGATATAAATTGTCGAAAATAAGGAATAACAATTTGACTTTTGGATTTGAGGAAACAAAGTTACTATAATCCCCCTAGAGGGGTCTCGGGACATTACAAGAACGGTTGTAAGTGGAAAAACACTCTTGGAATCCCACAGGATTTGTTATCTTCTGGGAAAGCTGCAAAAACGAAACAGTATTTTGTCTACAGAGGTGTTTATATTAAAGGAGACAATAGAAATATCTATTGAAGAACGGAAGGGACTGGAAGCAAGTTTTTGTTCCTGAACTAACAACAACCCCTGTAGAGGTATTAAATTTCTGAATTAGAATGTTCTTGCAGCGGAACAGGAAAAGAAACCTGAGAAAGTGAGAAAAAAGAACAAAGGACTGATGACGACTTGGAAAGAACAAGGGAGGAGCCAAATTATTGTGAAAGACCAAGGAAAACCAAAGGCCTGTCAGGGGCCTCTTTAAGACTGGGCGTCTGAAGTTAAACATTATTAAAAAAAACCGGCAAGGTGGAACTGAAAAAAAAAAAAATCGGCTATGGACGTGAGATCTTCAGGCTGATAGTAGATAGACTGATGGACATGGGGAATCGAAACCGGGGAAGGGTGGGGGGAGATTTGGAATCCAAAGGGTGTAAAACTATTTTTTGAATCTTTTTATATTTTTTATTTTGTTTGGACGTGTTTAACCAAAACGGGAATTCGTGGAAGGAAATTGGGGTGGACCTTGGGGGGAAAACTTTCTTTTAATGATGAGGGATGGTGGAATTTAAAGGGAACGTGGTTATATAACTAAATTGATTATTGGGTTAAACAAAATAAGTTTTAAATTGGGAGTAAGAACTTGTGGAACTAAATTAATGAAAGGGGAATACAATAGGGAGAGGGATGGGGAAGTCCTAAAAGATGTTAATGAAAATAAGGCTTTAATTGTAAAGGTTTATTTTTTTCTTTTTCTTTTGTTCTTTTTCTATTTTGAGTTTTGGAAATTTCAATAAATATGATTTTTTTAAAAAAATAGAATGCACATTCACTCAAAAATCGCAGAGTGATATGTTTGTTATCAGCCCAAATCAAGCATAGATGTTATGGTTCCATCTCAATAGAAAGAGGACGAATAAGCTTGGATTGTTCTTTCGGTGGTCATTCACCCAGACCTTAACCCTAAAGCTAACCGTAACCCTAACCCTAACCCTAACCCTAAACCTAACCCTAAACCTAAACCTAACCCTAACCCTAACCCTAACCCTAACCCTAACCCTAACCCTAACCCTAACCCTAACCCTAACCCTAACCCTCACCCTCACCCTAACCCTAATCCTAACCCAAGCCCTAGCAAAGTGAAGTGTAATAAGCCTAAACAAAGCCAAACAGGTTGTTTTGGGTTCCAGCTACATAGAAAGAAGAAAGTTGGATTACGCTTATTTCAAGTCGTGTTCTTTGGTGTTAATGCACATTGCCCAAGAAATCGCTAAGTGTGTGTAATGAAACGAAAATAAAACAACACCCTCTTTTCGCTTCCATAGGCGTATAGAGAAGACGAATAAGTTTTGATTGGTCTTATTTCAATCTGCATGGTGTTTTTTGTGTGTTTTTTTGGGAATCACCCCCGACCAAAGCTAAAAGGTGTTTTGGTTTCCATCTACACAAAAAGAAGATGATAAAGCTCTGAGCCATATATCAAATTGGTGTTTTTGGGGTTACCATGCACATTCACTCAAAAATCGCAGAATGACATGTTTTTTATCAGCACAAATCAAGTATAGGTGTTTTGGTTCCATCTCCATAGAAGGAGGACAAATAAGCTTGGATTGTTCTTTCGGTGGTCATTCACGCTAACCCTAACCCTAACCCTAACCCTAACCCTAACCCTAACCCTAACCCTCACCCTAACCCTAATCTTAACCCCAACCCCAACCCCAACCCTAAACCTAACCCTAACCCTAGCAAAGCGAAGTGTAATAAGCCTAAACAAAGCCAAACAGGTTGTTTTGTGTTACAGCTACATAGAAAGAAGAATCTTGGATGTGACTTATTTCACGTCGTTTTCTTTGGTGTTAATGCACATTGACCCAGAAATCGCAAAGTGTGTGTAATGAAACCAAAATAACACAACACCGTCTTTTTGCTTCCATATGCATAGAAAGAAGACGAATAAGCTTTGATTGGGCTTATTACAATTCGCATGGTGTTTTTTGGGTGTGCACCAGAATCACCCCCAACCAAAGCAAAAAGGTGTTTTGGGTTCCACCTACATAAAAAGAAGATGATAAAGCCCTGATTGGGCTTATTTCAAATTGGTGTTTTTTGGGGTTAGAATGCACATTCACTCAAAAATCGCAGAGTGACATGTTTGTTATCAGCCGAAATCAACCATAGGTGTTTCAGTTCTATGTCAATAGAAGGAGGATGAATAAACTTGGATTGTTCTCTCGGTGGTCATTCACCCTAACCCGAACCTGTGGAGTTTGGAGTTTACAGGGTTAAAACTCCTTGGTGTCCTGTATCTGGGGAGGGGACTGATGCAGGGCCGTACGTCACAGGCTTTGTCTGTGAGAGTTGGTTTCACTTTAGACTGAGAGGCGCTGCAAGAGCGATTGTGTGTGCTTTTAGCACGGGAAAGATGCCGGAAAGCTCCTATGGAATGTGACTGATTTATGGCTTGTAAATAAACGCTTTTTAGAGATAGCAGCGAACTGTCTCTGGACTTGATTTATCCCTCTATCTCACACAGACTGCAGGACCGCTGTGACTCTGTCTTCCTGGCCAGGTCGTCCTGAAGCCCCAAGCAGAGCTGCGCAGGGGAAGCGCTGCCTGGACGGCAGGATTTAATTGCCAAAGGTTATGGCTCTTCCGTGTTTCCTGCCAAGTGTGAGGAGGGAAGAAGGCTGCCAGCTTTGAGCTGCTTTGAGCTCCTGCCAGGAAGGGCTGTGGGAGACGCTGGTGGAGAACGGAGCCAAGAGGAGGCTGCTGTTTCAGAGGACCAGCTAGCTGGCAACTCGTGAGTACACTTAAGCCCCGGGGGGAGGAAGATGGCTGCTGCTCAGCAACAGCAAGGCCATGAGAGCTACCCCGGTGAAAGACTGCATGGGGCCAATTGGGAAGCCTGGTCTAAGCGCATGTACTACTGGCTGGCAGAAAGGCAGCTTTGGGAGTGTACACTGTTAGTATCTCAGCTTCAGTCAGAGGTACCTGGCCTCCCCCGAGGCAATTAAGCTGGATACTTGATGACCTCTTCGCTGCGTCTCCCGGCAGGCTAGGTCATAACTCCGGCGATTCTCCTCATCAATCAGACGTGAAGAGAACACACCCTCCGCTACTCTGCTTCTCTCTCCCTCCCTGCATTCTCCCAGGGAGGAGAAATGAGACAGACAGGAGTCCTTTCTACATGTTTTATTCCTGTCACTCAACAGTACATAGAAATGCGTCTGTTCCCTTCAGACTCCATCAGAAGAGACTCAACTCCTCCCCTGTACTTCCAGCACAGGTCAGATAACACTCTGAGCTAACATCCGGTGCTCAGTACAGAGAATAGGCTCCACCTTTTCTCCAACAGTAGATCTGCAAAACACAACATCCTGTTTTGCATTCCAGCCATCTGGAGCTGGCTTTTGCATTGGTGCTTTTTCCCAACATCCTCCCCCAAAAGCATCAATTGGCAAAACATGATCCAGAGAAGAAAACAAACAGTTGTTATTCATATAACAGTCCCCTGTTGTTTCAGTTCCACCCTTGGAACTCCCCACCACTGGTTTCACCAGTGTACCTCTCTGGTTGTCTGGCTTCCAAGGAATGAGTGCTTCTGCATTACCTTGGTTAGCTACTCTCTGTTGTGTCTTTGTCTCTGACTTAGACACTGCTTTAATTTGCTTTGAGTTGTTAACAATAGCAACACATGCAACAGCTAAGTTAGCAAACTCTTTTGAGTACCTCTGTGGTGGTACACCCTTTGTGACTCTCTCAGACCTGCGTATGAGGTTCTGATCCTCTGTGCTTACTGGTTCAACCTCTGGACTTTGTTGAGAACCAGTAGCAATCAGTGGTTCTTCCTTCACCTGTGAAGGTGTATCCATTGTGTGAGATTTTCTCTCAATGACTGTTACAACTGAACTCTCTGAGCTATCAGTGTCATCATCAGTACCACTGTAATCTGTGACATCAGAAAAATCATCATCATCTGAATCGCCACCTGTGGGAAATATTTGTTCTACAACCCGCTCTTGCTCTGGAGCACTCTCTAGGAACTTTGTGAGAATCACCTGACCAGATTCAGACAAGATTACTCTGTAGAGACCCTTTTCATAACCCACAAAAATGCCTCTGGCATTCTTTACTCCACCTGGAGCTTCTGTTCTCACATGAGACCCGAAAACCTTAAAATAGGCTACAGAAGGTTTTCTATTGAACAGCTTCTCAAAAGGAGAACATCCCAACTCTGTTGAGACTTTTCTCAGCCACACATGAAGATAGGACGCTAGAGATTCGGCCCAATAATCATGTGGCAAATGTGAACTCAGCAATTGCGCATTCATCCCCTTTTGCAATTCTTTGTTCACCCTCACACAGACCCCCTTGTTCCACGCTTCTGGCGAGACAGCAACTTTGTGGTCTATCCCTTTTCCATCCAGAAACTTCTGAAACTTCTGTAACAGAAAAATTTGCTTCTCATCTGTGAAAAGACAATCAATGTTAGCATCATGCATACTCTTAACCTTGTCACAAAACTCCTGAAACTTTTCTAAAGTTTCTTGCGGTTTCTCCATCATATAAACCCAAGAATAATTAGTGAAACAATCCACACACAAAAGGTAATATTTTGCATTGCCCCTAGATGGTTCTAGAGGACCAATCACATCAGCATACACCCGCTGAAACGCTCTGTCAACCTTCGGTACCTTCCGGGCGCTCTTGGTCACACCTGCAAGAGAGATTTCGTTAGAATCAGAAGAATTACATTTCATGTAATCACTTTGATCAAAAGTCAACAAATACAGTCCATCTTTCTCTTTGGCAGTAAGAAACAGTTCTCCATCTTTGTAGATCTTGCAGCTTTTAGCATCATAGGACAGTTTCAGTCCTTTCTTTGCAATCTGCGACACGCTCAGCAGATTAAATTTCAGTTCTGGAACCAGGTAAACATCACTTATAGTCAAGTTCAGACTCTCAAGATACACAGTTCCAATTCCGGTCGCTTCCAACTCTTGACCGTTGGCCTGTTTCACAGTGAAGCTTTGCTTCTTCAACGTCAAAAATAGTCCTTGGTGCGGGCATAAATGCTTTGTACATCCCGTGTCGATTATGAACGCGTTCCCAACATCTGGCGTGGTTCCTTTCGCCATCATAGCCTTTGCAGGTTTCACCTGGTATTTGGTACGGCTTTTGCCTGACGCCTCAGGCTTCGTAGAGCTGTTCTTTGCTCCTCTTGACTGTCGCGGCTTCCTACAGTTTCGCTGTAGATGCCCAGTCTGTCCACAATTGTGGCATCGGACGGCACTCAATGCTACGGCATGCTCTCCAGTAGATTCAGCAGTGGGAAGATTTGAACTCTGTTCTTGCCTCCCTCTGTCTTTCACATTCTGTGACTCCCAAGCACGCGTTGGTGCTGCAGGGATGGGATTCTCAATCACCCCAAACAGTCTCTGATTCTGCAGCAGGGCCTTCATCTTTACAGACCAAGATGAATAATTGTCATTGGTCAGGAGGGGTGGAGAAGGCAAGCCTCCCCCCTTCTTAGCATCCATTTTGAGTCCTTGCATTGACTCTAAAACACAAGCCTCTAAAATCCAATAGCTGGCTTGTTTACTCTCTTGACACCTGGCAACTCTGACACTGGCTGGGTTGGAAAGTCCCTTCCAGCAGTTCGTGAGGACCTAGTCATAACAAAACTTTGTTTTCGCCTCTCTGAGGCATAGTCTGACTGTCCAGCCCTCTCGAGTTTCTTTCCATTTTCCTCTCTGAGGCACAGCCTTCTGAAGGACGTTGCTTAGCAACAGCGCATTCCTTTCCTCAGACAGGAAACCACAAAAATGCCTGGTATGCAGGCCTCTTCTAAGTTGGAGCTGCTTTCCCACACTCGCTCTCCGTGAAGCAGAGAATGAACCATTCTGCATTCACACTTTTAAGCCCTTATAATCTCATACCTTGGGCATCGGCTTGGCTGTCAGCTTCTTCTGGTCAGCTTCTGGCTGCAGAGAATCAGCCTCTCAAATCAGGCTTCCATGGAGCAGAGGAGGACAATTCACCAGCCTCTCATGCAGATGTACGATGGATCGAAACCATCCGAAGGCTGCCACTATGTTAGTATCTCAGCTTCAGTCAGAGGTACCTGGCCTCCCCCGAGGCAATTAAGCTGGATACTTGATGACCTCTCCGCTGCGTCTCCCGGCAGGCTAGGTCATAACTCCGGCGATTCTCCTCATCAATCAGACGTGAAGAGAACACACCCTCCGCTACTCTGCTTCTCTCTCCCTCCCTGCATTCTCCCAGGGAGGAGAAATGAGACAGACAGGAGTCCTTTCTACATGTTTTATTCCTGTCACTCAACAGTACATAGAAATGCGTCTGTTCCCTTCAGACTCCATCAGAAGAGACTCAACTCCTCCCCTGTACTTCCAGCACAGGTCAGATAACACTCTGAGCTAACATCCGGTGCTCAGTACAGAGAATAGGCTCCACCTTTTCTCCAACAGTAGATCTGCAAAACACAACATCCTGTTTTGCATTCCAGCCATCTGGAGCTGGCTTTTGCATTGGTGCTTTTTCCCAACATCCACAAGCCGAACCAGTCCTTGCCCAGCCTGGTGCTGCAGCTGCAGAGGTTGAGAGGTCTGCAGGAGCAGTGGAAGCTTGTGAAGCAGACGTGGCTGCTGCTCTGGAAAGAGAGCAAAGGGTGCTAGCCATTTTAAGGGCCAGCGTTGATGCTTGGCTGTTGCCAAAGCTCCAAGGGAAGAAGCCCTGGGTCGCATGGCACACACTGAAGACAGCATGTCAGGCCGCAGTGGGAGCCAGACCAGAGGGGGCTAGGAGATGCCCAGAGAGAGCATTAAGCCCAGAGGGGGCGGGGACTGTTTTGGGAAGCTGCTTCTATGCTTCAACACGTCTGTGTGATGGTCCGGGAGAGAGGCTGAGAGCTGGGAAGAGGAAGGCAGTAGCAGACCGTTCCTCAGGCAGCTGGGCACCCAGGAGTTGGGGTGCAGGCCGTTCCAAGAGCTCTGGGAAAGCCAAAGTCCCCAAGAGTTGTTTGTGCTCTGAGGCGAAGTCCAACAGCGAAGGGCATTGTTCTGCAGAGGCTCTGGAATGCAAGGTCAGCCACCTGCTAAGGCAGATAAGCAACGGTTCTCAGACGGCGAAGCGTGAGAACACCAGCAGAGGCCTTGCAGCAACAATGGCAACCAGGAAGGACACTGGCAGAGGCCCCGGTGGGGGTGCAAACATTGCCATGGCAACTTTGGAAGATAGCCAGAGAGCCACGTTATCTCTTGTTGTTGATACTGGAGCGACCCACAGCCTTGTGCCATCTGGTGGGCTCCTGAAAAATTGCAAGACAGTTAAATCTGGACGTTTTGTCACGATGGCAGATGGATCTAAGAGACAGCTAACTGAAACTGGTTTCTTATACTGTCCCTTTATAGATCATGAGGTGCAAGCTTACGTGGTGCCCGAGCTTGCACATTCTCTTTTAAGTGTATCAGCTCTTGTTGCCGATGGGTTTGATGTGTTGTTTACTAACAATACGTGTTATTTTTACAGGGATGGGAAGAAGCTCTACAGTGTTGAGGGGAAGGACAGGCTCTTTCTGGTGCAGATGCCTGTCACTGATGCTACTGTTGCAGAGTCCCCTGAAGAAGCACAAGTGCAGTGTGCAAATGTACCACCACACCATGATTGTTTACACCTCTGGCACAGACGCTTTGGACATGCAGGGTGGTCATATGTTAAAAGGGCCGCAGAGAACACAATTGGGTGTGGGTTCAAGGCATGTGATAAATACTTAGATTGTCAAGCTTGTAAAAAAATTGAAGGTCACGACATGCAGATATCCCAGGTCAGAAAAGAGGACCAGCAAACCCTTTGAGCTGGTTCATGCAGATTTATCTGGGCCGATGCAAATAGCTTCTTTAAGTGGATCGAAGCATGTTTTGGTTCTGATTGATGATTTTTCGAGACACACCTGGCTGTTTACACTTAAACACAAGTGGGGGCGGCTGCACTGATCAGGGATTGGATCACAGCGGTAGAGCTGCGTTTCTCCGCCAGGGTGGTTTCCTTTCAATCTGATCGGGGGGGGGGGGGCGAGTTCACAGGTTCTGGGCTGCAATCTTTCTTCAGGCAGAAAGGTACCAGTCATCGATTGACTGCCCCCTACTCTCCGCAACAGAACGGAATTGCGGAGAGAAAACACCGCACCCTACAGGAAGCAGCGCATGCTATGCTGGCAGACTCGGGTCTGCCACAGCGCTTTTGGGCTGAGAGTTATAAGACGGCATGTTTTGTTCAGAACAGGGTGTTCAATTCAAGTGTGGGTGACACACCGTATTTTCTGCTGCATGGGAAAAAACCCAAAGTGGATTTCTTGTGTGTGTTTGGCTGTGAGGCTTGGGTCATCATTCCAAAGGCCACCCGCAGAAAGGGTGAACCAAGATCTAGGAAAACGATCTTTGTAGGCTATGAGCCAGACTCAAAGGCGTGGCGTTTTGCATACCCTACTGGCAACCAGTCTAAGCTGCTTATTAGCGGCAGTGCTGAGTTTTGCGAGCAGAGTGGGTGGAAACCTATTCACGGGAACCCGGATGTTCTGTCAGACTCAGATGAGGAAGAGGAGGAGGACGAAGCTGAACCTATTGCTGAGGTAGACAGTCCATAGCCACAGAGTCCAGAGCCGGGATCTCCAAGGCAGAGGCTCCGAACCTCTCCAAAGGGGAGTCCCAAGACCCCTCCACAGGTCTCTGTCAAGTCTGAGCCAAGGAGTGAGCCATCCTCGCCAGCAGACCCAGCTGTGAGGCCAAAAAGGCGCAGCAGGTCAGGGGGGGGGGGTTCTGACACAGGGGATGGTCTGGCTGGTCCAAGTGAATCAGGCGCAGTTCCAGAGTTCACACTGAGGAGGTCAGCAAGGTCAACCAAGTGTGTCCATAGTTTTATAGCAACTCCCAATTGTTACTCTCTGCCTCTGTCATCTTAGTCCTCTCTATATTCTGACCTTGTGTCACTGTATCCCTTTGTTTCTGAAAACCAGAACACTTTAACATTCATTGAGTTTGTAATAGTCCTTAAGATAGCTTTTAAATTTTCTCCACTCTTCTTCCACCGTCTCTATTCGTTGATCACGGATTCTGCCTGTCATCTCGGCCAATGTCATATAGTCCATCACTTTCATCTGCCATTCTTCCAGAGTGGGTAGATCTTGTGTCTTCCAGTACTTCGCGATAAGTATTCTTGCTGCTGCTGTAGCATACATAAAGAAAGTTCTATCCCTCTTTGACACCAATTGGCCGACAATGCCCAGGAGAAAGGCCTCTGGTTTTTTAGTAAAAGTACATTTAAGTACCTTTTTCATTTCATTATAGATCATTTCCCAGAAAGCCTTAATCTTCGGGCATGTCCACCAAAGGTGGTAGAAGGTACCTTCAGTCTCTTTACATTTCCAACATTTGTTATCGGGCAAATGATAAATTTTTGCCAGCTTGACTGGGGTCATGTACCACCTGTATACCATTTTCATAATATTCTCCTTTAAGGCATTACATGCCGTAAATTTGATACCGGTGTTCCATAACCATTCCCAGTCAGCTGACATGATGTTATGACCAACATCCTGTGCCCACTTAATCATAGCTGATTTGACTGTTTCGTCCTGTGTATTCCATTTCAGCAACAAGTTATACATTCTAGATAAATTCTTAGTACTGGGTTCTAGCAATTCAGTTTCTAGTTTTGATTTTTCCATCTGGAAGCCAATTTTCCTGTCCTGTTTGAAAAATTCCATTATTTGATGATATTGAAACCAATTTTGTACCTTATGTTTCAATTTCTCATGACTTTGCAATTTGAACTTATCTCCATCCTGTTCCAAAATTTCCCAATACTTCGGCCATCCGACCTCCATATTGAGTTTCTTCACTGCCTTGGCCTCCACTGGTGACACCCATCTAGGGGTTTTATTTTCCAACAGATCTTTGTATCTTATCCAGACATTGAACAATGCTTTTCTAACAATGTGATTTTTAAAGGCACTGTTAACTTTGTCGTACCATAGATATGCATGCCAACCAAAAGCATTATTGAAACCTTCCAGATCTAAGATGTCTGTGTTTTCGAGGAGCATCCATTCTTTCAGCCAGCAAAATGCTGCTGCCTCATAGTACAATTTCAAGTCCGGCAGGGCAAAACCCCCTCTTTCTTTAGCATCTGTCAATATTTTAAATTTGATTCTGGGCTTTTTGCCCTGCCAGACAAATTTCGAAATATCTTTCTGCCACCTCTTGAAACATTCCATCTTATCCAGAATCTGCAAGGTCTGGAACAAAAATAGCATTCTAGGCAATACATTCATTTTAATCACTGCAATTCGGCCTAACATTGACAATTTCAGATTTGACCATATTTCTAGATCTTTTTTAATCTCTGACCAACATTTTTCATAGTTATCCTTATACAAATTCACATTTTTAGATGTCAAATAAACCCCTAGGTATTTAACCTTCTTAACCACCGTCAACCCTGTCTCCTCTTGGAATTCCTCTTTTTCCATATCTGTTAAGTTTTTTTCTAAAACTTTGGTTTTTTGTTTATTCAACTTAAATCTGGCCACCTGGCCAAACAGTTGGATTATTTCTAAGACCCTTTTCGTACTAGTGTTTGGCTCTTGCAAAGTCAATACTAGGTCGTCTGCAAATGCTCTTAGCTTATACTGTTTACTGGGATGCAGAAAAGGGGGGGTATGGGGAAGTCCGAGAAAAGAGGTTTATGAAAATAGGCGATGAAACTATACATGTTTGTTTGTTCATTTAAGTGTTTGTTTGTTGTTTAAATCTTTGTAAAACCAATAAAAATTTTATAAAAAAAAAAGCAAGGTCAACCAAGGGAAAGTCACCGGAAAGGTATGAAGCCACTAGTGTCTGGGTAGGTGTGGCTAGATGTGAACCTGAATCCTTTGAGGATGTTCAGAAGTTGCCTCAGGAAGAAGCTAGCAAATGGCGTGAGGCGATGCAGAAGGAGATGAACTCAATGGAGTCTCTTGGTGTGTTCTCACTCACTCAGCTGCCGTCTGGCAATCAGGCTGTGGGTTGCATATGGGTTTACCATCTTAAACCCACAGAAGCTGGAGAAAAACAGTATAAAGCTAGGTTAGTAGCTCGTGGATTCACACAGAAGAAGGGTGTCCACTTCACGGAGGTCTATTCGCCGACCTCGAGAGCAGAGACTTTGAGGACACTTTTAGCGGTTGCTGCACAGAGAGGTTGGAAGGTGAACCATTTTGATGTGGATGTTGCCTACCTGAACTCAGACCTCCAGGAGGAGTTGTACATGCTTCCTCCTCCAGGGTTTGGAGTCAGTGTGCCAGGCACTGTGTGGCGGTTGCACAAATCCATCTATGGATTACGCCAATCTGCCAGAAATTGGAACATGTGTCTGAATGAAGCCTTAGAAGAGCTAGGTTTCAGGAGAAGTGTTGCGGACAGCTGTCTCTACCTTAAAGGATCAGGTGAGACACAGCAAGCTGCTCAGGTTTTTGTCGATGATATCTTGATCATGGCACAGACAAGTAAACAAGTGGAGAAGTTTGCTAGGGAGCTTGGAAAGCGGTTCAAGCTCAAGCAGCTTGGAGAGGTCAAGTCGTATCTAGGCATAGAGATCATGAGAGCAAGAGATGGAAGCTTTTTGCTCAGCCAGAAAGGTAAGATTGAGCAGTTGCTTGAGAAGTTCAGAATGTCTGAGTGTACAGGTGTCAAAACACCCATGGAGGCTGGTTACGTGAAAGAATGTCAGCAAGTAGAACGTGCTGTGTTCGAAAATACTGAACTCTTTCAGTCACCTCTGGGTAGTCTATTGTATCTGTCACAGTGGAGCAGACCAGACATAGCGTTTGCTGTCAATCTGCTCAGTAGAGAGGCTTCAAGTCCTAGTGTGCAGGCCTGGAATGGTATTAAACGGGTGCTACGTTACCTGCAAGATACCAAAGATTTTTGCCTCAAGATGTCAGCTGAGGGCGGTGTCAAGCTGACTGCATGGGTGGATTCAGATTGGGCTAACCTTGAGGACCGCAAATCAGTGTCAGGCCTAGTGGTGAAGTTTGGGAACTCAGTAGTTGGGTGGAGGTCCTGGAAGCAAAGTCTCATAGCGCTTTCATCTACCGAAGCTGAGTTCAGTGCGCTATCTGAGGTTTGCAGAGAGTTGGAGTTCTATGTGTGTTTGGTCGAGGAACTCTGTGGAGAGCATTGTCTGCCCGTCGTGGTGCATGAAGACAATCAACCATGCCTCAAATTGGCCGAGACGGCGCAATTCAAGGCCAGGACCAAACATTTGGACATACGTTTTCAGAATGTGTGTCAGAGCGTTCGTGAAGGGCTACTTGCTCTAAAATGCTGTCCCTCAACCAAGAACCTCGCTGGTGGTTTCACAAAACCGTTAACCTTCCAGAAGCACGAGGAGTTCTGTGAAGGTCTGTGTTTGGGGTGAGCATTGTTGCTTATTTCCCCAGATGCAGGGCAAGAGGGGGTGTGGAGTTTGGAGTTTACAGGGTTAAAACTCCTTGGTGTCCTGTATCTGGGGAGGGGCCTGACGCAGGGAAGTGCGTCAGAGGCTTTGTCTGGGAGACTTGGTTTCACTTTAGACTGAGAGATGCTGCAAGAGAGATTGTGTGTGCTTTTAGCACGGGAAAGATGCCGGAAAGCTCCGATGGAATGTGACTGATTTATGGCTTGTAAATAAACGCTTTTTAGAGATAGCAATGAAATGTCTCTGGACTTCATTTATCTCTCTATCTCACACGGACTGCAGGACCGCTGCGACTCTGTCTTCCTGCACAGGTCGGCCTCAAGCCCCAAGCAGAGCTGTGCTGACTGGACGGCAGGATTTAATTGCCAAAGAACCCAAACCCGAACCCGAACCTTAACCTTAACGTTAACCTAAACCTTAACCTTAACGTTAACCTAAACCTAAACCTAAACCTAACCCTAACCCTAAACCTAAACCTAAACCTAAACCTAAACCTAAACCTAAACCTAAACCTTAACCTTAACCCTAACCCTAACCCTAACTGTAACCCTAACCCTAACCCTAACCCTAACAAAGAGAAATGTAAGAAGCCTAAACAAAGCCAAACAGGTTGTTTTGGGTTCCAGCTACATAGAAAGAAGAATCTTGGATTTCGCTTATTTCAAGTCGTGTTCTTTGGTGTTAATGCACATTGACCCAGACATCGCAGTGTGTAGAATCATAGAATCATAGAATCATAGAGTTGGAAGAGACCACAAGGGCCATCGAGTCCAACCCCCTGCCAAGCAGGAAACACCATCAGAGCACTCCTGACATATGGTTGTCAAGCCTCTGCTTAAAGACCTCCAAAGTAGGAGACTCCACCACACTCCTTGGCAGCAAATTCCACTGTCGAACAGCTCTTACTGTCAGGAAGTTCTTCCTAATGTTTAGGTGGAATCTTCTTTCTTGTAGTTTGGATCCATTGCTCCGTGTCCGCTTCTCTGGAGCAGCAGAAAACAACCTTTCTCCCTCCTCTATGTGACATCCTTTTATATATTTGAACATGGCTATCATATCACCCCTTAACCTCCTCTTCTCCAGGCTAAACATGCCCAGCTCCCTTAGCCGTTCCTCATAAGGCATCGTTTCCAGGCCTTTGACCATTTTGGTTGCCCTCCTCTGGACACATTCCAGTTTGTCAGTGTCCTTTTTGAATTGTGGTGCCCAGAACTGGACACAGTACTCCAGGTGAGGTCTGACCAGAGCAGAATACAGTGGCACTATTACTTCCCTTGATCTAGATGCTATACTCCTATTGATGCAGCCCAGAATTGCATTGGCTTTTTTAGCTGCCGCGTCACACTGTTGGCTCATGTCAAGTTTATGGTCAACCAAGACTCCTAGATCCTTTTCACATGTACTGCATGTACCCCTGTTTGCATTTCACCATCTTCTCCTCTGAGTGGCCCCACTGCTTCTTTGTTCTTCCTTTTGCTACGAACATACCCATAAAAGCCTTTTTTGTTGCTTTTAACCTCTCTAGCAAGCCTGAGTTCATTCTGTGCTTTAGCTTTTCTGACTTTGTGTCTACACGTGCTGGCTATTTGTTTGAATTCCTCTTTGATGGTTTCCCCCCTTTTCCATTTTTTGTACACATCCTTTTTTAATCTTAACTCAGTTAAAAGTTCTTTAGATAGCCACCCTGGCTTCTTTAGGCACCTTCCATGTTTCCGTCTCATTGGCATTGCCTGACGTTGTGCTTTTACTATCTCCCTCTTAACAAACTCCCAGCCATCATGAACTCCCTTTCCTTTTAGTATTGCTGTCCATGGGATCTCACCCAGCACTTCCCTAAGTTTTATGAAGTCGGCTTTCTTAAAGTCAAGAAATTGAGTCCTAGTATGCTTGGCTGCTCCTTTCCGCTGTATAGTAAACTTCAGAAGAGCATGATCACTCGCGCCTAATGAGACCAAAATAACACAACACCGTCTTTTCGCTTCCATATGCGTAGAAAGAAGACGAATAAGCTTTGATTGGTCTTATTTCAATTCGCATAGTGTTTTTTGGGTGTGCACCGGAATCACCCCCGACCTAAGCAAAAAGGTGTTTTGGGTTCCATCTACATAAAAAGAAGATGATAAAGCTCTGATTGGGCTTATTTCAAATTGGTGTTTTTGGGGTTAGAATGCACGTTCACTCAAAAATCGCAGAGTGACATTTTTGTTATCAGCCGAAATCAAGCAAAGGTGTTTTGGTTCCATCTCAATAGAAGGAGGACAAATAAGCTTGGATTGTTCTATAGGTGGTCATTGACCCTGAGCCTAACCGTAACCCTAACCCTAACCCTAACCCTAACCCTAACCCTAACGCTAACCCTAACCCTAACCCTAACCCTAACCCTAACCCTAACCCTAACCCTAACCCTCACCCTCACCCTAACCCTAACCCTAACCCCAACCCTAACCCTAAACCTAAACCTAACCCTAACCCTAGCAAAGCGAAGTGTAATAAGCCTAAACAAAGCCAAACAGGTTGTTTTGTGTTACAGCTACATAGAAAGAAGAATCTTGGATGTGACTTATTTCAAATCGTTTTCTTTGGTGTTAATGCGCATTGACCCAGAAATCGCAAAGTGTGTGTAATGAAACCAAAATAACACAACACCGTCTTTTTGCTTCAATATGCGTAGAGAGAAGGCAAATAAGCTTTGATTGGGCTTATTACAATTCGCATGGTGTTTTTTGGGTGTGCACCAGAATCACCCCCGACCAAAGCAAAAAGGTGTTTTGGGTTCCACCTACATAAAAAGAAGATGATAAAGTCCTGATTGGGTTATTTCAAATTGTTGTTTTTGGGGTTAGAATGCACATTCACTCAAAAATCGCAGAGTGACATGTTTGTTATCAGCTGAAATCAACCATAGGTGTTTCGGTTCTATCTCAATAGAAGGACGAATAGACTTCCGGTCGGCGCCAGCGTTCAGTGGCGGTCCTCTCTTCGAGCTCCGGAGGAGGACTGCTCCGCGAGTTCGGGTCTGACCCGCTACGGCAAGCGGGGGACCCCTAAAATCACAGGCGCGGAAGCCTGTGAACAAGGAGACTCGGTGGGCATCAGAAGCGCACCCCTTACTGCGAAAGAGCCTTTTTAAAGGCTCCGGAACGGCATCGGGAGTGGGCGCGGCGCTGAGAGTCGCAACCCAGCCCGCGGAGCGAAGCCGCGTCGCCATGAACGGAGAGCGCCGATTCCTTCCTGTAAATTGAAATTGGATCGAAAAACCCGTGAGTAGGACTGAATGACTACCTGGGACCCTAAAAATAAAATTTTAAAATTCGGCTGGAAACAGGAAAGGCTAAAAATAAGGAAGTCTGCCTTCCCCCGACTGCATGATAGATAAAGCAACGAAAGTATAAAGCTGCATCAGAACGAAAATAACCTTAAGACTGTCTAACCTTGGCATTGGATACGAATTTCCTCTCTAGCAAGCAGGGGCAGAGGGGAGAAAAAGTGACTTTATTAACCTGCATGACTTATTGAGAGAAAAAAGTTTTCCGCTGCCTTAATCTCCTGAAACGGACTGCCAAAGTAAAGTACCAGGACAGTGATCTGCATTTAGAAACTTGTTACAAAGTTACATAGTTGGAGTGCTACTTGATACAAAGTTTTGGGGCTTTGCTGCAACAATTTATTGGACAGTGTTGATAGAGAAACTATATAGAAAAAGTGTTGCAGCATTTATACAGAGGATTCCTGGTTTCTTTGTTCTTTATTCTTTGTCTTTTTCAGTTGGACATTTTGGATTGCTCCCTCTAGAGGGTTGAGGAGTAACAATTGCAGAGCAACGGAATAGGACAGTGGGATTTTCCATCAGGAAACTGCTCCTGTGAGAAAGTCCTTGGGATATGAGTGGCCCAGCAGACGAGATAACAACTAGAGCTAAAGCAAAACAAGCACAAAAGAAAAGGGGCTCAATATCAAGTGTAACACCAGCAGGAGCAGCCGGGCAAGAAAAAGTGACAGCTGCTTCCATGGATTCAATGACACAGGTGTTACTCAAGATAAACCAATCTTTAGAAGCCTTGACAAAGCAGAGTACAGAAAACTCACAAAAATTAACAGAATTAACATCAAGGCTGGACTTGAATACGAAAAGTGTGACATCTAACACAGAATCTATAAATAAGTTGATTGAAGAAAATTCTGCAACACGCAAGATTGCAGAGGACGCCAGAAATATTGCTGAAGAGACACAGGGAAAATTAGAACCGATCTCCAAAAAAGTGAATGAACATGATGTGGCCTTGTCTTTGCTGGAATTACAGAGAAAGGAGAGAAATTTGAAATTAAGATTAGTTCCTGAAAGTGAAGGGGACAGCCTTGTGGAGTTCCTTACACAAGAGTTTTCTGACTTTTGGCAGGAAGAATTGGAGGAAGAATTCAAGATAACAACAGCATTCAGACTGGGCAGGAGACAGAATAGAAAGACCCCGAGGGATTGTCTGATTACTTTCAGATCCAAGGAAGAAAGAGACAAAATACTAAACCTACATTACCAAAAGGCCTTGGAAATTGAAAATTCTCATATACAAATCTTTAAGGACATCCCTAAATACATCCTGGAGGTGAGAGCCTTCTATAAAGATCTGGTCTACCTGCTGAAAAGGAACAACATACCTTTTAGGTGGGAGTTTCCACAAGGACTGTCCTTCAACTACAAGGGAAAGAAGGTGAAAATAAAAACAGTTCAAGACAAAGAGAAGTTTTTGGAGAGAAACCACGAGGATTTGCAGAAGGGAACGGTAGACCCAATTTTAGAGGTAAAAGGAGCAGTGGACATTCTGAATTTATCGTTTGGACTTAAACCACCATCAGAGGAAGAGCAGCAACTTGGAGCGGTTGGAGGAGTAGAAGACAAATAACAAGATGGCCCTGCAATTCCTTAGTTGGAATTGTAATGGGCTGAACATTCCTACGAAAAGACGCCAAGTTTTTCATATTTTGAAAAGAGAACAATTGGATTTGATCTGTTTACAAGAAACTCATGTGACCAGGGTACACAGGAAACTACTTATAAACAAAAGATTAGGACAGGAATTCATCTCATCGGATAAAGTTAAGAAAAGAGGAGTGGTGATTTATGCAAAGGAGAAATTGGCCCCAAAAATGATGTTTAAAGATGAACAAGGAAGATACCTGGCAATTGAAATACAAATACAAGGAGAAAAACTGTTAATAGTTGGAATCTATGCACCAAATGAAGGGAAGGCGGAATTTTTTAAGAAGTTGCATGAAACTCTGATGGACTATTTGGACTACAATGTGGTAATCATGGGAGACATGAATGGTGTGGTTTCTACAAATATGGACAAGGCACAAAGACAGACAATCTCCAAGGAAGGGAGACTTCCAAAGACCTTTTTTGAAATGACTGAAAATATGGACTTAATAGATATTTGGAGAACAAGGAACCCTCTCTCTCGAGAGGGAACTTTTTTCTCTCAAGCAATGATGACTTGGACCAGAATTGACCAAATTTGGATTGCTAGTGGGCTGGCTCCGAAGATCAAGAAAGTGGAAATCTGCCCAAAGACTTGCTCCGACCATAACGCCGTGAAGGTAGAGATGAAACCTACAACAACTGGTCAATTTAGATGGAGGATGAATGACACCCTGTTTCGAGATGAGGAGATCCACAGAAAGGCCCAAAAAACTTTAAAGGACTATTTCGAAATAAATTTAAAAAATGATGTAGAAAAAAGAGTGATCTGGGACGCAAGTAAAGCTGTGATGCGAGGATTTTTAATTCAACAAAATTCAGTAAAAAAGAGAAAGCAAAATGAGAAGAAGGAAAAGATCCTGGAAAAGATAAAAGAAGGAGAGAAGAAATTGAGATCAAAACCAAAGTCCCAGGAGATTTTGAGAGAGATTAAGCTATATCAGACACAATATATGGAACTGATGAACCAAGAGATTGAATGGAAGATAAAGCAAATGAGACAAAAGACATTCGAATCTGCAGACAAATGTGGTAAGCTTCTGGCTTGGCAATTGAAGAAAAGACAGAAACTAAATACAGTTACAAACCTAGAAGTGGATGGAAAGAATATATCTAAACCCAATGAGATTAGAAACTGTTTTTTGAGTTATTTTAAAAAATTATATTCACAAGGACCGCAGAAGGAAGAGGATATAGATGAATTCCTTAAAAAATATGGATTACAAAAAATCTCTCATCAAAGTAAGGTGGATCTAAACCAGAGAATAACAGAACAAGAGATAGAGGGTGCCATTCAGAACATGCAACTGGGCAAATCTCCAGGACCAGATGGACTGACTTCCAGATACTATAAAGCTTTAAAGGAGTGCTTGGTACAACCGTTAAAGGAAGTCTGCAATGAGATCTTAAAGGGGAAAAGGGCGCCAGAATCGTGGAAGGAAGCGTATATTACACTCATACCAAAGACAGAGACTGAAAAGACTCAACTTAAGAACTACCGCCCAATATCATTACTTAATGTGGATTACAAAATTTTTGCAGACATTTTGGCAAAAAGACTGAAAAGAGTGTTGATGGAGAAGATTCATAGGGACCAAGCAGGCTTTCTCCCAAAAAGGCATTTATCAGATAACGTGAGGAACATAATTGACATTTTGGAACTATTGGAGGTGAATATAAACACTAAAGCAGTTCTGATCTTTGTAGATGCGGAGAAAGCCTTTGACAATATTTCTTGGAGTTTTATGAAAAAGAATCTTCATGGGATGGGGGTAGGCCAAGGATTTGAGAATGGTATGGGTGCGATATACTCTGAACAAAAAGCCAAGTTGATTGTAAATAATGTGATAACTGAAGAATTTAAGATAGAAAAAGGGACACGACAGGGGTGCCCAATTTCCCCATTACTTTTTATTTCTGTTCTGGAGGTGTTGCTAAATATGATTAGAGATGACCAGCAGGTTAAAGGTGTACATTATAAGTTAAGGGCCTTTGCAGATGATTTAGTACTTACTTTACAAGAGCCAGATGCTAGTACAAAAAGGGTGTTGGAGTTAATTCAAGAATTTGGTCAAATAGCCGGATTTAAACTGAACAAACAAAAGACTAAAGTTTTGGAAAAAAATTTAACAGTCATGGAGAGGGAGAGGTTCCAGAATGAAACAGGTTTGACAGTGGTTAAGAAGGTGAAATATCTAGGGGTTCATTTGACATCTAAGAATTTGAACTTGTATAAAGATAACTATGAAAAATGCTGGTCAGAAATTAAAAAAGATCTAGAAATATGGTCAAATTTGAAATTGTCCATGTTAGGCCGAATTGCAGTTATTAAGTGAATGTATTGCCCAGAATGTTATTTCTGTTTCAAACATTGCAAATTCTTGACAAGATGGATTGTTTCAAGAGGTGGCAGAAGGATATCTCGAAATTTGTCTGGCAGGGCAAAAAGCCCAGAATAAAATTTAAAATACTGACGGACGCAAAAGAAAGAGGGGGATTTGCCCTGCCGGACTTAAAACTGTACTACGAAGCAGCTGTGTTTTGCTGGCTGAAAGAGTGGATGCTCCTCGAGAATACAGACATCTTGGATTTGGAAGGTTTTAATAATGCATTTGGTTGGCACGCATATCTATGGTATGATAAAATTAAGGTGCATAAGGCCTTTAAAAATCATATTGTCAGAAAAGCTTTATATAATGTTTGGATAAGATATAAAGATCTGTTGGAAAACAAAACCCCTAGATGGTTGTCACCCTTGGAGGCTAAGGCGTTGAAAAAACTTAATATGGAAGCGGAATGGCCAAAGTATTGGGAAATTTTGGAACAAGATGGAGATAAGTTGAAGTTACAGAGTCACGAGAAATTGAAACCCAAAGTACGAGACTGGCTCCATTATTATCAAATAATGGAGGTGTATAAACAAGACAGGAAAATTGGCTTCCAGGTGGAGAAATCAAAAATAGAAATTGAACTGTTAGAACCCAATACTAAGAATCTGTCAAGAATGTATAATTTGCTGCTGAAATGGAATACACAAGATGAAACAGTTAAATCAGCTATGATTAAGTGGCCACAGGACATTGGTTATAACATTATGTTTGCTGGCTGGGAATGGTTGTGGAACACCGGGATAAAATTCACGGCATGTAATGCCTTAAAGGAAAATATTATGAAAATGATTTACAGGTGGTACACGACCCCAGTCAAGCTAGCAAAAATTTACCATTTGCCTGATAATAAGTGTTGGAAATGTAAAGAAACCGAAGGTACTTTCTATCACCTTTGGTGGACGTGCCCGAAGATTAAGGCCTTTTGGGAGATGATATATAACGAAATGAAAAAGGTACTTAAATGTACCTTCCCTAAGAAACCAGAGGCCTTTCTCTTGGGCATTGTCGGCCAATTGGTGTTAAAAAAAGATAGAACTTTCTTTATGTATGCTACGACAGCAGCAAGAATACTCATCGCAAAGTATTGTAAGACACAAGATCTACCCACTCTGGAAGAATGGCAGATGAAAGTGATGGACTACATGACACTGGCTGAGATGGCTGGCAGAATCCGTGACCAGGGGAAAGAGACGGCGGAAAAGGATTGGAAGAAATTTAAAATCTATCTTAAGAACTATTATAAAATAGATGAATGCTAAAATGGCGAGGTTTTGAGAAAGAAAAAGAATCATAGAATCATAGAATCATAGAGTTGGAAGAGACCACAAGGGCCATCGAGTCCAACCCCCTGCCAAGCAGGAAACACCATCAGAGCACTCCTGACATATGGTTGTCAAGCCTGTGTTTAAAGACCTCCAAAGTAGGAGACTCCACCACACTCCTTGGCAGCAAATTCCACTGTCGAACAGTTCTTACTGTCAGGAAGTTCTTCCTAATGTTTAGGTGGAATCTTCTTTCTTGTAGTTTGGATCCATTGCTCCGTGTCCGCTTCTCTGGAGCAGCAGAAAACAACCTTTCTCCCTCCTCTATGTGACATCCTTTTATATATTTGAACATGGCTATCATATCACCCCTTAACCTCCTCTTCTCCAGGCTAAACATGCCCAGCTCCCTTAGCCGTTCCTCATAAGGCATCGTTTCCAGGCCTTTGACCATTTTGGTTGCCCTCCTCTGGACACGTTCCAGTTTGTCAGTGTCCTTCTTGAATTGTGGTGCCCAGAACTGGACACAGTACTCCAGGTGTGGTCTGACCAGAGCAGAATACAGTGGCACTATTACTTCCCTTGATCTAGATGCTATACTCCTATTGATGCAGCCCAGAATTGCATTGTTGGCTCATGTCAAGTTTGTGGTCAACCAAGACTCCTAGATCCTTTTCACATGTACTGCTCTCAAGCCAGGTGTCACCCATCTTGTATTTGTGCCTCCCATTTTTTTTGCCCAAGTGCAATACTTTACATTTCTCCCTGTTAAAGTTCATCTTGTTTGTTTTGGCCCAGTTCTCTAATCTGTCAAGGTCGTTTTGAAGTGTGATCCTGTCCTCTGGGGTGTTAGCCACCCCTCCCAGTTTGGTGTCATCTGCAAATTTGCTCAGGATGCCCTTGAGTCCATCATCCAAGTCGTTGATAAAGATGTTGAATAAGACCGGGCCCAAGACAGAACCCTGTGGTACCCCACTAGTCACTCTTCTCCAGGATGAAGAGGAACCATTGATGAGAACCCTTTGGGTTCGGTCAGTCAGCCAGTTACAAATCCACTGAGTGGTAGCATAGTCAAGACCGCATTTTACCAGCTTCTTTACAAGAATATCATGGGGCACCTTGTCAAATGCCTTGCTGAAATCAAGGTAGGCTACATCCACTGCGTTCCCTTCATCTACCAGGCTTGTAATTCTGTCAAAAAACGAGATCAGGTTAGTCTGACATGACTTATTTTTCAGAAATCCATGCTGACTATTGGTGATCACAGCATTCCTTTCTAGGTGCTCACAGACTGTTTGCTTAATGATCTGCTCCAGAATCTTCCCTGCTATTAATGTCAGACTGACTGGGCGGTAATTATTTGGGTCCTCTCTTTTCCCCTTTTTGAAAATAGGGACAACATTTGCCCTCCTCCAGTCTGCCGGGACTTCGCCTGTTCTCCAGGAATTCTCAAAGATGACTGCCAGTGGTTCTGAGATCACATCTGCCAGTTCTTTTAATACTCTTGGATGCAGTTCATCTGGCCCTGGAGACTTGAATACATCTAAACTAGCCAAGTATTCTTGTACTATCTCCTTAGTTATTCTGGGCTGTGTTTCCTTTGCTGAATCATTTGCTTCAAATTCTTCAGGTTGGGCATTGTTTTCTTTATCGGAGAAGACTGAGGCAAAGAAGGCATTGAGGAGTTCAGCCCTTTCTGTGTCCCCTGTTTGCATTTCACCATCTTCTCCTCTGAGTGACCCCACTGTTTCTTTGTTCTTCCTTTTGCTACGAACATACCCATAAAAGCCTTTTTTGTTGCTTTTAACCTCTCTAGCAAGCCTGAGTTCATTCTGTGCTTTAGCTTTTCTGACTTTGTGTCTACACGTGCTGGCTATTTGTTTGAATTCCTCTTTGGTGGTTTCCCCCCTTTTCCATTTTTTGTACACATCATTTTTTAATCTTAATTCAGTTAAAAGTTCTTTAGATAGCCACCCTGGCTTCTTTAGGCACCTTCCATGTTTCCGTCTCATTGGTATTGCCTGACGTTGTGCTTTTACTATCTCCCTCTTAACAAACTCCCAGCCACCATGAACTCCCTTTCTTTTTAGTATTGCTGTCCATGGGATATCACTCAGCACTTCCCTAAGTTTTATGAAGTCGGCTTTCTTAAAGTCAAGAAATTGAGTCCTAGTATGCTTGGCTGCTCCTTTCCGCTGTATAGTAAACTTCAGAAGAGCATGATCACTTGCGCCTAATGATCCATCCACATCTACCCCACTAACCAGGTAATCAGCATTGGTTAGGACCAGATCTAAAATGACTGTTCCTCTTGTTGCTTCTCCCACTTTCTGGACAATGAAGTTGTCTGCAAGGCCAGTGAGGAATCTGTTTGACCTTATGCTCTTGGCTGAGTTTGACATCCAACAAATATCCGGGTAATTGAAGTCCCCCATTACTACTATCTCCCTTCCTTTTGCATGCTTGGCCATCTGTTCCAGGAAGGCATCATCTATGTCCTCCGTTTGGCTTGGGGATCTATAGTAAACTCCCACAATGAGGTCTCTGTTATTCTTCTCTTCCTTAATTTTGACCCAAATGCTCTCACTTTGGCTTTGAGGTTCTAAATCTTGGATCTCTTCACAGGTATACACATCCCTGACATATAACGCCACTCCTCCTCCTTTCTTTACAGCGACATAAGATTAAGTTGAAGAAAAGATTAGCAAGACATATATTTGATAAAATTATTTAGAAGTTGCTGAAAGAAATTTGGACATTGGGATGCACGAAGGGGAGGTATGGGGGAGTCCGAGAAGTAAGGGATATGAAAAAAGGGCTATGAAATTATACATGTTTGTATGTCTTTTTATTTGTTTGTATTGTTTGAAAAATTTTGTAAAACCAATAAAAAAATTATATATATAAAAAAGAAGGAGGACGAATAAACTTGGATTGTTCTTTCGGTGGTTATTCACCCGAACCCGAACCCGAACCCGAACCCGAACCCGAACCTTAACCTTAACCTTAACCTTAACCTTAACCTTAACCCTAACCCTAACAGTAACCCTAACCCTAAGCATAACCCCAACCCTAGCAAAGAGAAATGTAATAAGGCTAAACAAAGCCAAACAGGTTGTTTTGGGTTCCAGCTACATAGAAAGAATAATATTGGAATTCGGTTATTTTGAGTCGTGTTCTTTGGTGTTAATGCACATTGACCCAGAAATCGCAAAGTGTGTGTAATGAGACCAAAATAACACAACACCGTCTTTCCGCTTCCATATGCGTATTAAGAAGACGAATAAGGCTTTGATTGGGCTTATTTCAATTCGCATGGTGTTTTTTGGGTGTGTATCAGAATCACCCCCGACCAAAGCTAAAAGGTGTTTTGGGTTCAATCTACATAAAAAGAAGATGATATAGCTCTGATTGGGCTTATTTCAAATTGGTGTTTTTGGGGTTGGAAGGCACATTCACCCAAAAATTGCAGAGTGACATGTTTTTTATCGGCCCAAATCAAGTATAGGTGTTTTGGATCCATCAGAACAGAAAGAGGACGAATAAGCTTGGATTGTTCTTTCGGTGGTCATTCACCCCGAACCTAACCCTAACCCTAACCCTAACCCTAACCCTAACCCTAACCCTAACCCTAACCCTAACCCCAACCCCAACCCCAACCCCAACCCCAACCCCAACCCTAAGCCTTAACGTAACCCTAACACTAACACTAACACTAACCCTAGCAAAGCGAAGTGTAATAAGCCTAAACAAAGCCAAACAGGTTGTTGTGTGTTACACCTACATAGAAAGAAGAATCTTGGATTTCGCTTATTTCAAGGCGTTTTCTTTGGTGTTACTGCACATTTACCTAGAAATCGCAAAGTGCGTATAATGAGCCCAAAATAACACAACACCGTCTTTTTGCTTCACTATGCGTAGAGAGAAGACGAATAAGCTTTGATTGGGCTTATTACAATTCGCATGGTGTTTTTTGGGTGTGCACCAGAATCACCCCCAACCAAAGCAAAAAGGTGTTTTGGGTTCCACCTACATAAAAAGAAGATGATAAAGTCCTTATTGGGCTTATTTCAAATTGGTGTTTTTAGGGTTAGAATGCACATTCACTCAAAAATCGCAGAGTGACATGTTTGTTATCAGCCGAAATCAACCATAGGTGTTTCGGTTCTATCTCAATAGAAGGAGGACGAATAAACTTGGATTGTTCTTTCGGTGGTCATTCACCCTGACCCTAACCCTAACCCTAACCCTAACCCTAACCCTAACCCTAACCCTAACCCTAACCCTAACCCTAACCCTAACCCTAACCCTAACCCTAACCCCAACCCCAACCCCAACCCCAACCCCAACCCCAACCCCAACCCTAAACCTAAACGTAACCCTAACACTAACACTAACACTAACCCTAGCAAAGTGAAGTGTAATAAGCCTAAACAAAGCCAAACAGGTTGTTTTGTGTTCCAACTACATAGAAAGAAGAATCTTGGATTTCGCTTATTTCAAGTCGTTTTCTTTGGTGTTAATGCACATTGACCCAGAAATCGCAAAGTGTGTGTAATGAAACCAAAATAACACAACACCGTCTTTTTGCTTCAATATGCGTAGAGAGAAGACGAATAAGCTTTGATTGGTCTTATTTCAATTCGCATGGTGTTTTTTGGGTGTGCACCAGAATCACCCCCAACCAAAGCAAAAAGGTCCTTTGGGTTCTGTCAGGGGTTCAGAGACAGAGGCACAGGTGAGGGGGGAGACGGAGAGCGATGGGGAAGAATCCCAGGACAGTGAGGAAGAGGATGACAATGACTTGATGTCTTCCATGAGTCTCTCAAGTGAATCGGAGGATTCCCAGAAGGGGGCACCCCTAGTCAGGCCAAGGGGGGTCACAGGGGGGACCTGCCAGGAGCAGGGAAGCAGCAGGGAAACCCCGAGTGGGAGTGGGAGATCGGGGCCGGCTTCCCAGCAGGAACGAAGTGAAGAGAGTGGAATTCCCAGTGTGACACACGGAGCGGAGCAGGAAGGAGACAGGGGAAGGAGATCGGGGCAGGACGTCCTGCCGGAAGAGGCGGAGAGTAGTACAGGGAGTAGTGTAAGTGTCAAGAGGAAGGTCAGGGGTAGCGAACGCGCGCCAAGTTCAAATGTGGAGGCGCGCGGAAATGGAGAGAGCCCGGAGGAGGAGCCTGGCCCCAAAGCACGAAGGCGGGGGGAACAGGCATCTGAGGAATCCGCTTCAGGAGAGAGCAGGAGGGAAGGAACCCAGGGGGGCAGAAAGACCCTGCGGAAAAGGAAAGACAGGAAGAGGTGGACTAGCACAAGCCTCTTAAGCTGGTGTAGGGGCGGGACCGACTCAGAGGGGACTTCAAACGTCTAGGCTAAGAGACACGGGGCTGCGCGCCTCGGTTGTGGAACCAATAATGAACTGCAATAAACATCCTTGTATATAAGAAGAACCTGGCGTTGGTCTTTTGTGAGCTGAGACCTGAGGCAGCCCTGACAGGTTCCATCTACATAAAAAGAAGATGATAAAGCTGTGATTGGGTTATTTCAAATTGGTGTTTTTGGGGTTAGAATGCGCATTCACCCAAAGATCGCAGAATGACATGTTTCTTATCAGCGGAAATCAAGGATAGGTGTTTTGGTTCCATCTCTATTGAAGGAGGACAAATAAGCTTGGATTGTTCGTTCTGTGGTCATTCACCCTGACCCTGACCCTGACCCTGACCCTAACCCTAACCCTAACCCTAACCCTAACCCTAACCCTAACCCTAACCCTAACCAAAACCCTAACCCTAACCCTAACCCTAACCCTAACCCTAACCCTAACCCTAACCCTAACCCTAATCCTAACCCTAACCCTAACCCTAACCCTAACACTAACACTAACACTAACAATAGCAAAGCGAAGTAAAATAAGCCTAAACAATGCCAAACAGGTTGTTTTGGGTTCCAGCTACATAGAAAGAAGAATCTTGGATTTCGCTTATTTCATGTCGTGTTCTTTGGTGTTAATGCACATTGACCCTGAAATCGCAAAGTGTGTGTAATGAGACCAAAATAAAACAACACAGTCTCCTGGCTTCCATATGTGTATACAGAAGACGAATAAGCTTTGATTGGTCTTATTTCAATTCGCATGGTGTTTTTGGGGTGTGGACCAGAATCACCCCCAACCACAGCAAAAAGGTGCTTTGGGTTCCATCTGCATAAAAAGAAGATGAGAAAGGCCTGATTGGGCTTATTTCAAATTGCTGTTTTGGGGGTTAGAATGCACATTCACTCAAAAATCGCAGAGTGAAATGTTTTTTATCAGCCCAAATCAAGCATAGGTGTTTGGGTTCCATCTGAATGGGAAGAGGACGAATAAGCTTGGATTGTTCTTTCGGTGGTCATTCACCCCAACCCCAACCCTAACCCTAACGCTAACCCCAACCCAAACCCTAACCCTAACCATAATCCTAACCGTAACCCTAAACCAACAACAACAACAACAAATCCGTTTATTGTGAGGACCATGCCTGTACACAAACATCAACACAACAATAGTTAAAAATATTAAAATTCATTACATACTATGCCAACAAAACCTTCATCCCACAAAATAGAAAGAGAGGGAAAACCAGCAATGAGTTAAACAGACGATGAAGGGGTCTTTACATTGTCATCCATAAATCTTTCCCTGGCTTTCATGGCCTTCATCACAAAAACCGCTACCACATGGGTCAGTATAGTTGCCTGACATCCCAGTTCTGATTTTAACTGTGGTGTCTGAATGTAACTCTCTAAGTATTTTGAGAATCATAGAATCATAGAATCATAGAATCATAGAGTTGGAAGAGACCACAAGGGCCATCGAGTCCAACCCCCTGCCAAGCAGGAAACACCATCAGAGCACTCCTGACATATGGTTGTCAAGCCTCTGCTTAAAGACCTCCAAAGAAGGAAACTCCACCACACTCCTTGGCAGCAAATTCCACTGTCGAACAGCTCTTACTGTCAGGAAGTTCTTCCTAATGTTTAGGTGGAATCTTCTTTCTTGTAGTTTGGATCCATTGCTCCGTGTCCGCTTCTCGGAGCAGCAGTAAACAACCTTTCTCCCTCCTCTATGTGACATCCTTTTATATATTTGAACATGGCTATCATATCACCCCTTAACCTCCTCTTCTCCAGGCTAAACATGCCCAGCTCCCTTAGCCGTTCCTCATAAGGCATCGTTTCCAGGCCTTTGACCATTTTGGTTGCCCTCCTCTGGACACGTTCCAGTTTGTCAGTGTCCTTCTTGAATTGTGGTGCCCAGAACTGGACACAGTACTCCAGGTGTGGTCTGACCAGAGCAGAATACAGTGGCACTATTACTTCCCTTGATCTAGATGCTATACTCCTATTGATGCAGCCCAGAATTGCATTGGCTTTTTTAGCTGCCGCGTCACACTGTTGGCTCATGTCAAGTTTGTGGTCAACCAAGACTCCTAGATCCTTTTCACATGTACTGCTCTCAAGCCAGGTGTCACCCATCTTGTATTTGTGCCTCTCATTTTTTTTGCCCAAGTGCAATACTTTACATTTCTCCCTGTTAAAATTCATTTTGTTTGTTTTTGCCCAGTTCTCTAATCTGTCAAGGTCGTTTTGAAGTGTGACCCTGTCCTCTGCAACCTTTGGCAAGATGGCAAACATTGCGCAGGAATCGCAGGTGACTGCAGCTGTTCCCTCCCCTTCCATCTTGAGATCGTGTCGTTGGGGGTGGCTACAGAGGTCCTCCATCATAAAAAGCTTGAAGACAGGACAAATAACTTCCCCCACAAAAAAACCCTAGGTCTCCCCCAACAAACGTTTGAGACTAGCTCCCCTAATTCTAAAAGATGCGTATAACTTCGCGCGCCGCTGCCCTGCAAACTCTGATAAGAAGTCGTCTATCAATATCTGTTTCATATAGTTTTTGCCATAATTTGTCCCTACAGATTGAATCAAAAGCGGATGTGAGATCTACAAAAGCCACAAAAAGTTTGCTCTTATGTACCTTTGTATACTTCTCTATCATTGTCTGTAGTACCAAACAATGGCCTGTTGTACTATGGCCCTTTCTAAACCCTGCCTGTTCCGGATTAAGCAAGTTAGAGTGGTCAGCCCAGTCAACCAGTTTATTTAGCAGGTATCGAGTATAAAGTTTATACACAATGTCCGGGAGACTTATGGGGCGATAGTTTGAGGGGTCTTGGGGGTCTCCCTTCTTATAGATGGGGGCTACCAGGCTCAGTTTCCAGTTTTCTGGGATTTTGCATGTATCATTTATTGCTGTAAAAAGTTGGGCCAAAATAGCAGCCCACCACTAGGCATTTAATTTAAGCACCTCAGGAGGAATCATATCTTCACCGGGAGCTTTGCCATTCTTGAGTGTTTTAATTAGCTGTAAACATTCTGATTTGGTAACAGGATCCCAGCCCATTAATAGATCGTTTTTAAGAGGAGGAAACTGGCTCGGTTTAGCAATGTTTGGAGCTGTATATAGCCGGGAAAAATGTTGGTACCATAAGTTAGATGAAATACTGTTGGTTACAATTTTCCCTTTGGGTGAAACTCCCTGAGCAATTATTTCCCAGAACTTTTTGTCGTCCCACAATTTGATCACTTTGTCAAGTGCCTCCCATTGTTCCTTTCTGTAGAGGGATTTCTTAAATTTTAGAGTATTTTTATAATGAGAACGCCACCTGTGCAGGTTTTCCACTGAGGACAGGGTCCCTTCCTGTTTTACCTTATTTTGTAATTTCCTAAGCAAAGATCTTAGATTCCTACAGTCTTTGTTGAACCAGGCCCTCGAGTTGTTTTGTTGTTTGGGAGGGTTGGAATTCGTGAGTAGTGGGAAGAGCGACTCTGAGACCTGCTGAAATGTTGAAAAGGGGTCAGAATTAGATGAGATACACTGGTCTCTCAAGGCCAGTAAGTCTGATGAATGCAGGAGTAGTTTGATTTTAGATTCCAGGCCGCTGTTCCATTTACGCCTACGAAGGGCCAGAGTTGGAGGTGGGTCTGCACAGTGATTGCGGTATTGCGGATCCTCCAAACCACGGGGAATTAGTGAAACTGATATAGGAAGATGATCACTCTCAATTCTATTGAAAGTCCTGAAGCCCTGTGACCTCTCCAAGAGTTTTGGGGAGACCAGGATATAATCAATAACGCTCGCACCTCTAGGTCCAAGAAAAGAAAAGAAACCCCCTGACCTGTCCATATGGGTACCATGCAAATTATACAAATTATGTTTGAAGGCAGTCTCCATTAATGTAATGCCTGCCTTATTCAAGACCTTATCGTCAGAGGACCAGGGAATAAACCAATCTGCCTCTGGCAGGAACTGGGATTTAGAGCAGTACGTATTAATGTCATTTCCTATCCTGGCGTTGAAATCACCTGCCAGCAGGATATCCATGCCAGGGAATTCTAATTCAGCCTTCTCCAAACATAGCTCTAAATCTTCCCAGATTTGTAACGACTGGGGAGGGGTGCCTATGGGAGGGATATATATATTAAAGCAAAGGAAATCTCCTCCTTCACTGCTAGAAATAAGTAAGATTTGTAAATTGTTGCTCTTCACCCACTGCTGTTGCCGGGCCTTGCACTTTAGCTTGGTAGAAACAAAAGTGACTAAACCACCACTAGGTCGGCCTCGGGAATTTGGTTTTATCGCAGGGGTAGCAAAGGCTTCGTATCCCTGTAAAGAAGGGACATGGAGATCTAGACACCATGTCTCCTGTAGACATATAATCTGAAATTTTGTAAGGAAATCCAGAAGGTCGACATCACCCTGCTTAGATAGCCATCCCGCCACATTCCAAGAAAGGATGTGGAAATAGGGTGATGGTGGAAATAGTGGCAGTCAATCTCTTTTCCGGTGGTTTGAGGCTCCTGAGCTGGGCTCCTCCTCTTTCTGCCCTGCTTGGTGGTTCCAGGTTTGAGGTCGCTGGTCCCTAGGTAGGTGTGATAGCTTTAACTGAGGGGCCAATAGGTTGATTTGGCCCAGAGGATCTTCGATGACACTGTTACAAATATCATGTTGTTCAGCTGATGTATCATGATGTTCAGCTGGTTTTTGCAGAGCAAGGGTTTTGCAGACCCGTATAGGCTGTACAGGTAGCAGGTCAACAGCTGCATCTTGCGTCGGTACTGCTAGCGGGTCAAAATTTGACAAAAGCTGTGGATCTTGATTGCGTATTGGGCTTAGAATAATGGAAGCCTCCAATTCCGGCATCGAGGCATATTTCTCCCCTAGTCCTCTCCCCTAGCATGGAAGACGAAGAGCAGACTCCATTTGAGGATCTCTCCCTCATTACAGTCGATCAGGTATATGAAAACGAGCAGCAAAGTCAGTCCTCAGGGAATGTGCAGGCGACCTTGGAACGGACAGCTCACGGAAGAACCCCGACCAAACCTAAGAGGAGGCGTGTAGTGGTGATAGGGGATTCCCTACTGAGGGGAACAGAAGCAGTGATCTGTGGGCCTGACAAGATGTCTCGGGAAGTGTGCTGTCTCCCCGGGGCTAAGATCCAAGATGTAACTGAACGACTGCAAGGAATTATAAAACCCACTGACGAATACCCCTTCCTCTTGGTTCATGTGGGAACCAATGACACTGCAAGCAATAGCCTCCAGAAGATCAAAAGAGACTACGAGGCTCTCGGCAGGAAATTGAAGCAACTAAATGCACAAATTGTCATCTCATCTCTCCTCCCAGTTGAACGACGTGGCCCAGGGAGAGAGGGAAAAATCGTGGAAGTGAACAGCTGGCTTCGCAAATGGTGAAAACAGGAACGGTTTGGATTCTTAGATCACGGACTGCAGTTTCTTGAAGATGGACTTCTGGCAAGCGATGGGCTGCACCTCACAACGGTTGGGAGAAATGTTTTTGCCAAAAATCTCAGAAACCTCATCAGGAGGGCTTTAAACTGACTAATGTGGGGGAGGGAGACAGTGCTCCTGAAGGTAGGAGTCTATCAATTGATGAAGATGATCATCCAAATGTCATAGACCAAATGGAGCAAACAGCACGCAGACCTAGTGGTGGGAGGAAAAAATCCTTAAATAAGAGACACGGGGGAATGATTAATGGACTTCAATGTCTGTACACTAATGCGCAAAGCATGGGAAATAAACAAGATGAGCTTGAGCTCTTGGTACAGCAAAATACATATGACATAATAGGAATCACTGAAACCTGGTGGGATAAGTCCCACGATTGGAATGTAATAATGGGGGGATACAATCTATTTCAGAGAAACAGACCAGACAAGAAAGGAGGAGGAGTGGCGTTATATGTCAGGGATGTGTATACCTGTGAAGAGATCCAAGATTTAGAACCTCAAAGCCAAAGTGAGAGCATTTGGGTCAAAATTAAGGGAGAGAAGAATAACAGAGATCTCATTGTGGGAGTTTACTATAGATCCCCAAGCCAAACGGAGGACATAGATGATGCCTTCCTGGAACAGATGGCCAAGCATGCAAAAGGAAGGGAGATAGTAGTAATGGGGGACTTCAATTACCCGGATATTTGTTGGATGTCAAACTCAGCCAAGAGCATACGGTCAAACAGATTCCTCACTGGCCTTGCAGACAACTTCATTGTCCAGAAAGTGGGAGAAGCAACAAGAGGAACAGCCATTTTAGATCTGGTCCTAACCAATATTGATGACCTGGTTAGTGGGGTAGAAGTGGAAGGATCATTAGGCGCGAGTGATCATGCTCATCTGAAGTTTACTATACAGCGGAAAGGAGCAGCCAAGCATACTAGGACTCAATTTCTTGACTTTAAGAAAGCCGACTTCATAAAACTTAGGGAAGTGCTGGGTGAGATCCCATGGACAGTAATACTAAAAGGAAAGGGAGTTCATGATGGCTGGGAGTTTGTTAAGAGGGAGATACTAAAAGCACAACGTCAGGCAATACCAATGAGACGGAAACATGGAAGGTGCTTAAAGAAGCCAGGGTGGCTATCTAAAGAACTTTTAAGTGAGTTAAGATTAAAAAATGATGTGTACAAAAAATGGAAAAGGGGGGAAACCACCAAAGAGGAATTCAAACAAATAGCCAGCACGTGTAGACACAAAGTCAGAAAAGCAAAAGCACAGAATGAACTCAGGCTGGCTAGAGAGGTTAAAAGCAACAAAAAAGGCTTTTATGGGTATGTTCGTAGCAAAAGGAAGAACAAAGAAACAGTGGGGTCACTCAGAGGAGAAGATGGTGAAATGCAAACAGGGGACACAGAAAGGGCTGAACTCCTCAATGCCTTCTTTGCCTCAGTCTTCTCCGAGAAAGAAAACAATGCCCGACCTGAAGAATTTGGAGCAAATGATTCAGCAAAGGAAACACAGCCCAGAATAACTAAGGAGATAGTACAAGAATACTTTGCTAGTTTAGATGTATTCAAGTCTCCAGGGCCAGATGAACTGCATCCAAGAGTATTAAAAGAACTGGCAGATGTGATCTCAGAACCACTGGCAGTCATCTTTGAGAATTCCTGGAGAACAGGCGAAGTCCCGGCAGACTGGAGGAGGGCAAATGTTGTCCCTATTTTCAAAAAGGGGAAAAGAGAGGACCCAAATAATTACTGCCCAGTCAGTCTGACATCAATACCTGGGAAGATTCTGGAGCAGATCATGAAGCAAACAGTCTGTGAGCACCTAGAAAGGAATGCTGTGATCACCAATAGTCAGCATGGATTTCTGAAAAATAAGTCATGTCAGACTAACCTGATCTCGTTTTTTGACAGAATTACAAGCCTGGTAGATGAAGGGAACGCAGTGGATGTAGCCTACCTTGATTTCAGCAAGGCATTCGACAAGGTGCCCCATGATGTTCTTGTAAAGAAGCTGGTAAAATGCGGTCTTGACTCTGCTACCACTCAGTGGATTTGTAACTGGCTGACTGACCGAACCCAAAGGGTGCTCATCAATGGTTCCTCTTCATCCTGGAGAAGAGTGACTAGTGGGGTGCCACAGGGTTCTGTCTTGGGCCTGGTCTTATTCAACATCTTTATCAACGACTTGGATGATGGACTCAAGGGCATCCTGATCAAATTTGCAGATGACACCAAACTGGGAGGGGTGGCTAACACCCCAGAGGACAGGATCACACTTCAAAACGATCTTGACAGATTAGAGAACTGGGCAAAAACAAACAAGATGAATTTTAACAGGGAGAAATGTAAAGTATTGCACTTGGGCAAAAAAAATGAGAGGCACAAATACAAGATGAGGGACACCTGGCTTGAGAGCAGTACATGTGAAAAGGATCTAGGAGTCTTGGTTGACCATAAACTTGACATGAGCCAACAGTGTGACACGGCAGCTAAAAAAGCCAATGCAATTCTGGGCTGCATCAATAGGAGTATAGCATCTAGATCAAGGGAAGTAATAGTGCCACTGTATTCTGCTCTGGTCAGACCTCACCTGGAGTACTGTGTCCAGTTCTGGGCACCACAATTCAAGAAGGACACTGACAAACTGGAACGTGTCCAGAGGAGGGCAACCAAAATGGTCAAAGGCCTGGAAACGATGCCTTATGAGGAACGGCTAAGGGAGCTGGGCATGTTTAGCCCGGAGAAGAGGAGGTTAAGGGGTGATATGATAGCCATGTTCAAATATATAAAAGGATGTCACATAGAGGAGGGAGAAAGGTTGTTTTCTGCTGCTCCAGAGAAGCGGATACGGACCAATGGATCCAAACTACAAGAAAGAAGATTCCACCTAAACATTAGGAAGAACTTCCTGACAGTAAGTGCTGTTCGACAGTGGAATTTGCTTCCAAGGAGTGTGGTGGAGTCTCCTTCTTTGGAGGTCTTTAAGCAGAGGCTTGAAAACCATATGTCAGGAGTGCTCTGATGGTGTTTCCTGCTTGGCAGGGGGTTGGACTCGATGGCCCTTGTGGTCTCTTCCAGCTCTATGATTCTATGATTCTACAACCCTGATGGTCCCAGACAGAAGACAATCAAGATCACAAGAACTTGCATATGGGAGTGGATTTGGCACAGACTGGAACAAAGGACAATAATCAGCTCTTCCCTCTGGGGGCAGGAAACTGCAAAGTCCCCTCTGTCACCTGGAAAATGACTCATGGGGAGGGGGAGAAGGGAACCAGCCAGGTGACAGGACACTCAGGTTACCACCACCACCCCTCCCTCAACCCCTCCTTTCTGTGATGTATGCATGATGTTTCTGGGGGTGGGCTTGACCTACAGGATGAGAATTTCAAAAGTTTTTATAAGGCCTTGCACACCATTTTTCTGTGTCTTTTCTCTCTCTTGCAAGTGAGGGGAACACCCTGTTGCAACAGTTCAATAAAGGCCAACCCTACAGGCTGCTGTTTTGCTCCAAGTTATCCTGGTTGGTGTCTTTGTTTTGTCCAAGGGAGCCCTCAGATTTTTCTGGTAACAGTTTGGCGACCATGCTCAGGGACACTTGGTCCTCCTGTGAAGGTGAGGGGGGAGATGGAGGGGATCGGGTGCCACTGGGCAACCTTAGCCCAGGGATCCCTTTTTCCTCTCCCTACCTCCTCTTTGCGGGCAGTAATCAATTGTCACCAAAAGCCCAGCCAGGGGGAGCAAAGGCAAGGTCAAGCTGGCTAAAGAGAAAGGATCCCGGGATCCACGAGGGACATCTACGAATGTGAGTATGGTTTGAAGTTAATACATTGGGAGGGGATGGGAAAGTAACGTCTCCATGACAGCTGGGCTTTTCTTCTTTCCATCTCTGACGTCTTCCCTCGGAGTCGCCTGGAAGCGTCCTAAACTCTTTCTCTCCTTTTCTCTTTCCCGATTTCCCTCTCGGAGCCTGACCGGGGAAACCGTGGAAAGTCTCCTTTCCTCTTTCCCCCACGTCTTCCCTCGGAGTATTAGTCTTGTAAGCAGCGCTGAATAAATTCCGAATCCGTGGTTTTTACCGGGTTAGAGAGACCCGTGGTTTCCAGGCTAGTGCCTGTGGTTTTCTGGTAGGCAGGGATTGCCTTTTAGTTGAAGGGAAAAAAAATCAAGTACTGATAGAATATTCTTCTCTCTACCCCCCCCCTTCTCTGTCCCTTTCTTGTGCTTGTTTTTCTATCTCCTAGTGTAATCTACTGAGCAACCCCCCCTCAGTATTAGAGGGAAAATGGGAGCTCACTCTTCTAAACACCCTAGCTGGACTCCTCCTGGCAACAAAGCTTCCATGAAGCCTTTTTGCCCCAGAGAGGATTCTGATACGCCCCTCCAGTTTGTCATCTGCAACTGGGAAAAATAAAATGAAATAAAATAAAGGGGCAAAATGGTCTTTCCAAGTACAAATTGCGAGACCGTTGTAACTTTTAGTGGGTGGCTTAGGCCCACCACCTGGAACCCAGGGCACAGCGGCCACCTCAGAGATCCTTCAACAAAATCAGGGTGTGAACCCTTAGGGAGAGCTGAACACATCAAATTTGTGTTGTTAAACTATAAACTATAACCTAAAGCTAGAATGTGAAACCGTAAACTTAATGGTGCTCAGAAGGCAGTAGATATAATAACAGCCCAGCCTGAGAGCCCACGCATTAGAGATCTTAGTTTCTCTAAAAAAAATGAATAAGAGATGTACTCAAAGATTTAGAAATATTTAAAGGGTTTGTGTTTACATTGGCTTTGGCATCCACAGACTGTTCTTAAATGCACATAGTTTTAAAATTGCAAGCTTGCTTCAAAATTTTTAAATATAAGGGCCTTAGCAATCTTAAACAGGACAAAAATGAGAATGAAGCGTGCAAATGTTTGTTATTTGAGAGAGGCTCCAAAGAGTCTTCCTCCGAGTAGCTTAAGTGAGGATTATGATTTTAAGTTGACGGTAAATGATGTTTTGTTGCAACTTTTGAGTTTGTGAGCCTACATCCGTGTTCCAGTCTTTTTTTCCAGTATTTTGAAATGTGCTGTGAAGAAACTAATGTTTCTGCTGCAAAAGCCTAGTTGAGCCAACTGCTCTCTCAAGCTAATATGCAGTGTACGTATTTCATTAAGCATATGCCTATGAAAATATGGTGTTCCTTCTAAGAAAATTGTTATTAAAAGGGAGAAGCTTCCATAGCCAGCAATTGTCTATCTGAGCCCTGATACCAGCCTCTATAAGACTTCCTGGCCTCTTTTCTTGGAAAATGCCCCCCCCCCCTTGTATCAGTCTCTTTCAGTTTTTCCCCCCTTCTTACTTCTGTGCCAGGTAAATTTACTCCTGAGTAAGCTTCCTTTAAAAGGAAACTACGGGGAGGGGGGGCAATCTTTTCTAAAGGTACCTTGAATCTCACTTTCCTATGTGTGGTTGTTTTAAAAAATCTTAATTAGGCTTACTGTTCCTAGGCAAGTTCAGAAAAAATGTTCACTTTTGTATTCCTTTTAATTTTAATTTTAATTTTATTTTAATTGATTAATTCTATGGCTCTTTTAATCATTTGTGAGTGATTATGTCAATTGAATTAACTATGCTTAATAAAAGATCCTCTCCCTATCTTAGGAAAAAACTGTTCACTTCAATTTTCCTTTAAAGATCATTTCTCTAGGAACTTGCATTCTTTAGTCTAAGGAAGCAAACTCACTCAAACTATCTCAAGATCTGCTAAAAGGGTTCTGTGTAAAGTTGGGTACTTTTATTTTCCTCTTCCTTAGTACATGATAGGAGCATGGATGTTTCCTTTCCCAGTTGTGCTTGTTGTTGTTTAGTCGTTTAGTCGTGTCCGACTCTTCGTGACCCCATGGACCAGAGCCCCATGTAGAGTGAGTTACAATAATCCAGTCTGGAGGTGACCGTTGTGTGGATCACAGTGGCTAGGTCAGGGCGAGAGAGGTAAGGAGCCAACTGCTTAGCTTGCCGGAGATGAAAAAATGCCGCCTTTGTTATGCAATCTGACCTCCATGGAAAGGGAGGTGTCAAAGATTACACCCAAACTCTTAACGGACGGTGCTGGCACTAATTGCACCCCCGCAAGAGATGGGAGTTGCCCCCTCAATCCCATATCGCTCCGTCCCAGCCAGAGGACCTCTGTCTTCGAAGGATTTAACTTCAACCGGCTCCCACGTAACCATCCAGCCACAGCTTCCAAACATCTGATCAGTGTGTCTGGGGCCGAGTCAAGATGGCCATCCATCAACAGATAGAGTTGGGTGTCATCAGCATACTGATGGCAGCCCAGCCCAAAACTCCGGACAAGCTGGGTGAGGGGGCGCATAAAGATGTTAAAAAGCATCGGGGAGAGAATCGCACCCTGAGGCACGCCACACACCAAGGAGTGGCGCGATGACAATTCCCCCCCAAGTGCCACCCTCTGTCCCCGACCGGAGGGAAATGAGCGCAGCCATTGAAGGACTGTGCCCTGGACCCCCACGTCGGCAAGGCGGTGGTCCAGAAGTTCGTGATCGACCATGTCGAAGGCTGCTGACAGGTCTAGAAGAATCAGCAGCCCCGACCCGCCTCGATCCAGCTGCCTGCGGAGATCATCTGTTAGGGCGACCAGAGGCGTCTTGGTCCCATGACCAGCGCGGAAGCCGGACTGGAATGGATCCAGAGCCGATTTTTCATCCAGAAACCCACCAATTATAACCTTTCTGCCTCTCACTATACCCCAGACTTTCCCAGTATTCTACAGGATTCACAACCTTACTACGGAAGGGGGCTCCGAAACATCATCGGAGGAAGAGATGCAGGGGCAACAGGAAGTGTCAGCGGCTGCAGAACAGCACCAGTCTCCAATGATGGGCAAGGGAGAAAGAAGTCTAAGTAAGAAGAAGCATTCGGCCAAGAAGAGCAAGAGAAGTAAGCCTTCTGATTCCGAGGACAATTCAGAAATGCTTCCCTGCTGCCCACCACCTGCTGGGACCTGAGCTACCAGAATTACTGGATGGAGCACGTGGGTCCCTATGTGGAAAAGAAGCAGCCAGATCCCTCTAAGTTTGGAAATTCAAAGCTAAGCGAGTCCCTCACCGTGAGGTTTGCTGGGTGTGTGCCAGGGGCCAAATTGTAAGTATGCACATGAATGTGAAAAGTGCCTAGGTAACTACCCGGCGTCCTCATGTTTTAAAGGTAAACAGCCCTTTCTGGGCGGTAGGGGGCATTTCCACCAGGGGTCTTGAAATGCTCACAGACCAGCCCAAAGAACAGCCACAAACCGGTATTAATTCAGCCGCAAACCGGTATTAATTTGGCCCATGGTTTTGGCGTTCTCTTCTGTTAAGCTCTCACGTCTTAGATCCCTCCTAACTCAGGGGACCCCCTAAACCAAACAAACAAAAAACAAACAAACCAGTTAGGGAAATGCTAGCTATTGCAAAAAGAAAATAAACAAATAAATTCTGGCTGGGAGGGTGGCTGGCCCCTTCAGGGAGCCGCCTATACTGGCTTTACACATTTCACCTTTAGGCATCGTCCCTAAAAAGTCTCCAGGAGAGTATCGTATGAGCCACAACCCATCCTACCCTAGAGGTGGCTCAGTCAATGATGCAATACCACAGGAGCCTTGTTCTGTGAAATATGCCTCCTTTGATCAGGCTATAAAAGCTTATTCGCAGGTTCAGCAGGGGAGCACTCTTGGCTAAGTGTGTCATTGAGTCAGCCTTTTGCCTCCTGCCAATTCACCCAGAGGACTTTCTGTGGCTAGGTTTTAGGTTTAGGGCTTATTCATAGACAAATTTATGCCAATAAGGTGCTCAGTAGCTTGTGCATCACTAGTAATAGCCCTGATTGCGCTTCTCTTTAGAGGCTTTCACCTCCCTGGCTGAGGAGCTTGGGGTACCTTTGGTGGCAGACAAAACAGAGGGTCCAGTTTCGACCATAACCTATTTTGGGTATTGAATTGGACACAATCGCACAGACATCAGCCTACCAAGGGAGAAGCTAGCAGCACTTAAGGAATTAATTCTGTAACTTCTTCCTCTCAAGAAGGTCACCCTTAGGCAGAGTCGATCACTCTTGGGTCACCTCAACTTTGCATGCCGGGTAGTGCCCCCTGGCTGCCCCTTTTGTAGGAAATTGGCTAGCTGTCAGCGGGACTGCATGCTCCTCAACACAGAGTGCGCCTCTCTAAAGTGATCAAGTAAGGCCTGGAGGTTTGGTTAAAGTTCCTGGATAAGTACAGGGGAATTCTTTGTGGCAGGACAATTTGATGCTGCGTTCAGACTTTCAGGTACAGTCTGATGCAGTTGGTTCCCTGGGGTTTGGTGTCTACTTTAGGGGATGCTGGTGTGCTCAGCGTTGGCCTACCAGCTGGCAAGGAAAACCTATCACGCGTGACCTCACCTTCTTAGAATTTTCCTATCGTAGTTCTGGTGCACTTGTGGGCTGATGAGTTCAGGAATCACCAGGTATGCTTCTGGACTAACAATCAAGCGGTTGTCAGTGTCCTGTCTAAACAATCATCACACTCTCCTAGGGTGGCAAACGTGCTCCGGTGCTTTGTCCTTTTGTGCTTAGAATTAATCACCTATTTCTCTGCCAAATTTACACCTAGGGTTAACAATGACATCGTGCATGCTCTGTCTCGTTTTCAGATGGACTGTTTCCGCTCATTAGCACCAGAGGCGCAGCAATTGCCACAGCCATTCCTGGAGCACCTTTGGAACATGATGTCCTGAAGTGAGTATTGGCTTTAGTAGTCCCATCCACGCTTAGACATCATAAAAAGGCTTGGTTGGACTTTATGGAGTTTCAAGGCAAATTAAAAAATGCTAGGCTTGACACACCCCCTACCAAGGCTGAGGTTCTGCAATACTTGGTACATTTTAGGGAGCTGGGTCGCGCAGCAAAGACTCTATAACATCCAGTCAGCTGCAATCTCCTCCTTCTGTAAGGCTATTTACTCCATAGACCCTTGTGCAGATTTCTTAGTGTGAAGGGCACTGGGGGGCTGGCGCAGGCTGCTGCCTCCCAGCAGTGATGGTAGAAGGCCCATAACATATGACATTCTATGCCAAATCCAAACAACAACAACAAAAATAAAAGTTAAGAAGTATCTGTTGGTCCAAGTACAAGGCCCGGTTATTTTTCGGCTGCATACGCTATTGAAGGAATGGGTTTCTGTGCAGGGACCCAAAATCCACTTTTTTCTGTTTCCAAGGGAGCATTTCTAGAATGCTTTAACTTGAGCTCTTGAGCCAAAACCCAGCTGTATAAACAAGTGCTCAGAGCCCTCTCCTTTATCAGTTTGTGACGGCAAGGATGACCTTGGCTGTTCTAGTGGAGTAGGGATGACATGTCTGTTAGGATATTTCCGTTCCACCTTAAAAAGGGGACAGGCTGTTGTGATTCACAACCTACGTATTTCCTGCTCACAGGAAGTTTCTGTTTGTCTATTGCTTTCGTTTCTCTCTATGTGCCCGAGACATCAACGCAGGCAGTCATGTTTTCTTTGTTCTGACCAATGCTGAATAAAGTTGTAAATAATGCTCTCCTGCGTGCATCTTTCGCTGTGCAAATTCTGCTGATAGAGCGTGCACCAGCTCTGGAATGTGGCAAGCTATTTCTGGAGCTCGTGTTGCTAATTGAATGATACTGCGTGTCTACGGGAGATCGATGGATCGTCCGGAATCGACGTGGGGTCATGATGGCCTTTGTCTCCCTGGCAGTATCTCAACAACAGGTTATGGTCCCAGATTCACAGCACTTACAGGAGAGTAAGACTGCGACAGACTGCTGTGAGTTATGTGGAAAAATTGCCGAGGCAGAGTGACTTTGATGTCCGGCTGGCTTAATTGACCTGGGAGCCGCGCTTCGTGATTTATGAGCTGCCGAGATAAGAAGTTTTTGAAGGCATAAAGGCTCACGGCTCAAGTAAAAGCCTGGAATGGAGTTTTTCCAAGCCTCTGAAGGCACTGAGTGCCCAAAGTTACAGGCACAATTATGAGACTTGGGCAAGTTGCTGTGAGAGTCTACTTCGTCAGTTTGGAGTGTGGCATACTGTGTGTGAAGCCCCACTAGTTCCTCTGACAGATAGATGGAGGGCCCAAGATTCAAGGGCCATAGACGTAATTGTCTTGTCCGTCTCTCTGGAGGAAATTGCTACGCTAGCTGGCAATACGACAGCACGTCAGATGTGGAATGCTTTGAAAGTAGCTCATCTGCCAGTCATCCCAGCCCAGAGTTTGACTGCATCGGAGGTCCTGGCTGTTTCCCAGAATGCGAGTGAATGCAGGGATGCTGAGGGCACCGGTTGCAAGCTGCAGGGGGAGCTGACTGTGATGTCATCCCAGGCAGCATTCCAGCCTCCAGGGGGAGCCAAGGAGTCGGCAGCTGAGAGCTCTGATTCCCATGAGAGCCAAGGTCATCGTCTTTGCAGAGGCCAGAAGGCCAGAAGTAAACAGAGACAGATGCCTGTTTGATGGCCAGGAGCAGGGGGGCAAGCAGCAAAAGCCCACGCCGGTGGAAAACAAGGTTTTGCTTGCTGTAAAAGCTGCTCCAAAGGCCAAAGCCAGATTTATTGTTGATTCGGGATGCACCCACCATCTGGCAAAAGATAAGCATCTGTTTATCTCCTTCACACCTCAAGACGGAGAGATCCACCAGGCTGATGGAAAGACGTTGTGAATCGCAGGAGAAGGGACTGTGAGACTTGCAAGTCTGCACACTACCATCAAAGATGTACTTTATGTTCCAGGTGCTGCAGACAATTTGCTCAGTGTCCCACAGCTGACTGGGTGTGGCTTTGAGATTTCCTTCAAGAGGAGCATCTGTGTCATCAGGAAAGGCAAATAGGACATTTTGCATGCAAAGTTTATGGATGGCTTATTCTGTATAACTTATGATGACAATGGTGCTGCTGTGTCAAATGTTGATTCTTGTTGTGTTGCACAAACTAACAAAGTTCTTCATGCAGGATGCATTCACAAGGCACACAGAAGGTTTGCTCACATGTCTTGGCAGGCACTGGCCAAGATGCCGGAGTTGGTTCAGGGTTTGAACATCAAGCCCTGTAAGTATCACATGAAATGTGTATCTTGTGCAGAGAACAAGGTGAAGGTTGCTCCAAAAGGCAAGGAGTCTAGCAGGCAGGCTTCCAAACCCTACCAGCTAGTCCACGCAGACCTGGTTGGTCCACTTGCGCCCTCTTTGGGTGGAGCAAGGTACTTCATGGTTCTAATTGATTCTTTTTCCAGGTACATTCATGTGTTTATGCTGCAGCAGAAATCGGAAGCGTTTCCTAGGTTCAAGGCATTCTGTGCTTGGTTGGAGAATGTTCACAGTAAACGTATTGGCTGTCTCTTTACTGATCAGGGCGGGGAATTCACTTCTCAGCAGTTTGAAGCTTTCCTGACTGAGAAGGGAATACAGCATGACTTGTAAATGTTTAGATCGCCATGGATGAATGGACTTGTGGAGCGAGCAAACCAGACATTGCTTCAAGGCCTAAAAACCTTGTTGCATGATGCCAATCTCCCTGGGAAGTATTGGGGGGAGGCTTTATCAACGTTGGTTTATTCCTATAACAGGAGACTGTCATCACCTATTGGTTGTACTCCCTATGAAAAGATGTTTGGTAAGAAACCTTACGTCAAACACATGAGAATCTTTGGTTCTGACATGTGGGTACACACCCCACAGAGCAACAAGCTTGGGAAGCGTGGGGCACATGGTTTGTTCATGGGGTAAGAAAAAGGTGCATACAGGGTATGGATGACTGATTCTAAGTCCATTAAGTTCACAAAGAGTGTTGCGTACAATCCTAAGTGGGGGGGGGGGAATGTGGGGATTTTCCAGAGTTACCCAGAGGAAGATGAAGGTGATGTGAAAAAAGCAGATAATGTTGAGGTAGAAGAGGAAGCTGAGGATGATGATGATGATCAGAGTTCGGATTCCAGCTCAGTGGGCAGCGCTGCTGCTGATGTCAGCGACAGTGATGACACAGCAGACTACAAGAGCGCAAAGGCCTCAGTCAGACCATCTGATGCGTCTGACAATGAACTGGAAGAACCACTGTTCACCATTGGTCACTTTTCTCCTAAGAAGGAGGAGGTGAGTGCAGAAGACTTGCGTCTAGTACGCAGATCTGAAAGGGCCACGAAAGGCAAAGCTCCAAAGAGATTTGCTGATGAGTTTGCTAAGATAGCAACTGCTATTCTTAGTAGCTCAGAGAAGGTGTGGGAACCTTCAAGCTTCAAAGAGGTTCAGGAGTTAACCTCTAAAGATGCTGAGCCTTGGCTTAATGCCATGAAGGCTGAAGTTGATTCCTTGAACAGGAACCAAACTTGGGAGCTGGTACCAGTAGTCCCAGGAATGAGACTGGTTGGCAGCAAATGGGTCTTCAAGGCCAAGACAGACCAGAATGGCAAGGTTGTCAGACACAAAGCCAGACTGGTCGCCAGAGGTTTTTCACAGGTACCAGGACAGGATTACCACGAGACCTACTCACCCACCGTCACGTATGAGAGCATTCGGCTAATGTCAAGATTGCTGCAGAGGAGAAACTGCATGTTTCCCATCACGACATTAATACAGCTTTTTTGTACGGGGTTTTGGGGGAGGAGCTGTTTATGCTTCCACCTGACAGGATGCAGATACAGAAGGGAATGGTCTGTAAACTTCGGAAATCCTTATATGGTCTCAAGCAGAGTGCCAGGTGTTGGAACACAAAACTCACTGAGACATTGCTTTCTCTAGGTTTTCACCAGGGCAAAGCTGATCCATGTGTGTTTGTCAAGGAGGAGGGGCAAAACAAACTGTATTGTTTATGTTTTGTTGATGATCTTCTGATGTTTTGGAAGAATCAGGCTTTGTACCAAAGCACCCTAGCTCAGCTGAAGGAGCACTTTGACATGAAGGATCTTGGTGAGGTATCCAACTATCTTTCTCTGCAGGTGGAGAGGGACCAAGCAGGTAATTTTCTGGTACACCAAACACAGAAAATTGCTGATGTATTAACTAGGTTGAATTTGGTTGATGCAAACCCAGCAGGCACACCGATGGTGACAGGTTACCAGGTAGATAGTACTGCTGAAGCGTTTTCTGACACTACGCTGTACAGATGCATTCTAGGCAAGCTGAATTTCATTGCTAGATGTTCAAGACCTGACATAGCTGTAAGCTGTAACCTGCTTAGCAGACATGCCAACAATCCTACTGTTCAGGATTGGAAAGCTCTGAAACGCATAGCCTGCTATTTGAAAGGGACTTTGCACTACAGGCTGAGGTTCACCAGTCAGAAGACTGGAGGTCTTGAAATCTTTGCAGATGCTAGTTTTGGAAGTGACACCACAGATGGTACAAGCACTTCTGGAGTATGCTACATGTACAACCACTGTCTGTTTGACTGGCTGTGCAAGCAGCAGACAACAGTGAGCCTAAGTTCCTGTGAAGCAGAACTCAATGCTCTGTCATTTTCACTCATGGATTGTGAATGGTTGATGCAACTGTTTAAGGACATCAGAGTTTCTGTGAAATGTCCTATACAAGTGTATCAAGACAATAGATCCTGTTTGGTTTTGGTGAACTCAGAGTTGCAAGCAAAGAACCAAGTACCGTATTTTTCTCACCATAGGACACACCGGACAATAGGACGCACTTTGTTTTAGAGGGGGGAGAACAAGAAAAAAAAATTCTCCCCCTCTCTGCCCAGCGCCCCTTCAGTGAAGCGGCAGGAGGCGCTGCACAGAGAGGGGGAGAACTTTCCCCCTCTTGTTTTCCCGCTCTAAAACAAGGTGCCATTTAAGGTGCGTTCAGGCGGCTACCTTGGAAGCCTGGAGAGGGAGAGGGGTCGGTGTGCACTGACCCCTCTCGCTCTCCAGGCTTCAGGTTCCTTTTGACCTGCTCTTTGGGGCTGGTGCGGGGAAGCCCACCACCAGTCCCAAAGAGCAGGTCAGGGAGCAACGGAAAGGCGCAGGGAGAGGCTCCTGTCATAGCCGCGCGTCACCTCTCCAGCCGGGAGAGGGTCGCAGGGCTATGGCTTCTTTAGCCCTGCGAGTGCTCTCCCGGCTGCAGAGTTGACGCGCGGCTATAGAGGCTCCTGCCATAGCTGCGCGTCACCTCTCCAGCCGGGAGAGGGTCACGGGGGGCTGCTTTAGTCCCGCGCGTGCTCTCCCGGCTGGAGAGGTGACGCGTGGCTATAGAGGCTCCTGCCATAGCCGCGTGTCACCTCTCCAGCCGGGAGGGGGTCGCGGGGTGCTTCTTTAGCCCCGCCCGCGCGTGCTCTCCCGGCTGGAGAGGTGACACGGGGCTGTAGAGGTTCCTGCCATAGCCGCGCATCACCTCTCCAGCCGGGAGAGGGTCGCGGGGCTATGGCGTCTTCGCTCCATAGGACGCACACACATTTCCCCTTCATTTTTGAAGGGGAAAAAGTGCGTCCTATAGAGCAAAAAATATGGTACTTGCAGATTAAGCTACATCGTGCAAGAGAGTGTATTCAGAAAGGACTCCTTTAGGTGTCCTACATGCCAGGAAATGAAATTCCTGCTGATCTGTTGTCTAAGGTTGTTAACAGAGAACAACCTAAGGTTTATGTACAGAGGTTGCAGTTGGGTTGAACCACAGGTACTACAGGTTACACGGAAAGGGGGAGGGTGTTAGGATATTTCCGTTCCACCTTAAAAAGGGGACAGGCTGTTGTGAGTCACAGCCTATGTATTTCCTGCTCACAGGAAGTTTCTGTTTGTCTATTGCTTTCGTTTCTCTCTATGTGCCCGAGACATCAACACAGGCAGTCATGTTTTCTTTGTTCTGACCAACACTGAATAAAGTTGTAAATAATGCTCTCCTGCGTGCATCTTTCGCTGTGCAAATTCTGCTGATAGAGCGTGCACCAGCTCTGGAATGTGGCAAGCTATTTCTGGAGCTCGTGTCACTAATTGAATGATACTGCATGTCTACGGGAGATCGATGGATCGTCCGGAATCGACGTGGGGTCATCATGGCCTTTTTCTCCCTGGCAGTATCCCAACAATGTCTAGGTCTTATCTTACGTCCTGACGCATAGACCTAGTCCGGGAACAGTGCCAGAGTGTGTTCTTGGAGTTGGTGACCTCTTGCTCCAAGATAAGAGTAGGAACAGGAATACCCTTTTATGGTCAGAAGTACAGGAACGAATATCCTTTTATGGTTAAGAATACCGGAGCAGGAACACATGTGATGTCAACCTGCGTGTATAGGCTGATGTGGTTGGATTCCTGGGGAAGGAGGGAGAGGGTGCCTGGAGGATATATATACTGCATGAAATTTCTCATTTCTTTGGACTTGCTGTGGACTCACCACACAAGTGCCTTCTGCTATCTGGAGAGCAGAATAAACTCTTTCTTTGAACCAACCTTGGTGTCATTTGACTTCCTTCCTCCTGTCCGGGAGCAACGCAGAGCCCACCAATCAGTAAAGTCTAATAAGGCTACACCATTGCCTCCTTTGGCGCTCTGCGCATTGGCGAAGTGGTTTGTGAGGGCCAACAAGATTCCGCTGCTTGGGGAAGTTTGAGAGACCTGACCTTGTCCAGATCCAATTTAGTCCTGCATGTCCGATGTTCCAAAACTGATCAGCAGGGAAAGGGGGCCCTTATTCGGCTCCGAGCAACTAGTCACAATGGGCCATGCCCAGTAAAGAGTACTAGACATTTCATGTACGTGAGACCAACCGTCTCAGGCCCATTCCTCATACATTTGGATGGCTCCTACCTTGCACGGCATCAGTTCATGCGCGCTATGCGAAGGGCGATTGCTGCCTGTGGTTTACCCCCAGCTGAATTCACGACCAACTCCTTTCGGATTGGGGCCACCAGCACAGCAATGCATTTGGGACTCTCAGCTGAATGGATGAAGGACTTGGGGCGGTGGAAGTCACTGGGGTCCTCTAGCTTGGAGGCAAGAGGGAACTCTGTGGGCCGTCCAGCCCACCCTGAGCTCAGGTAGTACCAGAAGCCGATGCATTGGGTGCCCCCAAGCAGCGGGTATATCCCCATCCACAGTGCCGCTGCTTGACCTGACACCAGAGAGCCAGTGCTGGTGTCGGCAACCATGTAGTGCCATGGGGAAGGGAAGAGATGTGTTCCAGTTAGATCTTCTTCTGGATTGGAAACCCTGGGGGTCATCCAGTCCAACCTGCCGCAAGGCACCACTCACCCTCCGGTGTGCCCAGGGTGTGGTCGTCAAGCAGACCTTGTTCCAAGGAGCCACCCCGCCACGCCCACCTGGTGGGGCCAGCTCCTAGGAAAGGACAAGGGCTGGTGGGATCTGGAGCCGTTCCTTGACTCCCAGCACCCACCTGCAGGGTAGATGACCCTGGGTGTGCCATCCAGCTCTACAATGCTATCATTCTGTGACGTTGTAAAGCAGGACATGCTCAAAGCAGAGGGTGCTGGATTTTAGTGCTGCACAGGCTGCTGCCCCTGGGTGGGCTCAGACCCAGCAGGGAATTTGGTTTCCGTGTAACATGGCCACCCCATTTCTGGCACGACAAGATACACGAGGAGAAAACACTTTCCTGTCTCCTGTGGCGGCCAGTTCGTCCCTCTCGCTCTCCAGGCTTCAGCGAAAGCCTGCATTCGCCCCAGAGGACGCACACGCATTTCCCCTTCATTTTTGAAAGGGAAAAAGTGCGTCCTATAGGGCCAAAAATACGGTAGTTTTCACTTAGTCTTGGGTTTCTGGTGAATGTGCTTCATTTGCGGCTGGCTTCATTTCTTTTCCATTGGTTTGGCTTGTTTTTTGGACTTTTGCTTTATTGCTTCCTTTGAGAAGTTTTCTTGTTTTTGCATTCTGGTGGTAATACTTTTGAATGCTTTGGGGGTTTCTGGTGAATCTGCTTTGCTTGGGGTTGGTTGGCTTCTTTGTCAGTTTCCATTGATGTTGCTTTTACATGTTTCTTCTGCTTCTTTTCAATAGGTTCTTGCGTTTTTAGTGGTTGACTTCATTGTTGGAATGGTCATTAGACATTTCTGGTGGTTTTGCTTCATTTCTGGTGGTTTTCCTTTCTTGGGGGGATTATCAGATCTCATAAAAATTAATATACTCAAAGGTGCAAACCCCCAAAAACCTAGAAATGAAGCAATCTGTTATGTACTAACCTTGGATCCTAGAAAAATAGGCAAGTAGGATCCTAGAATGCAACAACTGATTGGTCTTTTCCTCCCGGCCATTCAGGCGCCAGGAGGGAAGCAGAATTAGCCAGTCAGCTTTCCCTAAGAAACCAGAGGCCTTTCTCTTGGGCATTGTCGGCCAATTGGTGTCAAAGAAAGACAGAACTTTTTTATGTATGCTACTACAGCAGCAAGAATACTCATTGCAAAGCATTGGAAGACTCAAGATCTACCCACCCTGGAAGAATGGCAGATGAAGGTGATAGACTATATGACATTGGCTGAAATGACCGGCAGAATCCGTGATCAGGGGAAAGAGACGGCGGATGAAGATTGGAAGAAATTTAAAATTTATCTCAAGAAATATTACAAAATTGATGAATGCTAAAATGTTGAGGTTTTTAGAAAGAAAATGAGATTACAGCGACAAAAGATTAAGTAAAAGAAAAGAATAAATAAGGGACAAATTTGATAAAACTAAGTTTAGGATTTGCTGAAATAATTTTGGAAATTAGGATGTAGAAAGGGGAGGTTTGGGGGAGTCAGAGAAGTGAGGTTTATGAAAAAAAGGATATGAAATTATACATGTTTGTTTGTTTCTTTATTTGTTTGTATTGTCTATAAAAATTTTTGTAAAACCAATAAAAAAATTTTTTTTTTAAAAAACCAGAATTAGCCAGTCAGACGGGACTCATTGTGTAAAAAATGTATATAAAAGCCTGAGGTTGTTGGGGGGGGCCAATAAAGAGCATGAAATACATACAGGACCCCAAGTATATCTCACAATCGTAATTTATATAAAAGAATCCATGAAACGAAAACCGCCCTAAAAGAAACAAATTCAACATAAGCCCAAAAACGAACCAGAAACAACAGAAACAAACCACATCCACCAAAGATGAGAAAACCAATGGAATAGAACCACAAGAAACCCACACAGTAAACATCTCAGGGAATGCCCCTTCCGATCGTCAGGAGAAGGGGGGGTTGCGGGATCACGACCCCGCCCACACTCGCTCTCGCGAGGCTGGCGCCAGCCTCGCGGGAGGCAGGGATTCCCCCAATTAGCATCCCCTGTGGCGCCAGCCAATCGGCTGGCGGCAGGGGCGGGCCTTAGAAAGGCCACTTAAGGTCGGGGCAGCCCTCGGCTTGCCCCTTTTCACCCTGGAGACGACGCGGTTTGCTGGGTCGCCGTGAGGTTCGTCGTCTTCCAGACTTGCCGCTCCTCGTGGTTTGGATTTCAGCGCTCGGATCGCCGCGCCGGCAGCGCTCATCAGCTGATCGGATCTACCGCTCTTCAGCTGTGCACTAGATCGCCGTGCCGGCAGCATCCCAGCAGCTCGCAAGCAAGTGGCCGCTCATCAGCTGAGCTTCGGATCGCCAGCTACCGCTCGTCAGCTGCGCCCGGGATCGTCGTGCCGGCAGCCGATCAGCAGCTCGCCAGCAAGCGGCCGCTCATCAGCTGAGCTGCGGCAGCAAAAGGGAGCGCCTTCAGCCTCTCAGCAGCCTGCCAGCAAGCGGCCGCCCATCAGCTGATCCTCCGGCAGCGGATCGGAGCGACGCGCCCCTGCCTGAATCTACCTCCGTGCTGGTCTCTCGGGTGCGAGCAGCCACCGCGCTCAAGGCTTACGAGCCGCGCCGCCGAAGCGCCACTGTCCGCATCTTCCCCACGAGCCATTGGCACATCGCTGGTGCCGCGCCGCTTTGTTTGACCCTCCCTGGACGGATCGCCATAGTGAGCAGCTGCAGCGCTCACTGAAGGTTACAAGGGGGAACGGGAGGCTATTGGGGAGCGTGGTGAGGGGTAGCGGCCACGAAGCCTCAGGGCCGGAGAGTCCTTTTGCGGGTACGCAGGGGGCTTTTGCAGCGACTGTTGCAGATTGCAGCGTCCTGGTTGCCTAGCCAACGGTCGCCATTTTGATTGAACCACGTGGCTTTAGAAGCGGCCATTTTAGTAGAGGCATCTCTAGTTGGGAGCGCATAGAGGCTTAGTGCTTCCCTTCTTACCTGGCTGAGAAGTCCCTCTTTAATTTAATTTAATTTGCCTCCGCCCACGTGGCCTGGTGGCGGCCTTTTTAAACTAGATCTGCTACCTAGCCTGGTTTGAGGAAAGCATTCGCAGTCATAGTGATTTAGCTGGTACTGAATTATATTTGAGGTTGTATAGGCTATAACCTAGCCGGTTTTTCCGGCCGCTTTCCCAGCATTTACAATTATTTATAATTATTTGGTGGTTGGCGCTAAATTAATTTGAGCTGATTTAGTATTTGATAGCCTTACGCGTTGTATTTAAAAGGACATTTGGTGGTTTATAAGGCTATTCCCAAAGTGGTTGTCAATTGTACTGGTTGCTAATATATTAATACAGAATATCTTGCTTGGTTGACAAGGGCTACCTGACCCCATTGACCGCAATTCCTGCTGTGTTTCGTTGCTTATCCAGGCCGCCTCTGCCTGGAAATTCATTTAGCAGGTTAGACTGATAGTGATATAGCCCCAGTTACATAAATAATTATAAATAAGTAATCACATATATATATACATAAATAAATAAATAAATAGAAAAACAAGTATAAATAAATAAATAAATAAATAATAAATAAATAAATAATAATAATAATAATAATAATAATAATAATAAAATAAATAAAATTAAATTAAAAAACAAGCAAACATATAAATAAACAAATAGGTAAACAATAAATAAATAAAATAGACACTCGATTTGCTTACTAACTTGACTTGACTTGCGCCCACCCCCCCGAGGCACTGCTTTCAGCTTGGTCATGGAGGGCAGCAGCAACCCCCAACAATCTCAGCGTGGCAACGCCCTAATGCCAACAGGCCCTTGTAACCCTCAGGCCTTGGCCCAGCTTTTTTCCGCGCTGCAATCATTCTACGCGCAGTGCAGGGCACCTATCACTCCCTCTCCGAACATTGTCGAGGTGTCACAAGATTGCATACCAGACACCCCCCCCCCAGTCAGCAGGGTCAGGATGGTCCCTCCACTAGTGCAGCTAATGTGGTTGAGCAGGCCCCCAGCAGGCCACGGACGCGCCTACAAGCTGCTAGAACTCAAAAATCTAAGTCAGGTCCACTGAAAGGCAAGGCACCAGCTAAAAAACCTAGGGCGAGCGGACAAAAGGCCAGGCCGGCGGTGGCCTCTACATCAGCCCCGCGCCAGGAGGTGATTTATGTTCCCAGTGTTTTCCAGGATAACCCTAGGCAACCAAGCACATCGGAGGAGTCATCTTCTGAGGAGGAGCTGCCCCCTCAGCAGGTGGCTGCTGCCAGCGACCCGGCCCCCCGTGACGACGCTCCACGGGGCGGAAAGCGGAAGGCGAAGAAGAAACACCGGTCGAAGAAAAGCAAGAAGAGGGACACTTCGGACTCCGAGGAGGAAACAGGTACCTCTTCATCAGATGGGGATAGTGACGCCCCAATGGAGGCATATTGGGGGGAGGAGGAGGACACTGGAGCACCCCAGTGGGTGCATGAGCGGAGGACAAACTCACACAGGAAGACATTTAACGGCACGCTTGATTGGAAGGATGGGGCTCTGGTTCCAGACGTTAAAGTCTCAACCAACGCTGCCACTGACTTTATTCTGGGGAACCACCTCTCTAAGAGGAAGAGGAATAAGATATTGAATGGCAATTATGTAGATATGTTTTCCTTGCTGCCCCCAGCTCAGGTCAAGGGAAAAGGGGAAAAAATTAAGTACTATGGGAAAAGGAGGTACAGGGTACCCCGGGTAGAGCGAACGTTCGAGAATTGGCTTAATGGCTATCAAGTGTTTATGGCTGTGGTGTCAAGTTGCTATCCCAAGAGGGGCGCGCACCTCGTGTCCTACCTGGCACACGTCAGGAGGGCACGGGAGATGGCAGGAGATGAAGCTGCTTTGGCGTATGATGAAGACTTTCGGAGGAATGCCTCGCTGCTGTCTTCAACGCGCTGGGACCAAAAGGACAACAATTGCTGGTTTGAACATGTGGGGCCCAATATTGAGAAGAAAGCCGCTCAACAGCCAAAATCTGGTAAGGTGGAGACCCAACGCCGTAGGCAGTGCTGGGACTTCAACAAGGGTACCTGTCAGCTCGTTACTTGAAAGTACTTGCACGAATGCGATAGGTGCCTAGGCAGCCACCCAGCAGTCAACTGCTTCAAAGGGAGGCAGCAGCCCTTTCGGGGAGGCAGGGGTCACCTCTCCCGGGGAAACAGGGGTGGCCCCGCCGGACCTGCAGCCCCCTCCCAAGGGCCAACTGGGGCTCGTTACTAACATCTCCCTAGGCCTTGCGTGCTCTCCGATAAAATTGGAGCCCTTGAGAGCATTGTTAAAGTTCTATCCAAATAGACGTGCAGCCCACCTACTGGATGAAGGGTTTTCTGAAGGTTTTAGAATTCCGGTTGCCTTCACACCCAATTCCAGTTGCCCCCCTAACCAGAAATCAGTATTAGAAAGGCCCGACATCGCGTTTAAAAAGATACAGAAGGAGATTACAGCCGGCAGGGTGGCCGGTCCATTCGCAACTCCGCCTATCGAAGGGCTTCATATCTCCCCCCTTGGTATTGTCCCAAAGAAGGCCCCCGGTGAATTTAGAATGATACACAACCTGTCCTATCCCAAAGGATCCTCGGTTAATGACGCCATTCCCCAAGAGATGTGCACGGTGAAGTATTCGTCTTTCGATCAAGCTGTGCGGTTGGTGCGGAGCTTTGGCAGGGGCGCCTTTTTGGCAAAATGCGACATCGAGTCAGCATTTTGCCTACTCCCGGTTCATCCGGAAGACTACCGCTGGTTGGGTTTCAAATTCCAGGGAGCTTACTTCATTGACAAAGCTATGCCCATGGGTTGTTCTGTTGCCTGTGCTGCGTTCGAGACCTTCAGCACATTCTTGGAATGGGCCCTAAAGTTTAGAACTGGCTCTCTGGGGGTGGGTCATTATCTCGATGATTTTATTTTGGTGGCAAGTGACGCTGGGGAGTGCAGGTCCCTCCTCCTGGCCTTCGAGTCCTTAGCTAGGGAACTGGGTGTCCCTCTGGCAAGCGAGAAGACCGAGGGCCCGGTCACTACCATGACCTACCTGGGCATTGAACTTGACACCGTTGCCCAAACCTCGCGATTACCGGCTAAAAAATTGGTTGCCTTAAGAGAGCTTATCGGCCAAATACTGCCCCTAAAGAAGGTCACCTTGAGGCAAATTCAATCCCTCCTGGGGCACCTCAACTTCGCCTGCCGTGTAATTTCCCCCGGTCGTCCGTTCTGTGGCCGCCTAGCAAAGCTGTCCACGGGCTTACGGTCACCCCATCATAGGGTACGCTTATCCAAGGCAGTAAAGGCGGACCTCCTTGTTTGGTTGCAATTCCTGGATGGTTTCAACGGCATATCGCTTTGGCAGGATAGTTTGGTGCTGCAGTCTGATTTCCAAGTACATTCGGATGCGGCCGGGTCCTTAGGTTTTGGGGTCTACTTCAGGGGCCAGTGGTGTGCCCAGCACTGGCCTCCCTCCTGGCAAGGTAAACCAATACTACGTGACTTGACATTCTTAGAATTCTTTCCCATCGTGGTTGCAATTCACTTATGGGAAGACCAGTTCAAGAACCATAGGGTCTGTTTCTGGACGGACAATCTAGCGGTCGTGTCAGTTTTGAATAAACAATTGTCACGCTCACCCAGAGTAGCGTCCCTTTTACGGTACTTTGTCCTCTCCTGCCTGCGGTTGAACCTTCACGCTTCAGCCCAGTTCGTCCCTGGTATTGATAATAACATCGCGGATGCTCTATCTCGTTTCCAGATGGAACGCTTTCGCTCATTGGCGCTGGATGCGTAGCAGCAGCCTCAACCATTCCCGGAGCACCTCTGGAATATTGGCAACAAGAAGCAATAAAGGAGTATTGTCTGCGCTAGCGCCTTCTACCCTGAGATCGTATAATAAGGCGTGGCTAGACTTCACATCCTTCCGCATCAAAAAGGGACGGTCCAAGCCAGGCAGGCCACCGTCCAAGTCTGAAGTCATAGAGTACTTGGTCCACCTTAGAGATCTTGGCCGGGCCCCCAAAACCCTCAATATTCATTCAGCAGCTATATCCTTCTTTTCTAAAACTTTATTTTCTGTGGATCCCTGTTCGCATTTCGTTGTGTGTAAGATGCTTGAGGGCTGGCGCAGGTCCAGGCCTCACGGCCGGGACAGGAGAAGGCCAATAACTTTAGATATACTCACCCAAATCCGTAGGAAGCTGAGGGCCCTGTGTTGGTCAAGATATGAAGCCAGATTATTTTCAGCAGCGTTTTCTTTCGCATTTTTTGGCGCCCTACGCATAGGCGAAGTGGTTTGTGAGGACCGCGCAGCGTCCAGGGGGCTACTACTTGAGGACGTAACTGTGGGCAGTGCGCATGTAATGTTAAGAATCCGTAGTTCGAAGACTGATCAGCTTGGCAAGGGAGCCTTGGTTCGCCTCCAGGCGACTCAAAAGGCGGGCCCTTGCCCTGTAAAGGATGCTAGAAAATACCTGTGTGTAAGACCAGAATCTAGTGGCCCCTTTTTCTTGCATTCCGACGGTTCCTCCCTCTCAAAGCAGCAGTTCACGAGGGTCATGCGCAAAGCAATTGCCGCCATCGGGCTTCCCCAAGAGGAGTACGCCGCGCACTCCTTTTGCATTGGGGCGGTGACCACCGCCACCCATATGGGCTTACCGGCTGAAAGAATTATGGACATGGGGCGCTGGAAATCCAACGCATTCCAGGGTTATATACGGTAGACCTTCTAAATTCCCCTCAGCTTTCCCCCCGGGCACTCCTCCTGATCCGGTTCTCCGATTCTCTCTTTTCAGGTACTGGTGTGGTTCGACTGTGGATCCTCGGCCACAGCATCGTATATTGGGCAAAGCGGCGCGCCGAACAAAGGGGCTGGGTTAAAGAGCTACGGCTACCCAGCTGGGTCAAACTATCATGGATCACTAGGAGGGGTATGCGTTGGGAAGAGTTTTTCCCAGTTGTATCCAAAAAAATCGCTGCCGAGGGCCCACCCAGTGCCTTGGTCGTCCAGCTGGGCGAGAACGACTTGGCGTATAGGAAAGGGGTGAACTTGATGTGGAACATTATCAATGACTTGGAATTGTTGAGGGCATCCCATGAAAACATTACAATAATTTGGTCATCTTTGCTGGAAAGGCAATGTTGGCGGGATGCAGAGAAACCCGTGGCCGCATGGGGCGGTCGGGTCATTCAGCACCCATGCATACGGTTTGACAAGGAAATGCTTTATCGCTGGGATGGCGTGCATCTATCTGATGCGGGAAATGATATTTGGTTGGCTGATATTTTTCAAGGTGTTAGGGATTGGTTACAGGTCTGAGGGTATTGGCGGCGAGCCGGCTTGAGGCTCGGTGGCGGTAGGCATTGGCCGGGGTATTGTCATGCAGATGAGGTTGGGGGGGAGGAACGCCATCACCCCCCCCAATGCTTGAAGGGTAGTTCGTTAAAGGACTCCGAGGGGCGACGCCTCGTCCGAAACCTACGGAGGCTAGGGCCTAAAGCGCGCCCCCGAGCGGTAACCCCTCGGGGAGCGCCTAGGGATACGCATCTCAGGTGGCTCCCCCTGTTGGTGTTTAACCCTTCCCGGTCAGACCGGATAGTCGGTTAGGGGCCAATGCCTAAAGCCAATACCCTTCATTTCCTGTAATCAATAAAGTTGTGGCCATTTTCGCCCATTAACCTAAAACGCTGTGTCCGTTGTCTTTATTTATTCCACCTGTGGGGGGGGGAGGGAATAGCCACGCAATGCCCCTTCCGATCGTCAGGAGGAGGGGGGGTTGCGGGATCACGACCCCGCCCACACTCGCTCTCGCGAGGCTGGCGACAGCCTCGCGGGAGACAGGGATTCCCCCAACTAGCATCCCCTGTGGCGCCAGCCAATCAGCTGGCGGCAGGGGCGGGCCTTAGAAAGGCCACTTAAGGTCGGGGCAGCCCTCGGCTTGCCGCTTTTCACCCTGGAGACGACGCGGTTTCCCACCCACCCGCCCTCTAGGTTTTGCCACTGACCTTGCTATGGGCTTTGGCTGGTCGCCGCAAGGGGCCTGGTAGGAGTTTTTCCATTTGGCTAATTGGCTGGTTTTGTGAGCCACTTGGTTTTTTCGCCTACCTCGTAGCAAATCGTCACAACTCCCTCGGTTTTGGCGGTAGGCATTGGCCGGGGTATTGTCATGCAGATGAGGTTGGGGGGGGGGGAGGAACGCCATCACCTCCCCCAATGCCCCAAAGCCAATACCCTTCATTTCCGGTAATCAATAAAGTTGTGGCCATTTTCGCCCATTAACCTAAAACGCTGTGTCCGTTGTCTTTATTTATTCCACCTGTGGGGGGGGGGAGGGAATAGCCACGCAAAAGCGAAATCACCCCCACACCATGCAAAACTAAGGTTTAACTGGCTTTGGGGTTTCTGCGCAATTTACTTTTCCCCTCTTGTCGGGGGTTTCTGGTGGTATTTCTTCTGCTTCTCACATTTCTACTTCTTTTCTTTTCTTTTCTTTTTTAATAAAGTTTATTGGTACAACAAGAAAAAAGAAAAAGAACACAAGTACCAAATTACGCACAAGAATAACCATAGACACATAATTTTCTTAGCAAATAATAAAACATCTATTGGTCTTAACACTAAAGAACCAACCTCCCTTCTATTCCATATTTCAAATTCATATTACTTATTGCCAATACACACTTTTATCATAATTAAACTTATTCTTAATACCGTATTTTTTGCCCTATAGGATGCACTTTTTCCCCTCCAAAAATGAAGGGGAAATGTGTGTGCGTCCTATGGGGCGAATGCAGGCTTTCGCTGAAGCCTGGAGAGCGAGAGGGGGTCGGTGCTTCAGGAGAGCCCCAGCGCCAGCCCCACAAGGTCGGGGGACAGAGGGAGGCGGAACGCCGCCATCCTGCTGTCTCCCGAAGTGGTTTGGAGGCTGACAGTGGGGAGACCCCGCCGCCAGCCCCGCAAGCTCCGGGGACAGCGGGGAGGCGCAGCGCGTCATCCCGCTGTCCCCGGACCTGATCTGAAGGCGGGCAGCGGGGAGAAGAGCGCTTCTCCCTGCTGCCGGCCCCACAAGCGCCTGGGGGAAAAATAATCCCCCCCCCTTTATTTCCCCCCCAAAAAAACTTGATGCGTCCTATGGGCCGGTGCGTCCTATGGGGCGAAAAATACGGTAAATATAATTTCTTATATCTACCTTGCAACTATTACTCGAATGCTGCAACAGAATTTAAACTACTATATTTATTTTTCAGATATTCTTTGAAAACCTTCCATTTTGAAACAAATTCCTGTTTTGATTTATTCTTTATTTTTTCTGATAAACCATCTAATTCGGCATATTCTGTCAGCTTTTGAATCCAATCTTGTATAGAGAGGATTTCATTACTCTTCCATTTTGCTGCGATCAAAACTCTTGCTGCTGCTGTCACATATAAAAAGATACCCTTCCTCTTTTGTGGAATATCTAAATCTGTTATTCCCAGGAGGTAGGCCTCTGTTTTTTTATTGAAAGAGATCTTTATCATTTTTTGCAGTTCTGCATGTATACTCTCCCAGAATACCTGTATTTTCCTACATATCCACCACATATGGTAGAATGTTCCTGAGTCCCCGCATTGCCAACAATTACTTGACACATTTTTATACATTTTTGAAAGTTTCCATGGTGTTAGAATACCATCGATGTTGCATTTTTGAAAGTTCTCTCTAATCGTGTAACAATTTGTGAATTTCCAATTGATCTTCCATAAATTTTCCCATTGTGCCATGGTTATTGAATGGCCAAAATTCTGGGACCACCTCACCATTGCCACTGTTACCTCCTCCTCCTTGACTGTCCAGTCAAGGAGGAGTCGATAAGTTTTGGAAAGAGTTTTTCTTTTAGAATTTACCAGATCAGATTCGAATCGGGAAATTTCTGTTGAGAACCCCTTTTGTTTGTCAGATTTAAATTTTTCAAATAACTGATGGTATTGAAACCAGTCTGAGATGTGTTCTCTTATTTCCTCAAAGTTTTTAAATTTTATTTGGTAATCTCCATTTTTTAGAAGTGCTTTATATGTTGGCCAGCTTTCCTGGGTTTTTTTTTCCGTTTTACTGCTGTGTCTTCTATTGGAGAAGTCCACCACGGGACTTTAGGCTCCATCAGGTCTTTATATTTTTCCCATACAGCAAAGAGTGACTTTCTTATTATATGGTTGGTAATTTTTTAATGAATTTTCGCTTTTCCATATATCAGGTAGGCGTGCCATCCCCAACAGTTGTCAAAACCTTCCAGGAGGTCCGAATCCTGCAACGTGCACCAATCTTTTAGCCAGGTGAAACAGGCTGCCTCGTAGTAAAGTTTTAGGTCGGGTAGAGAAAAGCCTCCTCTCTCTTTTATGTCTATTAAGATCAGGTGTTTAATCCTAGGTTTCTTCCCTTCCCACAGGAATTTGGAAATTTCTCTTTGCCATATCTTGAGACAACCTGCTTCGCCCAGTATTGGAATCATTTGAAATAAAAAGATGAATTTTGGAAGCACATTCATCTTTATAATGGAAATCCTACCCAGAAATGTTAATTTTAGTTTACTCCAGGTTACAAAGTTTTTTCTAATCTCTAACCAAGTTTTGGTGTAATTATCCTGAAATAAGTTTATGTTCTTGGGGGTGATCCAAATACCCAAGTGTCAGAGCCGCTTCCAGGTCCCAGCTCACAGAGGACCACGCTAGCCGGCAGTATTGTACAAACTTCTTTATTGAGTTACAGTTTCCATTTTCAAGCCGCAGCGCGCAGCTCTACGTCTTAGAAGCTAGACCGGCAAAGCTCCGTCTGAGTCTCCGCCTCCTGTACACCAACTTAATACTCTAGCCTTACTCCACCTCTTCCGTCTTTCCTTTCTCCTCTGGGTCCCTCTACCCCCCGTGGTCTCTTCCTTCCTGGACTCTTCTGACGCTGACCCCCCCGACTCTTCTCCCTCCTTGCGGCGGGCTTTAGGACCTGGCTCCCTATCCGGGCTGCTTACTGTGCCGCCTTCCTGTGCATTTGAACTTGGCGCGCGCGCGCGCAGCCTTCAACCTTCCTCTTGACCGTTTCCTCGCTCCCCGATGGAGGTGTGGCCAATCCTAACTCCTGCCCTCCCGCTTGCGGCGAGCCGCCAGATCCCGATACCTGGGACCCCTCCCCCCTACTGCGCTCTGGTGGGGAAGCTGGTCCCGATTTCCAACTGCTGCTCTCTGAGTCCCCTCTGGTCCCTTCTACCTGGGGTGTCCCCCTAGGCGCCCCCCTTGCTCTGACCACTGGCGCCCCTTTCTGTGAATCTTCCGACTCACTGGAAAGACTCGGAGATCTCGGGCCGCTGTCATCGCTCATTTTACCTTCGGATTCCTCCCCCTCGCTCTCTGTTTCCTCCCTTTCCTGTGCCTCTGCTCCTGAACCCCTGACACCAAGTATTTCGCTTTTGAGGAGATTTTAAGGCCCAATATTTTTTCTAAGTCATCCTTTTCTTCCGTGGTTACATTTTTAACAAGCATTTTTGTTTTTGTTATATTCAGCTTAAAGCCTGCCACTTCTCCAAATTCTTTAATCAATTCCAGCACTCTTTTCAGACTTTCTTTAGGGTTTTCAGTCATAACAAGTAAATCATCCGCAAAAGCTTTAATTTTATATGTTTTGTTTCCCAGAGTGATGCTTTTAACAAGCTGATCCTTTCTTACCTGATTGTTCAAGACTTCCATCACCAAGATAAATATCAGTGGTGACAGTGGGCAGCCCTGTCTGGTTCCCTTGTTTATTTTGCACTCCTCAGTAATTCTTCCGTTGATGATTAATTTTGCATATTGTTCTGAATAGATGGCATTTATTCCTTTACAAATATTTTCTCCCAGTCTGATTTCTTCCATTAATTTTTTCATAAACTTCCAGGACACGTTGTCAAAAGCTTTTTCAGCGTCCACCAACATAATAGCTGCTGGTTTATCAATGTTAATATCCAAATATTCTAATACATTAATCACACATTGTCAGCTTGCCAGCTGCACACGTTGCTGCACTTAGCAGAAAAACACTCCCGGCAGCCAGCCATAAATTCCTTTCTTTATTTTCTTCAGACAAGATTACATGCCGAATAAACAAAGTGACCCCTCCCTCGAGACCAACAGAGCCAACGGCTCAGCCCCTTCCGTTTCCCCCTGTGACGTGGATCCCCATCTCTCTGAAGCACCCCTTCCTCCCCAGACTCATCCTCTTCTCTGTCTTCTGAGGAGGACTCAGTACTGAGCAGTGGAGATCGTTCCCTGTATCCTCTAATTCTTTCCTCCCTCGCTGCCTGCAGTTCCCTGACACACATCTAATATTGGATTGCATAAATCGTCCGGGAAGAAATCTGGTTTGATCTTTATGAATTATCTCTTTCGGCACCATTTTTAATCTATTTGCAAGAATGTCTGCAAATATCTTGTAATCGTTATTTAGCAGTGCAATGGGTCTGTAATTGGCCATGTTTGAGGCATCTGTTCCCTGTTGGTGGATAAGAGTAATAAAGCTGTCCTTCCAGGTTTTCGGTAGCTTTCATTAGGTCTTTCATGGGAAGAAATAATGCTTGTTCTAACTTTTTATAGTAATTAGCTGGGAGACCATCTGGGCCTTTCCTAATTTTGATCTCTGTATAGCTTGTTGCACCTCCATAGCTGTTATTGGTGAGTTCAAAATTTCAATTTTTTCCTTAGGTTAGGTAGTTTATTTTTGCCCAAATAATCAATTATTTTCTCTAGAGTCTCTGGACCTTCTTTATATAGTTTTCCCAAAAAAACTAGCAAAGTTTTTACTAATTTCCTTCGGTTCTTGGATCCATTTGTCTTCAGTTTTAATTTTATTGATAATTCTATCTTCCTTTTTCTTCTTTAATTGCCGGGCCAGAAGTTTGCCAGGTTTATTTGCAAACTCAAAATTTCTATGTCTCAACCATTTTATCTTCCATTCTATCTCTTCGTTTATTATCATGGAGAATTGCATCTGTAAAATTTTTATACTTTGCTTAATTAGTTCATCATCTGGTTTTTGGGAAAGGGTCCTTTCCTTTTTTCTAATTTCCTCCCAGATCTCCATTTTCTCCTCCTCCTTTATTTTCCTTTGGAATGCGTTTTGTTGGATAAAGAAGCCTCTTATGACGGCTTTACCCGCGTCCCAAACTTTCTCTAGATCTACTCCTTGATTTAAATAAACTTAAAATATTATTCTAAGATTTGCTTGGCCTTCTGTACAGTTTTTTCATCATTTAACATACTCTCATTAAGTTGCCACCTTTTAACCTTTTCTTCTTTTCCTTTAAAGAGTTAAAAGAGACTAAACAGTCAGCCGGACAGTTATTTGCTTTTGCTGCATTAGATTTGACTCTGAATGCTTTTTCTATTTTTTGTGCTACTTCTGCTTCTTCTAGGTCTAACCAAGCTGCTAGCTCTTTTGAGTTTTTCCCCCCAGTTATTTCTTCTGCGTCCTCTGTTAGTCCTCTGAATCTTAGGGTATTCTCCCTTCTCTGCATTTGCAACATCGCAACAGAGTCCAGAGTTGAATCCTGCTGCGCTTTCAGATCTGCTGTTTCTTTCCTTATCTTATCACATTCCCTTTTCGACTCTCTATTTTCATTTTGTAATTTTTTCTGAGCTTCCTCTAGGTTCTGTGTTTTACCTTTAAGGTCTAGCACTATTTTCGTCAGTTCTGAATTTTTTTGTACTAAATTGTTGACCTAAGTTGATAACTCAGCTGTTATTTTCACATTTTCATCTATTTTAACACCCATTGAAATAAATTTTTCTTCTGTTGCTTTTGCCTTTTCATTTACATTATTTTTTAAATCTTGGATATCTTTCTTCAAACTTAAAATTAATTCTCTCATATCTAGTGGTTGATCCATGTCAATTACAGAAGTTCTCCTGTTTTGTGAGACTGAAACTGCCACAGAACCTGACACAGTTGTTTTTTTACCAGACATCACTAAGAAATTCAATTAGCTCACAAGGTAATTTGTTCTCTTTCTTTCTGTCTTACAGACTGAATATCAATAAAATTCAATCTTAATGCAATCGTGACAATATTTCCAATGTGATAATTAATGAATGTCAATTAAATTCAATCTTTCTTAATGCAATCACGACAGTTTTACCAATCTGATAATAATCTCTGGCCTATGTATCCACTAATTCTTTATATTCACCAGTTTCACTAAATATATTTAAAATTGATTATGGACAATTATCTAATTAGTGACAGCCAATCATCAATACAGAACTATCACAAATTCATCAGCTCAAATAAATATAATAAATAATTGCAATCCTTGCGTTCACTTACTCATTCAGGGTGATAGATCATATATACAAATCTTTAAACAGGTTAGCGGTTCAGTTAATCAGCACCTTACAACAAAACTAATGACATCTGATGCTAATATCAGCTGCATTAGCTACCAATAGATGGCAAAAGGCAAAGCAAATAAAAACAGAAAAAACAGCAACAAAAAACAAAAAACAGACACAAGACAAAACCACACAAAAACACAACCAGAAAAACAACAGAAGTGAAACAGAGAAACAAAACAAAACAAAAAATACCCCCCAAAAAAATTACAAAAGAAAGAAACAAAGAAAAGATGGGAGGGTAAGAGAGAAATAAAGCAAGAGAAAGTAATAATAATAATGCTATTTATAATTTATAATTTGTAAAGGAATAAAGAGGGGGAAGAAAATATGAAAAGTATATATAAATAATAAGAAAGGAGCTGGTGAGTATTTTCAATTAATAATGTACAATGCAATAATATTAGGTACTATTCTCTCTAGATGTTACTCTTCCAGAGGCAACAGGAATGCTATTCCAGTAATGGGGTATAAGGTCTATAAAATTTTATGAAACCTTTTCTCTTTCAGCAGATTATGATGCAGTGCTTTGGTATCTTCACTAGTTGCTGATCTTGCAAAAATCCCTGTAATTGATCTTATAAGTCTTGTTAGAGGAACGTCTTTTTCGAAAGAGTGCAAAATTTTTATTCACCAGCTGATGTCGCTGTTTGAGTCACTCCCTCTCTGCAATTTCCAACCCTCTTCTCAATCTATGTCAGTCTATGTCAGTCTTATACAATTCATTTCCGTTCCTCAAACCAGGAAAATGTTGGTCTAAGAAAATGTCAGAGCACGTGAGTCAGCAGAAGTACTCTTAGCCGTTGTAAAATTGATTTATACTCCGTTGAGCGTCCATGGTAGTCCACAGCCAACGACAAACAGAAATCCCCGGAAAGGAAAGATAGCAACACTTCGTGGGAGAGGGGAGGCTATGCAAAGTTGATTACAAAGTTATAAATCTGCTTCTTTTCAATTGGTTTTGGGATTCTGGTGAATTTGGTAATGATTTGATTGAAGTCTCTGTCTGGCAATTTTCCTTTTTCATGAATTCCTTCCTTCTTGGGTTTCTGGTATCTCACTTTTGGTTTTCACATTTCTCTTAGTTTTGCTACGTTTCAGGTAGTTTGCTTACTTTTTGGAATTATCGAGTCTCATAAAAATGAAGCAATATCATTAGAAGCTTAAAAAGCATGAAAAAAAAAACAAAAACCCAGGCACTAACCCTAACCCTGAACGTCCACCTATCCCCTCCCTAACCCTAATCCTGATATTCTGGTCATCCATCTTGGGGATAACAATCTGGTGAGGTAAATTCAGTTGAGATCACTAAATATCAGCTGTGCTTCCTCATCCCTGAGTTTATCATAGTTTGGTTTGGAATGTTGTAGAGGTGCTTATGGAGTGGGGGCAGCCTTCCTAAGAAGGTGGATGGGCAAGACATAAAGCTAATCATTCTACAACGATGTTTGTGTTTGAGAATGTGGGTGCTTATATCCCTCATGGCAGAATTATGTTCTGTGCCCCACAGTTGTATAGACCTGGTGGTATGCATCTTTCTGATTTGGGTTGTGACATGATTCTTAAGGATCTGCAAAGAGCTCTGTTTGAGCACTTGTGTGTTTGTGGGTGGAGGTGAACAAGCACACCTGCCCAGACTTAATTTGATTTGGTTTCATTGGTCAAATCTGACTAGTTTTGCTGATCCTCAAGTTGTTATATTTAATAAATACAACCTATTTATCCACTTTTGGTTGTCTGGACTCTTCCTCCTGATGTGCTAGGAACCACTCCCTTTGTGGGGCACTGCAAAATGTGTGGTTTTTACTGTAAACATTTTGCCAGACTTTGGCCCTGATTTGGAGTGAGTCAGACGACATTGGGTTTTTGGGTGACCTCATGACCCCTGTCAGTTACTTGGTTTGTGGGGTGCTGCAAAATGCTACAAAACTTTTGCCAGACTTTGGCACCAGTGTGGAGTGAATTGGACAATGTTTGGTTTTGGATATTAATTATGCACCCCAGTTTGATGTATCAATTACTCTGTTTGTGGGGTGTTACAAAATGTGGGGGTTTTGCTGCAAAACTTTTGCCAAGCATCAGTTTTGATGGGATCCCAGATTTGGGGGTTTGTAGTTAAATGAAGCGTTCTTTCAGTGCTTCTTGGGAAATGTGCAGTTTCCGTCAGATCAAACTAATACTACTGGATAAAATTATATGGTTGTTGATTATCAGACAATTCTCCCATTTATCAAGGAAAACGTCTGTTATGGGTGGCTTTTGCTTGGTGTGTGTGACTGTTGACAGACAGATTTGAAAAGGAACACAGCTTCCTCTGTTTGTCTCACAGTAACTTACTGGCTTTTTTGATTATGCAGTCGGCTCGCCCAACACTTCCAGCTGGATTCCGAGGACAGGAAATGATTCTGCTAAAGGCTTTCTGTGAATATAATTCCAGTTGATTTGTTTTAATGGTCACATAAAGGCACTTTCTTTGGTTATAAAATGATGTTGTGAGTCTTATATCTGAGCAGTCAATAAACTCCCTCCCCCACAGAAACGCTTGTCTTACTTCTTCTTCTGCTTAGCATCCATACTTACATGTTTGTTTAAAGAAAGACTAACCCCACCCCGAACCCCACCTCCAGCTTTCATCTTATTATTCTAGTGACTAGTCAGTGTTCATAGCAACAGTTGCTTTTGTTCCTAGACAAACTGCCCTGAAAGACAGTTACTATGAACTACATGTGTCTTCTTGATATATAAAGTTGTTGCTAGTTTCTGCAAAACACTTCTTTATCTTTCAACAAGAAATAAATGAATAGGAGGCTGCCCTAAGGAAGAAGTGTGATTGCATCTGGAATATCAGACTCTCTGTATTTTTATTTATTTACTTGATTTAGGGGTGGCCACTTCACCCCCTGGCTATGCCCATGTCCCCAACTAAGTGATCCTGCCATGCTGTGAGCTACTACATTATCCTGCACTTTACAGAACCTTCCTTAGAGAATAAAAAACTGAGGCAAATTTCCAGCCTAAACAGGCTACACAAAAAGAAACAGCAGCGATTCTTTATGTTTGACTTGTGCTTGAGCGCCTGATATCTCAGAAAATCAACATCAGTGTTGGGGTGGGTGGGTCAGGGCATTTCCAAAATGTTATGATAGATGGAGCCATGGATGTGGCCAAGGGGGGCCTACTAAATAAAAATAAATAAAAATACATAGCTAACTGAGGTTCTGACCCCCTAACAAAAGGCCTGCCCCCACTAACAAAAATGCTGGCTACGCCCATGGATGAAGCCAACTACAGTGTAGCATGTGTGGGCCGTGGGGGCACAAATTTGTGGCAGGGGGCACAAACAGGTGCCCCCAAAGCAGGCTCCCTCATTGGTGCCTGGCTCTGTGTGAGAAGGAGCTGACCTAAGCTGCTGTGCTTCTGCTGGCCAGAGTTCTGTCCTTATGTTAGGCCTGACCCAGGGAAGAGAGCAGGAGGGTGGGTGGCCACAGTGCACCTCGCTCCCAGTCACAGCAGCAGCTCCGCCTCCGGGTCACGTCTGACCTGGCGCACTCAAGGAGCCTGAGCAGCAGCTTCCCTGCCCCTCTCCTCCCCTGGACAGGGGCATGTGGGGCATGCCCCTCTCCCCTCGTTGAGTTCTGCAAAGGCAGCCTGAGACTGAGGAGGAAAGAGCTCACTGCTCATGCCAACCCTAGAGAGGATGTAAGAAAGAAGCAGGCTGTTGGAGGACAGCAGAGAAGCAATTGAGCTTGGTGGAGCAGTGCCCCAGTCCCCCTTAAGGATGAGCCTCCACTGACAGGGAGCAAGAAGGAATTTTAAATGGGGAACTGCAATATTGGCATGGGAACTACAATAGCTCAGTGTTGCAATTTGTCTACCCTACTTAATATTTACCATTAAGGAAAGTATAAAGTCATGGAGTAAATCCATTCAGCTTGTTGATGTGAAACAGCAGGCCTCAATCTGATACTGCAAGTGTTATGGAATTATTGAATATTCAGAAGTATACCTCTCCACCACTCCTTAGTCAGGCTAGTTTTGGGCATTTATGGCAAGATTATCCCAAGTGGAAAGGAATAATATATTTTCACTGTTATGTATTCAGTGGTCTGTCTTTGCCTGAGCTTGAGCCTGGACTAAGGATTCTGAGCTCCTGTGATAATTTGATAACTTGATTTGATAAATGATGTCCAATCACAGAACATTTCAGGATTTGGGCCTCTGCCATTGGCCCTTGAACTCTGAGTCGTGATTTGCAGCTTGGAAGTTTAGATACATAAGCGTAATAGGCCATATAGTAACAATTGCAAAGCTATCTACTCGAAACTACTTTTCAAAAATTAGATACAGCTTCTTATAATGCCAAAATCAACATCGCATGCACAGTAGTCTCTGCTGCTCTGCCCCCCCAATAATCTTGGGCACCCCTCCAGCAGAGCGCCGCCGCCGATCGCGCAGCTCTGCTCCTCGGCTCAGCTTCCCTCTCGCCTTGATGTCACGGCGCCCAGCTACGGTCTGTCCACCCCCCCTCTCCACCGACACCACCCCCAAACACACACACAACCTGCCCAGCGTGCTCCTAACGAGCGCCCACCTGCTAGCCTCAGTGTGGCTTCTCTGGTTCCTATTATGAATGTGATTTCTGCCTCTCAGTGTATAGAAGGCATCGACAAGGGTGTGTGCCCCCTTTCTTTCTTTCTCTCTCCCTCTCCCCCCTTTCTCTCTCTCTCACACACACCACAGGGAAAGGCATGTGCTGGGAGGTGGGCGGGGGGGAGCGGGGGGTGAGGGGAGAGGCGGCAGCAGCAGCGGGGAGTAAGGGAGAATAGCGATATAAAATCAATTGCGGCTGGAGGGTGAGCGAGAGTTTCAGCTGGGCTGTAGGGCGGGCGGTGAGGGGGGGAGAGTGTGAATCTGTGGGGAAGGCGAGAAGGAAGGAGGGAGGGATAGGGGTGAGATTGAGAGAGGGGGAGGGAGGAGGGGTGGGGGAAGGAAGGAAGGAAGGGTTGGAGGAAGAAGGGAAAGAAAGAAAGAGCAGGGAAGGGTTGGAGGAAAGGAAAGGAATGAATGAAACAGGAAGCAATGAGAAGAAAGGAAGGAAGGAAAGGGTTGGAGCAAAGAAAGGAAGAAAGGAAGGAAAAAGGAAGGGAGGGAGGGAGGGTGAGATTGAGGGAGGGGGTGGAAAAGGAAGGAAGGAAGGAAGGAAGGAAGGAAGGAAGGAAGGAAGGAAGGAAGGAAGGAAGGAAAGAAAGAAAGAAAATGAATGAAATAAGGAGCAATTAGACGAAGGAAGGAAGGAAAGAAAAAGCAGGGAAGGGTTGCAGGAAAGGAAAGAAAGGAATGAAATAGGAAGGGAGGAAGGAAGGAGCATCGAAGGGTTGGAGGAATGGAAGAAAATGAATGAAATAAGAAGGAAGGAAGGAAGGAAGGAAGGAAGGAAGGAAGGAAGGAAGGAAGGAAGGAAGGAAGGAAGGAAAGAAAGAAAGAAAGAAAGAAAGAAAGAAAGAAAGAAAGAAAGAAAGAAAGAAAGAAAGAAAGAAAGAAAGAAAGAGGGGAGCAGTGGAAAGAGGGAGGGGAAAAAACAGGAAGGAAGGAAGGAAGGAAGGAAGGAAGGAAGGAAGGAAGGAAGGAAGGAAGGAAGGAAGGAAGGAAGGAGTACTTAGGCTATGTCTCTTGGGACAGGTTAGCTGAGCTCCTGAGCAAGCGCCCCGTCCCCGCCTGCCCTCTTCGCCCCTCGGCCCCGTCTGCCTCCGCCCCCGACTGTATCAGGACCCCCGCCTCCTCCCCACCTGCTCCCTCGCCAGCCAGCCAGCCAGCCAGCCGCGCGCCCTAGCCGGAGAGCCCCGGCCGTCCCCGTCGCGCAATCGGCTGGATCTCCCTTCAGCAGGCCGTGCTCACAACTCGGCCCAGGGACCCCCCAGCAGCGGATCTCCGGCCCAGCTGAAGAATCCGGCAACAAGCCCCCTCCTCCCCAATCGCTCCGCCAAAATACGCTCCAAAACCCCCCAGATAGGCCGCCGGCCGCCAAGTCTCGTGGCGCCCTGAGCGAGGGTCTCTCCCCAACACCGCCACCTCGAACTGCGTTCTCCCGGCTACCCGAGCGAACCAGCGGCAGGACCCCGGTATGGCCCCCCCCCAATATTTTTTATAAGTCGGCGCCCCTGCCTGAGGGTGAATATGACCGCTAAGAATTTAAACTTATTTAAAGATTTTTAAGTGCTGTCCATGAAGAAAGAATGGGCCATGATAAAGAGACTTAGTGGTTTTAATGGTAGGTGATGTTGCTGTGTTGTATTATATTATCTTTGTACATCGATTCATTTCTTGGAGTTAAGAATAGGACTAGGATAAATTGTGTTCGCTGAGCCCGTATTTTATACAGTCTGTATATGATGTTTGTTTGTTAATGTGTGGTGTGTTATGCCTAATAAAGGATTTTGAATTGAATTGAACTTATTTAAAGACAATTATGAGAAATGTTGGTCAGAAGTGAAAAAGGACTTAGAGATATGGTCAAACTTGAAGCTTTCTTTGTTAGGTCGAATTGCTGTTATAAAGATGAATGTATTGCCAAGAATGTTGTTTTTGTTTCAATCATTGCAAATTTTGGACAAAATGGACTGTTTCAAGAAGTGGCAGAGAGACATTTCTAGATTTGTCTGGCAGGGCAAGAAGCCCAGAATAAAATTTAAAATATTAACTGATGCAAAGGACAGAGGTGGATTTGCCCTGCCAGACCTTAAACTTTACTATGAGTCAGCAGCATTTTGCTGGCTGAAAGAATGGCTGCTTCTTGAGAACACAGACATTTTGGATCTAGAAGGTTTTAACAATGTTTTTGGGTGGCACAAGGTTAAAGCACATAAAGTATTTAAAAACCATATTGTCAGAAGAGCATTGTTTAATGTCTGGATAAGATATAAAGACTTACTTGAAAACAAACCCCCAAGGTGGCTATCACCAATGGAGGCGAGGGCTCAGAAAAAACTTAATATGGAGGTCAAATGGCCAAAATATTGGGAAATTTTGGAACAAGAAGGAGATAAATTGAAATTGCAGAGTTTTGAGAAATTAAAAGATAAAATGCGAGACTGGCTTCACTACTATCAGATAATGGAGGCATATAACTTGGATAAGAAAATTGGCTTCCAGGTGGAAAAATCAAAATTAGAAACAGAACTGTTAGAACCTAAAACTAAGACTTTGTCAAAGATGTATAACTTGCTGTTGAGATGGAATACTCAGGATGAAACTGTGAAATCTGCCATGATTAAATGGGCACAAGATGTTGGACATAGTATTAAGTTTGCTGACTGGGAACAGTTGTGGACCACAGGTATGAAATTTACGGCATATAATGCCCTAAGAGAGAATATTATGAAAATGATATACAGGTGGTACACGACCCCAGTCAAGCTTGCAAAAATCTATCATTTGCCCGATAATAAATGTTGGAAATGTAAAGAAACTGAAGGTACATTTTTTCACCTTTGGTGGACGTGCCCAAGGATTAAGGCTTTCTGGGAGATGATTTATAATGAAATGAAAAAGGTATTTAAATATACCTTCCTGAAGAAACCAGAGGCCTTTCTCCTGGGCATGGTCAGCCAATTGGTGCCAAAGAAGGATAGAACTTTCTTTATGTACGCCACAACAGCAGCAAGAATACTCATCGCAAAGTACTGGAAGACACAAGATCTACCAACCCTGGAAGAATGGCAGATGAAGGTGATGGACTATATGGAACTGGCAGAAATGACTGGCAGAATCCGAGACCAGGGAGAAGAGTTGGTGGAAGAAGATTGGAAAAAGTTTAAAGACTATTTACAGAAACACTGTAAAATTAATGAATGTTAGAATGATGGTGGATAGAAATTAAGTGGTCTTTTGCTGTAATGCTATAAGGGAATATGAGAAAATGGTTATTAATAGGTAAAAAAATAATAATGTTATATTTAAAAATTGAAGATTAAGATGAATGAAGAGGGGAGGGATTTGCTGAATTAACAATTGGAACTGGAATACAGAAAAGGAAGGTGTGAGGGGGTCCGGGAAATAAGCAAATGAAAAATATGTGATAGAATGATTGAACTGTTTTTTAACTATTTTTATTTTGTATTTTTCTTTTTTCTTTTTCTTTTGTAATTTTTCTGAAAATCTTAATAAATATCTTATAAAAAAATAAAAAATAAAAACCCACTCTGATACCAACAAGAGTCATAGGAGGATTTATGTTTCCTTTGAATACAACTATATGACAGCCAAAATTGAAAAAATAACAAGACACCATTGGTATATTCTGAAAGAAATTCCTGGCTGTGAAGTCTTTCCCTGCCTCGCCAAACGACGTACTAGATCACTTAGGGATATGTTAGTACACACTGACTTAAAACACACATGTACACAGTAGACCTTGACAACAGGTTTTTTTCAAATGTGGACATTGCACCACATGTAGGTTTGCATTACTAGTAAAAGAATAGTTAAGACTTCAACTTTACCATACAGTCATGTGTGCCACAGCACAGGTTGTTTATATAATTAAGTGCCCTTGTGGCTTACTGTATGTTGGGCATAAGACCTATCAGGACCTATCAGAGCATCGCAGTAGGATCAGAAACAAAAACGTAGATGCACCTTTGGTACAGCACTTCATTCAGGAATCACATACTGAAGATGATCTAACATTTTTTGTTCTTTAGGCTTACCAGGGGCCTCTAGATCAAGCAAGGAAGGTTCTACAACAGAAAGAAAGTAGGTTTGTTTTCCTATGGAATATGCTTCATCCTTTATGGTTAAACACTGAATTCTGTAGCTTCGCCGTGCGCCAGTACTCTAGGTTCTTGTGGTCCGTGCGGACCTGCACGGTGTGCTTGGCTCCAATGAGGAAGTGCCTCCACGCCTTGAAAGCCGCGTGGATGGCCAGCAACTCCCTGTCCCAGATGGTGTAGTTCTGTTCCGACTTGCTGAGCTTCCGGGAGTAGAAAGCGCAGGGCCTCCAGTTCCCCTGCGGGTCTTCCTGTAAAAGGACGGCCCCCACCGCTCTGTCAGATGCATCAGTCTCAACCCTCATGGGCCTGCCGGGATTCACGTGTAGCAGCTGTTCTTCGGACGCAAAGAGACTCTTAAGTCTCCTGAAGGACTGCTCCGCCTGGTCCGTCCAGGTGAACTTCTTCTTCTTGGAGCTGAGAGTGTCCGTGATAGCTGCCGTCTCCCTGGCGAAACCCCTGATGAACTTGCGGTAAAAGTTGGCGAAGCCGACGAACCTCTGGACCTCCTTCCGATTTCGCGGGCTTTTCCAGTCCAACACCGCGCGGACCTTGGCGCTGTCCATGGCTAGTCCCCTGTCGGACAGCCTATAGCCCAGAAAATCCACCTCCGTCACGTCGAATTGGCACTTCTCCAGCTTGGCGTAAAGCCTGTGCTCCCGTAGCCTCTGCAGGACCTCCTTAACGTCGCTCTCGTGAGCCTCCGGCGATTCCGAGAAGATCAGAATTTCGTCGAGGAAACATACGCACTTCTTGTAGAGGAGTCCCGCTAGCACGTGGTGCATAAAAGCTTGGAAATAGTGGGAGCCATTCTGGAGACCAAACGGCATAACTCTGTATTCGTAGGTGCCCAACGGCGTGAACATGGCCGTCTTCCACTCATCACCCTCTCGCACGCGTATGAGATTGTAAGCTCCGCGGAGATCCAACTTGGTGAAGATCTTCCCTTTCCGCACCGTCGCGAGCAGGTCGTCAATCTTGGGCATGGGAAAGGCCGCGGGCTTTGTCTTCGAGTTTATGAATCTAAAGTCTACGATCAGCCTCTTTTGGGGCGTGTCCTTCTTCTTCACGAAAAACACAGGACTGCCCCCTACAGCCTTTGATTCTCGGATGAATCCCCGCTGCAGGTTGTGATCTATGAACTCCCTGAGCTCCTGCAGCTCATCCTCGGACATGGAATACAGCTTCACAGGCGGCAGCGTTGTCCCTGGCAAGAGGTCAATTGCGCAATCGTAGGGCCGGTGGGGTGGCAACTGGTCAGCCTCCTTTTCGCAGAAGACCTCCAAAAACCCCTTGTACTTGAGGGGTACTGCTTGCGCCATGCTGAGACTTAGCTGCTGCCCCTCCTCTTGGCCCTCCTCCTCCTGACCGGTCTGGATGCAATGCTGCGCGCAATAGGACGAGCCGAAAGTGAGCTGCCGCTGGTACCACGCCATGGTCGGGCTGTGCCTATCCAGCCAACTCATGCCTAACACTATAGGTGTGTCTGACAGGCGGGTGATGTTGAAACTGATGACTTCTCGGTGATTGCCAATCTGCATTACCATGGGTGGCGTCTGTTGTACCACCTGCCCACCCAGCAGCTTCCTGCCATCCACTGTGACGACGTTCAATGGCAGCGTGGCTGGTAGGAGCTCTATGCGATGCTGCTTGACGAAGTGCACCCCCACGAAGTCTGCGTTGCTCCCACTGTCAATTGTAATGGGGACTTCCAGGGTGCGTCCATTAGGTAGCTGGAGAGTTGCAGTGAGCTGCACCACTGGCTTGGGTGGCAGGGGGTTTGTATGCTGCAAAAGCGCTGGGGACTGTCCTACTGACTCGCCTGGCTGTGCCCCAGCATTTCTGCTTCCAGCCAGGCATTGTCGTTTCCCTGAAATTGCTCTTCAGGTAGTGCTGCTGCAGTTACTGTTGCTAAGGCTGCAGTGTGCTTTTGGAGCCTCTGGGGACACTCTTTGGCCATGTGCATCGCACTGTCACAGATGTAACACTTCCTGTTCCCTCTAGGAGGCTTCGTCTTGACTGCTCCGGACGCTGGGGCTCCGGCAGCTGACTGAGCCTGTGCACCACCAAGTTCCATTGGTTCCTCCCCTGCCTGCAGCTGAGGTGAGGGACGCGTACGTCCTAGATCCCTGGGAAGGAAAGGAGGCGCTCTAGAGGGTGTGTGAAGCTGGCGACCCTCCTCATTGCGCCAAGGGCGTTCTTCGTGGCGCACTCCAATGGCGAGCGCCCGCTGCACAAGTTCTGCTAGGGTTTGAGGTCTGACCCCCCTTGCCAATTCATCTTTTACAGGGCCAGACAACCCCTCCCAAAACAAGTCTCTTACTGCCAGGGAATCTTTCTCCCATTTCAGTACATTCAGCAAGGCAAAAAACCTAGCATGATACTGACGTACTGTAGCCTTGCCTTGCCTTAAACCATGCAGCTCCTTGCGTGCTATATCCACATCCACGGTAGATTGGAAGCAAGCGTCCATGGCTTTGATAAATTCATCTGAGTCCCTTCGAGCAGGACAATCTTCGCGCCACAGATTGAGCAGCCAAGCCCTCGCTTCCCCATGCAAGTGGGACACAATGAACCCCACCTTCTCCTCCTCATCTTTAAAGTCGTCGCGAAGCAAATGCAACGCATATTCGACGTCTGCTCGAAAACTGGGGTACTGCTTCAGGTTCCCATCAAAGTGGGCTACCAAGTTGCCTCCCCTTCTGCCCAGTCCTACGCCTGCAGATCTGGACCCCGGGAATCCCACTTGGCATGCATGATCCCACCTGGCTTGCAGATCCTGGCATCGCTTTTCCGCCTCTTCCCCCTTCTTCTGGGAGACCACTACCGCAGTGGTAAGCTGGGAGACTGCGTTGCGTAGATCAACTATCTGCTCCTCCATACTCATGGCCGCCAAACTTCGTGAGCTTCGCAAAAAAAATTTTGCGTACTTTTGGGAGGGGACTTACTGTCAGGGCTGCCTCAGGTCTCAGCTCACAAAAGACCAACGCCAAGCTCTTCTTATATACAAGGGTGTTTATTGCAGTTCATTATGGGTTCCACAACCGAGGCGTGCAGCCCCGCGTCTCTTAGCCTAGACGTTTGAAGTCCCCTCTGAATCGGTCCCACCCCTACACCAGTTTAATAAGCTAACGCTACCCCACCTCTTTCTCTCTTTCCTTTTCCGCAGGGTCTTTCTGCCCGTCGGGGTTCCTCCCCTCCTGCTTTCTCCTGAAGCGGAGTCTCCAGACTGCTCCTGCCCCCTCCTGTGGGCTTTGGGTCCTGGCCCCTCCTCCTCCGGGCTCCCTGTTCTCCCGCACGCCTCCTCATTTGAACTTGGCGCGCGCGCCCAACTTCTGACCTTCCTTTTGACAGTTATGCTACTCCCCTCACTGCTTTCCTCCCCTTCCGGGAGAACGGCTTGCTCTGATCCCTCCCCTTTCTCTGTCGCCGGAGCTGCTCCCTCTGACACACTGGAACCTCCCCCTCCCTCGCTGCGCTCTGGTGGGGAGGCTGGCCCTGATTCCCAGCTGCCGCTTTGGGGTCCCCTGCTGGCCCCCCGCTCCTGACACTTTCCCCCCGGGGCTCCCCTTGCCCTTACCACAGGCGCCCCTTTCTGGGAATCCTCTGATTCGCTGGAGAGACTCATGGAATCCCCTGCGTCATTGCTATCCTCTTCCTCGCTCTCCTGGGATTCCTCTCCATCGCTCTCCATTTCCTGCCTTCCCTGTGCCTCTGTCCCTGTACCCCTGACAGGTGTCATCTGCAAATTTGATCAGGATGCCCTTGAGTCCATCATCCAAGTCGTTGATAAAGATGTTGAATAAGACCGGGCCCAAGACAGAACCCTGTGGCACCCCACTAGTCACTCTTCTCCAGGATGAAGAGGAACCATTGATGAGCACCCTTTGGGTTCGGTCAGTCAGCCAGTTACAAATCCACTGAGTGGTAGCATAGTCAAGACCGCATTTTACCAGCTTCTTTACAAGAATATCATGGGGCACCTTGTCAAATGCCTTGCTGAAATCAAGGTAGGCTATATCCACTGCGTTCCCTTCATCTACCAGGCTTGTAATTCTGTCAAAAAAGGAGATCAGGTTAGTCTGACATGACTTATTTTTCAGAAATCCATGCTGACTATTGGTGATCACAGCATTCCTTTCTAGGTGCTCACAGACTGTTTTCTTAATGATCTGCTCCAGAATCTTCCCTGGTATTGATGTCATCAGCTTCCTCCAGAATCTGGACGTGAACTGCCAGCCTCTGTCGGATAAAATCCTCAAAGGGGGGGGGCATGCAACCTGAAAACATGCTCTACAAACAGCTTTGCTGTTTCTTCTGCAGTCACCGCATGCGAGCACGCAATAAAATGGCACATTTTGGTCATCAAGTCAACTACCACCATTACTGCCGTTCTCCCCCTAGCTTTGGGTAAATCCGTCATAAAATCAATTGCTACCACCTCCCATGGTCTCTCTGGTGTGGGTAAGGGCTCCAGTAACCCTGCAGGTGCTGTCCTCTCCCCCTTCGCTCTCTGGCAGCACTGGCACCCGCGTACATATTCCTTCACATCTTCCCTCACCCGTGGCCACCAAAACTGCCTGGTGACCAGTAGCATTGTCTTATGTTGGCCAAAATGTCCTGCCGTGGGGTTGTCATGCAGTTGTTTGAGTATTCTGCCCCTCAAATCCCCCTCAGGTATGTACAATGCACCCTTATAGTACAGTGCCCCGTCCTTTACTTCGAACCCCCCCCCCCTGAGTTTCCCCAGTGATACCAATTTCCCGGATCTTGGTTTGTGCATCCTGATCATCCCTCGTCAGACCGGCCAGCTCTTGCCTCCCGACGAACACTCCCCCACACACCCATCTGTCCTCGGGAATGACATGTCGTGCTTCTGGTCCTCCCTCCCCTTCCTCGTATTCAGGCTTGCGAGAGAGGGCGTCTGCTCTGACATTTTCCTTCCCAGGCACGTACCTAATCTCAAAATTAAACTTGGAAAACTCTTGAGCCCCCCGCACCTGTCGTTGGTTGAGCACTCTTGCCGTTCTCCAATACTCCAGGTTCTTGTGGTCAGTACACACCTGGACTTTGTGCTGTGCGCCTATGAGAAAATGTCGCCACCGTCGAAAAGCCTCGTGAATTGCCAGCAGTTCTCGATCGTACACTGTGTAGTTTTGCTCTGACTTGTTCAGCTTCCTGGAAAAGAAGGCACACGGCTTCCACTGTTCCCCATTTTCCTGCTGGAGCAATATGCCCCCCACAGCTCTGTCTGGCGCGTCCGTCTCTAGCCTCATCGGCTTCTGCAGATCCACATGTAGGAGCTGCTCTTCCGACGCGAAAGCCCTCTTAAGCTTTTCAAAGGAACGCTGTGCCTCTTCTGTCCATTCGAACTTCTTCTTACTGCTGAGACAATCCGTTATGGGTGCCGTTAGATGGGCGAAGTTCTTGATGAACTTCCTGTAGAAATTTGCAAACCCCAAGAACCTCTGCACGTCCTTCCTGTTCTTGGGGGGCTTCCATTCTAGCACGGCCTGCACCTTGCCTGGGTCCATGGCCAAGCCCTTGTCTGACAACCTGTAGCCCAGGAACTCCACCTCTCGTGCATGGAATTGGCATTTCTCCAGTTTGACCCACAGCTGATGCTCCTGCAGCCTTTTCAGCACTTCCCTGACATCTTTCACATGCTGCTCCTCGTTCTCTGAGTAGATAAGTACGTCGTCCAGGAAGGCCACACAATTCACAATTGGAGTCCGAAGGGCATAACTAAGTACTCAAAGGCTCCCAGAGGGGTGAACATGGTGGTTTTCCATTCATCCCCCTCCCTCATCCTTATCAAGTTGTACGCCCCCCGAAGGTCCAGCTTGGTAAAAATCTTCCCCTTCCTTACCCTGGCCAAGATTTCATCAGTTCTGGGCATTGGGAAGGTCACTGGTTCCGACACCCTGTTCAATCCACGGTAGTCCACTACGAACCTGGGCTCATGGGAGTCTCGCTTGACCACAAAGAACACTGGACTACCCCCCACCACCCTCGATTCCCTTATGAACCCTCGCTTCAGGTTCTTGTCAATAAACTTCCGCAATTCCTGCATCTCCCTATCTGACATGGCGTACAGCTTGCCCACTGGCAGCTGAGCGTCTGGGAGCAAGTTGATCTGGCAGTCAAAGGGCTTGTGGGGGGGTAGCCGATCCGCCTCCTTCTCGCTGAAGACTTCTTCCAAGTCCGCATACTGAGGTGGTATCTTCCCTTTTTCCCCTACTGCCATCCCTGCCACCCTGGCTACTGCCATCCTCGGGGTTTCCCCTCCGTGGCAATGCTCTACGCAGTGGGCCGACCCAAAGGTGACTGTCCGCTGATGCCACCCTACTACTGGGTCGTGCAGTGCCAGCCAACTCATTCCCAGTATGATAGGTGGTCCTGCTAAGGTGGCTACGTGAAAGGCAATGGTCTCAGTGTGTCTGGAAACTGTCATTTTCATGGGCGGGGTCTGGTGGGTCACTTCCCCTCCCAAAAGTTCTCTCCCATCAATCGTGGTTACTTGCAGGGGATGTTCTAGAGGCACCACCTGTAGCTGGTGTTCTAGCGCAAAATCCTTGCTAAAGAAGTTGCAAGAGCTGCCTGAATCCAGCAGCGCCTTCACTTTGATGGGGTGTCCGTTTGGGAGTTCTAGCACCACCTCTATGACGATGGCTGCTCGGGGAGGGTCTGGTTTGGGCACTTCTACTGGTTGCTCGCCTGGCTGCTGTGCCCTCCTTCCTGCAGCCAAGCACGGCTGTTTCCCGGCGCCTCTTTTTTTCCCTCCTCACTCCCCACTGCCCCCACCATTCCTTGCCACGCCTTCTTCTGAGGGCATACTCTGGCAAAATGTCCCGGCTGCTGGCATAGGAAACACCTCTTACTGGTTTTCCCCTCCTTCTTACGCACCTCGCTGGAGTTTGAAAACCCGCACGCGCGCGCTCCTCCAATCTCCATTGGCTCCTCGGGTGGCACAGTAGACACTAGTATGTCTGGAATGCGGTTGTCATGCCAACGCTCTGCTCTCCCTTCCCGCCTTTCCAGCGTGCGCGTCTGTCAGGGGCTCAGGGACAGAGGCACAGGGGAGAGAGGAGATGGAGAGCGAAGGGGAAGAATCTGAGGGCAGCATAGGGGAGTATGACAGTGACTCGAGAGATTCCATGAGCTTCTCCAGCGAATCAGAAGATGCCCAGAAGGAGGCGCCGATGGTCAGGGCGAGGGAGGTCCCAGGGGGGACACACCAGAGACAGGGGGCCAGCGGGGACTCCCAAAGCAGCAGCTGGAGATCAGGACCAGCTTCCCCACCAGAGCAGAGTGGGGGGGAAGAGTCACAGGTGTCAGGTCCAGCTAGCCCCCCCCCCCCGAAGGGGGAAGCAGTGACAGGAGCAGTGAAACGGTCAGGAGGAAGGTTGCCGGCTGGGCGCGCGCGCCAAATCCAAATGTACAGGCGCGCGGGACAGCAGAAAGCCCAGATCGGGAACCAGGTCCTAAAGCCCGCCGGAGGCAGGGGGAAGACTCAGGGGATTCAGCGTCAGAAGAGTCTAGGAAGGGAGAAAACCCAGCTGACAGGCGGAGCCAGCGGAGGAAAGAGCAAAGGAAGAGGTGGAGCAAGGCTAGGGTCTTAAACTGGTGTATGGGGGGAGGAGACTCAGATGGAGCTTCAGCGGTCTAGAGTCTCAGACGTAGAGCTGCACGCTGCTGATGTGAAAGGGAAACTGAACTTCAATAAAGACTTTTGTATATAACAACGGACTGGCGTTGGTCCTTTGTGAGCTGGGACCTCGGGCAGCTCTGACAGCGTCTCTTGTCGGACTCCTACAGCGAGTGCCAACTTGGTCAGCTGGTCCATCGATTCCGGGTGGGGTGAGCGGGAAAGTTCGTCTCTCACCCAAGGGGATAAGCCCTCCTCAAATAACATTTGTACTGGTTCCGAACTCAGGTCCCACCCAAGTTTATGGATCAGCATAGCAAATCTCAACCAGTACTCTCTCACTGACTGGTTTCCTTGTTTGCACCCCATCAGTTCTTTGCGCGTCACGCTCAGTTCAACATCGCTCGAGAACATGTGATCCATCGCGCTAAAAAACTTTCTCAGGTCCCTCAAGGCCGCGTTCTCCGCTGCCATTAAGGGTCGAACCCAATCTCTGGCCCGCCCCTCCAGGTGCCCCACCACGAAAGCGACTCTTCCCCCATCGTGGGCAAAGTCATCGTACTACAGCTCCAGCGCATACTGCACTTCTGTCTTAAAAACGTTATAATCTCTGGGGTTGCCCCCAAACTTCTGCACAAGTCCCGGTACCTTTCTTGCGATGGGGGTAATCTTCCCCTGGGCATCATGTGTCCTCCTTTCATCCAGCCGCGCCGCTAGTAGAGCCAGTTGCTGCTCCAAGTCTCAGTTTCTCTCCTCCAGACTCTGTCCGCCTTTGGCCCCCTCTCCTGCGCTGGCTCCTCCGGTTTGACTCATGATTGTATCCCGGTCCTCTTGCACACAAGCAACGTAAGGGACTCACGGATTGCTGTCACGGGAATTGGGGTTGCTTGTGTGTAAACCTCTAGCTGTTCCAAACTGCTTAGTGTCGGTTGTGTCTTTCCCTGACTGAGCAGCCTTGGCGCTGCTGCTCAGTTGCTAGCAGAATCCGTGAGTGGGCGTCTCCTAAATTTCCTCCAGCATAAGAATTCCTTAACGGGCAACATTCGCCTCGCCTCTCTGCGCGGAAGCCTTCTGCGCAGAGTGGGCGTGCCGAGTGGTGGTCCTCCACCCTCCCCACTGACTTCACTGGAAGAGTCTCGGAGCCTCGCCTCCGAGCTGCTCTCCGCCTCTCCCTTCTTCCTGGTGTCCCCTGGACTTCCTTCCCCAAATGACGTTCTCTCTCTTCCCTTACTAGTCCCCTCTCCTGCAGAATCTGGGAGCCTCGCCTCTCCACTATGCTCTGATGTCAGTTCCCTGACACACACACTTTGCGATTTCTGTGTCAATGTGCATTAACAGCAAAGAACACGACTTGAAGTAAGCGAAATCCAAGATTCTTCTCTCTATGTAGCTGGAACCCAAAACAACCTGTTTGGCTTTGTTTGGGGTTATTACACTTCGCTTTGCTATTTGTGGGTGAATGCACACCGAAAGGGCAATCGAAGCTTATTCGTCCTTTTTCTATTGAGATGGAACCAAAACACCTATGCTTGATTTGGGCTGATAACAAATATGTCATCTGCGATTTTTGGTTGAATGTGCATTCTAACCCCCAAAACACCAATTTGAAATAAGCCCAATCAGAGCTTTATCATCTTCTTTTTATGTAGATGGAACCCAAAACACCTTTTTGCTTTCGTTTGGGGTGACTCTAGCGCACACCCAAATAACACCATGCGAATTGAAAAAAGCCCAATCAAAGCTTATTCGTCTTCTTACTATGCATATGGAAGCGAAAAGATGGTGTTGTGTTCTTTTGGTCTCATTGCACACTGTCAGTGGCTCAGGAACAGAGGTACAGGGGAGAGAGGAAATGGAGAGCGAAGGGGAAGAATCTGAGGGCAGCGTAGGGGAGTATGACAGCGACCCGAGAGATTCATAGAATCATAGAGTTGGAAGAGACCACAAGGGCCATCGAGTCCAACCCCCTGCCAAGCAGGAAACACCATCAGAGCACTCCTGACATATGGTTGTCAAGCCTCTGCTTAAAGACCTCCAAAGTAGGAGACTCCACCACACTCCTTGGCAGCAAATTCCACTGTCGAACAGCTCTTACTGTCAGGAAGTTCTTCCTAATGTTTAGGTGGAATCTTCTTTCTTGTAGTTTGGATCCATTGTAGTTTGGCTCCGTGTCTGCTTCTCTGGAGCAGCAGAAAACAACCTTTCTCCCTCCTCTATGTGACATCCTTTTATATATTTGAACATGGCTATCATATCACCCCTTAACCTCCTCTTCTCCAGGCTAAACATGCCCAACTCCCTTAGCCGTTCCTCATAAGGCATCGTTTCCAGACCTTAGACCATTTTGGTTGCCCTCCTCTGGACACGTTCCAGTTTGTCAGTGTCCTTCTTGAATTGTGGTGCCCAGAACTGGACACAGTACTCCAGGTGAGGTCTGACTAGAGCAGAATACAGTGGCACTATTACTTCCCTTGATCTAGATGCTATACTCCTATTGATGCAGCCCAGAATTGCATTGGCTTTTTTAGCTGTCGCGTCACACTGTTGGCTCATGTCAAGTTTGTGGTCAACCAAGACTCCTAGATCCTTTTCACATGTACTGCTCTCAAGCCAGGTGTCACCCATCTTGTATTTGTGCCTCTCATTTTTTTTGCCCAAGTGCAATACTTTACATTTCTCCCTGTTAAAATTCATCTTGTTTGTTTTGGCCCAGTTCTCTAATCTGTCAAGGTCATTTTGAAGTGTGATCCTGTCCTCTGGGGTGTTAGCCACCCCTCCCAGTTTGGTGTCATCTGCAAATTTGATCAGGATGCCCTTGAGTCCATAATCCAAGTCGTTGATAAAAATGTTGAATAAGACCGGGCCCAAGACAGAACCCTGTGGTACCCCACTAGTCACTCTTCTCCAGGATGAAGAGGAACCATTGATGAGCACTCTTTGGGTTCGGTCAGTCAGATTCCATGAGCTTCTCCAGCGAATCAGAAGATTCCCAGAAGGAGGCGCCGATGGTCAGGGCAAGGGGGGTCCCAGGGGGAACACACCAGAAACAAGGGGCCAGCGGGGACACCCAAAGCAGCAGCGGGAGATCAGGACCAGCTTCCCCACCAGAGCGTAGTGGGGGGAAGAGTCCCAGGTGTCAGGACCAGCGTCTCCCCCAGCAGGGAGAGAAGATGAGTCAGGGCTGACCATGCCTCTATCGGAGAGTGGGGGAACGGAGGGGAGGTCAGGTCCAGCTAGCCTCCCAGAAGGGGGAAGCAGTGACAGGTGGGAACGTTTGGGCAAAGAGGGGCTGCCAGGACCCAAGCCGGAGGGAGTTGGCCTCGGGAAGAGGGGGGGCAGCATCATAGCCCACTTCGACGGGGACCTGCAGCAGTATCCTAACTTCAGGGCAGACATAGTTTTCACACTCAATTTGCTTCGGAAAGACTTTAGAGATGAGGAGGAAAAAGTAGGGTTCATAATCACTCATCTGCATGGGGAAGCTAAATCGTGGCTGCGCAATTTATGGCGTGAAAATGATCCCGCCCTCCAGGATTCAAACGCATTTATCAAAGCTATGGACGCTTGTCTTAAATCAACGGTAGATGTGGATGTGGCCAGGAGGGAAATGCACGGGCTGACGCAGGGCAAAGCCACGGTGAGACAATATCACTCCCGCTTTTTTGCGTTAGTAAATGTGCTGGGCTGGGAGAAGGACTCAGCTGACGTGAGGGATCTGTTCTGGGAGGGGCTAAATGGAGCCGTGAAAGATGAGCTGGCGAGGGGAGAGAGACCTACCAATACCACAGAAGTCGTCCAGAGGGCGCTGGCGATAGGGGTGCGCCTGGAAGAACGCCCTTGGAGCAGGGATGACAGACGGATGGCACGCACGCCAGCCAAACAACTCCCTTCCTTCCCAGAGAGCCAGGGCGCGCGCAATCCACGCCTCCACTGGGGGGGGGGGGAGAAGAGCCGATGGAGATAGGTGATGCCAGGGCTCAGACAGCGACCAGAGCCCAAACACCGGGAGCAGTCAAGACGAAGGCTCCTAGAGGGAGCAGGAAGTGTTATATCTGCAACAGTGCACTGCACATGACCATAGAGTGTCCCCAGAGGATCCAGAAGCACACTGCAGCCTTAGCAACAGTACGGGGAGCAGTTCAGCAGGGGGAACAGCTGCAGGGAAACGACGAAGCCTGGCTGGAGGCAGAGGCACTGGGACCCAGCCAGGCGAGTCAGTGAAGCAGTCCCCAGAGATTTTGCAGCCCACAGACCCCCTCCCACCCAAACCAGTGGTGCAACTCACCGCATCACTCCAGCTGCCAAATGGAATCACCCTGGAAGTCCCTATTACCATTGACTCTGGTAGTAATGCAGACTTTATAGGAGTGGACTTCATCAGGCTACATTGCATAGCGCTCCTACCAGCCACGATGCCCCTAAACGTCGTCACGGTCGATGGCAGGAAGCTGCTGGGTGGACAGGTGGTGCAGCAAACACCGCCTCTGGTAATGCAAATTGGAAATCACTGCGAAGTCATCAGCTTCAATGTCACCCACCTGTCGGACACGCCCATAGTGTTGGGCATGAGTTGGCTGGATAGACACAGCCCGGCATTAGCATGGTACCAGCGGAACTTAACCTTCTGCTCCTCCTACTGCGCAGAACACTGCATCCGAACCAGCCAGGAAGAGGAGGGACAAGGGGATGAACCACAGCTACACCTAGGCATGGTGCAGGCGGTACCCAACAAGTACAAGGCGTTTTTGGAGGTCTTCTGCGAGAAGGAAGCGGACAAGCTGCCTCCCCACCGGCCCTACGACTGCGCGATTGACCTCCTACCGGGGGCGACGCTGCCGACTGGAAAACTGTATTCCATGTCTGAAGACGTACTGCCGGTCACCAAGATGGCGCACTTCATTCCTTGCGCGAAGGTGGCCACAGCGAAACAGACTGCCAAACTGTTCATAGACCACGAGTTCAAAGTTCACGGCTTACCACGGTCCATCCTGTCCTACCGAGGTCGCCAATTCGTCTCGAGCTTCTGGCAGAAGCTGCTGGGCATCCTGAACGTCAAGATCAACTTAGCGTCGGCACGACACCCGCAGACCAATGGGCAGGCGGAGAGGGTCAACGCCATCATGCAGCAGTACCTGCGATGCTACGCGAATCAACAGCCCTCGACCTGGGTGGACTACCTACCGCTGGTCGAGTTTGCCTACAACAACACGAAGCACGGGTCTACAGGGGTGACACCGTTCTTCGCCAACAATGGGCGGCATCCCAGAACCTTCCCGGGGTTAGAGACGAAGGGGGAGGGGGAGCCACGGGGTGCAGAGCACTTGGCAGCAGAGTTGCAGGAGGTCCACGACCAACTCCGAAGGCACTTAGAACTAGCAAAACACGCCTACAAAATGCAGGCAGACAGGCACAGGAGAGTCGGGGAAGACATCCAGGTGGGGGACTGGGTCTGGTTAGCGGCCCAGGCAGCGCCGGCCAGAACGTTAACTAAGAAGAAGCTCAGACACAAGCAGCTAGGGCCTTACCAAGTCGAGGCACAAATCAACCCAGTGGCCTTCCGGTTAACACTCCCGGAGGGCTCCAGAATGCACCCGGTATTTCATAGGTCAGTGCTCACACCCTACAAAGAACCCCACAGGTTTCAGGCGCCAGGGACCGCACCACATCCACTCAGAAAATCACCAACGGGGGAGGAGTCCACGAGGGCGGCGCCACTCAACAAGGTCATGGAGATTTTAGACTCGAGATGGGGGGAAGAGGGAGTTGAATATCTCCTCGCCAGGGAAGGTACCCCGGCCAGCGCCAACAGGTGGGTACCGGACTATGCCTTGGAGGAGCACTACCTCAAAGACGACTTCCATGCACTCTTCCCACACAGACCTATGCCGGCAGATTATTTCGACGACTGGCTTTTCACACCCACACTTTCAGCCAGCACGTTCCAGGGGTTCTCATCAGCTGAGGAAACGGCGCCAGACACAAGCTCCCCGGAGGGATGACTCTCGGGGTCTGCCACGGACCGCTCTTATTGGTGGGACAATCAACCGGAGGTGGGGTGGAGCAGGGAACTGCTAAGGGGGCCCTGGCACGCAGCATCACCCGAGGTAACAGGGGGAGAGACGGACATGGACGTGTTGGGGGAGGACCTTGGGTTCGAACATGAATGCAGAGAGATGGAAGCAGAGGAGATTGACGTCGACGAGCCCATTACGGGCTGGCCAGATCCAGCTGGCTGGCTACACACCAGGGGGAAGGAACGGTATCCCGCACTCACCCCCACAGCACTGGAGCACCCGGAACCCGCACCCGAAGGGGAGGAGGGGGGAAGGGGGGCTTCGAGGGGGGGATGGATGTCAGGGGCTCAGGAACAGAGGTACAGGGGAGAGAGGAAATGGAGAGCGAAGGGGAAGAATCTGAGGGCAGCGTAGGGGAGTATGACAGCGACCCGAGAGATTCCATGAGCTTCTCCAGCGAATCAGAAGATTCCCAGAAGGAGGCGCCGATGGTCAGGGCAAGGGGGGGTCCCAGGGGGAACACACCAGAAACAAGGGGCCAGCGGGGACTCCCAAAGCAGCAGCGGGAGATCAGGACCAGCTTCCCCACCAGAGCGTAGTGGGGGGGAAGAGTCCCAGGTGTCAGGACCAGCATCTCCTCCAGCAGGGCTAGAAGATGAGTCAGGGCTGACCATGCCTCTATCGGAGAGTGGGGGAACGGAGGGGAGGTCAGGTCCAGCTAGCCTCCCAGAAGGGGGAAGCAGTGACAGGAGCAGTGTAACGGTCAGGAGGAAGGTTGCCGGCTGTGCGCGCGCGCCAAGTTCGAATGTACAGGCGCGGGGGACAGCAGAAAACCCGGATTGGGAGGCAGGTCCTAAAGCCCGCCGGAGGCAGGGGGAAGACTCAGGGGACTCAGCGTCAGATGAGTCTAGGAAGGGCGAGACCCCATCTGACAGGCGGAGCCAGAGGAGGAAAGAGCAAAGGAAGAGGTGGAGCAAGGCTAGAGTCTTAAACTGGTGTCTGGGGGGAGGAGATTCAGACGGGGCTTCGACGGTCTAGAGTTTCAGACGTAGAGCTGCGCGCTACGGTTGTGAAGATGAAACTGAACTTCAATAAAGACTTTTGTATATAACAACGGACTGGTGTTGGTCCTTTGTGAGCTGGGACCTCGGGCAACTCTGACACACACACTTTACGATTTCTGTGTCAATGTGCATTAACAGCAAAGAACACGACATGAAGTAAGCGCAAAGCCATTTCCGAGCTAGAGAGGAGAGGGGGTTGCGGGCTAACCCCTCCCACACACTCCACTCGCAGGTGCTTGCCTTTTGCCCCCGCGAGAACAGGGGAATCCCCGGGCGTGCCGGCAACTTTTAGCAGCGTCTTCACAGGCATTAGGGTGATTTATGCAAGGTGCCTGGCGCTCCAGGGCACTTTAATCCGGAAATCTAATTAATCAACAGATCTATTTAAACTAAAGCCCTGGATAAAACAAATTTAATTGAAGGTCACGTATAAATGAAAATATAATTAATTAACAGATCTATTAAGTGCCTGCCTTCGATCAGACAAAATTTAATTGAAGTGCTTTATTGGGCAGTTTAATTGACAAGTGATCTCATCTCTTTACCCCTTTAAATAATATTCTAATTTAACGCAGAGGCGATTTATGGGGTTTAGTAAAGGGTGAATTCAAATTATCTCATTCTGCTCGCGGGCTCTGCCTAGGCATTAAGTTTCATAATTTAGTATAGTCAATTCATAGTTGTTATAGATAAATAATAAATAGAGAAATAAACAATTATTTTCTTTGGTTCCTACCTGTGTAACTGGATTGCATTGTTTTGAGTATTGCCCATTGAAATGGGTTTGGTGATTCTGGCTCCTGCCTTTTGAGGAAAGGCTGCCCTGTTTTGTTTATTGCGTAGTGAGAGGTTAAATTCAAATAACACTGTGTTCATTTTAGAGCTAATTATATAGCCATTATTTTCATATAGACCAAATTAGGGCACACCGAGCCTTACTGAAATTAGGTTAGACCTAAGTCAGTGTGGTTAATACTGACTGAGACAGCGTGGTTAATACTGAACTAGGTTTAGCCAACCTCTTCAAGGTTAGTTAATAGCTAGGCCAGTGTTGATAATACTGAACTGGGTGCAATTAGCAATCCCATAATCAAGTGCAAGCTAGACAGCGTTGACAATACTGAGCTAGGTAATTCTTGGCCGTGTTGCTGATCACGGACAGTGGATTGCGATTGCATTTAAGTCAGCGCAGGTGATACTGAACGGGTAAGGGGGTACACGGACCTCCTAGGTAGGCAATTTTAAATTGCTAGGCGAATAACTTAGTGGTTCCAGTTCACGATTCAGTTTGAAATGGCTTCCGGTGGAGACCAGCAGGCATCCACTTCCGCCAATCAGCTGGCACCCCCCGCAGGCAATGGGGGCGCTCAAGTGCCGGCCATGCCTTGCGACCCTCAAGCCTTCGCCCAATTTTTCATGGCGTTTGAAACATTTTACAGACAGTGTAGGCCTAGGGGGGCTTTGGCGCTTCCAGCCCCGGAACTGTCACAGGAGGTGATACCCGACACTCCTTCTAGCTACCAAGTTCAACAGGACATCCCCGTCATTGCAGGGGGCAGCAACCAGTCAGAAACGGCGAATACAGGTCGCCCAAATACCCGTGCACAGGCAGCCATGGCTAAGAAAACAAACCAAAGCATAGGCAAAGGAAGGGCGCCGGCTAAGGGTCCCGGCAAGGGGAAGGCCACCGCCAAGGGTGCCAGCGGTAACGCCGTCTCACAAATTGTAGACATTCCTAGTGTGTTTCAGGAACAGCAGCCCCAGCACAGCTCTACCGAGGACAGCGCGGGTTCCGCCCTGGAGGATGAGCACATTGAACCTCCCACCCCTCAGCCAGCGGCAAGTGCGACCCCAGCCAACGTTGAGGTCCAAGGTGGGAAGAGGAAGTCCAAGAGGAAGCACACGTCCTCTAAGAAGAAGAGAAGTAAGCAGTCAGAGACCGAGGATGAGTCAGGTACGCCATCCTCTGATTCGGATAGCGAGGGCCCCATGGATAGCTACTGGGGCTTGGGGGAAGATAATCCCACTTTGGGCGCATGAAAGGAGGGCCAATTCCCATCGTAAGACCTTCAATGGTGTACTGGCATGGAAGGATGGGGCATTGGTGGAGGATGTAAAAGTTGCTACCAATCAATCCACTGATTTTATATTGGGGAACCATTTGTCCCAGAAGAAGAGGAATAAGATCCTCAATGGGGATTACGTGGACATGTTTACCCTTCTCCCTCCAACCAAATTGACAGGAAAACTAACTAATGTGGGGGAGGGAGACAGTGCTCCTGAAGGTAGGAGTCTATCAATTGATGAAGATGATCATCCAAATGTCATAGACCAAATGGAGCAAACAGCACGCAGACCTAGTGGTGGGAGGAAAAAATCCTTAAATAAGAGACACGGGGGAATGATTAATGGACTTCAATGTCTGTACACTAATGCGCAAAGCATGGGAAATAAGCAAGATGAGCTTGAGCTCTTGGTACAGCAAACTAAATATGACATAATAGGCATCACTGAAACCTGGTGGGATAAGTCCCACGATTGGAATGTAAAAATGGGGGGATACAATCTATTTCAGAGAAACAGACCAAACAAGAAAGGAGGAGGAGTGGCGTTATATGTCAGGGATGTGTATACCTGTGAAGAGATCCAAGATTTAGAACCTCAAAGCCAAAGTGGGTCAAAATTAAGGGAGAGAAGAATAAGAGAGATCTCATTGTGGGAGTTTACTATAGATCCCCAAGCCAAACGGAGGACATAGATGATGCCTTCCTGGAACAGATGGCCAAGCATGCAAAAGGAAGGGAGATAGTAGTAATGGGGGACTTCAATTACCCGGATATTTGTTGGATGTCAAACTCAGCCAAGAGCATAAGGTCAAACAGATTCCTCACTGGCCTTGCAGACAACTTCATTGTCCAGAAAGTGGGAGAAGCAACAAGAGGAACAGCCATTTTAGATCTGGTCCTAACCAATGTTGATGACCTGGTTAGTGGGGTAGAAGTGGAAGGATCATTAGGCGCGAGTAATCATGCTCTTCTGAAGTTTACTATACAGCGGAAAGGAGCAGCCAAGCATACTAGGACTCAATTTCTTGACTTTAAGAAAGCCGACTTCATAAAACTTAGGGAAGTGCTGGGTGAGATCCCATGGACAGTAATACTAAAAGGAAAGGGAGTTCATGATGGCTGGGAGTTTGTTAAGAGGGAGATAGTAAAAGCACAACGTCAGGCAATACCAATGAGACAGAAACATGGAAGGTGCTTAAAGAAGCCAGGGTGGCTATCTAAAGAACTTTTAACTGAGTTAAGATTAAAAAAGGATGTGTACAAAAAATGGAAAAGGGGGGAAACCACCAAAGAGGAATTCAAACAAATAGCCAGCACGTGTAGACACAAAGTCAGAAAAGCTAAAGCACAGAATGAACTCAGGCTTGCTAGAGAGGTTAAAAGCAAGAACAAAGGCTTTTATGGGTATGTTCGTAGCAAAAGGAAGAACAAAGAAACAGTGGGGTCACTCAGAGGAGAAGATGGTGAAATGCAAACAGGGGACACAGAAAGGGCTGAACTCCTCAATGCCTTCTTTGCCTCAGTCTTCTCCGATAAAGAAAACAATGCCCGACCTGAAGAATTTGGAGCAAATGATTCAGCAAAGGAAACACAGCCCAGAATAACTAAGGAGATAGTACAAGAATACTTGGCTAGTTTAGATGTATTCAAGTCTCCAGGGCCAGATGAACTGCATCCAAGAGTATTAAAAGAACTGGCAGATGCGATCTCAGAACCACTGGCAGTCATCTTTGAGAATTCCTGGAGAACAGGCGAAGTCCCGGCAGACTGGAGGAGGGCAAATGTTGTCCCTATTTTCAAAAAGGGGAAAAGAGAGGACCCAAATAATTACCGCCCAGTCAGTCTGACATCAATACCAGGGAAGATTCTGGAGCAGATCATTAAGCAAACAGTCTGTGAGCACCTAGAAAAGAATGCTGTGATCACCAATAGTCAGCATGGATTTCTGAAAAATAAGTCATGTCAGACTAACCTGATCTCATTTTTTGACAGAATTACAAGCCTGGTAGATGAAGGGAACGCAGTGGATGTAGCCTACCTTGATTTCAGCAAGGCATTTGACAAGGTGCCCCATGATATTCTTGTAAAGAAACTGGTAAAATGCGGTCTTGACTATGCTACCACTCAGTGGATTTGTAACTGGCTGACTGACCGAACCCAAAGGGTGCTCATCAATGGTTCCTCTTCATCCTGGAGAAGAGTGACTAGTGGGGTGCCACAGGGTTCTGTCTTGGGCCTGGTCTTATTCAACATCTTTATCAACGACTTGGATGATGGACTCAAGGGCATCCTGATCAAATTTGCAGATGACACCAAACTGGGAGGGGTGGCTAACACCCCAGAGGACAGGATCATACTTCAAAACGACCTTGACAGATTAGAGAACTGGGCAAAAACAAACAAGATGAATTTTAACAGGGAGAAATGTAAAGTATTGCACTTGGGCAAAAAAAAAAATGAGAGGCACAAATACAAGATGGGTGACACCTGGCTTGAGAGCAGTACATGTGAAAAGGATCTAGGAGTCTTGGTTGACCATAAACTTGACATGAGCCAACAGTGTGACGCGGCAGCTAAAAAAGCCAATGCAATTCTGGGCTGCATCAATAGGAGTATAGCATCTAGATCAAGGGAAGTAATAGTGCCACTGTATTCTGCTCTGGTCAGACCTCACCTAGAGTACTGTGTCCAGTTCTGGGCACCACAATTCAAGAAGGACACTGACAAACTGGAACGTGTCCAGAGGAGGGCAACCAAAATGGTCAAAGGCCTGGAAACGATGCCTTATGAGGAACAGCTAAGGGAGCTGGGCATGTTTAGCCTGGAGAAGAGGAGGTTAAGGGGTGATATGATAGCCATGTTCAAATATATAAAAGGATGTCACATAGAGGAGGGAGAAAGGTTGTTTACTGCTGCTCCAGAGAAGCGGACACGGAGCAATGGATCCAAACTACAAGAAAGAAGATTCCACCTAAACATTAGGAAGAACTTCCTGACAGTGAGAGCTGTTCGACAGTGGAATTTGCTGCCAAGGAGTGTGGTGGAGTCTCCTACTTTGGAGGTCTTTAAGCAGAGGCTTGACAACCATATCTCAGGAGTGCTCTGATGGTGTTTCCTGCTTGGCAGGGGGTTGGACTCGATGGCCCTTGTGGTCTCTTCCAACTCTATGATTCTATGATTCTATGAGTCTATGATTCTAAAAGGGGAAAAGAGGCGGTCCTATGGTAAGCGGAGGTACAGGACGCCTAGGGCAGAGCGCACCTTTGAGAATTGGTTGGATGGGTACCAGGTTTTCATGGGAGTTGTGTGTGCAGCTTATCCTCGGCGCTCCATGGATTTGGTTGCTTATCTGGCTCACGTGAGGAGGGCACATGCTCTCGCGGGAGAAAATGCCGCTTTAACGTACGATGAGAATTTCCGTAGAAACGCTTCTCTCCTGCCTTCCACCCGCTGGGATCTAACGGATCCTAATTACTGGGGTGAGGACGTCAATCCCTACATCGAAAAGAAAAATCAGGACTCATCCAAGGCGGGTAAGACAGAGGTGAAGCGGCGCCGTCAGTGCTGGGAGTACAACAGGGGTGTATGCTCGCGACCCTCCTGTAAGTATCTGCATGAATGTGAGCGGTGCTGGGGTAACCACCCCGCCTCTGCCTGCTTCAAGAACAAACAGTAGCCCTTTCGGGGGGCGGGGGTTCTTCCACAACAATAACAGGGGTGCCCCCGGATCCACCCGCCAGGGGCCTGGTAACCGCCAGTAACTTGCACCTGGGTTTAGCCTCCTCCCCCATCAAACTTCAGCCCCTCAAAACCTTACTGGACCAGTATCCCGATCGAACAGCTGCACAATACCTTTGGGAGGGGTTCTCCAAGGGGTTCAGAATCCCCGTGGCTTCCCCCCCAACACCGGGAACCCACAAAATCAAAAGTCTGTTAAGGAAAGACCAGAGATAGTTAGAAAAAAGATAGAGAAGGAAATCAAGGCAGGGAGGGTGGCAGGCCCCTTTGCCGAACCCCCCTTTGAAGGACTTCACCTATCCCCTCTGGGCATTGTACTAAAGAAGACCCCAGGGGAATTCCGCATGATACACAACCTTTCCTACCCAAGGGGAGGCTCTGTCAATGATGCGATCCCCCAGGAGCTTTGTACAGTAAAATACGCCTCCTTTGACCAAGCAGTGAAAATGATTCGGCGATTTGGGCAGGGGGCACTTCTAGCCAAATGCATCATCGAGTCGGCATTCCGCCTCCTTCCCGTCCACCCGGCTGATTTCCGTTGGTTGGGCTTTAGATTTGACGGAGCGTATTTCATTGACAAAGCAATGCCGATGGGTTGTTCCGTGGCTTGCTCAGCCTTTGAGTCGTTTAGTACGTTTTTGGACTGGGCCCTACGCTTCAGGACAGGGTCGTTGGGCGTGTCGCATTGTCTTGATGATTTTATTTTGGTGGCAGATAACAGGCAGCGATGCTCCGCCCTCTTGGAGGCCTTCACGGCTTTAGCTGGTGAGCTAGGGGTGCCGCTAGCCGCCGAAAAGACGGAGGGTCCAGCCACCTCTATTGTCTACTTGGGCATCGAGTTAGATACCGTGGCCCAGACCTCTAGACTGCCCGAGAATAAATTGATCGCTCTTAAAGCACTGATACAGCAGCTGCTACCCCTGAGGAAGGTTACCTTAAGGCAAGTTCAGTCCCTGCTAGGCCACCTAAATTTCGCCTGTAGGGTAGTGGCGCCGGGCCGCCCCTTTTGTGGCCGCCTGGCCAGATTGGCCACTGGTCTCAGGGCACCACAGCATAGGGTGTGCCTCTCCAAAGAAGTTAAGGCAGATCTGGGAGTTTGGTTACAGTTCCTCGACAAGTACAACGGTATATCCTTGTGGCAAGACTCCATGGCGCTCAACGCTGATTTCCAAGTTCAGTCAGATGCAGCAGGTTCCTTGGGTTTCGGGGTTTACTTCAGGGGCCAGTGGTGTGCCAAAAAGTGGCCTGCAGACTGGCAGGGCCAGCCCATTACTCGGGACCTTACATTCTTGGAATTTTTCCCTATCGTGGTGGCAGTACATCTTTGGTCGGAGCAGTTCCGCAACCATAGGGTTTGTTTCAACACAGATAACCAGGCAGTGGTAGCGGTTCTTTCTCAGCAGTCCGCGCGCTCCACCAGGGTGGGTAACTTGTTACGGTCCTTCGTCCTCCTGTGTTTGGAGCAGAATATATATTTTTCAGCCAAATTCGTACCTGACATTAATAATGACATCATGGATGCTCTGTCTCGTTTTCAGATGGAGCGCTTTCGCTCATTAGCGCCGGAAGCGGAACAATCATCAATGCCTTTCCCGGAGCATCTCTGGAGCCTTGGGAGCAGGAAATGATGAAGGGAGTATTCGGTGCAGTTGCCCCTTCCACAATGAGATCATACAAGAAGGCTTGGGCTGACTTTTTAAAGTTCCGCAGCAGTATACCCAGCGCAAAGCAGAATTCCATTCCCTCAACAAGGGAGGTCCTCCACTACTTAACCCATCTGAAGGAGCTGGGCAGGGCACCAAAGACTCTCAATATTCAGTCCGCGGGGATTTCCTATTTTTGTAAAGCCTTTTTCGCCATCGACCCGTGCGCACAATTTATCGTGCGTAAGACCTTAGAGGGCTGGCGCCAGCTACAGCCCCCCAGCTCTGACAAGAGGAGGCCCATAACGTATGATATTTTGACCCAGATACACAAAAAATTACGAGAAATATGCTGGTCAAAATATGAAGCGCGCCTATTCTCTGCCGCTTATTCCGTAGCCTTCTTTGGCGCCCTGCGCATAGGTGAGGTAGTCTGCGAGGGAGGGGTTGCCCACGGCCAGAGGGCATCCTGTTAAGTGATCTGACCCTATCAGAGACTGACCTGATGGTTCAAGTACGGAGCTCTAAGACGGACCAACAGGGCAGAGGGGCCCTCCTTCGGCTACCAGCTGCACAGGCTAGTGGTCCCTGCCCGGTGAGGGATACGAGGCGTTTCCTCTACTTAAGACCCAGTAGCCCCGGCCCCCTATTTATTCACGCGGATGGATCGCTCTTGGCCAGGCATCAGTTTACGCGGGTGATGCGCTTGGCATTGTCAGCTTGCGGTCTGTCCGCGGCCGAATTTGCGGCTCACTCCTTTCGGATAGGGGCAGCAACCACTGCAGTGCATCTTGGGCTCTCAGCAGACAGGATAAAGGACTTGGGGCGGTGGAGATCTAATGCATACAGAGCTTATGTGAGAAAGAATTTATGACTAGCTGTGGGGTTTCCTGACCGTGGTTTTCTGCCTGTTTGCTTTTCAGAATACAAGAGGGTGCGCATTTGGCTGGTGGGCCACAGCATCGTGCATTGGGCCAAGAATCGTGCCATGAACACCGGTTTGGGTATAAATCTGAGCTTGCCTGCAAATGTAGAGCTGGCGTGGATAGCGCATAGAGGGATGTGCTGGAGCGAATTCAAGCCAGCCGTGATGGCGAGAGCTGCCTCGGAGGGCCCACCTGATGCCCTGGTTGTCCAGTTGGGGGGAAACGACTTAGCGTATCGCAAAGCTATTGACTTGAGATGGAACATTTTTGACGATTTTGCTGATCTGATGGCGACTTACCCAAACATTACGATCTTGTGGTCCTCGCTGCTTGAGAGGAGGACGTGGAGGGATTGTGTGAGCCCGGTTGGAATCAACAAGGCAAGAAAGGTCTTGGAACGGGCTGTGGAACGTAGAGTGGTGGCTCTGGACGGGTGCGTCATTAGGCACCCAGGCATCCAGTACAGCAACAAGGCCCTCTACAGACGGGATGGCGTGCATCTGTCAGATGCTGGAAATGATATTTGGTTGGGGGACATCATAGCAGGGATTACGGATTGGTTACAGGCTTGAAGGTATTGGCGGCGAGCTTTGCTCGATTTGCGGTTAGGCATTGGCAGGGGTAATTGTTATGCAAATGAGGGGGAAGGAAGCGCCATCACCTTCCCCCAATGAAAATGGGTATTCCGGTAGAGGACTCCGGGGGGCGTTGCCTTGTCCGAAACCTAGGGAGGTAAGGGCCTCCGGCACGCCCCCGAGCGGTGACACCCGTGGGATCCTAGTTGGCGTACTTCAACAGGACTCCCACGGCTTGTGGACAACCCTTCCCGGTCTCCATGCCGGTTAGTCGATAGGAGCCAATGCCTAAGGCCAATACCTTCCAATTCTGTAATCAATACAGTTGTGGCCTTTTTATGCCCATTAACCTTAAATAATGTGTCCCGTGTCTTTATTTCACATGGGGGAGGGGACTTGCCACGCAAAGCCATTTCCGAGCTAGAGAGGAGAGGGGGTTGCGGGCTAACCCCTCCCACACACTCCACTCGCGGGGGCTGGCCTTTTGCCCCCGCGAGAACAGGGGAATCCCCGGGCATGCCGGCAACCCTGCCCGCCAATTGGTGGGGCCGGGGCGGCGGGGCCTAGCCCATTTAAGGCCAGGCACGTCCGGGGACCGCCCTCTTTGCCCCGTTCCAGCTCACCGGTTATCCCATCCCAACCACCCTTTAGGCTTAGCTAGATATGACCTTGCTATGGACTTCGGTTGGTCGCCGCAAGGGGCCTGGTAGGAATTTTTCCAACTTGGCGCACTTCCAGCCTTTTGGTTTTTTCGCCTACCTCGTAGCAAACGTCACAACTTCTCGGTATTGGCAGTTAGGCATTGGCAGGGGTAATTGTTATGCAAATGAGGGGGGAAGGAAGCGCCATCACCTTCCCCCAATGAAAATGGGTAGTCCGGTAGAGGACTCCGGGGGGCGTTGCCTTGTCCGAAACCTAGGAAGGTAAGGGCCTCCGGCACGCCCCCGAGCAGTGACACCCGTGGGATCTTAGTTGGTGTACTTCAACAGGACTCCCACGGCTGGTGGTTAACCCTTCCCGGTCTCCATGCCGGGTAGTCGATAGGAGCCAATGCCTAAGGCCAATACCTTTCAATTCTGTAATCAATAAAGTTGTGGCCTTTTTTATGCTCATTAACCCAGTGTTTCCCAACCTTTTTTGGGCAAAGGCACACTTGTTTCATGAAAAAAATCTCGAGGCACACCACCATTACAGCCCCGTGACGTCAGCGCGCAGCGTCACGCCGGGAGGGACATGAATTGCTAGCAAATTACATAATCACCTCCTTGAGGGCTGGCTCATCTTCTCCGAAGGCAGAACCCCATTAATTAACAGCACAGACTCACACCATAGCCAAGAAGAGGGGGAAAAACCTCAGTCATGCACAGTCATGCACATGTGGGGGCTAAATGAGGACGAAGACCGGGCAGAGAGCAGGGTTCAAATCACCCCACCTGGCCAGGACAATCCCTGGGTGCTCCCTTGGGCCACTCGCCTGACCCACCTCGCAGGGCTGTTGTTGCGAGGATAACACGGGGAGAACCACGCGCGCCCCCGGGAGCTCCTTGGAGGAGAAAGCGGGCGATGAATGCAATGCACGAAATATATGAGAGGCGACCAGGTTTTGCAGGTGAGGGGCCCCCGCCAGCCTGCAAAAATGATCAAATGGTCAAAGGCCAAAAATGGTCAATGGCCCCCGCCAAAATGGTCAAAGGCCTGGAAACGATGCCTTATGAGGAACGGCTAAGGGAGCTGGGCATGTTTAGCCTGGAGAAGAGGAGGTTAAGGGGTGATATGATAGCCATGTTCAAATATATAAAAGGATGTCACATAGAGGAGGGAGAAAGGTTGTTTTCTGCTGCTCAAGAGAAGTGGACACGGAGCAATGGATTCAAACTACAAGAAAGAAGATTCCACCTAAACATTCAGAAGAACTTCCTGACAGTAAGAGCTGTTCGACAGTGGAATTTGCTGCCAAGGAGTGTGGTGGAGTCTCCTACTTTGGAGGTCTTTAAGCAGAGGCTTGACAACCATATGTCAGGAGTGCTCTGATGGTGTTTCCTGCTTGGCAGGGGGTTGGACTCGATGACCCTTGTGGTCTCTTCCAACTCTATGATTCTATGATTCTATGATTCTATGATTCTATGATTCTATGTAGTTGGAAACCAAAACAACCTGTTTGGCTTTGTTTAGGCTTATTACACCGCTTTGCTATTTGTGAGTGAAGGAACACCGAAAGAGCAATCGAAACTTATTCGTCCTTTTTCTATTGAGAGGGAACCAAAACACCTGGGCTTGATTTGGGCTGGTAACAAACATTTCTGCGATTTTGGGTTGAATGTGCATTCTAACCCCAAAAATACCAATTTGAAATAAGCCCAATCAGAGCTTTATCATCTTCTTTTTATGTAGATGGAACCCAAAACACCTTTTTGCTTTCGTTTGGGGTGATTCTGGCGCACACCCAAATAACACCATGCGAATTGAAAAAAGCCCAATCAAAGTGTCAGGGAACTGACATCGGAGCAGAGGGGAGAGGCGGTGCTTCCCGATTCTGCAGAAGAAGGAACGAGTAAGGGTAGAGAGAGAAGGTCATCTGGGGAAGAATGTCCCGGTGACACCAGGAAGAAGGAAGAGGGAGGAAGCACCTCGGAGGATAGGCTCCGAGATGCTGGCACTGAAGGTAGTGAAGAGAGTGGAGGGGTACCTCTGGGCATGCCCACTCTGCGCAGAAGGGTTACGCGCAGAGAGGCGAGGCGAAGGGTGTCTGTCAAGGAGCTTTTATGTTGGAGGAAATTTAGGAAACACCCACTCACGGATACGTCCAGCGACTGAGCAGCAGCAGCACTTAGGCTGCTCAGTCAGGGAAAGACACCACCAACTTCTAAGCAGTTTGGAACAGCTGGAGGTTTACACACAAGCAACCCCATTTCCCGTGACAGCAATCCGTGAGTCCCTTACCTTGCTTGTGTGTAAGAGCACTGGGGAACAGTCATGAGTCAAACAGAAGGAGCAGGCGCAGGAGAGGGAGCCAGAGGCGGACAGAGTCTTGAGGAGAGAAACCGAGATCTGGAGAGGCAACTGGCTCTACTAGGGGCACGGCTGGATGAAAGGAGGACGCATGACGCCCAGGGCAAGATTACCCCCATCGCAAGAAAGGTACCGGGACTTGTGCAGAAGTTTGGGGGCAACCCCAGAGATTACAACGCTTTTAAAACAGAAGTGCAGTATGCGTTGGACCTCCATTACGATGACTTTGCCGACGATGGGGGAAGAGTTGCTTTCGTGGTGGGGCACCTGGAGGGGCGAGCTAGAGATTGGGTTCGACCCTTAATGGCAGCGGAGAACGCTGCCTTAAAGGACCTGAGAAAGTTCTTCTCCGCAATGGATCACATGTTTTCGAGCGATGTGGAATTGAGTGTGACGCGCAAAGAACTGATGGGGTGCAAACAGGGGAACCAGTCAGTGAGAGAGTACTGGTCGAGATTTGCTATGCTGATCCATAAACTTGGGTGGGATCTGAGTTCGGAACCTATTCAAATGTTGTTTGAGGAGGGCTTATCCCCTTGGGTGAGAGACGAACTTTCCCGCTCGCCCCGCCCTCAATCGATGGACCAGCTGACCAAGTTGGCGCTCACTGTGGGAGTCAGACAAGAGACACGCGCGCTGGAAAGGCGGGAAGGGAGAGCTGAGCGTTGGCAGGAGAACCGGATTCCAGACATGCCAGCGTCGGCAGTGCCGCCCAAGGAGCCAATGGAGATTGGAGGAGTGAGCGCGCGCGGATTTTCAAACTCCAGCGAGGTGCGTAAGAAGGAGGGGAAAACCAATAAGAGGTGTTTCCTATGCCAGCAGCCGGGACATTTTGCCAGAGCATGCCCTCAGAAGAAGGCGTGGCAAGGAATGGTGGGGGCAGTGGGGAGTGAGGAGGAAAAGAAGGAGGCGCCGGGAAACGGCAAGGCTTGGCTGCAGGAAAAAGGGCACAGCAGCCAGGCGAGCAACCAGTAGTAGTGCCCAAACCAGACCCCCCCCCCCGAGCAGCCATCGCAATAGAGGTGGTGCTAGAACTCCCAAACGGACACCCCATCAAAGTGAAGGCGCTGCTGGATTCAGGCAGCTCTTGCAACTTCTTTAGCAAGGATTTTGCGCTAGAACACCAGCTCCAGGTGGTGCCTTTAGAACATCCCCTGCAAGTAACCACGATAGATGGGAGAGAACTTTTGGGAGGGGATGTAACCCACCAGACCCCTCCCATGAAAATGACGGTTTCCAGACACACTGAGACCATTGCCTTCCACGTAGCCACCCTGGCAGGACCACCCATCATACTGGGAATGAGTTGGCTGGCACTGCACAACCCAGTAGTAGGGTGGCACCAGCGGACAGTCACCTTTGGGTCAGCTCACTGCGTAGAGCATTGCCACAGAGGGGAAACCTCGAGGATGGCAGTAGCCAGGGTGGCAGGGATGGTGGTGGGGGGAAAAGGGAGAGTACCACCTCAGTGTGCGGACTTGGAAGAAGTCTTCAGCGAGAAGGAGGCGGATCGGCTACCCCCCCCCCACAGGCCCTTTGACTGCCAGATCAACTTGCTCCCAGACGCTCAGCTGCCAGTGGGCAAGCTGTACGCCATGTCAGATAGGGAGATGCAGGAATTGCGGAAGTTTATTGACAAGAACCTGAAGCGAGGGTTCATAAGGGAATCGAGGGCGGTGGGGGGTAGTCCAGTGTTCTTTGTGGACAAGAGAGACTCTCATGAGCCCAGGCTCGTAGTGGACTACCGTGGATTGAACAGGGTGTCGGAACCAGTGACCTTCCCAATGCCCAGAATTGATGACATTTTGGCCAGGGTAAGGAAGGGGAAGATTTTTACCAAGTTGGACCTTCGGGGGGCGTACAACTTGATAAGGATGAAGGAGGGGGATGAATGGAAAACCACCATGTTCACCCCTCTGGGAGCCTTTGAGTACTTAGTTATGCCCTTCGGATTACAATCGGGATCGAGCACCTTTGAGGCTTTCATGCACCACGTGCTGGGGTCCCTGCTGTACAAGAATTGTGTGGCTTTTCTGGACGACGTACTCATCTACTCAGAGAATGAGGAGCAGCATGTGAAAGACGTCAGAGAAGTGCTGAAAAGGCTGCAGGAGCATCAGCTGTGGGTCAAACTGGAGAAATGCCAATTCTATGCACGAGAGGTGGAGTTCCTGGGCTACAGGTTGTCAGCGAAGGGTCTGGCCATGGACCCAGGCAAGGTGCAGGCCGTGCTAGAATGGAAGCCTCCCAAGAACCGGAAGGATGTACAGAGGTTTTTGGGGTTTGAAAATTTTTACCGGAAGTTTATCCAGAACTTCGCTCATTTAACAGCACCCATAACAGATTGTCTCAGCAGCAAGAAGAAGTTCGTATGGACGGAGGAGGCCCAAAGTTCCTTTGAAAAGCTCAAGAAGGCGTTTGCGTCGGAAGAGCAGCTCCTGCACGTGGATCTGCGGAAGCCGATAAGGCTAGAGACGGACGCATCAGACAGAGCTGTAGGGGGGATATTGCTTCAGCAGGCAAATGGGGAGTGGAAACCGTGTGCCTTCTTTTCCAGGAAGCTTAACAAGTCGGAGCAAAACTACACAGTGTACGATCGAGAACTGCTGGCAATTCACGAGGCTTTTCGACGGTGGCGACATTTTCTCATAGGCGCACAGCACAAGGTCCAGGTGTGTACTGACCACAAGAACCTGGAATATTGGAGAACGGCAAGAGTGCTCAACCAACGACAGGTGCGGGGGGCTCAAGAGTTTCCCAAGTTTAATTTTGAAATTAGGTACGTGCCCGGGAAGGAAAATGTCAGAGCAGATGCCCTCTCTCGCAAGCCTGAATACGAGGAAGGGGAGGGAGGACCAGAAGCACGACATGTCATTCCCGAGGACAAATGGGTGTGTGGGGGAGTGTTCGTCGGGAGGCAAGAGCTAGCCGGGTTGACGAGGGATGATCAATATGCACAAACCAAAATGCGAGAAATTGATATCACTGGGGAAACTCGGGGGGGTTGAAGTTAAGGACGGAGCATTGTACTATAGAGGGGCCTTGTACATACCTGAGGGGGAATTGAGAAACAGAATACTCAAACAGATGCATGACAACCCCACGGCAGGACATTTTGGACAACATAAAACTATGTTACTAGTCACCAGGCAGTTTTGGTGGCCACGGGTGAGAGAGGATGTGAAGCAGTATGTACGAGGGTGCCAGGTTTGCCAGAGAGCGAAGGGGGAGAGGTCGGCACCTGCGGGGTTACTGGAACCCTTACCTACACCAGAGAGACCATGGGAGGTGGTATCAATTGACTTTATGACTGATCTACCCAAAGCCAGGGGGAAAACGGCAGTTATGGTGGTAGTTGATTTGATGACAAAAATGTGCCATTTTATTGCGTGCTTGCATGCGGTGACTGCAGAAGAAACGGCCAAGTTGTTTGTAGAGCATGTTTTCAGGTTGCATGGCGCCCCCTTGAGGATTTTATCCGACAGAGGCCAGCAATTCACGTCCCGATTCTGGAGAAAGCTTATGAGTCTGCTGGACGTGGAGGTGGTGTTCTCAACGGCCAGGCATCCGGAGACCAATGGACAGGCAGAGAGAGCGAACAGCGTGCTGCAACAATATCTACGCTGCTACGTCAACGAGAGGGAGAATGATTGGGTGGACAAATTAGCGTTGGCTGAGTTTGCATACAATAACGCAGAACATGTGTCTACAGGGATGAGTCCGTTTATGGCAAATTACGGGTGCCACCCCAGGGCTTTCCCAGGGGAAGGGGAGGGAAGTTGGAGTGTTCCCGCAGCGGAGGAGTTTGTGGAAGAGATGCAGGCTTTACACCAACAGCTTAAGTTAAACCTGGAGAGAGCCAAAGAAGTGTATAAGCGGCAGGCAGACCGGCACCGCAGGGAGGGGGAAAACATAGGAGTGGGGGACCAGGTGTGGTTGTCCACCAAAGGGTTACCGTTCAAAGGAGGGTGCAAGAAGCCAAAGAGGCTGGGACCATTCCAAGTAGTTCAGCAAGTTAATCTGGTGACCTTTAGGCTCAAATTGCCATCTCACATGAAACTGCACCCTGTGTTTCACAGGTCCTTACTTTCACCTTTCAGGGAAGGGAGGGAGTGTCTGGGTCAGCAAAATGAAGCACCCTTGCATCCACAGATGGAGGAAAGGGAACTCAGTGGACATTCAGCTGAGATTCTCGATTCCAGGTGGAAAGGGGGGAGGGGGGAGTATTTGGTGGCATGGGAGGGGGAGCCAGATGAGGAAAACGCATGGGTCCCAGCAGAAGAAATGAGGGATGAGTACCTGCAGGAGGAGTTTCATAGCAGGTACCCGAGAAAGCCCAAACCACCAGAGAGATTTTGGAGGGAGCAATTTGGCACCACCGATGAGGAGGAAGAGTTTGAGGGTTTTCCCACCTCCGAAGAGGAGGTAGGGGGTTGGCCAGAAGAAGAATCCGATTGGGAAGAGGGGAGAGACAGCAGCAAATGGAGAGGGGTGTTTGAATCGTCAGATGGAGAGGACAGTTCTTTCCGCGGGTTTCCTGCGTCACCGTCAGAGGGAAGGACGGGGGGAGGGGAGGGCCCTGGGAGGGAGGTGGATGTCAGGGAACTGACATCGGAGCAGAGGGGAGAGGCGGTGCTTCCCGATTCTGCGGAAGAAAGAACGAGTAAGGGTAGAGAGAGAAGGTCATCTGGGGAAGAATGTCCCGGTGACACCAGGAAGAAGGAAGAGGGAGGAAGCATCTCGGAGGAGAGGCTCCGAGATGCTGGCACTGAAGGTAGTGAAGAGAGTGGAGGGGCACCTCTGGGCACGCCCACTCTGCGCAGAAGGGTTACGCGCAGAGAGGCGAGGCGAAGGGTGTCTGTCAAGGAGCTTTTATGTTGGAGGAAATTTAGGAAACACCCACTCACGGATACGTCCAGCGACTGAGCAGCAGCAGCACCCAGGCTGCTCAGTCAGGGAAAGACACCACCAACTTCTAAGCAGTTTGGAACAGCTGCAGGTTTACACACAAGCAACCCCATTTCCCGTGACACAAAGCTTATTCGTCTTCTTTCTACGCATATGGAAGCGAAAAGATGGTGTTGTGTTATTTTGGTCTCATTGCACACACTTTGTGATTTCTGTGTCAATGTGCATTAACAGCAAAGAACACGACATGAAGTAAGCGCAATCCAAGATTCTTCTTTCTATGTAGTTGGAAACCAAAACAACCTGTTTGGCTTTGTTTAGGCTTATTGCACTTCGCTTTGCTATTTGTGGGTGAATGAACACCGAAAGAGCAATCAAAACTTATTCGTCCTTTTTCTATTGAGAGGGAACCAAAACACCTGGGCTTGATTTGGGCTGGTAACAAACATTTTTGCGATTTTTGGTTGAATGTGCATTCTAACCCCAAAAACTGTTGTAATTGCAGAGTCCTGTGCACAACGGAATGATGAGCAGTACGTGCCACATGCTTAATGTTGCTTTATTTTCAGTTCAATGTAGAGAAATTACAAACATGCATCTTGCCTCTGCGGGAGCAGAGAAGCAACCGTCCTTCTCCTCGGAATGAAGAACACCGAGAGAGTCAGTGAAAAACAGGAAACCAGTGTACGTCACATCCAGTTTCCCATTCCCGTGGGAAAACCCGACAGTACTCTGACTGTGGAATGTAAACATTGTCTTGTGACAAGCACTTCGCTGCACAGTGAAGAGAGCAGAAACCAACATCCTCCCCCTTTCTGTGAACATCACTGGGCAGCGTGTTCGTACAACATCAGTACAAACCCAACTTCTGTACATAGGTACAGTGTTGATCCCTTGATACAATCTTGGACAATACATCAGCAGGAATTTCATTACCTGGCATATAGGACACCATTACGAGTCCCTTCTGAATATGTTCCCTAGCATGTTGCACCTTCAATTGCAAGTGCTTCGTGCTTTGCTTACAACCTTCCGAATTCAGCAAAGCCAAACATGCTTTGTTGTCCTGGTAAACCTGGATTGGACATTTGACAGGAATTTTCATGTCTTTGCACAATTGTAACAACCATTCACAATCCTTAAGTGAATAAGACAGTGCATTCAGTTCAGCTTCACAAGTACTTAAGCTAATTGTTGTTTGCTTCTTGCAAGACCAATCAAATAGACCCTGATTGTACATGTAGCAAACTCCAGACGTACTTTTCCTGTCTGCAGTGTCACTTCCAAAACTTGCATCTGCAAAAATCTCAAGACCACCAGACTTCTGATTGTTAAATCTCAGTCTGTAATGCATAGTGCCTTTTAAATAGCATGCTATGCGTTTCAGAGCTTTCCAATCCTTAACAGTAGGATTGTTAACTTGTCTGCTTAGCAAATTACAGCTAACAGCAATGTCAGGTCTTGAACATCTGGCAATGAAGTTTAGCTTGCCTAGCACACTTCTGTACAGTGTAGTGTCAGAAAATGCTTCTTCAGTGTCTTCTACCTGATAACCTGTTGTCATGGGTGTGTCTACAGGATTAGCATCCATCAGGTTCAGTTTGCTTAACACATCAGCAATTTTTCGTGACTGGTGTACTAGAATGTTACCACTTTGATCTCTTTCTATTTCCAGAGATAGGTAGTTGTTTACCTCACCGAGATCTTTCATGTCAAAGTGCTCTTTGAGCTGAGCTAGGGCGTTATTGTACATTGTGACATCTTTCCAAAAGAATAAAATATCATCAACATAAAACAAAGAATACAGCTTCTTTTGCCCCTCCTCTTTGACAAATACACATGGATCAGCTTTCCCTTGCTGAAAACCTAGAGAAAACAATGCTTCAGTGAGTTTTGTGTGCCAACACCGTGCACTTTGTTTGAGACCATAAAGGGATTTCTTTAGAGCACAAACAAATCCCTGTTTTACCTGTACGCCATCAGGTGGAAGCATATAAAGTGATTCACCTAGAGATCCGTACAAAAACGCTGTATTCACATCGTGGTGACTAATGTGTAGATTTTCCTCTGCAGCTAGCTTGAGCATAAGCCTAATGCTCTCATATCTCACAGTGGGTGAGTAGGTCTCGTGATAGTCTTCACTTGGTACCTGTGCAAAACCTCTGGCTACCAATCTGGCTTTGTGTCTGACTATCTTGCCATTTTGATCAGTCTTCGCTTTGAAGACCCATTTGCTTCCAAGCAGTTTCATTCCTGGAACTACTGGAACTAGCTCCCATGTTTTGTTCCTTTCTAAGGAATCAAGCTCAGCCTTCATGGCATTTAACCATGGCTCAGCTTCCTTAGAATCCAAATCCTGGATTTCTTGGAAACTTGAAGGTTCAAATACCTTCTTGGAGCTTTTAACAGCTGCTACTGCTGTCTTAGTAAATTCATCAGCAAATCTCTTTGGAGGTCTGCCTTTTGTGGCTCTTTGTGACCTGCGAATTAGCCTTTGGTCTTCAACACTTTCCTCTTCCTTCTTAGGAGAAAAGTGGCCTATTGTGAACAATGGTTCTTCCAATTCCTGATCAGTGCTTTCAGAGGGTCGCATAGAGGCTTTCGCACTCTTGAAATCCTCTGAAGTATCCGATTCAGATTCAGACTCAGAATCAGAACCTTCATCAGTGGGTGTGGGTTGCTGTCGCTGCTTTTGCTGTTGCTTATCCTCAGTCTCATCACTGTCATCAGGATAACATTGAAAAATTCCCACATTCTCCCCCCACTTGGCATTGTACTCAACACTTCTTGTGAGCTTAATTGTCTTAGAGTCAGTCATCATTATTCTGTAAGAACCTTTCTGATAACCTAGAAAGATACCATGCAAACCACGCTTGCCTAATTTGGAGCCTTGTGGTGAGTGAACCCACATGTCAGAACCAAAAATTTTCATGTGTTTGATGTATGGTTTCTTGCCAAACATTTTCTCATAGGGGGTACAACCAATCGCTGAAGATAATCTGCGATTGTAACTGTAAACAAAACACGAGAGAGATTCGGCCCAATAACTCTCTGGAAGATTGGCATCATGCAGCAAGGTTTTTAACCCTTGAAGCAATGTCTGATTTGCCCTTTCGCAAAGTCCATTCTGCCATGGCGAGCGAGGACTGGACAAATCGTGTTGAATTCCTTTCTCAGTCAGAAAAGCTTCAAACTGCTGAGAAGTGAATTCTCCCCCGCGATCAGTGAAAAGAGTTTTTATCTTCTTACCATGCACATTTTCCAACCAAGCACAGAATTCCTTAAACCTTTGAAAAGCCTCTGATTTCTGCTTGAGATTGTACACATAAATATACCTGGAAAATGCATCAATGAGAACCATGAAGAACCTATTTCCACCCAAAGAGGGCGATAGTGGACCAACTAAATCAGCATGAACAACCTGGTATGGTTCTGTAGCTTGCCTACTAGACACCTTACCTTTCGCAGCCATTTTCACCTTGTTTGCTGCGCATCCTTTGCACTTCATGTGGTACCTGCAGGGTTTAATCGTCATACCTTCAACCAAGGCAGGCATTTTAGATACTGCCTCAAAATGCAAATGACCAAATTTTCGGTGAAAATCATGAATACATCCTGCATGCAAACTTTTGTTAGAACCTGCAATGCAACAAGTATCATTCTGCACAACATCATCATAATACAATACAAACAAACGATCAACATTTTCAGCATGCAATACATAATCGTCTTTCTTTGTGATGGTGCATTTCTTGTTCTTGAAGGAAACGTCAATGTTCCGTTCATTCAGCTGCATCACACTTAGAAGATTGTGTGTGGCATCTGGAACGTACAGTACATCCTGTATCGATAAGTCCAAACTGTGAAGTACAACAGTTCCGTAGCCTTGACTGGGGATCGTGTGGTCATCCGCCTGGTGAATCGCACCTTCCTGCGGTGTAAAAGACACGAACAGTCGCTTATCGTTGCACATGTGGTGGGTAGCTGCTGAATCAACAACGAAGAAAGATCTAGACGTCTTCTGGACCTTTGCAACGTTTGGAGTGACGCGTGAGACCATTGCCTTGTGCTGCGTTGTCCTGGACACCGGACCTTTGCCTTTCCTTTGGCCTTTTCCACGCGATGAACTTCCGCTGCGCTGCTCTGTCTTGGCCCTGGGATATTTGCATTCCCTCTTCATATGGCCTAGATGTCCACACGAGTAGCATTTCACTGCCTTCAAAGCTTTGGCGCCCTCTGGTGGTTCCACTGCACTCTGGGATGACGTCTGTGAAGACTCCCCCATACCCATGCAGCTAGCACCCCGGCGATCTGCTTCATTCTGGATCACGGCAGTAACATAGGCTACTGTGAGCTGAGCAGTTGGCTGAACAGCAATCTGAGTGGCAACGGACTCCCAACTTGGACCCAAAGAATGTAGTATCATAAAGGAATACACAGCCTCTGGAAAGTTGAGTCCTCTCTGTTGCAACTCATGTCTCAGATTTTGCATCTCCATCAGGTGTGTACTCACATCTCCACCTTCAGCAAGAGCCATACCATGCAGCTTGGCATAGTAGTACATTGAGGAACCAGCCTCTGTCCTCAAGTGAGCTTCTCTTAAAGTGTCCCAAATTTCTCTGGCTGTGGTCTTTCCACGCAACAGACAGAGCTCTTCTGGGGATACTATCAACGTAAGCGTTCCCCGTGCTTTGGAATCCTTAGCTGCCCATTGAGCTGTAATTGGAGCTGGGGGGTTGTCTGTAATAACATTAAACAGACCTTCCTTCCGCAGAACAGCCTCTGCATAAAGTACCCAGTCCGTATAATTTTTCTTATTGAGCTTAGGAATCCCAAAAGCATCAGCCAGCTTTGCATTAGCCATCATTGCTACTTTAATCAAGCTGCGTCACAGTACAGCTGCTTCCAAAAGCACTTGTGAAAAGTACTTTCGCTTTCCCAGCCACCAAGCCTGTGAGCCTGTGACTTAGTGCCTTTGCCTGTATTGCGGCAAAAACGGCTTCAAAAGTTCAAAATCCAGCCATAAAACCATAAACTAGAAGCTGGCAGGCTGCCCGGAGCATGAGCACATACCTCCATCAATCAAACTTGACGCGCAGAGCAGATAACGCCGATCCGTTTGTCTGTTCCTCTGCCGGCATTCCGACTCGACTTCTGGAGTCTCCATTCTTCAGTTTGATTGCGTCTTTCTGGGCCCGGAACCAAAAATGTTGTAATTGCAGAGTCCTGTGCACAACGGAATGATGAGCCGTACGTGCCACATGCTTAATGTTGCTTTATTTTCAGTTCAATGTAGAGAAATTACAAACATGCATCTTGCCTCTGCGGGAGCAGAGAAGCAACCGTCCTTCTCCTCGGAATGAAGAACACCGAGAGAGTCAGTGAAAAACAGGAAACCAGTGTACGTCACATCCAGTTTCCCATTCCCGTGGGAAAACCCGACAGTACTCTGACTGTGGAATGTAAACATTGTCTTGTGACAAGCACTTCGCTGCACAGTGAAGAGAGCAGAAACCAACAAAAACACCAATTTGAAATAAGCCCAATCAGAGCTTTATCATCTTCTTTTTATGTAGATGGAACCCAAAAAACCTTTTTGCTTTCGTTTGGGGTGATTCTGGTGCACACCCAAATAACACCATGCGAATTGAAAAAAGCCCAATCAAAGCTTATTCGTCTTCTTTCTACGCATATGGAAGCGAAAAAATGGTGCTGTGTTATTTTGGTCTCATTACACACACTTTGCAATTTCTGTGTCAATGTGCATTAACAGCAAAGAACATGAAATGAAGTAAGCGCAACCCAAGATTCTTCTTTCTATGTAGTTGGAAACCCAAACAACCTGTTTGGCTTTCTTTAGGCTTACTACACTTCGCTTTGCTATTTCTGGGTGAATGAACACCTGTAATGGTTGGGAGTTACTCGTGCGTAATCCTGCTCCGTTTGAGCATCGGATTGCCTGGTTAAACCCTCCGGGCTACGCAGCCCATATTAGCGTGGCTGCACTTAGTCACTTGTAGAATCTGACTGTGGGCGTTTCTTAAAGCGTTGCCGACATAAGAGTTGTTTGACGCCCAATCGTTTCCGCCTCTCACTGCGCGGGAGTCTCCTGCGCAGGGTGGGCGTGGGCAGCGGGGTGCTTGGGCTCTCCTCGCTAACTTCCAATGAAGAGTCTTGGAGCCCCTGCACCTCCCTGTCCTGTTGCTCTCCTGGATCCCTGGTGTTACACTCATTCTCTTCCCCTTCTTCCCGGCTAAGTCTCCCTCTAGTGCTAGGACCTTCCCCTGCAGAATCCGAGACCCTCTCCTTCTCCCGTGCCTCTGATGGCAGTTCCCTGACAACACCGAAAGAGCAAACGAAGCTTATTCGTCCTTTTTCTATTGAGAGGGAACCAAAACACCTATGCTTGATTTGGGCTGGTAACAAACATTTCTGCGATTTTTGGGTGAATGTGCATTCTAACCCCCAAAACACCAATTTGAAATAAGCCCAATCAGAGCTTTATCATCTCCTTTTTATGTAGATGGAAACAAAAGGCATTTTTGCTTTGGTTGCGGGTAATTCTGGTGCACAACCAAATAACACCATGCGAATTGAAAAAAGCCCAATCAAAGCATTCGTCTTCTTTCTACGCATATGGAAGCAAAAAGATGATGTTGTGTTATTTTGGTCTCATTGCACACACTTTGCGATTTCTGTGTCAATGTGCATTAACAGCAAAGAACACGACATGAAGTAAGCGCAATCCAAAATTCTTCTTTCTATGTAGTTGGAAACCAAAACAACCAGTTTGGCTTTGCTTAGGCTTATTACACCGCTTGGCTATGGGTGAATGAACACCGAAAGAGCAATCGAAGCTTATTCGTCCTTTTTCTATTGAGATGGAACCAAAACACCTATGCTTGATTTGGGCTTATAACAAACAGGTCATCTGCGATATTTGGTTGAATGTGCATTCTAACCCCAAAAACACCAATTTGAAATAAGCCCAATCAGAGCTTTATCATCTTCTTTTTATGTAAATGGAACCCAAAACACCTTTTTCCTTTCGTTTGGGGTGATTCTGGCGCATACCCAAATAACACCATGCGAATTGAAAAAAGCCCAATCAAAGCTTATTCGTCTTCTTTCTACGCATATGGAAGCGAAAAAATGGTGTTGTGTTATTTTGGTCTCATTACACACACTTTGCGATTTCTGTGTCAATGTGCATTAACAGCAAAGAACACGACATGAAGTAAGCGCAATCCAAGATTCTTCTTTCTATGTAGTTGGAAACCAAAACAACCTGTTTGGCTTTGTTTAGGCTTATTACACTTCGCTTTGCTATTTCTGGGTGAATGAACACCGAAAGAGCAAACGAAGCTTATTCGTCCTTTTTCTATTGAGATGTTACCATATGTTTACGTATGCTTGATTTTGTCAGTATCTCAGCTCACAGTCAGAGGTAAACTGGCCTTCACGGGCAAACTGAGCGAGATACTTGTTTACCTTCCGTCTGCTACTCCCGGCAGGCTAGGTCGTAAACCGCGATTCTCCTCGTTAGATGTGAGGAGAACACACCCTCTGCTTCTCTCTCCTTGCTCCCCCCCCCCAGGGAGGGGAAATGAGACAGACAGGAGTCCTATTTACATATCTTTTATTCCTGTCATTCAGCAGTACAAAGAAACGTGACTGCACCCTTCAGACTCCATCAGAAGAGTCATAACTCCTCCCCTGTGCTTCCAGCACAGGTCAGATGACACTCTGAGCTAACATCCGGTGCTCAGTACAGAGAATAGACTCCCCCTTTTCCCCAACAGTACAGTTTGAAACAACAACATCCTGTTTTGCATTCCAGCCACCTGCAGCTGGCTTTTGCCTTGGTGCTTTTTCCCAACATCCTCCCCCAAAAGCATCAATAGGCAAAACATGATCCAGATTAGAAAACAAACAGTTGTTATACATATAACAGTCCCCTGTTGTTTCAGTTCCACCCTTGGAACTCCCCACCACTGGTTTCACCAGTGTACCTCTCTGGTTGTCTGGCTTCCAAGGAATGAGTGCTTCTGCATTACCTTGGTTAGCTACTCTCTGTTGTGTCTTTGTCTCTGACTTAGACACTGCTTTAACCTGCTTTGAGTTGTTAACAATAGCAACACATGCAACAGCTAAGTTAGCAAACTCTTTTGAGTACCTCTTTGATGGTACACCCTTTGTGACTCTCTCAGACCTGCGTATGAGGTTCTGATCCTCTGTGCTCACTGGTTCAACCTCTGGACTTTGTTGAGAACCAGTAGCAATGGCAAACAGTGGTTCCTCCTTCACCTGTGAAGGTCTATCCATTGTGTGAGATTTTCGCTCAATGACTGTTACAACTGAACTCTCTGAGCTATCACTGTCATCATCAGTACCACTGTAATCTGTGTAATCAGAAAAATCATCATCTGAATTGTCACCTGTGGGAAATGTGTGCACAACTACCCGCTCTTGTACTGGAGCACTCTCAAGAAACTTTGTGAGAATCACCTGACCACATTCAGACAAAATTACTCTGTAGAGACCCTTTTCATTACCCACAAAAATGCCTCTGGCATTCTTTACTCCACCTGGAGCTTCTGTTCTCACATGAGACCCGAAAACCTTAAAATAGTCAACAGAAGGTTTTCTATGGAACAGCTTCTCAAAAGGAGAACATCCCAACTCTGTTGAGACCTTTCTCACCCACATGTGAACATAGGACGCTAGCGACTTGGCCCAATATTCATGTGGCAAATGTGAACTCAGCAATTGCGCATGCATCCCCTTTTGCAATTCTTTGTTCACCCTCACACAGACCCCCCTGTTCCATGCTTCGGTTGAAACAGCAACTTTGTGGTCTATCCCTTTTCCATCCAGGAACTTCTGAAACTTCTGTAACAGAAAAACTTGTTTCTCATCTGTGAAGAGACAATCAATGTTAGCATCATGCATATTTTTAACCTTGTCACAAAACTCCTGAAACCTTTCTAAGGTCTCTTGCGGTTTTTCCATCACAAAAACCCAAGAATAATTAGTAAAACAATCCACACACACAAGGTAATATTTTGCACCGCCTCTAGATGGTTCTAGAGGACCAATCACATCAGCATACACCCGCTGAAATGCTCTGTCGACCTTCTTGGTCACCTTCCTGGTGCTCACACTGGTCACACCTGCAAGAGAGATTTCGTTAGAACCAGAAGAATTACATTTCATGTAATCACTTTGATCAAAAGTCAACAAATACAGTCCATCCTTCTCTCTGGCAGTAAGAAACAGTTCTCCATCTGTAGATCTTGCAGCTTTTAGCATCATAGGGCAGTTTCAGTCCTTTCTTTGCAATCTGCGACACACTCAGCAGATTAAATCTCAGTTCTGGAACCAGGTAAACATTGTTTATAGTCAAGTTCAGACTCTCAAGATACACAGTCCCAATCCCGGTCGCTTTCAGCTCCTGACCGTTGGCCTGTTTCACAGTGAAGCTTTGCTTCTTCAACGTTGAAAACAGTTCTCTGTGCGGGCACATGTGTTTTGTACAGCCAGTGTCGATTATGAACGCGTTCCCAACATCTGGCGTGGTTCCTTTCGCCATCATAGCCTTTGCAGGTTTCACCTGGCACTTGGTACGGCTTTTGCCTGACGCCTCAGGCTTCGTAGAGCTGCTCTTCGCTCCTCTTGACTGGCACGGCTTCCTACAGTTTCGCTGTAGATGCCCAGTCTGTCCACAATTGTAACATCGGACAGCGCTCAATGCTACAACTCGCTCCTCAGTAGCTTCAGCAGCGGGGAGATTTGAACTCTGTTCTTCCCTCCCCCTGTCCTTCACTTCCAGTGCAGCTGGAACAGTTCCTTCGCTCCCCCATCTAGGGTCAAAGCTCTCCTCAGTTTTCGATGAGCTCTTAGGAACTTGGCCAACATCATCCTTGCTCACCCCTTCTGGGGTAGTCGTCTTTCCAGACCATGATGAATAACTGCCACTGGTCAGGGGAGATGAATAAGGCAGGGCTCCCCCCTTCTTGGCATCCATCTTGAAGCCAAGCCTCTGTCTCACTTTCCAGCCTTGCTAAAACTCCAATAGCCTCTGCTGGACTTGTTTACTGCCTTTCCAGGCAAGCTGCAAGCTGTTTCTCAGACCTTGCACAGCATCGAAGACATAGTCAAAACAAAACTTTCGCTTCCCAGGCCCTCTCTCAGAGCCATCTGCGCAGCCAGTAAATTTCCACGTCTCTGACGAGCGTCGCTTAGCAACTGTGCATACTTGAAAGCTTATCTCTAACTTTTAGCCCGAAATGCAGCATACCTTGAGCTCCGTTGCTTGGAAAACACTTTCCTCTGGGTCCAGCCGTCTGTTCAGCTTCTGGCTGCTCTCAGACGCTATTTTCTCCCTTGGAGCAGAGGAGGACAATCCACCAGCCTCTCATGCAGATGTTCGATGAATCGCAACCACCGAAAGCTGCCATATGTCAGTATCTCAGCTCACAGTCAGAGGTAAACTGGCCTTCACGGGCAAACTGAGCGAGATACTTGTTTACCTTCCATCTGCTACTCCCGGCAGGCTAGGTCGTAAACCGGTGATTCTCCTCGTTAGATGTGAGGAGAACACACCCTCTGCTTCTCTCTCCTTGCTTTCCCCCCCAGGGAGGGGAAATGAGACAGACAGGAGTCCTATTTACATGTCTTTTATTCCTGTCATTCAGCAGTACAAAGAAACGTGACTGCACCCTTCAGACTCCATCAGAAGAGTCATAACTCCTCCCCTGTGCTTCTAGCACAGGTCAGATGACACTCTGAGCTAACATCCGGTGCTCAGTACAGAGAATAGACTCCCCCTTTTTCCCAACAGTACAGTTTGAAACAACAACATCCTGTTTTGCATTCCAGCCACCTGCAGCTGGCTTTATCATTGGTGCTTTTTCCCAGCAGATTTGAGCTGGTAACAAACATTTCTGCGATTTTTGGGTGAATGTGCATTCTAACCCGCAAAACACCAATTTGAAATGAGCCCAATCAGAGCTTTATCATCTTCTTTTTATGTAGATGGAACCCAAAAAAACTTTTTTGCTTTCGTTTGGGGTGATGCTGGCGCACACCCAAATAACACCATGCGAATTGAAAAAAGCCCAATCAAAGCCTATTCGTCTTCTTTCTATGCATATGGAAGCGAAAAGATGGTGTTGTGTTATTTTGGTCTCATTACACACACTTTGCGATTTCTGTGTCAATGTGCATTAACAGCAAAGAACACGACTTGAAGTAAGTGAAATCCAAGATTCTTCTCTCTATGTAGTTGGAAACCAAAACAACTTGTTTGGCTTTGTTTAGGCTTATTACACCGTGTCAGGGAACTGCCATCAGAGGCACGGGAGAAGGAGAGGGTCTCGGATTCTGCAGGGGAAGGTCCTAGCACTAGAGGGAGACTTAGCCGGGAAGAAGGGGAAGAGAATGAGTGTAACACCAGGGATCCAGGAGAGCAACGGGACAGGGAGGTGCAGGGGCTCCAGGACTCTTCGTTGGAAGTTAGCGAGGAGAGCCCAAGCACCCCGCTGCCCACGCCCACCCTGCGCAGGAAACTCCTGCGCAGTGAGAGGCGGAAACGATTGGGCGTCAAACAAATCTTATGTTGGCAACGCTTTAAGAAACGCCCACAGTCAGATTCTACAAGTGACTAAGAGCAGCCACGCTACCATGGGCTGCGTAGTCCGGAGGGTTTAACCAGGCAATCCGATGCTCAAACGGAGCAGGATTACGCACGAGTAACTCCCAACCATTACAGCATTCTGACTCACCCTGAAAGTTGCTCGTGCGCAACAAGCAGAAGGGGGCATCATGAGTAAGACCGGAGGAGCTGGAGCCAGGGGAGGGGCAGCTGGAGGCCAATCGCTGGAGGAGAGAAACCGCGATTTGGAAGAGCACATAGCCATCCTGACAGCGAGGCTGGAAGAACGACGGTCGCTGGATGCTCAGGGGAAACCCACCCCCATAGTGATGAAGGAGTTACGGGACTTTATCGACAAGAACCTAAAGAGAGGGTTTATAAGAGAGTCAAAAGCAGTGGGGGGCAGTCCAGTATTTTTTTGTGGACAAAAAGGACACTGATAAACCGAGGCTGGTCGTGGACTTCAGGGGGGTAAATTTGGTGTCAGAACCTGTGACTTTCCCGATGCCCAGAATCGATGACATTCTGACAAGAGTGAGGAAGGGAAAGAATTTCACCAAGCTAGATCTGAGGGGGGCTTACAACTTAATCCGGATGAGAGAGGGGGATGAATGGAAGACCACCATGTTCACACCCCTGGGGGCCTTTGAATATCTCGTTATGCCTTTCGGATTACAGTCAGGCTCCGCCTGTTTTCAAGCGTTCATGCACCACGTGTTGGGGTCTCTGCTTTACAAGAACTGTGTAGCATTCCTGGACGACGTCTTGATTTATTCGGAAAATGAGGAGCAACATGTGAGAGATGTCAGGGAAGTGCTACAACATTTGCAGAAACACCAGTTGTGGGTCAAGCTAGAGAAATGTCAGTTTCATGCCCGAGAGGTGGAGTTCCTGGGGTACATGCTATCTGACAAAGGCTTAGCGATGGACCCAAGCAAGGTGCAAGCAGTATTGGAGTGGAAGACCCCAAAGACACGAAAGGATGTGCAGAGATTCCTAGGTTTTGGCAATTTCTACCGGACGTTCATCAAGAACTTCGCACACTTGACGGCCCCAATCACGGACTGTCTCAGTAGTAAGAGAAAGTTTGTGTGGACGGAGGAAGCCCAGCAATCCTTTGAAAGATTGAAGAAGGCATTCGCGTTGGAGGAACAATTACTACATGTGGATTTGGAGAAACCTATGAGGTTGGAGACGGACGCGTCAGAAAGAGCCATCGGGGCGGTTCTGTTGCAGCCAGGACTGAGCCAGCAAGAATGGAAACCGTGCGCCTTCTTCTCGAGGAAGCTGAGCAAGTCGGAACAAAACTACACTGTGTACGACCGAGAACTGCTAGCAATTTACGCCGCCTTTCGTCGGTGGCGCCATCTGCTGATAGGGGCGCAGCATAAGATCCAGGTCTGCACAGATCACAAGAACTTGGAATATTGGCGGACAGCACAGGTGCTCAACCAGAGACAGATTCGCTGGGCGCAGGAGTTTTCCAAGTTTTCTTTCGAAATCCAGTATGTGCCCGGCCAGCAAAACGTGAGAGCAAACGCTCTTTCGCGGAAACCAGAGTACTTCGAAGGAGAAGGGCCGCCGGAGACCCGCCACGTCATACCTGAGGACCGATGGGTGTGTGGGGGTACTCTAGTGGGCACGAGAGAACTGGCAGGACTCACTAGGGACGATGAATTCGCCCGGACTAAAATCAGGGAACTCCAAGAGGGGAGGGGAGCACCAGAGGGGTTTGAGGAGAAGGAAGGTGTGTTGTACTACAGGGGGGTGATGTACGTACCGGGGGAGGCTCTAAGAAGAAGGGTACTCAAACAACTACATGACACCCCCACAGCGGGACATTTTGGGCAACACAAAACCATGATGCTGGTGACCCGACAATTTTGGTGGCCACGGGTGAGGGAAGGTGTACGTGAATATGTAAGAGGGTGTGACCGCTGCCAGAGGGCCAAAGGGGAACGCACGATGCCAGCAGGTTTGCTGGAACCCTTACCCACGCCAAACAAACCCTGGGAGGTGGTGTCAATTGATTTCATGACGGATTTGCCCAAATCAAGGGGAAAAACAGCAGTGATGGTAGTAGTAGACTTGCTAACCAAAATGTGCCACTTTATCGCCTGCTCCCATGCGGTGACGGCGGAAGAAACGGCACGGTTGTTTGTAGAACACATTTTTAGGCTGCATGGCGCCCCCTTGAGGGTTTTATCTGACCGCAGAAAACAATTTACTTCCCGGTTCTGGAGGAAGCTCATGAGCCTACTGCAAGTCGAGGTAAGCTTCTCGACAGCGAGACACCCAGAAACCAATGGGCAGGCGGAAAGGGCAAACAGTGTACTCCAGCAATACTTACGCTGCTTCGTTAGCGAAAGGCAGAATGATTGGGTAGAGAAACTAGCGCTAGCAGAATTTGCGTACAATAATGCTGAACATGTGTCCACCAGTATGAGCCCCTTCTTGGCCAATTATGGGTGTCATCCCAGGGCGTTCCTGGGCAATGAGGAACAGAGCTGGAGTGTACCTGCTGCTGAACAGTTTGTGGAAGAAATGGAAGCGTTACATCAACAGCTCAAGATGAACCTAGAAAGGGCTAAAGCCAGTTACAAGAAGCAAGCAGATAAACACCGGAGGGAAGGGGAAACCATTAGGGTGGGGGATCGCGTGTGGTTGTCCACTCAAGGGTTACCCTTTAAGGGAGGGTGCAAGAAGTTGCAGCCCAGAAGACTGGGCCCGTTTGAAGTTATACAACAGATAAACCCAGTGGCGTTCAAGCTCAGGTTGCCCAACAACATGAAAATACATCCCGTGTTCCACAGGTCCTTGCTCTCACCGCACAGAGAGGGGCAGGAATTAGAGGGGCGGGAGGTAGAAGTCTTGCCACAACCACAGGTAGAAGAGAGGGAACACCAGAGCTCAGCCGCAGAGATAATGGATTCAAGGTGGCGAGGGCGGCAGGTGCAGTACTTGGTGGCGTGGGAAGGAGAGCCCTGGTCGGAAAACACGTGGGTGCCGGCAGAGGCAGTTGGCGACGAGCATATGGTGGAAGTGTTCCACCGACGGTTCCCAGATAAACCCAAGCCCTTAGAGCGATTCTGGGAAGAACAGTTCGGCACGACGGAGGAGGAAGAGAGTTTCGAAGGGTTTTCAGAATCCGAAGAAGAATCGGATTGGGAGAGTCATTCCTTGGGTGGGAACCTTAGCAGGTGGGAAGAGGTGTTCACACCCACAGATGAGGAGGACAGCTCTTTCAGGGGTTTCCTTGGCTCGCCGACCAGAGAAGAGGCTGCAACAGAGCCCCCGGGTCGGAGGGGGAGTGAAGGGGGCCCTGGGAGGGAGGTGGATGTCAGGGAACTGCCATCAGAGGCACGGGAGAAGGAGAGGGTCTCTGATTCTGCAGGGGAAGGTCCAAGCGCTAGAGGGAGACTTAGCCGGGAAGAAGGGGAAGAGAATGAGTGTAACACCAGGGATCCAGGAGAGCAACGGGACAGGGAGGTGCAGGGGCTCCAGGACTCTTCGTTGGAAGTTAGTGAGGAGAGCCCAAGCACCCCGCTGCCCACGCCCACCCTGCGCAGGAGACTCCCGCGCAGTGAGAGGCGGAAACGATTGGGCGTCAAACAACTCTTATGTTGGCAACGCTTTAAGAAACGCCCACAGTCAGATTCTACAAGTGACTAAGAGCAGCCACGCTACCATGGGCTGCGTAGTCCGGAGGGTTTAACCAGGCAACCCGATGCTCAAACAGAGCAGGATTACGCACGAGTAACTCCCAACCATTACACACCGCTTTGCTATTTGTGGGTGAATGAACACCAAAAGAGCAATCAAAACTTATTCGTCCTTTTTCTATTGACATGTTACCATATGTTTACCTATGGTTGATTTGGGCTGGTAACAAACATTTCTGCGATTTTGGGGTGAATGTGCATTCTAACCCCAAAAACACCAATTTGAGGACCACTGGTGTGAAATTTACGGCATGTAATGCCCTGAAAGAAAATATTATGAAAATGATTTACAGGTGGTACATGACCCTAATCAAGCTTGCAAAAATATATCATTTGCCAGACAATAAGTGTTGGAATTGTAAAGAAACTGAAGGAAAATTCTTTCACCTATGGTGGACGTGCCCAAGGGTTAAGGCTTTCTGGGAAATGAAATATAATTGTCAGGGGCTCAGGAGCAGAGGTACAGGGGAGAGAGGAGATGGAGAGCGAAGGGGAGACTTTAGAGATGAGGAGGAGAAAGTAGGCTTCATAATAACTCATCTGCATGGGGAAGCTAAATCGTGGCTGCGCAATTTATGGCGCTGTCAGGGGTTCAGGAGCAGAGGCACATGGGAGGCAGGAGAGGGAGGACTATTGGGAAGAGTCCGAGGACAGCGAGGAAGAGGAGGACGGTGGCCCGAGGGATTCCATGAGCCTTTCCAGCGAATCGGGGGATTCCCAGGAAGGGGCGCCTGTAGCCAAGACAAGAGGAGCCCCAGGGGGGACTCATCAGGGGGAAGGAGCAAATAGGGAATCCCGAAGCAGCAGCAGGAGATCGGGACCGGCTTCCCCTCCAGAGTGTAGCGGAGGGGGAGGGAGGTTCCAGTGTGTCAGGGGAAGCAGCTCCACCAGCAACAGCAGCTCCACCAGCAACAACACCAGCAACAGCAACAAAAGAAAAGAGGCTCAATTACAGGCGTAACTCCTACAGGAATAACAGGACAAGAAAAAGTGACAGCTGCCTCTATGGAGTCAGTGACACAAGCGTTACTCAAGATAAATCAATCTTTGGAGACCTTGACAAAGCAGAGTACAGAAAATACACAGAAATTAACAGAACTAACAGCAAGATTGGACTTGAATACAGAATCTATAAACAGGCTGGTTCAAGAAAATTCTGCAACACGTAAAATTGCAGAGGAAGCTAGAACTATTGCTGGAGAGACTCAAGAGAACTTAGAACCAATTGCTAAAAAGGTTCATGAACATGATGTAACTCTGGCTTTGTGGGAATTACAGAGAAAGGAAAGAAATCTGAAATTAAGACTGATTCCCGAGAGCGAAGGAGACAACCTGGTGGAGTTTTTAACACAAGAGTTTGCTGGTTTCTGGGAAGACTTGGAGGAGGAAGAATTTAAGATTACAACAGCATTTAGACTGGGCAGAAGACAGAACAGAAAGACCCCGAGGGACTGTTTGATTACCCTTAGATCTAAGGAAGAAAGAGATAAAATATTAAAATTACACTACCAAAAGGCCTTGCAAATTGAAAATTCATCCATACAGATTTTTAAAGACATCCCTAAACATATCTTGGAGTTGAGAACATTCTATAAGGATTTGGTTTACCTGCTGAAGAAGAACATCATCCCTTTCAGGTGGGAGTTCCCACAAGGACTGTCTTTTGACTATAAGGGAAAGAAGGTGAAAATAAAGACAATACAAGACAAAGAGAGATTCTTGGAAAGAAACCAAGAGGACTTACAGAAGGGAACTGTGGATCCAATTGCAGAACAAAGGAGAGCACTAGACATTCTGAACCTATCGTTTGGACTTAACCCATCACCATCAGAGGAAGAGCAACAACTTGGAGCGGTTGGAGGAGTAACAGAAAAATAACAAGACGGCTCTGCAATTCCTTAGCTGGACTTGTAATGGGCTGAACATGCCTTTGAAGAGACGTCAAGTGTTTCATATTTTGAAAAGAGAACAATTGGACTTGATTTGTTTACAAGAAACCCATGTAACCAGAGCACACAGGAAACTACTCATAAATAAAAGATTAGGACAAGAATTCATTTCATCGGATAAAGTTAAGAAAAGAGGAGTCGTGATCTATGTAAAAGAGAAATGGGTTCCAAAAATGATGTTTAAAGATGAACAAGGAAGATATCTGGCAGTTGAAATACAAGTACAAGGAGAAAAATTCTTAATAGTTGGAATTTATGCACCAAATGAAGGCAAGGCGGAATTCTTCAAGAAACTTCATGAAACTCTGATGGACTATTTGGATTACAATATGATAATTATGGGAGACATGAACGGTGTAGTTTCTACAAATATGGACAAGGCACAAAGACTGACAATCTCCAAGGAAGGGAGACTTCCGAAGACCTTCTTTGAAATGACGGAAAATATGGACCTAATAGACATATGGAGAACAAGGAACCCTCTTGAGAGAGAGGGAACTTTTTTCTCTCAAGCAATGATGACCTGGACCAGAATTGATCAAATTTGGATCACTAGTGGGATGGCTCCAAAGATTAGGAGGGTAGAAATCTGCCCAAAAACTTGCTCCGACCATAACGCCGTGAAGATGGAAATGAAACTTACAACAACTGGTCAATTTAGATGGAGGATGAATGACACCCTGTTTCGAGATAAGGAGATCCACATGAAGGCCCAAAAAACTTTAAAGGACTATTTTGAAATAAATCTAAAGGCCGATGTGGAAAAAAGAGTGATCTGGGACGCAAGTAAAGCTGTGATGCGAGGATTCTTGATTCAACAAAATTCAATAAAAAAGAGAAAGCAGAATGAGAAGAAGGAAAAGATTTTGGAAAAGATAAAAGAAGGAGAGAAAAAATTAAGATCAAAACCAAAGTCCCAGGAGATTTTGAGAGAGATTAAGTTATATCAAACACAATATATGGAATTGATGAATCAAGAGATTGAATGGAAGATAAAGCAAGTGAAACAAAAAACATTCGAATCAGCAGATAAATGTGGCAAACTTCTGGCATGGCAATTGAAGAAAAGGCAGAAACTAAATACAGTTACAAGCCTAGAAGTGGATGGAAAGAACATATCTAAACCCAATGAGATTAGAAACTGTTTTCTGAGTTATTTCAAAAAACTTTATTCTCAAGGACCACAAAATGAAGAGGACATAGATAAATTCCTTAAAAAATATGGATTACAAAAAATCTCTCATCAAAGCAAGGTGGATTTAAACCAGAGAATAACAGAACAAGAGATAGAGGGTGCCATTCAAGACATGCAATTGGGCAAGTCTCCAGGGCCAGATGGACTGACTTCCAGATACTATAAATCTTTGAAGGAGTGGTTGGTTCAACCGTTAAAGGAAGTCTGCAATGAGATTTCAGAGGGGGGAAAGGCACCAGAATCGTGGAAAGAAGCGTATATTTCACTCATACCAAAGACAGAGACTGAAAAGACTCAACTTAAGAACTACCGCCCAATATCATTACTTAATGTGGATTATAAATTTTTTGCAGACATTTTGGCAAAAAGACTTAAAAGATTGTTGATGGAGAAGATTCATAAGGACCAAGCAGGCTTTCTCCCAAAAAGGCACTTATCGGACAATGTAAGGAATATAATAGACATTCTGGAATTGCTAGAGGTGAACATAAACACTAAAGCAGTGCTGATTTTTGTGGACGCGGAGAAAGCCTTTGACAATATTTCTTGGAGTTTTATGAAAAAGAATCTTCATGGGATGGGGGTAGGCCAAGGTTTTGAGAATGGTATGGGTGCAATATATTCTGAACAAAAAGCTAAGCTGATTGTAAATAATGTGATAACGGAGGAACTTAAGATAGAAAAAGGAACACGACAGGGGTGCCCAATTTCTCCATTGCTTTTCATTTCTGTTCTGGAGGTGTTGCTGAATATGATTAGAAATGACCAGCAGGTTAAAGGTGTACAGGTCGTAGCTAAACATTACAAGTTAAGGGCATTCGCAGATGACTTAGTATTGACCTTACAAGAGCCAAACACTAGTACGAAAAGAGTGTTGGAGATAATTCAACAATTTGGCCAGGTAGCCAGACTTAAACTGAACAAACAAAAAACTAAAGTCTTAGAAAAAAATTTGACAGTCATGGAGAAGGAGAAATTTCAAGAAGAGACAGGTTTGACAGTGGTTAAGAAGGTGACATACCTAGGGGTTCATTTGACATCTAAAAATTTGAACTTGTATAAGGACAACTATGAAAAATGTTGGTCAGAAATTAAAGAAGATCTAGAAATATGGTCAAATCTAAAATTGTCAATGTTAGGCCGAATTGCAGTTATTAAGATGAATGTATTGCCTAGAATGCTATTTTTGTTTCAAACTTTGCAGATTCTTGACAAGATGGACTGTTTCAAGAGGTGGCAGAAAGACATTGCGAGATTTGTCTGGCAGGGCAAAAAGCCCAGAATAAAATTTAAAATACTTACAGATGCAAAAGAAAGAGGGGGATTTGCCCTGCCGGACTTAAAACTGTACTGTGATGGGATGATGAGCTGCTTGTGCGTAAAATCGTAGTCCCTCAGAGTTTGTGCAACTCCACAAACCTCTGTGTGTGACAGAGCTCCTCAGACATGTCTGCTCTAGTCACTTGCAGATTCCGACAGTGGTTGTTTTCGGAAGCGCTTCCAGCATAAAAGCTCCTTAACGGAAACACGTCTTCGGGACTCACGGCGTGACAGCTTCCGGCGAGGAATAGGTCTCCCTATGGGAGCTTCTGACACCTCCCCACTGTTCTCGCTGGACGTGTCCCTGAGCCCTCCCTCTTGCTCGCTTTCCCTCAGAGATCCTCCCCTTTCCCTGCTAGTTCCTGCTTTAGCTGCTGCGTCTCTCTCAGCCTTTGTGAGACTCTCCTCCAGAGACCCATCTCTCCCCCTGCTGGTCCCTGCTTCAACTGTTGAGTCCCTCCCAGCCTCCGTGAGCCCTTTCCCCACCTGTTCCTCCGATGGCAGTTCCCTGACATCCACCTCCCCTCCAGGACCCCCTTCACCCCCGCCCGTTCCCTCTCCTCTGGGCGGTGAGGAGGTAAAACCCCGAAAAGAATCCTCTTCATCTTCAGACGTCTCGAACATTTCCCTCCATCGGTCGCTGTTCCGGCTCGCTGAATCCTCCTCCTCCTCGGAATCTGTGAACCCCTCCAACTCCTCTTCCTCATCTGTGGTGGCAAAGTATTCCCTCCGGAACCTCGCCACTGGCTGAGGTTTACGTGGGAACCTCTGATGAAAAGTTTCTATTAAAACCTCGTCCTTGACATCCTCTGCCATGACCCAGGTGTTTTTGTTATTGGTTTCAGAACTCACAGGGTTAAAGAGTTCTGTGTGACGTCTCTTCCCTGAGGCGTGGTTAGAAACACATACGGGGAGTGGTTTGACGCCGAGTGTTTCAGTCTGCTTTTGGGACGCTACGCGAAAGGGAGAATGGGCGAGCTTTCGCCAGGTTTAATTTACGATGTTATTCTACTTGATTAAAGGCTAGAGAAGATAAGGAACGCTTTGTGTCTGTTCTGAATTATTCACCCACACGCTGCAATTGCTTCTATCTGCTGTGATCGCTCTGCTGACAGCCAGGGAGCCAGAGGACTTTTGGATCGGCACAAACAGTCTGCAAGCCGCGCAAGGGAAGCGCGCTGGACTCCATGTTTGTTTTTCTTGGCACTCATGGCAACTTTGGCTTATCGGTTGCCATAGGTTATGGGTGCTTGCCAACGCTTTGAAGCATTGCAGGAACGTCCCACGTGTGGGGAGGCCAGCAAGCTAGCTGAAAAGTTGCTGGGGCCAGCTGGAGCTCTGGAGCTGTTTCTCTGAGGCTGGAAGGAGCTCGCTGGGGAGAAGCGATCTGCCGGTGCCGGGAGGCGGAGGAAGCTACTGCCGAGACGTGAGTAAGCTTAGCCCCCGGGGGAGGAGATGGCAGACGATCGTGAATCATTCTCAGTTCCCTTCGAAAAATTAAACGGACAAAATTGGGCCGAATGGAGCCGGAAGCTAAAGGCCTGGCTGGTAGCCAAGGGGTTGTGGGAGGCGACCCAGGGACCCCCTCTACCACCACCTGCAGCAGGAGCAGCAGCGGCGGACATAGCAGCTGCTCACGCGTCGCAGAGGAAGAACCAGAAAGCCCTGGGAGCTATAGTGCTCAGTTTGGAGGGCTCCCAACTTCCTCTGGTTGAAGGGCTTGAAACTGCCCAGGAGGCCTACCAAGCCCTTGAGAGGGTGCACCACAGAACCACGGCTGGTGCAAAGATCCACACCACCAGACGCTTGTTTGAGATGAAGCTGCGTCCCGGTGGGAACATCAGACAGCATGTTACTGAGATGCTATCTGTTTTCAATGAGTTGCGGCTGTTGCAAGTCAACTTCTCAGAGGAACTGAAGGTTTATATTTTGCTCAGCTCTCTGGACAAAAGCTATGACAATTTGTGTCTGTCTATGGAATCCATGAGTCCACAGGATTTGACTCTATCGTACGTGACAGGGCGTCTTTCGGACGAACAGGAGAGGCGTGTCCGAGAGGGCAGGTCTGGCGCAGGCAGCTCCACCGGTTGCAGAGGTGGGGGGGGGGCAAGCCAGATGAGAGCTGTGTTCAGGCTTTTTCCACTCGTCGATGTTATGTCTGTGGATCGAACAGCCACCTAAAACGGGCTTGTCCGCAGAGAAGCAGAGAGACCGGGCAGGATGTCTCCAAGGTCGCTTCCCATGGGAACCAGTCTCGGAGAGGAGGCCAGCGTGGGAACGCGAAGGAAGGACGTGACTCAGAGAAGGGAGACTGTTATCATCTCACGGCTTCTCTGGCAACTTTGAAAAACAATTCCAGCAGGGACACAGCTGTGAAGTTTATAATCGACAGTGGATCGAGTCATCACCTAATTGGAGAGACACCTACTGGGGGGCTGCGGGACTGCAGGGCTGTTTTAGATGGGAAAATTGTGCAGTTTGCAAACGGTTCCCAAAAGCAAGTTTCTGACATTGTTGACGTGTATGTTCCTTTTTTGCAGGCGCAGCTGGAGATCTACGTTGTGCCGGGAGTGCATTGTTGTCTGTTATCTGTGCCAGCTCTTGTAAAAGAAGGGTACAAAATTTGTTTTGAAAATAACACCTGTTCTATTTCCAGAGGGGGGAAGCTGCTTGTCAACGTGGAGGGCAAGGACAATCTCTTTGTTCTGGAAACACCTCTGGAGGGTGGTGGGAATGCAGGAAAAGCAAAGGCGCAGTGTGCTAGTGTTCCCAGCCATGATTCATGTGTTCACATATGGCACAAGAGAATGTCTCATGCTTGTTTGGAAGATGTTAAGAGGCTGCCAGGCTGCACCAAAGGTTGTAAAATCACACCATGTGAGGGATCCCTAGAGTGCAGGGCATGCAACAAGGTTCAAAGGGGCAGGTTTCCCGGGGTAAAGAGGGTAACCACAAAACCTTTTGAGTTGGTTCACACAGACCTTACAGGACCCATGAAGTGTGAGAGTCTGGGTGGGGCCAGGTTTCTGCTAACGCTGGCAGATGATTTTTCTCAGAATTTATGGTGTTTCTCTCTCAGGTCGCAGAGGGAGGCAGCGCAACTGATCCAGGATTGGGTTGCGGAGGTGGAACTGAGGTTCTCCACCAAGGTGCAAGGGTTCAGGAGCGACCGTGGGTCACAGTTCACTGGGTCTGCTCTGAAGGAGTTTTTCAAGGAAAAGGGAATTCGTCACCAGGTGACGGGTGCAAAGTCTCCTCAAGAGAGAGGCGTGGCAGAGCACAGGAGTGAAACACTGGCTGAAGCTGTCAGGGTTTTACTGTGTGACTCTGGGCTGCCTCAGAGCTGTTGGAGTGAGGCTTGGACGTTTGCCAGTTTTGTTTTTAACAGGTCCTACAATCACGATGTAGGTGACACACCGTATTGTCTGTTGCACAAGCAAAAGCCACAGGTGCATTTCTTCCGTTCGTTCGGTTCTAAGGCTTCAGTGCCAATACCAACAGCGCAACGGAAGGAGGGTGGTCCTAGGTGCCAGGACATGATCTTCTGTGGGTATGATCCTGCAACAAATGGGTGGAAGTTTGCATACCCAGAGGGTGATCAGACCAAGCTGCTGGTCAGCAAGCATGCTGAGTTCTTTGAGCAGGGTGGTTGGTCACAGCCTGGGTATGGTTCTGATTTTCTCTCAGAATGCTTGTCCGATTCTGAGGGGGAGGAAAGGGAGGAAGAAAGGGAGGAAGGAGAGGCAGAGGCGGAGCCTGTTGCTGAAGACCAGGTTGCTGATGATGGTCAAGCACAGGGGTGGGTTTCTCCACAGGTTAAGAGAGAACCCAAGAGCGAGCCTTCATCTCCTGTTAGCCAAGTGCAGAAAGCCCGAAGACGCAGCAAGTCAGAGGGGGAGTCTTCTGAGCTTGCTGGAGACACATTTGCTGACACCAGTGGGTCAGGAGGAGCGCCCGAAGTTGTGCTCCGGCGGTCCACTCGGACCACAAAGGGGGTTCCACCGGAGAGGTTTCAGGTCACCAGTGCGTGGGTTGGTTTCGCACAGTGTGATTCTGGGAGTGTGGAAGGGATTCAACAATTGCCTGGGATAAATGCCAGTGGGAGGCAAAAGGCAGTGGGAGGTGAGTTGAACTCAAAGAGGTCTGTAAACAGGGGTTCACAGTTTCCCTCAGGGTTCGAGACGAGAGGGGGTGTTATTGGTTTCAGAACTCACAGGGTTAAAGAGTTCTGTGTGACGTCTCTTCCCTGAGGCGTGGTTAGAAACACATACGGGGAGTGGTTTGACGCCGAGTGTTTCAGTCTGCTTTTGGGACGCTACGCGAAAGGGAGAATGGGCGAGCTTTCGCCAGGTTTAATTTACGATGTTATTCTACTTGATTAAAGGCTAGAGAAGATAAGGAACGCTTTGTGTCTGTTCTGAATTATTCACCCACACGCTGCAATTGCTTCTATCTGCTGCGATCGCTCTGCTGACAGCCAGGGAGCCAGAGGACTTTTGGATCGGCACAAACAGTCTGCAAGCCGCGCAAGGGAAGCGCGCTGGACTCCATGTTTGTTTTTCTTGGCACTCATGGCAACTTTGGCTTATCGGTTGCCATAGTTTTCCGACTCCGGTTCCCCTTCCCACGTTACCAAATACTCTACTTGATCTCCCTTCCACCTGGAATCGAGGATCTCCGCTACATGGTAGCTGTGTTCCCTTTCCTCCATTGCTGGTCCCCGAGTGACCCTCCCTTCTCTGTCCCCTTTATACGGTGACAGCAACGACCTGTGGAAAACTGGGTGCAGCTTCATGTGGTTCGGTAACCGGAGTCTGAAAGCCACTGGGTTGACCTGTTGCGTGACTTCAGATGGGCCCAGTCTTTTGGGTCTTAACTTCTTACAACCTCCTTTGAATGGTAACCCTTGGGTTGACAGCCACACCTGATCCCCCACCCTAATTGTTTCACCTTCTCTTCTGTTTTTGTCTGCCTGCCTCTTATATTCCTCCTTGGCCCTGTCTAAGTTAAGTTGGAGCTGGCGATGGATCGCTTCCATTTCTTCTACGAACTGTTCGGCAGCTGGAACGCACCAGTTCTCCCCTTTCCCCCCCCCCTGGGAAAGCCCGGGGATGGCACCCGTAATTAGCCAAAAAGGGGCTCATCCTCGTGGACACGTTCTCCGCATTGTTGTAGGCAAATTCCGCCAACGCCAGCTTCTCCACCCAATCATTCTCTCTGTCATTGACATAACACCTCAAATATTGCTGGAGGATGCCATTGGCTCTTTCCGCCTGCCCGTTGGTTTCAGGATGCCGGGCAGTCGAAAAATTGACCTCTACATGCAGTAAGCTCATGAGCTTCCTCCAGAACCTGGAAGTAAATTGTTTCCCTCAGTCTGAAACCACCCTCAAGGGGGCGCCATGCAACCTAAACACATTTTCTACAAACAATTTAGCGGTTTCTTCTGCCGTGACAGCATGTGAGCATGCTATAAAGTGGGCCATTTTGGTTAACAGGTCTACCACAACCATGATGGCTGTTTTCCCTCTGGACTTTGGCAGATCAGTCATGAAATCTATTGCCACTGCTTCCCATGGTCTTTCAGGTGTGGGTAGCGGTTCTAATAACCCTGCCGGTGCCCGCCTCTCCCCCTTGGCTCGCTGGCATTGGTCACACCCTCTCACATACTCCCGCACATCTTCCCTGACCTTGGGCCACCAAAATTCCCTGGTAACCAGCCACATGGTTTTGTGTTGCCCAAAATGCCCTGCTGTGGGGCTATCGTGCAGTTGCTTGAGTACCTTCTCCCTCAAATCACCTTCAGGTATATATAACGCTCCCTTGTAATACAACGCCCCGTTTCTCTCCTCAAAACCCCCGGGTTTATCTCCCTCCCTCCTGAGACCCCTGAGTTTCTCCTGGGCGTATTCATCATGCACCGTTTCCTCTACCAGTTCCCTTTGCCCCACCAATGCCGCCCCACACACCCAGCGGTCCTCTGGAATGACATGTCTTTCTTCGGGTGCTCTCTCCCCCTCCAAATATTCAGGTTTGCGTGAGAGAGCGTCCGCCCTAACGTTCTCTGGGCCTGGCACGTAACAAATCTCAAAGTTAAATTTGGAGAACTCCTGGGCCCATCTCAACTGCCGTTGGTTGAGCACTCGTGCCGCTCTCCAATACTCTAGGTTCTTGTGGTCAGTGCACACTTGCACCTTATGTTGTGCGCCAATTAACAGATGCCTCCATCTCCGGAAAGCCTCATGAATAGCAAGAAGTTCTCGGTCGTACACCGTGTAGTTTCTCTCGGATTTGTTCAGCTTTTGCGAAAAAAAGGCACACGGTCTCCACTCTGACTCCTCCTTCCCTGGCTGCAGAAGAAGCACCGCCCCTATGGCTCTGTCTGATGCGTCTGTTTCGACTCTCATCTTTTTTTGTAAATCCACATGCAGAAGTTGTCCTTCAGAGGCGAAGGCCCTTTTCAGTTCCTCAAAAGCTCGCTCCGCCTCCTCAGTCCAAACAAATTTCTTCTTACTGCTGAGACAGTCCGTAATGGGCGCCGTCAGGTGTGCAAAGTTTCGGATGAACTTACGATAAAAGTTCCCAAACCCTAGGAACCTCTGCACATCCTTCTTGGTTTTGGGTGCTTTCCATTCCAGCACTGCCTGGACCTTGCCGGGATCCATGGCCAATCCCTTGTCTGACAGGCGGTACCCCAGGAATTCCACCTCCTTGGTATGAAACTGACACTTCTCCAGTTTCACCCACAGCCGGCTGGCTTGCAGCCTGCTCAACACTTCTCTGACGTCTCTCACATGCTGCTCCTCATTCTCAGAATACACCAACACGTCATCTAGGAAGGCCACACAATTCTTGTAAAGCAAAGGCCCCAGTACGTGGTTCATAAACGATTGGAAGCACGCCGAGCCTGCTTGTAAGCCAAATGGCATAACGAGATATTCAAATGCCCCCAAAGGGGTGAACATGGTGGTTTTCCATTCATCCCCTTTCCTTATACGTATCAGGTTGTATGCCCCCCTTAGGTCCAGCTTTGTAAAAATCTTTCCCTTCCGCACCCTGGTCAAAATGTCGTCAATCCGGGGCATAGGGAAAGCCACGGGTTCTGACACTGCGTTTAACGCCCTGAAGTCACACACCAGTCTCGGCTTGTCCGTGTGTTTTTTATCCACAAAAAACACTGGGCTACCTCCCACTGCTTTGGACTCTCTGATGAAGCCTCTCTTCAGGTTCTTGTCAATGAACTCTCTTAGCTCCTGCATTTCTCTGTCTGACATGGCATACAACTTGCTTACAGGAAGCTGTGCCCCAGGGAGTAAATTGATTTGACAATCAAAGGGTCTATGCGGGGGTAGTTGGTCAGCTTCCTTCTCGCTGAACACGTCGCTGAGATCTGCGTATTGTGGTGGTACCTTCACTTTCTCCATTACTTCCGTCCCTGCTAGGGTGGCTTGGGCCCCTGCTGAACCCTTTCCCCCTTTGCAGTGTTCTAAGCAATGTGCTGAACCAAAGGAAACCACTCTCTGATGCCAGCCCACCAGCGGATCATGTAACGCTAGCCAGCTCATCCCCAAAATAATAGGAGCTCCTCCCAAGGTGGCCACATTAAACGCTATCAGTTCTGTGTGCCTTGCCACCTTCATTATCATTGGGACGGTCTGCAAGCTGACTTCTCCTCCCAACAACTCCCTGCCATCGATCGTGGTCACCTGCAGGGGGTTGCTTAAAGGGATAGTCTGTATTTGGTGTTCAGCTGCAAACTCTTTGCTCATGAAATTGCAGGAGCTGCCTGAGTCCAACAGCGCCTTTATCTTTAGGGGGTGTCCATTTTGCAGCTCTAGCGACACTTCTATCACTAGGGCAGGTTGAGGAGCTTCTGGCATGGGCACTTTCACTGCTCTTTGGCCTGGCTGCTGTGCCCCGACTGTGGCAACCAGGCGTTGGCTTTTACCTGCTCCGGTTTTTCCTCCTCTCTTCCCTCAACAGCTCCCATCATCCCTTGCTATTCCTTCCTCTAGGGGCAGACTCTGGCAAAGTGACCTGGCTGTTGGCAGAGATAGCATTTCCGGGCGCCTTTTCCCTCCTTCTTTCCCCCCTCACTGGGCTTTGAAACTGCGTGCGCGCGCGCTGTTCCGATTTCCATCGGCTCTGCCGGCGGGAAAGTTGTCTCTGGAATGTCTGGAATGCGGAACTCCTTCCAACGTTCCCCCTTCCCTTCCCGCCTCTCCAAAGCTCTCGCCTCCTGGCGCGCTCCTATGGTCAGCGCAGATTTAGTCAGCTGATCCATAGAATCCGCCCTAGGACCCCGGGAAAGTTCGTCTTTCACAGCCGAAGCAAGGCCTTCTTCAAATAGCATTTGAATGGGTGCCGCCGATAAGTCCCACCCCAATCTGTGAACCAGCATGGTGAACTCAGTCCAGTACTCACGGACAGATCGGCTTCCCTGCTTGCAAGCCATTAGCTGTCTGCGCACCACTCCCTGCTCAATATCGCTGGAAAACATGAGATCCATTGCACGAAAGAACTTCATGGTGTCCTTTAGGACGTCATTATGCGTTGCCATCAGGGGTCTAACCCAGTCCCTCGCCCCCCTTTCAAGATGCCCAATCACGAAAGCCACTCGTGATTCCTCGTCAGGGAATTCATCAAACTGCACATTGAGGGCATATTGCATCTCTGTTCTAAAGGCATGCTAGTCCTTGGGGTCCCCCCCAAACTTCTGCACCAATCCTGGTACCTTTCTGGTGAACTGGGTGGCTCTCCCCTTCTTGTCTGCATCCTGAGCCCTTCTCTCCTCAAGCCTCGCCGTCTGCAGCGCCAGTTGGATTTCCAACGCTCGGTACCTTTCTTCCAAGCTTGGACCCGCTCCAACTCCTGCTTCTCCGGTTCCGGCTGGGTCACTCATGATGCCTTCTCCTGCACAAACAGCTTACAAAGACTGTCGGAATGCTGTGATGGGATGATGAGCTGCTTGTGCGTAAAATCGTAGTCCCTCAGAGTTTGTGCAACTCCACAAACCTCTGTGTGTGACAGAGCTCCTCAGACATGTCTGCTCTAGTCACTTGCAGATTCCGACAGTGGTTGTTTTCGGAAGCGCTTCCAGCATAAAAGCTCCTTAACGGAAACACGTCTTCGGGATTCGTGGCGTGACAGCTTCCGGCGAGGAATAGGTCTCCCTATGGGAGCTTCTGACACCTCCCCACTGTTCTCGCTGGACGTGTCCCTGAGCCCTCCCTCTTGCTCGCTTTCCCTCAGAGATCCTCCCCTTTCCCTGCTAGTTCCTGCTTTAGCTGCTGCGTCTCTCTCAGCCTTTGTGAGACTCTCCTCCAGAGACCCATCTCTCCCCCTGCTGGTCCCTGCTTCAACTGTTGAGTCCCTCCCAGCCTCCGTGAGCCCTTTCCCCACCTGTTCCTCCGATGGCAGTTCCCTGACATGTACTATGAAGCAGCAGCGTTTTGCTGGCTGAAAGAGTGGATGCTCCTCGAGAATACAGATATCTTGGATTTAGAAGGCTTTAATAATACATTTGGTTGGCATGCATATCTATGGTATGATAAAATCAAAGTGCATAAGGCCTTTAAAAATCACATTGTCAGAAAAGCGTTGTTTAATGTTTGGATAAGATATAAAGATTTGTTGGAAAACAAAACCCCTAGATGGTTGTCACCCTTGGAGGCTAAGGCACTGAAGAAACTTAATATGGAGGTCGGATGGCCAAAGTATTGGGAAATTTTGGAACAGGATGGAGATAAATTGAAATTACAAAGTCATGAGAAATTGAAACCTAAAGTACGAGATTGGCTCCAATATTACCAAATAATGGAGGTTTACAAACAGGACAGGAAAATTGGCTTCCAGGTGGAAAAATCAAAATTAGAGACTGAACTGTTAGAACCCAATACCAAGAATTTGTCAAGAATGCATAATTTGCTGCTGAAATGGAATACACAAGATGAAACAGTTAAATCAGCTATGATTAAGTGGGCACAGGACATTGGTCATAACATTATGTTTGCTGACTGGGAATGGTTGTGGAACACCGGTATTAAATTTACGGCATGTAATGCCTTAAAGGAAAACATTATGAAAATGATCTATAGGTGGTACATGACCCCAGTCAAGCTAGCAAAAATCTACCATTTGCCTGATAACAAGTGTTGGAAATGTAAAGAAACTGAAGGTACTTTCTATCACCTTTGGTGGACATGCCCGAAGATTAAGGCTTTCTGGGAAATGATATATAATGAAATGAAAAAGGTACTTAAATGTACTTTCCCTAAGAAACCAGAGGCCTTTCTCTTGGGCATTGTCGGCCAATTGGTGTCAAAGAAAGATAGAACTTTCTTTATGTATGCTACAACAGCAGCAAGAATACTTATCGCAAAGTATTGGAAGACACAAGATCTACCCACCCTGGAAGAATGGCAGATGAAAGTGATGGACTACATGACATTGGCTGAGATGACTGGCAGAATCCGTGACCAGGGAAAGGAGACGGCGGAAGAAGAATGGAAGAAATTTAAAATCTATCTTAAGGACTATTATAAACTTGATGAATGTTAGAATGTCGAGGTTTTGAGAAAGAAAGGGTTACAGTGATATAAGATTAGACTGAAGGAAAGATTAAGAGGACAGAGGCTTGAGAGAAATAATTAGAAGTTGCTAAAAATTTTGGACATCGGGATGCAGAAAGGGGAGGTATGGGGGAGTCTGAGAAACAAGGTTTATGAAAAAAAGATTATGAAACTATACGTGTTTGTATGTCTTTTTATATGTTTGTATTGTTTTTTAAAAAATTGTAAAACCAATAAAAAAAAATATAATAAAAAAAGGGGGAAGCAGCTCCGTCGGCAGGAACGGAGGGGAGGTCAGAACAAGCTATCCTCCCGGAAGGGGAGGGGAGCAGTGAGAGGAGTGATGTAACGATCAGGAGAAAGGTTGGAAGCTGGGCGCGCGCGCCAAGTTCAAATGTGCAAGCGCGCGGGGAAACGGAGAGCCCGGGGGAGGAGCCAGGTCCCAAAGCCCGCAGGAGAGCCATCTGTGGATTCAGCGTCAGAGGAATCCAGGAGGGGTGAAACTCCAGCGGGCAGAAAGACCCTGCGGAAAAGGAAAGACAGGAGGAGGTGGAGCAAAGCAAGCATCTTAAACTGGTGCAGGGGAGGGACTGATTCAGAGGGGACTTCAGCGGTCTAGCGTTACGGACGTGGGGCTGCGTGCCTCGGCTGTGAAACGAAAAATGAACTGCAATAAAATTTCTGTATATAAAGAGAGACTGGCGTTGGTCCTTTGTGAGCTGGGACCTGAGGCAGCCCTGACAGTAAGTCCCCTCTCTGTACGCAAAAAAATTTTTTTTGCAAGCTCACGAAGGTTGGCAGAGATGACTGCGGAGGAGCAACTAACAGAACTGCGAAACGCAGTAGCGGAGCTTTCCACGGCAGTACTGATCTCCAAAAAGACAGGAGAGGAAGCAGAAGCGCGATGCCAGGATCTGCAAGCCAGGTGGGAGCGTGCATGCAAAGAAGGGTTCCCGGGGCCCAGGTCAGAGGGAATTGGACTCGGCTGGCAGGGGGGCAGTTTAGTAGCCCACTTCGATGGGAACCTGAAGCATTATCCCAGTTTCAGAGCTGACATCGTATATGCGCTGCATTTGCTTCGGAAGGATTTTAGAGATGAGGAGGAGAGAGTAGGCTTCATTGTATCCCACTTGCATGGGGAAGCTAAAGCCTGGCTACGCAATTTATGGCGCGAAGATGGTCCTGCCCGCAGGGATTCTGACGCATTTATCGCGGCCATGGACGCTTGTTTCCAATCTACCGTGGACATTGATGTGGCAAGGCGCGAGATGCATGGATTGAGGCAAGGCAAGGCTACAGTACGACAGTACCATTCCCGCTTTTTTGCATTGCTGAATGTGCTGGGCTGGGAAAAGGACTCCGTGGCAGTGAGAGATTTGTTCTGGGAGGGACTCAATGGCTCCGTAAAGGATGAGTTGGCAAGGGGGGACAGACCTCAAACCCTCGCAGACGTCGTGCAGAGAGCGCTCACGATAGGAGTGTGCCACGAGGAACGCCCTTGGCACAGTGATGAGGGTCGCCAGGTGCGTGCACCGGCTAGAGCGTCTCCTTTTCTTCCCAGGGACCTGGGACGTACGCATCCCTCGCCTCCGCTGAGGGAGGGGGAGGAACCGATGGAGCTTGGTGGTGCCAAGGCTCAGACAGCAGCCGGAGCCCCAGCGCCCGGAGCAGTCAAGACTAAGCCTCCTAGAGGGAGCAGGAAGTGCTACATCTGTGACAGTGCGCAACACATGGCCAAAGAGTGTCCCCAGAGGCTCCAGAAGCACACTGCAGCCTTAGCAACAGTAACAGAGGCAGCTCACCACGGAGAGCAGTTTCAGGGAAATGACAGTGCCTGGCTGGAAGCAGAGATGCTGGGGCTCAGCCAGGCAAGTCAGTAAAGCAGTCCCCAGCGATTTTGCAGCCTACAGACCCCCTACCACCCAAGCCAGTGGTGCAACTCACTGCAACTCTCCAGTTACCTAATGGACTCACCCTGGAAGTCCCTGTTAGCATTGACTCCGGTAGCAACGCAGACTTCATGGGGGTGCAGTTCATCAAGGAACATCGCATAGCGCTTCTACCAGCCACGCTGCCCTTAAACGTTGTCACAGTCGATGGCAGGAAGCTGCTGGGCGGGCAGGTGGTACAACAGACACCACCCATGGTGATGCAGATTGGGAATCACCGCGAGGTCATCAGTTTCAACGTCACCCGCCTGTCAGACACGCCTATAGTGTTGGGCATGAGTTGGCTGGATAGACACAGCCCGTCATTAGCGTGGTACCAGCGACAACTCACCTTTGGTTCATCCTACTGCGCACAGCACTGCATCCAGCCCGGCCAGGAAGCGGAGGGCCAGGAGGAAGGGCAGCAGCTGCACCTGGGCATGGTGCAGTCGGTGCCCCACAAGTACAGGGGGTTTTTGGAGGTCTTCTGCGAAAAGGAAGCTGACCAGTTGCCCCCCCACCGGCCCTACGACTGCGCAATTTACCTCTTGCCAGGAGCGACGCTGCCGACTGCGAAGCTGTATTCCATGTCCGAGGACGAGATGCAGGAGCTCAGGGAGTTCATAGAGCACAATTTGAAGCGGGGATTCATCCAAGAATCCAAGGCAGTGGGGGGCAGTCCTGTGTTTTTCGTGAAGAAGGACACGCCCCAAAAAAGGCTCATCGTAGACTTTAGGGCCATAAACTCGATGACAAAGCCCAAGGCATTTCCCATGCCTAAGATTGACGACTTGCTCACGACGGTGCGAAAGGGGAAGATCTTCACCAAGCTGGATCTGCGCGGCGCGTACAATCTCATACGCATGAGGGAGGGTGATGAGTGGAAGACGGCCATGTTTACGCCGTTGGGCACCTATGAATACAAAGTTATGCCGTTTGGCCTCCAAAATGGCTCCCACTGTTTCCAAGCATTCATGCACCACGTGCTAGCGGGACTCCTTTACAAGAAGTGCGTATGCTTCCTCGACGACATCCTGATCTTCTCGGAATCGCCGGAGGCTCACGAGAGTGACGTAAAGGAGGTCCTGCAGAGGCTAAGGGAGCACAGACTCTACGCCAAACTGGAGAAGTGCCAGTTCGACGTGACGGAGGTGGATTTTCTGGGCTACAGGCTGTCCGACAAGGGACTCGCCATGGACAGCGCCAAGGTCCGCGCGGTGTTGGACTGGAAGAGCCCACACAATCGGAAGGAAGTCCAGAGGTTCGTCGGCTTCGCCAACTTTTACCGCAAGTTCATCAAAGGTTTCGCGAAAGAGACGGCGGCTATCACGGACACCCTCAGTTCCAAGAAGAAAAAGTTCATTTGGACGGACCAGGCGGAGCAGTCCTTTCGGAGACTTAAGAGCCTCTTCGTGTCCGAAGAACAGCTGCTACACGTGAATCCCAGCAGGCCCATGCGGGTTGAGACTGTCGCATCGGACAGAGCGGTGGGGGCGGTCCTCTTGCAGCAAGATCCGCAAGGGAACTGGAGGCCTTGCGCGTTCTACTCCAGAAAGCTCAGCAAGTCGGAGCAGAACTACACCATCTGGGACAGGGAGTTGCTGGCCATTCATGCAGCATTCAAGGCATGGAGGCACTTCCTCATCGGAGCCAGACACACTGAGCAGGTCCGCACGGACCATAAGAACCTAGAGTATTGGCGCACGGCGAAGCTCCAGAGCCAGAGGCACATATGCTGGGCGGAGTTCTTTGCGGATTTCGACTTCAGGATAGAGTACATCCCAGGAGACAACAATGTCATAGCAGATGCGCTCTCCAGGAAACCCCAGTATCTCGAGGAAGCGGCACCAGTGGCGGCCAAGCACATTTTCGCACCGCAGGCATGGGCATGTGCTTCAGCCGCCGTGGACCTGGACGCGGTGCGTCGCACGCTGCAGACGGATCCGTTCGCGCAATCCAAGATGGAGGAACTGTGGAGGGGCACAGCAAAGGACGGCGATTTCCAGATACGCGACGGCCTGCTAACCCGCAAAGGTGCTCTCTACGTGCCGGGGGACGATCTCCGCGCGAAGGTCCTGCAGCAGTTGCACGACGCACCCAGCGCGGGTCACTTCGGCAAGGAGAAGACGGCGGACTTAGTAGCCAGGGACTTTTGGTGGCCCCAGATGCGAGGAGAGGTTGCGGATTACGTCGCCAGGTGTGACACTTGCCAGAGATCCAAACCAGTGCACAAGAAGCCAGCGGGACTACTGGAACCGCTGGAGACGCCACTACAGCCGTGGGAGAGGGTGGCGCTGGACTTTGTTACTGATCTACCCAGTTCGCGAGGCAAGACGGCGGTACTTGTGGTTGTAGACCTGTTCACCAAGATGGCGCATTTCATTCCTTTTTTTTTTTTTTTGCATTAAATTTTTATTCGTATTTAGTAAAAAACAAAAAAGATAAATAAACAAACAAGTTTACATATCAAGCAAATTAACCATTACATAAGTTGTTGTTCCCATTTCCCATTTTATACACACAGAAATTAAACATAAAAATTCATAAAGATAGAAACTGCTTTGTAGTCTGTCAGATCTTTGACTTCCCTCCACCCTTTTGGTAGGTTTCTAATAAATTCCATGGTTGCGTATTTATTTTTAATCTTAAGATTGTCGCTGATAGAGTTTTTCTCTCCCCGCCAGATCATCTTATAAATCTGTTCCAATATAATTCCAAAATTTACTCCAATTTTTCTTGAATTTCTTTTTTTTTTTTAATAATTTTTATTGGGTTTTCACATTTTTTATAGACAAAAACAAAACACATAACACCAAAACAAACATAAAAGACAGCAAACATGAATAGTTCCAGAAAATCTTATTTTCTAACCCTAGTCCTTGACTTCCCCCCACCCCCTCCCTTGCATCCCTATTCCCAAGTTTATGTCAGCAAATTGGCATTTCTTCCGTCTTAATATTAGTCCTTTTATAAAAACAAAAATAAATTTTCCCTAAGTTGGACCCCAATTCTCTTCCCTCGATTTCTCATTTTTTCTTGAATAATTTCCTTATTACTAAACCCCCTGGTCTTGAGTGTTGTTTAAATTTACTTCCCTCCCTCCCATCCCCGCTTTGCGTCCTTTCCCAAGACATGTCCAAAGTAACAGTTTTTAGCCTGGATTCCGCACATCCGAGGCTCTCAAATCTATTTCAGTCCCTCTCCGCCGGTTTTGTTGGTAGTCCTCTTTGTCTGTCACTGAGTCTCGAAAGATTTCCTTAGCAATCAATCCAATCAGTCCATAGTCTCTTCCCATATTTAGAAGCAACTGCTGAAGAATTTCCACAAGGCCTGAGTCTTGGTGATAGTCAGAGTCAAAGTCTATGTGGAGGCCCCAATTGTACTTCTTTATTTCGAGTTCCTGAGTTCCATAAACTCCCAGGGCCTCCACTTTCGTCTTCTGTATCTTTCGTAGGCTTAAAATGAATTTCATCCAATAGTCTCCTTGCTTGTGTTCTCCAGATGTCGGCTTCTGGTTTGTATTTTCCCACATAACTTGTTCTCTTTCTTGTTTTGTCTTCTCCTCTTCTTTGTTTATTATTTCAAATTCAGCTGTGGGTTCTTTCTCATTCAGGTCCTCATTACATTCAGCAGAACTACTTGTTTCCAAATCCAAGGCCGTCAATTGTTTACTCATAGCTGTAGTCTGCTCCTGTAAGGTTCCCACCAGTGAAAACATCCTTTCGATTTCTCTCAGTATCTTTCCACCCACAGCCATTGTAATTCCACAGAATTCCCCCTAGAGGGAATCTGGTTACTGGATGGTCTTTTCTCCAACAATCCTCTGTCCTGTTATTGTTTCTTTGTTTCCCAGAATTTTAGTTCAATTGTAACACCTTTTTATCCGGAGAGGTTTTAAGTAGCAATTTTTTACTATTAACAGTCCAGTTGACAGCTTTGACAGCTGTCAAATTCTGCTCCTCTATACAGGCTCCAAAGCAGGTCGCTCCCGGGCTCGGGAGGGAGGGTTGTTTGCCACAAAACAGAAACTCTTCCAACACTCCACTCTCCTGCTTAAATTTGCTTTTCCAAATCCTGGAAGTTACTGTCTTTATTAAAACTCACCCTTTACAGGGTAGGCACTCCAGCTTAGCTCTTATATCTTTGCTCTGGATCGTCTGCAAGGGGGGGGATGGGGACTTCCTTTTGGCACACCCCCCGGTCGTCTCAAATTCAAAGGGTAAAAGTTTTTAAAGATCGGTTCCAAATTACTCACGGGTTCCTTTTTCATTCCAAATTTCAAGGAAGGAAGTCAGCGCTCTCCAGTTATGGCTCGCGGCTTCGCTCAGCGGCGGTAGCGGTCGACTCTCAGTGCCGCGCCGTCCCCCGTATCCCCTCCGTAGCCTTTAAAAAGGCTCATTGCGAATCAGGGGGGGCGCTTAAGGCACCCGCCGAGTCTTCAGTCCGCAGGCTTCCGCGCCTGCGGTTTTTAAGGGTCCCCGTGTCGCCGGCACGGCAAAGACCCATCCACCGCTGAGCCGATTCCCTCCGGAGCTCGGAGGGAATCCGCCATTTCCAGATCGCGCCAACCCGGAAGTCCCCAATTTTTCTTGAATTTCTGTTCATCTTGGTCACGTAACCTGCCTGTTAGTCTATCCAGCTCGGCGTAATTTACCATTTTAATCTGCCAATCGCTTATGCCAGGTATAGCCTCCGACTTCCAATTTTGTGCCAGCAGAATTCTTGCGGCTGTGGTGGCGTAGAGGAATATTAATTTGTCCTCGCTTTTTATTTCTTTGCCCATTATACCCAACAGAAAGGCCTCAGGTCTCTTGGGAAAGGTATATTTTAATATTTTTTTAAGCTCATTATAAATTGATTCCCAAAAGGCCTTCACCTTGCTGCATAACCACCACATATGATACAGGTCTCCCCCCACTTCGCCACATTTCCAGCATGTCTTATTCTTTAATCTATACATTTTGGCCAGCTTCGCCGGTGTGAGATACCATCTATATATCATCTTCCAGACATTCTCTCTCAACACTGTACAAGCCGTAAACTTAATATTACTGTTCCACAATTCCCGCCACCTCTCATAATCTATATTATAGCCAAAGTCAATTGCCCATTTAATCGTTGCCTCTTTCACCTCCTCATCCCCTGTGTACCATTCCAACAGCATATCGTATATTTTAGATAATGTTTTATTCTTTCCTTCTACTATCTCTATGTTAAATCTTGATTTTTTTGTCATCAAAACCTGTTTTTCTCTTGTCCTCCTTCAGCATATCATTCACCTCATGATATTGTAGCCAACTAGTAAATAAATGTTTTATCTCTTCATAGGGTTTAATTTTGAGCCCTTGTTCTGTTTTTCTTACCAAATCTTCGTATGTGGCATTTTCCCCTTCCATATTTGTCTTCTTAATTGTTGATACCTCTATTGGTGAGATCCACCAGGGTGTCTTTCTTTCAAGGAGGTTTTTATTTCTCTCCCAAACCTTGTATAACGGTCCCCTAAAGATATGGTTTAGGAAGCCCCTATGGACCTTCACCTTCCCATACCAGAGGTATGCATGCCACCCGAACCGGTTGTTAAAACCTTCCAGGTCCAGCAAATCTCTGTTCTCCAATTTTATCCAATCCTTTACCCAAAGTAGACATGCTGCTTCATAGTAAATACTCAGATCTGGTAGTGAAAAACCCCCTCTTTCCTTTTTGTCGATCAATATTTTCATTTTTATCCGTGGTCTTTTTCCCTGCCAGATGTATCTCGCCAGGGCTTTCTGCCATTCTTTACATTGTTTTAGACCTTTAAGTACTGGTATAGTTTGAAATAAGAACAGCATTCTAGGCAAGATGCTCATTTTGACCACAGCTATCCTCCCCAAAAAGGAAAGTTTCATCCTCCCCCAAATTTCCATATCTTTCTTTATATTCCTCCAGGTGACCTCATAATTGTCCTTATATAAATTTAAGTTTTTGGCCGTAATCCACACTCCAAGATATTTCACTTTTTTAACCGCCATAATTTCCACCTTTCGTTCTAGTTCTGTCGTCTCTTCCTTATTTAGATTTTTAACCAGCATTTTAGTTTTGGTCTTATTTACTTTGAGTCCTGCCACACCCCCGAATTCCTCTATTTTTTGTAAGGCTTCTTTAACACTCTCCTTTGGATCTTCTAGGGTCAGTACGATATCATCCGCAAATGCTTTAATTTTAAATTCCCTTTTTCCCACCTTGATTCCTTTCACTTCTGTTGCCTCCCTCAGTCTCTCATTGAGAATTTCCAGTACTATTATAAATAATAAAGGGGATAGGGGGCAACCTTGTCTGGTTCCTTTGTAAATGTTCAGATATTCCGTAGTGGTGTTATTTATTACCAATTTTGCTTTCTGCTCCTTATATATTGTTTCTATTCCTCTTCTAAAATTTTCCCCTATCCCCATCATTTCTAGACTTTTCCTTAGGAAATCCCACGAGATATTGTCAAATGCCTTTTCGGCATCTATGAAAACCAGAGCGGCCTGTCTGTCTATTTTCATATCCAAGTATTCAATAATATCTATCAAGTTTCTTACATTATCCCGTAGTTGTCTCCCTGGAAGGAAGCCTGTTTGATCTTTATGTATTTTATTAATCAAAACCTTTTTTAATCTTTCCGCCATTATGTCTGCGAATAATTTATAATCATTATTTAATAATGAAATTGGCCTGTAATTCTTCACTTCCAAATTATCTACATCTTTTTTAGGAATCAATGTAATATATGCTTCCTTCCAGGTGTTTGGCAACTTTCCTTCCCTCAATATGTTATTCATCACCTCGCCTAGCACTGGGGATAATTGATTACTTAACGTTTTATAATATTTGGCCGAAAGGCCGTCCGGCCCCGGCGCTTTCCCCGCTTTCATCTTTTTTATTGCCTTCTTTATCTCTTCTTGGCTGATTTTCTGATCTAATATCTCTTTTTCCTCTTTTGGGATTTGCTTTAGGTGGTATTTTTGTAAGTATTGGTCTATTTCTTGTTCTTTTTCGTTTCCTCTTTTATATAAATCCTTGTAGAATTTTTGAAATATCTTTTTTATTTCCTTAGGTTCTTCCACAATTCTTTCTCCTTCTCTTATTTTACTAATCGTATTTTGTTTCTTCCTTTCTCTTATTTGCCAGGCTAAATACTTCCCTATCTTATTTGCGGATTCAAAGCTCTTTTGATTCAATAATTTAATTTTCCACTCTATCTCTTGGTTTATTATTGTGGAGAATTTGGCTTGTAAAATTTTTAGATTCTGTTTTGTAGTCTCATCGTTAGGGTTAATAGTCAGTTTTCTTTCATTTTCCATAATCTGTAGTAAAGTCTCTTCTTTCTTTGTCTCTTTTTCTTTTCTTAATTGACTGTTTTTCTGAATCAAGAATCCCCTCATAACCGCCTTTCCTGCATCCCACACAGTCTCTATTGGGGTTTCTCCATTTAAATTCCACTTAAAGTATTCTTCAATTGTTTCTATGGCCTTATTTACGATGTTTTGATCATTAAATAAGAATTCATTCATTCTCCATCTACCTACTTTAACATCTTTGCTTTTTAGTTCAATAGTAACCGCGTTGTGGTCGGATATAACTCGTGGTTGGATTTCAGATTTAGTTAAATTCGGTACCAGTTCATTCGAAATCCAAATACTGTCTATTCTCCCCCAGCTTTGGTTTGGGTTTGAAAAAAAAGTGAATTGTTTCATAGCGGGGTTCTTAAGTCTCCATGCATCAATTAAGCCCAGGTTATTTACCATGTCAAAAAAAGATCGGGGTAGCTTGCCATCTTTCATCTCCTGTCTTTTTGTTAGTTTATCTAAATTTGGGGACACCACTCCATTAAAGTCACCCATCAATATCATTTTTTGATCCATCCATTCCATCAGTATATTACCTAATTCAAAGAAGAAAGCAGATTTTTTATCATTTGGTGCATATATTCCAACCACAATTATTTTTTCCCCCTGGAACACCATCTGAATTACAACCACTCTCCCTTGTTCATCTTTGTACAATAATTGTGGATTGAATTTTTCCTTAATGTATAGTATTACCCCTCTTTTTTTGACCTTGTCCGCGGTCACAAAATCCAATCCTAATCTCTTATTACTTAATACCCTTTTATGTTTGTTTATTACATGCGTCTCTTGTAAGCAGATTAAATCCCAGTTCTTTTTCAATAATACATGCGTAATCTGATTCCTTTTATTTTTGTTATTCAACCCATTCACATTCCAGCTTAGTGCTTTTAGAGCCATCTGTTATGTTACACTAACTGGTCTCTAGTCTAAGTAGGAACTACTGTTCCTTGTCTTCCCTTTGTTCTTCCTCGCTTTCTTCTACTGAATTCTCCTCTCTTTCCTCTTCCTCACACCCTTCTTCCTCTTCGTCTCTCAGCTGTTCCCCCCTTTCCTCCTCTCCCTCCAACTTTCCAAAGTCCTTCTCGTATCTCCTTACAAATTTCTGGAGTTCTAACGTGGAAGACAATTTAAACCTTTTTTCCTTAAAATAAAACGAAATGCCTTCCGGGAACTCCCATCTGTACAAGATCCCGTTTTTCTTCAATTGACTTGTCATTTTTTTATATGGGTCTCTCCTTCGAAGAAATCTTGAAGGGATTTCTTTAAAGATAATAATTGGGATTCCTTCAATAAACAACCTTTTGGTGTGGTTCTGTTTCAATATATCATTTCTTATCTCTAGCGAATTGAACATAACGATTACGTCTCCTGGCAGTTTTTTCTTTTTAACTTTGATCGATTTTGACCTTATTCGGAAAATATTTACTAACTGGTAGCTTATCTCGTCCTCTTTCTTATCTAACCAAGTTGCTAGTTCTTTTATCACCTTGGTTCTTATATTCTCATTTAGATTCTCTGGTATACCTCGGAATTTCAAATTACATTGATTTTGTCTCATCTGTGTCATAGCCATATTATCCTGAAGGTGCTGCTGTGCAATGCCAGGTCAATGATTCGTAAGACCACTGCCATCCATGACTTGATCATGGATGGAGGATTTGACCTGGCATGTGTAACAGAGACTTGGTTGGATGAAGCAGATGGGCCTGTCCTTGCCGCTGCTTGTCCACCAGGTTTCTCTTACGCACAGCAACCCAGGTCACGTGGGCGGGGAGGGGGGGTTGCAGTGATTTTTAGGAAGTCATTAGTTTGCACCAGGCGTCCTATTGGGAAGACCCAGTTTTCTGAGTGCATGTTCTGGAAGTTGGGCAATAGGGGCAGTACAGGATTCCTTTTGGTGTACCGACCTCCCCGCTGCACCAAGGATTCCCTGCCCGAGCTGCTTCAGGTCGTGGCGGATGTTCTCCTGGAGACACCTAGCCTGGTCGTCCTAGGGGATTTTAACATCCATGCCGACACGACCTTACAAGGGGCCGCTCGGGACTTCGTGGAAAGCATGGCCTCCATGGGGCTGTCCCTGAATAAGTCTGGCCCAACCCATAGCCGTGGACATGCCTTGGACCTGGTGTTTACCTCTATGGATGTTGGTGATCTGACACTAAGTAAAAGCGAAATGAAAGAAGTGCCATGGTCAGATCACTTCCTGGTGCAACTGGACTTCTCTGCGACCCATCCCCTCTGCAGGGAGGTGGGACCAATTCGGATGGTCCGCCCCCGCCACTTAATGGATCCAAATGGTTTCCAGAGAGTGGTAGGGGATGCTTTATCCCATGTTGATGGCCTTTCAGCCGATTCCCTGGTGGCCCGCTGGAATGTGGAGTTAACCAGGGCTATTGACTGTTTGGCTCCGAAGCGCCCTCTCCGATTGCATGGAGCCCGGACAGCCCCGTGGTTTTCCACGGATCTGAGGGCAATGAAACAATCGTTGAGACGGCTAGAGCGCCGGTGGCGGATAACTCATTCCGAATCTGACCGGACACAGGTTAGAGCTCAACGTCGAGCCTACCAAGTGGCGATAGCGACGGCGAAGAAGAATTTCTTCACCGCCTCTATTGCATCTGCAGAAAACAGCAGCAGGAGACTTTTTCAGGTGGTTCACAATTTAGCGGAACCACCTGCAACATCGGGGCCCAGTACGGGCCACATGTTCTCCTGCAATGATTTTGCAAAGTTTTTTGCAGATAAAATCGCCCAGATTCGGGAAGAAGTAGACTCCACCGTGGGAGCAGGGCCGGGGCGGGAGAGTGCTAGAGTTCTGTCTAGTCAAGTTGAGTGGGATCAATTTCAACCTGTTACCTCCGAGGATGTGGACAGGCTGCTTGGACGAGTGAAACCAACCACCTGTCTCCTGGATCCTTGCCCATCCTGGCTTATAAAAGCTAGCCGGGAAGGACTGGGCGATGGGCTTCGTGGGGTGGTGAATGCTTCCCTCCGTGAGGGAGCCTTCCCAGACCCGCTGAAAGAGGCGGTTATTAAACCGCTTCTTAAAAAACCATCTTTAGATGCGGCCACGATGGCCAACTATCGCCCAGTCTCAAATCTTCCATTCCTGGGCAAGGTGATTGAGCGAGTGGTTGCTGAACAACTCCAGGCACGCCTGGAAGAAGCGGACCATTTGGATCCCTTCCAGTCGGGATTCAGGCCTCATCATGGGACTGAAACTGCCTTGGTCGCACTGGTTGATGATCTCCGGCGGGCTAGGGACAAAGGTGAGAGCTGTTTCCTAGTTCTGCTGGATCTCTCAGCGGCGTTTGATACCATCGACCATAGCATCCTTCTGGACCGTCTTGAGGGGCTGGGAGCTGGGGGCACTGTTATACAGTGGTTCCGCTCCTTCCTCCTGGGCCGTGTTCAGAAAGTGGTGGTGGGGGATGAGTGTTCAGACCCTTGGGCCCTCACTTGTGGGGTGCCTCAGGGTTCTGTCCTCTCCCCCATGCTTTTTAACATCTATATGAAGCCGCTGGGAGAGATCATCAGGAGGTTTGGGCTGGGTGTTCATCAGTATGCGGATGACACCCAGCTCTACCTCTCTTTTAAATCAGAACCAGTGAAGGCGGTGAAGGTCCTGTGTGAGTGTCTGGAGGCGGTTGGAGGATGGATGGCGGCTAACAGATTGAGGTTGAATCCTGACAAGACAGAAGTACTGTTTTTGGGGGACAGGAGGCGGGCAGGTGTGGAGGATTCCCTGGTCCTGAATGGGGTAACTGTGCCCCTGAAGGACCAGGTGCGCAGCCTGGGAGTCATTTTGGACTCACAGCTGTCCATGGAGGCACAGGTCAAATCTGTGTCCAGGGCAGCTGTTTACCAGCTCCATCTGGTACGTAGGCTGAGACCCTATCTGCCTGCGGACTGTCTCGCCAGAGTGGTGCATGCTCTGGTTATCTCCCGCTTGGACTACTGCAATGCGCTCTACGTGGGGCTACCTTTGAAGGTGACGCGGAAACTACAACTAATCCAGAATGCGGCAGCTAGACTGGTGACTGGGAGCGGCCGCCGAGACCATATAACACCGGTCCTGAAAGACCTGCATTGGCTCCCAGTACGTTTCCGAGCACAATTCAAAGTGTTGGTGCTGACCTTTAAAGCCCTAAACGGCCTCGGTCCAGTATACCTGAAGGAGCGTCTCCACCCCCATCAGTCTGCCCGGACGCTGAGGTCCAGCGCCGAGGGCCTTCTGGCGGTTCCCTCACTGCGAGAAGCAAAGCTACAGGGAACCAGGCAGAGGGCCTTCTCGGTAGTGGCGCCCGCCCTGTGGAACGCCCTTCCAGCAGATGTCAAAGCGATAAACAACTATCTGACATTCAGGAGACATCTTAAGGCAGCCCTGTTCAGGGAAGTTTTTAACGTGTGACATTTTACTGTATTTTTGGTTTTTATGGAAGCCGCCCAGAGTGGCTGGGGAGGCCCAGCCAGATGGGCGGGGTATAAATAATAAATTATTATTATTATTATTATTATTATCCAGCAACTCTTCCTGTACCTTTTCTATCTCTTTGATTTCACCTCTAATCCTGTCCACCTCCCTCTTATTGTCTTTCGTGTCTTTTTGCGCCCTTTTCACTGAATCCTCAAGAACCTTTGCTCTCACCGATAGGTCTTTAACCTTCCCTGTCAATTCCCCCACCACTCCCTCCAATTTCTTATCCAAAGTATTTTGCATTTCAAAAAATTTCCTTTCAATATATTGTTCATTGTTTTTAAATTCCTTTCTTATTTCCGCCATCAAGCTGCTGTAATCTTTAATTTCTTTTGTCTCCTTGCCTTCTTCTTGTCTCGATGGTCTCCTTTCTGCTGGCGTTGCCACCCCCTTCTTTGAACCGTTTGTCATTTTAAGGTCTTGGTGTTATTTCCTCCTTTAGTCTCTGTCAAGGTGTCGCAGGGGTAAGGAACCAAGTATTAACCCAGCCTTAAAGCACCTAAGCACCTTAAAGTATTAACACAGTCTTAAAGCACCTAAGTTTGTACACACTTTTATGTCCTTATATTCTTGAGGGTATATATATTAAGCGACTAAAGCCACAAAATTTTTCCTATATAGAGGCGTGGAAGAGCAGTCAAGAAGTGTTCTTTATAATCCAAACTGATTACTAACGTTTCTTATTCCCACATTATCATATGTCCCTTTAAATCCAAATAAGTATGCAGGCTAGGCACAGCCAGGTGTTGAATATCAGGAACCAAAACCAAATCACCTGTAATGCCTTCCTCCAACACGACACGTGGTTGCCGAAACTTTGTCTCAGCCACCTAGTCCACACTGCGAATTAGCAGGGCACACAGAGTTTCTTCTGGACGGAGGCGTGTAAGCGCAGCTAATAAGTATTCTTTATATTCAGGGCTGCTGACTCTTATTGCCACATTATCGTCTATTCCTTTAAATCCATATGAATCTACAGGCAAAGCAGAACCAGGTGTTGGGTGTCAGAGACCAAGTCTCCTTTAATGACTTCCTCCAACACGACTCAAAGTTGCCCAAGCTTTATCTCCGCCGTTTAGTCCACACTTTATCTCAGCCGCTTAGTCCACACTGCAAACTAGCAGGGCATACAGTCCCAACCTCCACTTCCCTCCTTCCCCTTTTCCGACACCACACTCAAGGGGTCTGGAGGTGGAAAACCCGTTTGTTCAAAACCCGTCAATTATAGCGTCTTCCAGATGAACCAGAAACTCTTCTTTTCCTTCCTCTCTGATTTCTTAAAGAGCCCCACTGTAAAAGACTTTCGTTATACCTTGCCTCCAACTCTTTATACCTTGCACTTTTGTTTTGTACTTTGTAACCGAGGTTAATCTTTTCTCTCACTTAGCGGCTAGTTTTTAACTCTTACTTCTTCTCTCCCAGCCTTTCGTTATACTCCGTTTTCTCCCTTACCGCCAGTGGTGGATTCCTCCTCCTTTCACCATATGTTTCGTCTCCGCTGGGTTCTTATATCAAAATTCCTTTCATTTTAGTTAAATCCTTCTTCAATATTTTCCTTTTGTCTCCTCTGCATCCCATGCAGGGTTTTTAAACTGTTTCCCAGCTTTTCCGCTGCTGTTGGAGATCCGCCGCTTTCCCTCGGAGCTTGAGGCTTCACAGCACGGAGTCTGGTGCTTCCCTCACGCTGCGGCTCCAGCCCTGTTAAACGCCGGCAACAGGGCGAGCACAAGCAGCGTCGCTGGGTGCATTGTCCCCCAGGATAATCCTCCTGTGGTTTTGGGGTTCACGGAGCCTTCGTGACCCCTATTTAGACCCGTGCTGATCGAGACTCCCCCGGAGGGTTGCCTCGCGCTCCTTTCCGTGGCCGCGGCGTCCCGGAAGTCCCACATTTCATTCCTTGCGCGAAGGTGGCCACAGCGGAACAGACCGCCAAGCTGTTCATAGACCACGTGTTCAGGGTTCACGGCTTGCCACGGTCCATCCTGTCCGACCGGGGCCGCCAATTCATTTCCAGTTTCTGGCAGAAGTTCCTGGGTATCCTGAACGTCAAGATCAACTTAGCGTCGGCGAGGCATCCGCAGACCAACGGCCAAGCGGAGAGGGTCAACGCCATCATGCAGCAGTACCTGCGATGTTACGCCAATCAACAGCCTGCGACTTGGGTGGACTACCTACCGCTGGCCGAGTTTGCCTACAACAACATGAAGCACGCGTCAACGGGGGTGACACCGTTCTGCGCCAACAATGGGCGACATCCCAGAACCTTCCCGGGGTTGGAGACGACGGCACAGGGGGAGCCGCAGGGAGCTGAGCACTTAGCAGCAGAATTGCAGGAGGTCCACGAGGAACTCCGACGGCACTTGGAGCTAGCTAAACACGCCTACAAGGAGCAGGCAGACAGGCACAGGAGGGCAGGGGAAGACATCCAGGTGGGGGACTGGGTATGGTTAGCGGCCCAGGCAGTGCCGGCCAAGTCGTTAGCTAAGAAGAAGCTAGGACACAAACAGCTAGGGCCATACCAAGTTGAGGCCAGGATCAATCCTGTAGCTTTTTGGTTGACTCTCCCAGAAGGTTCCAGAATGCACCCGGTCTTTCATAGGTCGGTGCTCACACCCTACAAGGCCCCACACAGGTTTCAGGAGCCAGGGACAGCACCAGACCCACGCAGAAAGTCACCAGAGGGGGGGAAGTCACTGAGGGCTACGACATTCAACGAGGTCACGGAGATTCTGGACTCGAGATGGGGGGGAGGAGGGAGTAGAATATCTCCTCGCCAGGGAGGGTACCCCGGCCAGCGCCAACAGTTGGGTGCCGGATTATGCTCTGGAGGAACCGCTTCTCAAAGACGAGTTCCATGCACTCTTCCCACACAGGCCCATGCCAGCGGATTATTTCGACAGCTGGCTTTTTACGCCCACACTTTCCGCCAGCACGTTCCAGGGGTTCTCCTCCGCAGAGGAGACGACGCCGGAATCGAGCCCTCCAAGGGGATTGTGCTCTTTTTTTATATATATATAAATTTTTTATTGGTTTTACAGCATTTTTTAAACAATACAAACAAATAAAAGGACAAACAAACATGTATAATTTCCTAACCTTTTTTTCATTACCCTCATTTCTCAGACTCCTCCATACCTCCCCTTTCTGCATCCCAATTTCCAAGATTATTTCAGCAGCTTCTAAATAATTTTATCATATATGTGTCCTCATAGTCTTTTCTTCAACTTATTCTTATGTCACTGTAATCCCTTTTTCTTTCTCAACACCTCGACATTTTAGCATTCATCAATTTTATAATAGTTCTTAAGATAAATTTTAAATTTCTTCCAATCCTCTTCCGCCGTCTCTTTCCTCTGATCACGGATTCTGCCAGTCATCTCAGCCAATGTCATATAGTCCATCACTTTCATCTGCCATTCTTCCAAGGTGGGTAGATCTTGTGTCTTCCAATACTTTGCGATAAGTATTCTTGCTGCTGTTGTAGCATACATAAAGAAAATTCTATCTTTCTTTAACACCAATTGGCCGACAATGCCCAAGAGAAAGGCCTCTGGTTTCTTAGGGAATGTACATTTAAGTACTTTTTTCATTTCATTATATATCATTTCCCAGAATGCCTTAATCTTTGGGCACGTCCACCAAAGGTGGTAGAAAGTACCTTCAGATTCTTTACATTTCCAGCACTTGTTATCAGGCAAATGATAAATCTTTGCTAGCTTGACTGGGGTCATGTACCACCTATAGATCATTTTCATAATATTTTCCTTTAAAGCATTACATGCCGTAAATTTTATCCCGGTGTTCCACAACCATTCCCAGTCAGCAAACATAATATTATGGCCAATGTCCTGTGCCCACTTAATCATAGCTGATTTAACTGTTTCATCTTGTGTATTCCATTTCAGCAGCAAATTATACATTCTTGATAAGTTCTTAGTATTGGGTTCTAACAATTCAGTTTCTAATTTTGATTTCTCCACCTGGAAGCCAATTTTCCTATCTTGTTTGTACACCTCCATTATTTGATAATAATGGAGCCAATCTCGTACTTTGGGTTTCAATTTCTCATGACTCTGTAACTTCAATTTATCTCCGTCTTGTTCCAAGATTTCCCAATACTTTGGCCATTCGGCCTCCATATTGAGCTTTTTCAATGCATTAGCCTCCAAGGGTGACAACCATCTAGGGGTTTTGTTTTCCAGCAAGTTTTTATATCTTATCCAGACATTATATAATGCTTTTCTGACAATATGGTTTTTAAAGGCCCTATGCACTTTAATTTTATCATACCATAAGTATGCATGCCAACCAAATGCATTATTGTATTTAGTTTCTGTCTTTTCTTCAATTGCCAAGCCAGAAGCTTACCACATTTATCTGCAGATTCGAATGTCTTTTGTCTCATTTGCTTTATCTTCCATTCAATCTCTTGGTTCATCAGTTCCATATATTGTGTCTGGTATAACTTGATCTCTCTCAAAATCTCCTGGGACTTTGGTTTTGATCTCAATTTCTTCTCTCCTTCTTTTATCTTTTCCAGGATCTTTTCCTTCTTCTCATTTTGCTTTCTCTTTTTTACTGAATTTTGTTGGATTAGGAATCCTCGCATCACAGCTTTACTTGCGTCCCAGATCACTCTTTTTTCTACATCAGTTTTTAGGTTTAATTCAAAATAGTCCTTTAAGGTTTTTTGGGCCTTTCTGTGGATCTCCTCATCTCGAAACAGGGTGTCATTCATCCTCCATCTAAATTGACCAGTTGTTATAAATTTCATTTCCATCTTCACGGCGTTATGGTCAGAGCAAGTCTTGGGGCAGATTTCTATATTCTTGATCTTTGGAGCCAGCCCACTAGTAATCCAGATTTGATCGATTCTGGTCCAGGTCATCATTGCTTGAGAAAAGAAAGTTCCCTCTCTTTCGAGTGGGTTCCTTGTTCTCCAAATATCTATCAAGTCCATATTTTCAGTCATTTCAAAGAAGGTCTTCGGAAGTCTCCCTTCCTTAGAGATTGTCTGTCTTTGTGCCTTGTCCATATTTGTAGAAACCACACCATTCATATCTCCCATGATTACTACATTATAGTCCAAATAGTCCATCAGAGTTCCATGCAGCTTCTTAAAAAATTCCGCCTTCCCTTCATTTGGTGCATAAATTCCAACAATTAACAGTTTTTCTCCTTGTATTTGTATTTCAATTGCCAAATATCTTCCTTGTTCGTCTTTAAACATCATTCTTGGGGCCAATTTCTCTTTTGCATAAATCACCACTCCTCTTTTCTTAACTTTATCCGATGAGATGAATTCTTGTCCTAGTCTTTTATTTATAAGTAATTTCCTGTGTACCCTTGTCACATGGGTTTCTTGTAAGCAAATCAAATCCAATTTTTCTCTTTTCAGAATATGAAAAAATTGACGTCTTTTCCTGGGCATGTTCAGCCCATTACAATTCCAGCTAAGGAATTGCAGGGCCATCTTGTTATTTGTCATTTACTCCTCCTACCGCTCCAAGTTGCTGCTCTTCCTCTGATGGTGGTTTAAGTCCAAACGATAGATTCAAGATATCTACCGCCCCTTTTACCTCTGGAATTGGGTCTACCGTTCCCTTCTGCAAATCCTCGTGGTTTTTCTCCAAAAACTTCTCTTTGTCTTGAATTGTTTTTATTTTCACCTTCTTTCCCTTGTAGTTAAAGGACAGTCCTTGTGGGAACTCCCACCTAAAAAGTATGTTGTTCCTTTTCAGCAGGTAGACCAGATCTTTATAGAAGGTTCTCACCTCAAGAATATATTTAGGGATGTCCTTGAAGATTTGTATATGAGAGTTTTCAATTTCCAAGGCCTTTTGGCAATGTAGTTTTAATATTTTGTCCCTTTCTTCCTTGGATCTAAAAGTAATCAGGCAATCCCTCGGAGTCTTTCTGTTCTGTCTCCTGCCCAATCTGAATGCTGTTGTTATCTTAAATTCTTCCTCCTGCAATTCTTCCTGCCAAAAGTCAGAAAACTCTTGTGTGAGGAACTCCACAAGGCTGTCCCCTTCACTTTCGGGAACTAGTCTTAATTTCAGGTTTCTCTCCTTTCTCTGTAATTCCAGCAAAGACAAGGTCGCATCATGTTCATACACTTTTCTGGAGATTGGTTCTAGTTTTTCCTGTGTCTCTTCAGCAATATGTCTGGCGTCCTCTGCGATTTTACGTGTTGCAGAGTTTTCTTCAATCAGCTTATTTATAGATTCTATGTTAGATGTCACACTTTTCGTATTCAAGTCCAACCTTGCTGTTAATTTTTGTGAATTTTCTGTACTCTGCTTTGTCAAAGCTTCTAAAGATTGATTTAACTTGAGTAACGCCTGTGTCATTGAATCCATTGAAACAGCTGTCACTTTTTCTTGCCCAGCTGCTCCTGTCGGTGTTAGGCTTGATATTGAGCCTCTTTTCTTTTGTTGTTGTTGTTTTGCTTTAGCTCTGGTAGTTATCTCATCTGCTGGGCCGCTCATGTCCCAAGGACGTTCTCACAGGAGCAGTTTCCTGATGGAAAATCCCACTGTCTTAATCCGTTGCTCTGCAACTGTTACTTCTCAACCCTCTAGAGGGAGCAAACCAAAATGTCCAAGTGAAGGAAACAAAGAACAAAGAGACCAGGATTCCTCAATATAAGTGCTGCAACACTTTTTCTATATAATTACTCTGTCCACACTATCCAAAGAGTTGTTGCAGCAAAGTCCCAACACTGTAACAAGCAGAGCTTCCACAGTATAACTTTGTAACAAGTTGTATCAAGTTCTAAATACAGTTCCTGGTATCTTATTTTGACAGTCCGTCTCAGGGGATTAAGGCAGCGGAAAACTTTTCTCTTTTAAAAAGTCATGCAGGTTATAAAGTCACTTTTTCTCCCCTCTGCCCCTGCCTGCTAGAGTGGAGATCATGTCCAATGCCAAGGTTAAGCAGTCATAAGATTATTTTCCTTCAGATGCAGCTTTGTGTTTTCGTTGCTTAATCTGTCATGCAGTTGGGGGAAGGCAGACTTCCTTATTTTTTGCCTTTCCCGTTTCCGGCTGAATTTTAAATTTTAGTTTTAAAGTCCCAAATAATCTTTCAGTCCTACTCACGGGTTTTTCAGTCGAATTTCAATTTACAGGAAGGAATCGGCGCTCTCCGTTCATGGCAACGCGGCTTCACTCCGCGGGCTGGGTTGCGACTCTCAGCACCACGCTCACTCCCGATGCCGTTCCGGAGCCTTTAAAAAGGCTCTTTCGCAGTAAAGGGGGGCGCTTCTGGTTCCCACCGAGTCTCCTTGTTCACAGGCTTCTGCGCCTGTGATTTTAGGGGTCCCCCGCTTGCCGTAGCGGGTCAGACCCGAACTCACGGAGCAGTCCTTCTCCGGAGCTCGGAGAAAGGACAGCCATTAAACGCTGGCGCCGACTGGAAGTCTCCAAGGGGGGGATCGTGCTCGGGGGTGGACACGGACCGCTCTTACTGGTGGGACGATCAGCCAGAAGTGGGGTGGAGCAGGAGGTGGCTAAGGTGGCCTTGGCAAACAGCATCGCCCGAGGTAACAGGGGGAGAGGCGGACATGGACGTGTTGGGGGAGGAGCCCGGGTTCGAGCACACATACACTGAATTGGAAGCAGAGGAGATCGACGTAGACGAGGTCGTCAAGGACTGGCCGGATCCAGTTGGGGGGCGGCAGACCGGGGGAAATGAACTGTTTCCAGCATTACCCCCCATGGCAATGGAGCACCCGGAACCAGCACCCGAGCAGCGGGAGGGGGAAGGGGGGGCTTCGAGGGGGGATGGATGTCAGGGGTTCAGGAGCAGAGGCACATGGGAGGCAGGAGAGGGAGGACTATTGGGAAGAGTCTGAGGACAGCGAGGAAGAGGAGGACGGTGGCCCGAGGGATTCCATGAGCCTTTCCAGCGAATCGGGGGATTCCCAGGAGGGGGCGCCTGTAGCCAAGACAAGAGGAGCCCCAGGGGGGACTCATCAGGGGGAAGGAGCAAATAGGGAATCCCGAAGCAGCAGCTGGAGATCGGGACCGGCTTCCCCTCCAGAGCATAGCGAAGGGGGGGAGGTTCCAGTGTGTCAGGGGAAGCAGCTCCGTCGGCAGGAACGGAGGGGAGGTCAGAATAAGCTATCCTCCCGGAAGGGGAGGGGAGCAGTGAGAGGAGTGATGTAACGATCAGGAGAAAGGTTGGAAGCTGGGCGCGCGCGCCAAGTTTAAATGTGCAAGCACGAGGGGAAACGGAGAGCCCGGGGGAGGAGCCAAGTCCCAAAGCCCGCAGGAGGGAGGGAGAGCCATCTGGGGATTCAGTGTCAGAGGAATCCAGGAGGGGCGAAACTCCAGCGGGCAGAAAGACCCTGCGGAAAAGGAAAGACAGGAGGAGGTGGAGCAAAGCAAGCATCTTAAACTGGTGCAGGGGAGGGACTGATTCAGAGGGGACTTCAGCGGTCTAGCGTTACGGACGTGAAACGGCTGTGAAACGAAAAATGAACTGCAATAAACGTTTCTGTATATAAAGAGAGACTGGCGTTGGTCCTTTGTGAGCTGGGACCTGAGGCAGCCCTGACAGGCGCGAAAATGATCCCGCCCTCCAGGATTCAAACGCATTTATCGAGGCTATGGACGCTTGTTTTAAATCAACGGTAGATGTGGATGTGGCCAGGAGGGAAACGCACGGGCTGCAGCAGGGCAAAGCCATGGTGAGACAATATCACTCCCACTTTTTTGCGTTGGTAAATGTGCTGGGCTGGGAGAAGGACTCTGATGCCGTGAGGGATCTGTTCTGGGAGGGGCTAAATGGACCCGTGAAAGATGAGCTGGCGAGGGGGGAGAGACCTACCACTACCACAGAAGTCGTCCAGAGAGCGCTGACGATAGGGGTACGCCTGGAAGAACGCCCTTGGGGCAGGGATGAGGGTCGTCTGGCACGCACACCGGCCAAAACACCTCCCTTCATACCCAGAGAAACAGGGCACGCGCACTCCACGCCTCCACTGGGGGAGGGAGAAGAGCCGATGGAGATCGGTGGTGCCAAGGCTCAGACAGCGACCAGAGCCCAAACACCAGGAGCAGTCAAGACGAAGGCTCCTAGAGGGAGCAGGAAGTGTTACATCTGCGACAGTGCACAGCACATGGCCAAAGAGTGTCCCCAGAGGATCCAGAAGCACACTGCAGCCTCAGCAACAGTAAGAGGAGCAGTTCAGCAGGGGGAACAGCTGCAGGGAAACGACGAAGCCTGGCTGCAGGCAGAGGCACTGGGGCCCAGCCAGGCGAGTCAGTGAAGCAGTCCCCAGAGATTTTGCAGCCCACAGACCCCCTCCCACCCAAACCAGTGGTGCAACTCACCGCATCACTCCAGCTGCCAAATAGATTCACCCTGGAAGTCCCTATTACCATTGACTCTGGTAGTAATGCAGACTTTGTGGGGGTGGACTTCATCAGGCGACATCGCATAGCGCTCCTACCAGCCACGATGCCCCTAAACGTTGTCACAGTCGATGGCAGGGAGCTACTGGGTGGACAGGTGGTACAGCAAACGCCGCCTATGGTACTGCAAATTGGAAATCACTGCGAAGTCATCAGCTTCAATGTCACCCACCTGTCGGACACGCCCATAGTGTTGGGCATGAGTTGGCTGGATAGGCACAGCCCGGCATTAGCATGGTACCAGCGGCAATTGACCTTCTGCTCCTTCTACTGCGCAGAACACTGCATCCGAACCGGCCAGGAAGAGGAGGGACAGGAAGATGAACAGCAGCTACACCTAGGCATGGTGCAGGCGGTGCCCAACAAGTACAAGGCAATTTTGGAGGTCTTCTGCGAGAAGGAAGCGGACAAGCTGCCTCCCCACCTGCCCTACAACTGCACGATTGACCTCCTACCGGGGGCGACACTGCCGACTGGAAAACTATATTCCATGTCTGAGGACGAACTGCAAGAACTCAGGGAGTTCATAGATCACAACTTGAATCCAAAGCAGTGGGGGGCAGTCCCCTGTTTTTCGTGAAGAAGAAAGACACGCCCCAACGGAGAATCGTAGTTGATTCCAGGATCATAAATTCCAGGACAAAGCCCACAGCATTCCCCATGCCCAAGATCGACGACCTGCTTGCGATGGTGAGGAAGGGACGGATCTTCACCAAGTTGGATCTACGAGGGGCGTACAACCTTATACGCATGCGGGAGGGCGATGAGTGGAAGACGGCCATGTTTACGCCTTTAGGCACCTATGAATATAGAGTTATGCCGTTTGGTCTGCAAAATGGCTCCCATTGTTTCCAAGCCTTCATGCACCACGTGTTAGCGGGCCTCCTCTACAAGAAGTGCGTATGCTTCCTAGACGACATCCTGATCTTCTCGGAATCGCAGGAGGCTCACGAGGGAGACGTCAAGGAGGTCCTGCAGAGACTACGGGAGCACAGACTTTACGCCAAACTGGAGAAGTGCCAGTTCGACGTGACGGAGGTGGATTTCCTGGGCTACAAGCTGTCCGACAAGGGACTCGCCATGGACAGCGCCAAGGTCCACTCGGTGTTGGACTGGAAGAGCCCGCGCAATCGGAAGGAGGTCCAGAAGTTCGTCGGCTTCGCCAACTTTTACCGCAAGTTCATCAAGGGGTTCGCGAAGGAGACGACGGCTATCACGGACACCCTCAGCTCCAAGAAGAAGAAGTTCACCTGGACGGACCAGGCGGAACAGTCTTTTCGGAGACTCAAGCATCTCTTCGCGTCCGAAGAACAGCTGCTACACGTAAACCCCGGCAAACCAATGAGGGTTGAGACTGATGCATCAGACAGAGCGGTGGGGGCGGTCCTGTTGCAGCAAGATCCGCAAGGGAACTGGAGGCCCTGCGCATTCTACTCCAGGAAACTCAGCAAGTCGGAACAGAACTACACCATCTGGGACAGGGAGTTGCTGGCCATTCATGCAGCCTTCAAGGCGTGGCGGCACTTCCTCATCGGAGCCAGACACACTGTGCAGGTCCGCACGGACCATAAGAACCTGGAGTACTGGCGCACGGCGCGGTTCCTGAACCAGAGACACATCCGCTGGGCGGAGTTCTTTGCGGATTTCGACTTCCGGATAGAATACATCCCGGGAGACAACAACGTCATGGCAGATGCACTATCCAGGAAATCGCAGTATCTCGAGGAAGCGGCACTGGTGGCGGCCAAACACATTTTTGCACCGAAAGCGTGGGCATGCGCTTCAGCCACCGTGGACCTGGATGCAGTGCGTCGCGCACTGCAGACGGATGCCTTCGCACAATCCAAGATGGAGGAGGTGTGAAGAGGCACAGCGAAGGACGACGAGTTCCAGATACGCGACGGACTGCTCACCTGCAAAGGAGCTCTCTACGTGCCTGGGGACGACCTCCGAGCTAAAGTCCTGCAGCAGTTACACGACGCGCCCAGTGCTGGGCACTTCGGCAAGGACAAGACGGCGGAATTGGTGGCCAGAGACTTTTGGTGGCCCCAGATGAGGGGAGAAGTCGCGGATTACGTCTCTAGGTGTGACACATGCCAAAGGGCCAAACCAGTGCACAAGAAGCTGGCGGGACTGCTGGAACCACTACAGACGCCGCTCGAACCGTGGGAGAAAGTGGCCCTGGACTTTGTCACAGATCTGCCCAGCTCGCGAGGCAAAACAGTGGTACTCGTGGTCGTAGACCTGTTCACCAAGATGGCGCACTTCATTCCTTGCGCGAAGGTGGCCACAGTGGAACAGACTGCCAAACTGTTCATAGACCAGGTGTTCAAAGTTCACGGCTTACCACGGTCCATCCTGTCTGACCGGGGTCGCCAATTCGTCTCGAGCTTCTGGCAGAAGCTGCTGGGCATCCTGAACGTCAAGATCAACTTAGCGTCGGCACGACACCCGCAGACCAATGGACAAGCGGAGTGGGTCAATGCCATCATGCAGCAGTACCTGCGATGCTACGCGAATCAACAGCCCTCGACCTTGGTTGACTACCTACCGCTGGCCGAGTTTGCCTACAACAACATGAAGCATGGGTCTACAGGGGTGACACCGTTCTTCGCCAACAATGGGCGGCATCCCAGAACCTTCCCGGGGTTAGAGACGAAGGGGGAGGGGGAGCCATGGGGAGCAGAGCACTTGGCAGCAGAGTTACAGGAGGTCCACGAGCAACTCCGAAGGACCTTGGAACTAGCAAAACACGCCTACAAAGTGCAGGCAGACAGGCACAGGAGAGTCGGGGAAGACATCCAGGTGGGGGACTGGGTCTGGTTAGCGGCCCAGGCAGTGCCGGCCAGAACGTTAGCTAAGAAGAAGCTCAAACACAAGCAGTTAGGGCCATACCAAGTCGAGGCACAAATCAACCCAGTGGCCTTCCGGTTGACACTCCCGGAGGGCTCCAGAATGCACCCGGTATTTCATAGGTCAGTCCTCACACCCTACAAGGAACCCCACAGGTTTCACGCGCCAGGGACCGCACCTCGCCCACTTAGAAAGTCGCCAACGGGGGAGGGGTCACCGAGGGCGGCACCACTCAACGAGGTCACAGAGATTTTAGACTCAAGATGGGGGAAAGAGGGAGTTGAATATCTCCTCGCCAGGGAAGGTACCCCGGCCAGCGCCAACAGGTGGGTGCCGGACTATGCCTTGGAGGAGCACTACCTCAAAGACGAGTTCCATGCACTCTTCCCGCACAGACCTATGCCGGCAGATTTTCACACCCACACTTTCAACCAGCACGTTCCAGGGGTTCTCATCTGCTGAGGAAACGGCGCCAGACACAAGCTCCCCGGAGGGATCACTCTTGGGGTCTGCCACAGACCGCTCTTATTGGTGGGACACTCAACCGGAGGTGGGGTGGAGCAGGGAACTGCTAAGGGGGCCCTGGCACGCAGCATCACCCGAGGTAACGGGGAGAGACGGACATGGACGTGTTGGGGGAGGACCTTGGGTTCGAACACGAATGCAGAGAGATGGAAGCAGAGGAGATCGACGTCGGCGAGCCCATTACGGGCTGGCCGGATCCAACTGGTCGGCTGCACGCCAGGGGGGAAGGAACTGTATCCCGCACTCACCCCCACAGCACTGGAGCACCAGGAACCCGCCCCAGAAGAGGGGAAGGGGGGAAGGGGGGCTTCGATGGCGGGATGGATGTCAGGGGCTCAGGAGCAGAGGTACAGGGGAGAGAGGAGATGGAGAGCGAAGGGGAAGGATCTGAGGGCAGCGTAGGGGGCAAGGGGGGTCCCAGGGGAGACACACCAGAAACAAGGGGCCAGCGGGGACTCCCAAAGCAGCAGCTGGAGATCAGGACCAGCTTCCCCACCAGAGCATAGTGGGGGCGAAGAGTCCCAGGTGTCAGGGGCAGCGTCTCCTCCAGCAGGGAGAGAAGAAGAGTCGGGACTGACCACGCCTCTGTCGGAGAGTGGGGGAACAGAGGGGAGGTCAGGTCCAGCTGGCCTCCCCGAAGGGGGAAGCAGTGACAGGAGCAGTGTAACGGTCAGGAGGAGGGTTGCCGGCTGGGCGCGCGCGCCAAGTTCGAATGTACAGGCGCGCGGGACAGCAGAAAACCCGGATGGGGAACCAGGTCCTAAAGCCCGCCGGAGGCAGGGGGAAGACTCAGGGGACTCAGCGTCAGAAGAGTCTAGGAAGGGCGAGACCCCAGCTGACAGGCGGACCCAGAGGAGGAAAGAGCAAAGGAAGAGGTGGAGCAAGGCTAGGGTCTTAAACTGGTGTCTGGAGGGAGGAAACTCAGACGGAGCTTCGGCGGTCTAGAGTCTCAGACGTAGAGCTGCACGCTCCTGATGTGAAAGACAAACTGAACTTCAATAAAGACTTTTGTATATAACAACGGACTGGCGTTGGTCCTTTGTGAGCTGGGACCCTGGGCAGCTCTGACAATAATGAACTAAAAAAGGTATTTAAATATACCTTCCCTAAGAAACCAGAGGCCTTCCTTTTGGGCATTGTTGGCCAGAGGGTGCTAAAGAAGGACAGAATTTTATTTATGTATGCGACAACAGCAGCAAGAATACTCATCGCAAAGTACTGGAAGACAGAAGATTTGCCCACTCTGGAAGAATGGCAGATGCAACTGATTGACTACGTGGAATTGGCAGAAATGACTGGCAGAATGCGAGACCTGGGAGAAGAGACAGTGGAAGAGGACTGGAAAAAATTTAAGGACTATTTGCAAAAGTACTGTAAAATGTATGAATGTTAGAATGATGCAGGATATAAAGACAACATGGCATTAGTAACCTAGTTGAACGAAATATGAAAATAACTGAACTATAAGAACAAAGATGAAATTTGAATAATATTATGTCAAGTTTAAATATCTAAATATTTGATAACAAAGGGTAAAATTGGAGACATAATAGCTGAAAAGTTTAATTTAAAACAAATTCTGAGAGAAGGTGAAGCATTGCTGAACATGATTTGGTAAATGGGAACACAGGAAAGGGAGAGGCGAGGGGGGTCAAGAAAGAGGGTTATGGAAGTTTGGTTTAACTATGTTGTATGTTTTATGTCTGTATTTTTGTATCGTATTGTTTTTTGTTTTGTGTGATTTCGTACTTTTTTTGTCTTTTACTGTGAAAATTTAATAAAATATCTTTAAAAAAACATAAAAAACAAACAAAAACACCAATTTGAAATAAGCCCAATCAGAGCTTTATCATCTTCTTTTTATGTAGATGGAACCCAAAATACCTTTTTTCCATTGGTTTGGGGTGATTCTGGCGCACACCCAAATAACACCATGTGAATTGAAAAAAGCCCAATCAAAGCTTATATGTCTTCTCTCTATGCATATGGAAGCGAAAAGATGGTGTTGTGTTATTTTGGTCTCATTACACACACTTTGCGATTTCTGTGTCAATGTGCATTAAAAGCAAAAAACACGAAATGAAGTAAACGCAATCCAAAATTCTTTTTTCTATGTAGTTGGAAAACAAAACAACCTGTTTGGCTTTGTTTAGGCTTATTGCACAACTTTGCTATTTGTGGGTGAATGAACACCGAAAGAGCAATCGAAGCTTATTCGTCCTTTTACTATTGAGATGGAACCAAAACACCTATGCTTGATTTGGGCTGGTAACAAACATGTCACCTGCGATTTTTGGTTGAATGTGCATTCTAACCCCAAAAACACCAATTTGAAAAAAGCCCAATCAGAGCTTTATCATCTTTGAATCATAGAATCATAGAATCATAGAATTGGAAGAGACCACAAGGGCCATCGAGTCCAACCCCCTGCCAAGCAGGAAACACCATCAGAGCACTCCTGACATATGGTTGTCAAGCCTCTGCTTAAAGACCTCCAAAGTAGGAGACTCCACCACACTCCTTGGCAGCAAATTCCACTGTCAAACAGCTCTCACTGTCAGGAAGTTCTTCCTAATGTTTAGGTGGAATCTTCTTTCTTGTAGTTTGGATCCATTGCTCCGTGTCCGCTTCTCTGGAGCAGCAGAAAACAACCTTTCTCTCTCCTCTATATGACATCCTTTTCTATATTTGAACATGGCTATCATATAACCCCTTAACCTCCTCTTCTCCAAGCTAAACATGCCCAGCTCCCTTAGCCGTTCCTCATAAGGCATCGTTTCCAGGCCTTTGACCATTTTGGTTGCCCTCCTCTGGACACGTTCCAGTTTGTCAGTGTCCTTCTTGTACTGTGGTGCCCAGAACTGGACACAGTACTCCAGGTGAGGTCTGACCAGAGCAGAATACAGTGGCACTATTACTTCCCTTGATCTAGATGCTATACTCCTATTGATGCAGCCCAGAATTGCATTGGCTTTTTTAGCTGCCGCGTCACACTGTTGGCTCATGTCAAGTTTGTGGTCAACCAAGACTCCTAGATCCTTTTCACATGTACTGCTCTCAAGCCAGGTGTCACCCATCTTGTATTTGTGCCTCTCATTTTTTTTGCCCAAGTGCAATACTTTACATTTCTCCCTGTTAAAATTCATCTTGTTTGTTTTGGCCCAGTTCTCTAATCTGTCAAGGTCGTTTTGAAGTGTGATCCTGTCCTCTGGGGTGTTAGCCACCCCTCCCACTTTGGTGTCATCTGCAAATTTGATCAGGATGCCCTTGAATCCATCATCCAAGTTGTTGATAAAGATGTTGAATAAGACCGGGCCCAAGACAGAACCCTGTGGCACCCCACTAGTCACTCTTCTCCAGGATGAAGAGGAAGCATTGATGAGCACCCTTTGGGTTCGGTCAGTCAGCCAGCTACAAATCCACTGAGTGGTAGCATAGTCAAGACCGCATTTTACCAGCTTCTTTATAAGAATAGCATGGGGCACCTTGTCAAATGCCTTGCTGAAATCAAGGTAGGCTACATCCACTGCGTTCCCTTCATCTACCAGGTTTGTAATTCTGTCAAAAAACGAGATCAGGTTAGTCTGACATGACTTATTTTTCAGAAATCCATGCTGACTATTGGTGATCACAGCTTTCCTTTCTAGGTGCTCACAGACTGTTTGCTTAATGATCTGCTCCATAATCTTCCCTGGTATTGATGTCAGACTGACTGGGCTGTAATTATTTGGGTCCTCTCGTTTCCCCTTTTTGAAAATAGGGACAACATTTGCCCTCCACCAGTCTGCCGGGACTTCGCCTGTTCTCCAGGAATTCTCAAAGATGACTGCCAGTGGTTCTGAGATCGCATCTGCCAGTTCTTTTAATACTCTTGGATGAAGTTCATCTGGCCCTGGAGACTTGAATACATCTAAACTAGCCAAGTATTCTTGTACTATCTCCTTAGTTATTCTGGGCTGTGTTTCCTTTGCTGAATCATTTGCTCCAAATTCTTCAGGTCGGGCATTGTTTTCTTTATCGGAGAAGACTGAGGCAAAGAAGGCATTGAGGAGTTCAGCCCTTTCTGTGTCACCATCTTCTCCTCTGAGTGACCCCACTGTTTCTTTGTTCTTCCTTTTGCTACGAACATACCCATAAAAGCCTTTTTTGTTGCTTTTAACCTCTCTAGCAAGCCTGAGTTCATTCTGTGCTTTAGCTTTTCTGACTTTGTGTCTACACGTGCTGGCTATTTGTTTGAATTCCTCTTTGGTGGTTTCCCCCCTTTTCCATTTTTTGTACACATCCTTTTTTAATCTTAACTCAGTTAAAAGTTATTTAGATAGCCACCCTGGCTTCTTTAGGTCACCTTCCATGTTTCCATCTCATTGGTATTGCCTGACGTTGTGCTTTTACTATCTCCCTCTTAACAAACTCCCAGCCATCATGAACTCCCTTTCCTTTTAGTATTACTGTCCATGGGATCTCACCCAGCACTTCCCTAAGTTTTATGAAGTCGGCTTTCTTAAAGTCAAGAAATTGAGTCCTAGTATGCTTGGCTGCTCCTTTCCGCTGTATAGTAAACTTCAGAAGAGCATGATCACTCGCGCCTAATGATCCTTCCACTTCTACCCCACTAACCAGGTCATCAACATTGGTTAGGACCAGATCTAAAATGGCTGTTCCTCTTGTTGCTTCTCCCACTTTCTGGACAATGAAGTTGTCTGCAAGGCCAGTGAGGAATCTGTTTGACCTTATGCTCTTGGCCGGGTTTGAAATCCAACAAATATCCGGGTAACTGAAGTCCCCCATTACTACTATCTCCCTTCCTTTTGCATGCTTGGCCATCTGTTCCAGGAAGGCATCATCTATGTCCTCCGTTTGGCTTGGGGATCTATACTAAACTCCCACAATGAGGTCTCTGTTATGTTTCTCTCCCTTAATTTTGACCCAAATGCTCTCACTTTGGCTTTGAGGTTCTAAATCTTGGATCTCTTCACAGGTATACACATCCCTGACATATAACGCTTCCAGTGAAATCAGCGGAGAGAGCACAGGACCTCCGCTTGGCACGCCCACGCTGCGCAGAAGGCTTCCACGCAGAGAATCTAGGAGGAGACTTGGAGTCAAGCAACTTTTATGTTGGAAGAAATTTAGGTCACACCCACTGACGGATTCTGCCAGTGACTAAGACAGTCGCGTTTCAAGGGCTGTCAAACCAGGGAAAGTTTTAGCTATACGACTAGCTTGCAGCAGTTTGCAGTTTACGCACAAGCAACCCCAATTCCCATTACAGCAATCCGTCAGTCCCTTGTTGCTTGTGCGGAGAGCAGCAGAGGCAGTGTCATGAGTCAAGCTGGAGGAGCAGGCGCCGGAGAGGGGCCAGGAAGGAACCAACGCTCGAAGAGAGAAACAGAGAGTTGGAGCAGCAACTGGCTATAGTAGCGGCGCGGCTGGATGAAAGGCGGACTCAGGATGCCCAGGGGAAGCCCAACCCCATCGCAAGGAAGGTACCGGGACTAGTGCAGAAGTTTTCAGGCAACCCCAGAGACTATAATGCTTTTAAGACAGATGTGCAATATGCGCTGGACCTGCAGTATGAGGACTTTGCAGACGATGGGGGGAGGGTCGCTTTTGTGATAGGGCACCTGGAAGGCGGGGCCAGAGAATGGATTAGGCCCTTAATGGCATCGGAGAATGCCGCCTTAAAGAACTTGAGGAAATTTTTTAGCGCCATGGACCATATGTTCTCAAGTGATGTGGAGCAAAGCGTGACACGCCAGCAGCTGATGGAGTGCAAACAAGGGAACCAATCAGTGAGAGAGTACTGGTCACGATTTGCAATGCTAATCCACAAACTCGGGTGGGAACTGGGTTCAGAACCAGTGCAAATGCTATTTGAGGAAGGCTTAGCCTCTTGGGTAAAAGATGAACTTTCCCGCTCGCCCCGCCCGCAATCGATGGACCAGCTGACTAAAATGGCGCTTGCTGTGGGAGTATGCCAAGAGGCGCGCGCTCTGGAAAGGCGGGAAGGGAGAGTGGAGCGTTGGCATGACAATCGCATTCCAGACGTGCCTGGGCCACCTGCACCGCCCGTGCTGCCCGCGGAACCAATGGAAATTGGAGGAGCGCGCGTGCGCGGGGTTTCAAACTCCGGCGAGGTTCGCAAGAAAGAGGGGAAAACGACCAGGAAGTGTTTTCTCTGCCTACAGCCGGGACATTTTGCCAGAGTCTGCCCTCAGAGAAAAGCGTGGTAAGGAATGGTGGGGGCCGCGGGGGGAGAGCAGGAGCAGGGAAACGGCAAGGCTTGGCTGCAGGAGAGCGGGCACAGCAGCCAGGCGAGCAACCAGTGAAGGTGCCCAAACCAGACCCCCCCCCCCGGGCAGCAATAGCCATAGAGGTGGTGTTAGAACTCCCCAACGGACACCCTATTAAGGTGAAGGCATTGCTGGATTCTGGCAGCTCTTGCAACTTCTTTAGCAGGGATTTTGCACTAGAACACCAACTCCAGGTGGTGCCTCTCGAACACCCCCTGCAAGTAACAACCATTGATGGGAGAGAACTCTTGGGGGGGAGTGACCCACTAGACCCCTCCCATGAAAACGAGGGTCTCCAGACACACTGAGACAATTGCCTTTCACGTTGCCACATTAGCAGGGCCACCAATCATACTGGGAATGAGCTGGCTGGCACTGCACGATCCAGTAGTGGGGTGGCACCAGCGGACAGTCACCTTTGGGTCAGCTCACTGCGTAGAGCACTGCCACGAAGGGGAAGCCCCGAGGATGGCAGTAGCCAGGGTGGCAGGGATAGCGGTGGGAGAAAAGGTGAGAGTACTGTTATTGGTTTCAGAACTCACAGGGTTAAGGAGTTCTGTGTGACGTCTCTTACCTGAGGCGTGGTTAGAAACTCTTATGGGAGTGGATTGACTCTGAGAGTTTCAGTCTGGTTTCGCTTTTGCGGAGAGAGGACGCAAGATGGGTGGCTTTCACCAGGTTTGAAGTTATGCTGTTAAACTTCATGATTAAAGGCTAAGAAGATAAGGAACGCCTTTGTGTCTGAATTTATTACTGCAATTGCTTCACCGCTGTGTTTATCTCTGCTACCGGCAAGAGGGAGAGGCAGGAAGGATTTTTGGATCAGCACGGACAGACAGCAGAGCTGCGCAAAGGGAAGCGTGCTGGACTCCATGTTTGTTTTTCTTGGAACTCATGGCAACTTTGGCCTCTCCGTTGCCATAGGTTATGGGTGCTTGCCAACGCTTTGAAGCATTGCAGGAACGTCCCACGTGTGGGGGGGGAAGCCAGCAGGAGAGTTGCTGGGTCCAGCTGGAGCTCTGGAGCTGTTTCTCTGAGGCTGGAAGGAGCTCGCTGGGAGGAGAAGCCGATCTGCCAGAGGCCGGAGGAAGCTGATACCAGTCGTGAGTAAGCTTACCCCGGGGGAGAAGGAGATGGCTCAGTCCCAGGAACATGGCTTTGAGCTTAAGCTGCCATGTGAGAAGTTAACCACTAAAACGTGGTTGGAGTGGAGTTATTTAGCAGAGTTGTCCTTAGTTGGAGCCAAGCTCTGGGAATTGGTGAAGCCGATGTCTTCGTCAGCTGGGGCTGTTGCAAGCCAACGTGAAGCTGAGGAGCGTGTTCTGGCTTTTCTGGCTGAGAATGTAAGTGCTGATTTAAGGCCTATAGTTCTGGATGCAAGGAAACCTGCGGTCGCTTGGCTAGCTCTACAGGAAGTGTGCAAAGCTGGGGGCGGAAGCAAGGGCCGGGAGACGGCTGCATCGGAACAGGAGAGGCAAGAGGGCACTGACCACCTTCGTGGAAGCCGGTGCACAGCTGGGAAAGGCTGTGGGACCCCTGAGGGGGACGAAGGGACTATTGCCACTGCTGCTGTTGCTGCCAGTTTCGCAGGGTCTCAAAGCTGCGCAGGTGATGCAACATGTCTGCGTGAGGAGCTTGGAGAGAGGCAAGCTGCTGGGGGCCCTTTACCCACCACTGGGGGTGCAGGAAAGCGTCCTGGGAGCCCTGGGAGCAGTGGGGGGGCGGTGAGCAGTAAAAGCACAGAAAAGCCTCTTTTTCCAAAGGCTGCCAAGAGTTGTTTGCGTCGTAAGTCGAAGCCTGGGAAACAGGACAGAGCTAGATGCGTCAAGGTCAGCCATCTGCTGCAGAGGGAGATAACGGCTGCAGAGTTGTCTGGGAACTCTGAGATAAGTCCAGTCTTCGGAGCAACGAGAGAAGTTGCGGTTTCGGACGCTGCCAAGGACAGGGGGTGCAGCGGGACGTTTGTTGGCATGGCAACACTACAGAACAATTCCAGCAGGGACACAGCTGTGAAGTTTATAATCGACAGTGGAGCGAGTCATCACCTGATTGGAGAGACACCTGCTGGGGGGCTGCGGGACTGCAGGGCTGTTTTGGATGGGAAAATTGTGCAGTTTGCAAACGGTTCCCAAAAGCAAGTTTCTGACATTGTTGACGTGTATGTTCCTTTTTTGCAGGCGCAGCTGGAGATCTACGTTGTGCCAGGAATGTATTGTTGTCTGTTATCTGTACCAGCTCTTGTAAAAGAAGGGTACAAAATTTGTTTTGAAAATAACACCTGTTCTATTTCCAGAGGGGGGAAGCTGCTTGTCAACGTGGAAGGCAAGGACAATCTCTTTGTTCTGGAGACACCTCTGGAGGGTGGGGGGAATGCAGGAAAAGCACAGGCGCAGTGTGCTAGTGTTCCCAGTCATGATTCATGTGTTCATGTATGGCACAAGAGAATGTCTCATGCTTGTTCGGAAGATGTTAAAAGGTTGCCCGGCTGCACCAAAGGTTGTAAAATCACACCATGTGAGGGATCCCTAGTGTGCAGGGCATGCAGCAAGGTTCAAAGGTGCAGGTTTCCCGGGGTAAAGAGGGTAACCACAAAACCTTTTGAGTTGGTTCACACAGACCTTACAGGACCCATGAAGTGTGAGAGTCTGGGTGGGGCCAGGTTTCTGCTAACAATGGCAGATGATTTTTCTCAGAATTTATGGTGTTTCTCTCTCAGGTCACAGAGGGAGGCAGCGCAACTGATCCAGGATTGGGTTGCGGAGGTGGAACTAAGGTTCTCCACCAAGGTGCAAGAGTTCAGGAGCGACCGTGGGTCACAGTTCACTGGGTCTGCTCTGAAGGAATTCTTCAAGGAAAAGGGAATTCGTCACCAGGTGACGGGTGCAAAGTCTCCTCAAGAGAGAGGCGTGGCAGAGCACAGGAGTGAAACACTGGCTGAAGCTGTCAGGGTTTTGCTGTGTGACTCTGGGCTGCCTCAGAGCTTTTGGAGTGAGGCTTGGAAGTTTGCCAGCTTTGTTTTTAACAGGTCCTACAATCACGATGTAGGTGACACACCGTATTTTCTGTTGCACAAGAGGAAGCCACAGGTGCATTTCTTCCGTTCGTTTGGTTCTAGGGCTTCAGTGCCGATACCAACAGCGCAACGGAAGGAGGGTGGTCCTAGGTGCCAGGACATGATCTTCTGTGGGTATGATCCTGCGACAAATGGGTGGAAGTTTGCATACCCAGAGGGTGATCAGACCAAGCTGCTGGTCAGCAAGCATGCTGAGTTCTTTGAGCAGGGTGGTTGGTCACGGCCTAAGGTTGGTTCTGATTTTCTCTCAGAATGTCTGTCCGATTCTGAGGGGGAGGAAGAAAGGGAGGAAGGAGAGGCAAAGGCGGAGCCTGTTGCTGAAGACCAGGTTGCTGATGATGGTCAAGCACAGGGGTGGGTTTCTCCACAGGTTAAGATGGAACCCAAGAGCGAGCCTTCATCTCCTGTTAGCCATGTGCAGGAGGCCCGAAGACGCAGCAAGTCAGAGGGGGAATCTTCTGAGCTTGCTGGAGACACACTTGCTGACCCCAGTGGGTCAGGAGGAGCGCCCGAGGTTGTACTCCGGCGGTCAACTCGGACCACAAAGGGGATTCCACCTGAGAGGTTTCAGGTCACCAGTGCGTGGGTTGGTTTCGCACAGTGTGATTCTGGGAGTGTGGAAGGGATTCAACAATTGCCTGGGATAGATGCCAGTGGGAGGCAAAAGGCAATGGGAGGTGAGTTGAACTCAAAGAGGTCTGTAAATAGGGGTTCACAGTTTCCCTCAGGGTTCGAGACGAGAGGGGGTGTTATTGGTTTCAGAACTCACAGGGTTAAGGAGTTCTGTGTGACGTCTCTTACCTGAGGCGTGGTTAGAAACTCTTATGGGAGTGGATTGACTCTGAGAGTTTCAGTCTGGTTTCGCTTTTGCGGAGAGAGGACGCAAGATGGGTGAGCTTTCACCAGGTTTGAAGTTATGCTGTTAAACTTCATGATTAAAGGCTAAGAAGATAAGGAACGCCTTTGTGTCTGAATTTATTACTGCAATTGCTTCACCGCTGTGTTTATCTCTGCTACCGGCAATAGGGAGAGGCAGGAAGGATTTTTGGATCAGCACGGACAGACAGCAAAGCTGCGCAAAGGGAAGCGTGCTGGACTCCATGTTTGTTTTTCTTGGAACTCATGGCAACTTTGGCCTCTCCGTTGCCATAAGTACCACCTCAGTATCCAGACCTGGAAGAAGTTTTCAGTGAGAAAGAGGCGGATAGACTACCCCCTCACAGGCCCTTTGACTGTCAGATCAACCTACTCCCAGGGGCTCAGTTACCAGTGGGTAAGCTGTACGCCATGTCAGACAGGGAGATGCAGGAGTTGAGGAAGTTCATTGACAAGAACCTGAAGAGGGGCTTTATACGAGAATCAAGGGCGGTGGGGGGCAGTCCAGTGTTCTTTGTGGACAAAAGAGACTCCAAGGAGGACTTCCGGGTTGGCGCGATCGGGAAATGGCGGATTCCCTCCGAGCTCCGGAGGGAATCGGCTCAGCGGTGGATGGGTCTTTGCCGTGCCGGCGACACGGGGACCCTTAAAAACCGCAGGCGCGGAAGCCTGCGGACTGAAGACTCGGCGGGTGCCTTAAGCGCCCCCCCTGATTCGCAATGAGCCTTTTTAAAGGCTACGGAGGGGATACAGGGGACGGCGTGGCACTGAGAGTCGACCGCTACCGCCGCTGAGCGAAGCCGCGAGCCATAACCGGAGAGCGCTGACTTCCTTCCTTGAAATTCGGACTGAAAAAAGAACCCGTGAGTAATTTGGAACTGAACTTTAAAACTTTTACCTTTTGAATTTGAGACGACCGGGGGGTGTGCTAAAAGGAAGTCCCCACACCCCCCCTTGCAGACGATCCAGAGCAACGAAATAAGAACTAAGCTGGAGTGCCTACCCTGTAAAGGGTGAGTTTTAAAAAGACAGTAACTTCCAAGATTTAGAAAGGTAAATTTGAGCAGGAGAGTGGAGTGTTGGAAGAGTCTTTGTTTTGTGGTAAACAACCCTCCCTCCCGGGCCCGGGAGCGACCTGATTTGGAGCCTGTATAGAGGAGCAGAATTTGACAGCTGTCAAAAGCTGTCAAATGGACTATTAATAGTGAAAAAAAATTGCTGTTTAAGACCTCTCCGGATTAAAAGGAGTTACAATTGAACTAAAATCTTGAGAAACAAAGAAACAATAATAGGACAGAGGATTGTTGGAGAAAAGGTTACTCAGTAACCAGATTCCCTCTAGGGGGAATTCTGTGGAATTACAATGGCTGTGGGTGGAAAGATACTGAGAGAAATCGAAAGAATGTTCTCACTGGTGGGAACCCTACAGGAGCAGACTACAGCTATGAGTAAACAATTGACGACCTTGGATTTGGAAACAAGTAGTTCTGCTGAAAGTAATGAGGGCCTGAGTGAGAAAGAACCCACAGCTGAATTTGAAACAATAAACAAAGAAGAGGAGAAGACAAAACAAGAAAGAGAACAAGTTATCTGGGAAAGTACTAACCAGAAGCCGGCATCTGGAGAACACAAGCAAGGAGACTATTGGATTAAATCCACTCTAAGCCTACGAAAGATACAGAAGATGAAAGTGGAGGCCCTGGGACTTTATGGAATTCAGGAGCTCGAAATAAAGAAGTACAATTGGGGCCTCCACATAGACTTTGAGTTTGACTATCAGCAAGACTTAGGCCTTGTGGAAATTCCTCAGCAGTTGCCTTTAAATATGGGAAGAGACTATGGACTGACTGGATTGATTGTTAAGGAAATCTTTCGAGACTCGATGATAGACAAAAAGGACTATCAACAAAACCGGCGGAGAGGGACTAAAAGAGAATTGAGAGCCTCGGATATCCGGAATCCAGGCTAAAAACTGTTAATTTGGACATGTCTTGGGAAAGGACGCAAAGCGGGGAGGGGAGGGAGGGAAGTATTAAATTTAAACAACACTCAAGACCAGGGGGTTTAGTATTAAGAAAATTATGTAAGAAAAAATGAGAAATCGAGGGAAGAGAATTGGGGTCCAACTTAGGGAAAATTTATTTTTGTTTTTTATAAAAGGACTAATATTAAGATGGAAGAAATGCCAACTTGCTGACATAAGTTTGGGAATAGGGATGCAGGGGAGGGGGTGGGGGGAAGTCAAGGACTAGGGTTAGAAAATAAGATTTTCGGGAACTATTCATGTTTGTTGTTTTTTATGTTTGTTTTGGTGTGTTGTTTGTGTTTATATAAAATGTGAAAACCCAATAAAAATATTTTAAAAAAAAAACAAAAGAGACTCCAAGGAGCCCCGCTTGGTCGTAGATTATAGGTCGGTCAACCGGGTATCGGAACCAGTGACCTTCCCTATGCCCAGAATTGATGACATTTTGGCCAGGGTAAGGAAAGGGAAGGTTTTTACCAAGTTGGACCTTCAAGGGGCGTACAATTTGATAAGGATGAGGGAGGGGGATGAATGGAAAACCACGATGTTCACCCCTCTGGGGGCCTTTGAGTACCTCGTGATGCCCTTCGGATTACAATCGGGTTCCAGCACATTTCAAGCTTTCATGAACCACGTGTTGGGGTCCCTGCTGTACAAGAATTGTGTGGCCTTCCTGGACGACGTACTTATCTACTCAGAGAACGAGGAGCAGCATCTGAAAGATGTCAAGAAAGTGCTGAAAAGGCTGCAGGAGCATCAGCTGTGGGTCAAACTGGAGAAATGCCAATTCCACGCCCGAGAGGTGGGGGGAGAGCTTCCAAGATGGCGCCGGCAAGGGCAGCCCTGCTCTAAGCTCCATGCTAGTCGTGCAGTTTTTTATTAGTTTTTAACAGTTTTATTAATTTCTTTTTACCTGTTTTAATTGCTAGCTAAGGCATTTAAACCTACAAGTGACACAGCAATTTGTCTCCCTTGTTGGAAGGACACTGAATCACCGGCTACACAAGGAACTAGAAGGCAAGCGTTGGTTAAAATTACTCCCGGGCACTGGATCACCGCTGCTGTAGCTGTAGCCTGGAGACAGGGTCTGAGCGGAGTCTCAATACTTGGGGAAGGGAAAGAAGCCAAGCCGAAGTTTTGAAGCCAGGCCAGGGGAGGACCAGAGGAGACCATAGGAGTCCTCAGGTGCCTGGACAAGCAGCTGAACCCGACGGGCTTGAGGACCCAGCCTCCCTCCCGAGCCGCTTTCTCCAGCTGCACTTCGTCATCCTACCAGCTAGTGTGGAAAGCTGTGAGGCTGTGAGGCTTCGGGTTGCTGAAATTACACTTTGAGAGGCAAAGAAGAAGTCTACGGCAGAGAGAGGTGAGAAGAAAGGAGACGGAAGTTCCAATTAAACAAAACAAAAGCCTGGAAGTTCGCAAAGCGGTGAGACCCTTCTGTTTTAAGTAAAGCCTGCCTTCACTTACCCCAGAGACCGAATAGGGGAGGGACGGGGGACCGGATAAAGATTTAAATTGAGAGCCCTTGACTTGTATAATTAACCGTGAAGAGGGCTGAGCTGGAGAAGATTTACTAGAGCCCTCAACAGGAGTAAATCTCTATCGGAATTTTACTCTTATTATAGCTCTTCAACGAACTGTGGAGAAATCCCTGGAGTTAAATACTCAGCTGCACAGCTAAATCACTGACTGTGGTAGGAAGTTCCCTTCTTCTCTCCTGTATTATTTATATTATTTAGTTCATATCTACTGTGGCTATGGGCAAGAGGAAACGCCTCAGAGAAGCAGAGGAATTACTGCTTCTCCCTAGCCCCAAGCTACAAGCTAAGGGAAGAAGAGTCCAGTCAAATCCTCAAGCAGCAGTTACTACACACAATAGATTTCTTCCACTAAGTGACTTGGATGTAGCCATTCCCAAGCCCCAAAATACCATCTTACACACTTGTAATCTAACGAGCACTCCCATTAAAGGTGGGTCTGACGTGGATGGAAAAAAGATCCAGGATAAAGAGAACCAGCTGGGAAATGAGTCCTCCCATTTACAATTAGTCATTAGGACACTGGACTGTATATTTAAAAAGATAGACTTTCTGACGTGCTCAATTTCCAAGCTAACTGAAAAAGTGATGGATATGGATGCCAAAATTGCCCTCAAAAATAACTACCAGAGGGGACCTCCACGGATAGCCCCACCAAAATCTGGGGCAAAGGGGATGAGAAAATACAAACTAAACAATCTCATGTGTAAGCAAAATCTAACACTGCAACCAAAGAAGGTGTGCCTAACGATAAGGTCAGAGATATGGGACTGGTCAAGCTTAGAAGGAGCTAAAATTGCCCTAAGTAAAATCCTGAGAATAAGCACAGTTCATATCGATCTTCGTGCTTTACTTCCGCTAACTCAATCAAATGGCCCTTACAAAGTTATTTTAGCCTTCCATTCGCTGAGATTACCCTTATTAATAATAAGAGAAAAATGGAAATTCATAAAAACAAAAATCATACCCACAAGGGTTTTTGCGGACAGCATAGTAAATCCACTACTTGTGGAAAAAGGGAAAGAGACATTAGATTCAGAAACAAGCTCTATAAAATCGCCAGACAAAGAGATCTTGCTCTCCCCACAGAGAACGGAGGAGATCGTCTGCAGCCCACAACTAGGAATGAATTTGGGTAGTTCCAGAATATCCAGTGGTGAAAGCGCCCTTATGAATTCATTTGATGAATTACAATCACAAGAAAAAGAAAAAATAATAAATAAATTAGACAAATTAAGAGAGAAGATGTTTCAGGCCAAAAGTAAAATAGGAAACAAAGAAATTCAAACAAACAGGGCCATTGAAGGCTCGGTGGACCTTCTCCAATTTAGCCCACAGCCCCAAAATAGGTCTATAAAATCCAAGGCAACGATACAGACAATCGTCCCGCCACCTTCATTAGTTAATTTGGAACCAGCTCATCCTGTACCAACCGGAATGGATATATCTACTAAAGAACAGCAAAATGTAAACAAAATTTCGACACATTCCTCAATGCCTGACCTGGAGTCATCATTATCGGACGGAGAATCCCTAGCTGATGATCTAGAAGTTCAATCTGTTATCGATACGGACTGGACAGAAGACCCCTTGGGCCATATAAATAAGATGATATACCCATGGAAGGAAAATCTAATAATAGCTAAAACTTGTACCGACCTAATCTCTGCCCCCCTAGGTGATAAGCTCTCTGATAAAACAAGGGATTTCAGAGAGGAGATCAGACCAAACCAGGACACTACCCCTATAGGACCGAGCGAGCAGAGCATAATTATAAACAGCTCAAGAGGCACACCTGCGTCAAAAGGAGAGAAGTCATCTACTATTAGTCAAAGGAAAATTACTGACTTCTTTAAATCTGACAACCCAAGATCAGCGTTCCCCCCTTCTCCATTGTGACTACCCAAACCCCAGTCAAATCTCCCCCCCCCCCCCCATTCTCCTTTTTAAGCTGGAACATAGCAGGTTGGAAGGGGAAAAAATCTGACCCGGACCTTGTAAAACTAATAAACTTACACCAAGTAATTCTTTTACAAGAAACATGGGAAGAGGGGAGAGTAGATATTAATGGTTTTGATGTTACATCATTACCGGCATGCCCGTCTACTAAAGGAGGCCGGCCTAGTGGAGGATTAGTTATAGCAATTTCCTTGAAAATACAGGCAAAACTCACGCTTGTAAATGCTTCCACCTTTGCAATTACAGCCCTGATTACGGGGAAAAATTTTGAACTTGTTATAACAAATGTCTATCTTCCTCCTGGAGGCAACACTGCAGACTTATACAATAAATGGGGAATTTTGGAGGAACATCTTACTCTTTGTCTCTCCAAATACCCCAATATACCCAATGTTATAGCAGGGGACTTCAATGCTCGCATTGCAACAAACTGGGAGTCTTTAATCAAAGCCAAATGGTGGATAACTCCAGAATTCATTAATGACCTCGCCCTCCATACTCAAAGACTTTCCAAAGACAAAAGGGTAAATGAAGCAGGAACCCTTCTTTACCAATTGGTACTACGTCTAAACTTAGTGATTCTAAACGGGAACTGCCCGCCAGACGTACCGGGTGATTTTACACACATAAGCTCCTCTGCAAACAGTGTCCTGGATTATATGTTAGTATCTCATGACATTTTCCCCAAATTTTCCCATTTTAAAGTTGAAAATATTCAACTGAGCGACCACCTACCGTTGGTCGCCACAATGACTATAGACTGGACCCCAGATGGAGACAGGCACCCAACACATCTGATTACGAACTCAGTATTGCAAATCAAAAGTGTTAAATGGTCCGAATTACAGGCCCAAAAATACTCAGCATATTTCCAACAAGGGCTAAAACAAGCATATTCAGGCTTAATTGAGGACTACTACGATTATGACCAAACTCTAAGACTATTCTCGAATCTGTCAGAAGATCTATCGTCCTTTTTCTCTGTTCCGACGCATAAAATAAATCGAACACAAAGGAAGATAGGTGCATTGTGGTTCAATAGTGCTTGTAAACAGGCTAGACAACTTCTTGGTAACATCTACAAAGAATATAAAGCAACGGTCCTGCCAAAAGAATATTTCCAAGCAAAATCGGCCTACAAGCAAATTCAAAAGGGAGCTAGACAGGAATGGCAAGTGAATCAATGGCGGGCAATCATAGAAGCCTCATCATTACGGAACTCCAGACAATTTTGGCTCCTGGTAAATCAAAGAACTAAAAGATACCCTTTAACTATTATTCCTGCCCCGGTTTGGGAATCATACTTAAAAAATTATTTTGCCACAACTGACTGTACTGCTAACACAAGAGATGAATTTCAAGAACAGCTTCCCCTCTGGCCCCCCACTGATCCGGAGGACATCCATGATTTGATCGTTAAACTCAAAACAGGGAAAGCGCCTGGGCCAGACCTGATCCCGGCAGAAGCTATAAAATACCATGCGGACTGGTGGGCTTAAGTCCTGGCGACCATTTTTGATGCCGTTAACAACTCTGGAATGATCCCGGAAGTATGGAAGGACGCTATTATCGTTCCAATCCACAAAAAGGGCTCACCAGACGACCCAGGAAATTATAGAAATATCAGTCTGCTCTCAATAGTGGGGAAACTGTATGCCCGCTTCCTGTTGAACAGACTTACCCAATGGGCCGAAGAGAAAAAATTAATTGGGCCCGAACAAGCTGGATTTCGCCCAAAACAGTCAACAATTAATCATATTCTAATTTTACAGCATCTTGCCTGGAAATATTCCACCCCAAAGGGTGGCCAACTCTGTGTGGCATTCATTGATCTAAAGGCAGCATTCGATAGTATCCCCAGGAACATCCTCTGGGAAAAACTCACCCGCTGGGGCATCGACAGAAGGCTTCTCTGGCTAATAATTAAACTCCATGAGAACTCAGTGGCCAGAGTGAGACTCACTCCAGAGGGCGATCTCACCAATTCAATTCCCATTAACAGAGGTGTCCGACAGGGCTGTATATTGGCTCCATTCCTGTTTAATTTATTCATAAGCGACATGAGGACTCCCCTAACAGAGGCTCAAGAAAGGATTCACGCACCCCGCCTAGCACTTTATCGTTCCCCTCTGTTACTATATGCGGATGACGCAGTCATCCTCTCCTTTTCTAGAGTAGGTCTCAGGAGGGCCTTAAAATTTTTTGGATCATATTGTAACACAAATTCCCTTACAATTAATTATGGAAAATCTAAGATCCTAGTTTTCTCAAAGAGCCGGAAACTCCATAATTGGAGAATTGATGGGAGAGTCATCGAACCAATTTATAGATTCCAATACTTGGGAGTTTGGTTACAACATAACCTTAGATGGAAGGCCCATGTAGCTTATGTTACAAACAGAGCCAAAGCTATCTCCTTGGCGATCTTGCGATTCTTCTTCACCGATGGAGCCCTCCACATCCCATCGGCGTTGAAAGTGTTCAAGGCCAAGGTGATCCCGACAATTGCTTATGCCATCTCAACTTGGGGGACTTTTGTCAACCTATCTCACCTACAGGTTATTCAAAATCAGTTTTTAAGAGGGATATTGAAACTGCCCAACTGTGTAAGTAATACAGCGTTACACATGGAACTTAATATTGTATCCCTGGAAAACGCCCTGTGGAAGCACATACTCTGTCACTGGTTATCTCTATGGCACAATCTCCCAAACTTGTATTTGATACAATGTATGTGGAGAGATGATTTCCAGAGCCCATGGGTAAAAAATTTACAACTGAAAATTACGGCAATGGGAATCTCCCCATCTAAATTACTAGAGCAGGACATAGTTCCAGCTAAAAGAACAGTAACCTGTAAACTAGAGGAGATGGACTTGCAGCAGAAAATGGTGTTGGGCAATGGTACCTGCTCACCTCAAAACCTTGGTTTATTACCCCTCTTAAGGCTCCCAAACTATTTGAATTCCTTAACTTCTTCGACTCATAGATATGCCTTTATAAAGGCAAGATTCAACGCCTTCCCATCGAACGTGCTGAGAAATAGATTTTCCAATGGACAGATATCGCTCTTATGTGATTGTAATTGTGGGGCACCGGAATCGTTGCATCACATAATCTTTGATTGTGCTTCTCACTCATCGGCCAGGAGCAAGTTTCTTGATCCATATCTAAAGGGAATCGCCGATGATTGGAATGAAGCCAAACTGAGATATCTACTAAATGATGAAGATCCCCTAAGATCACTCACGGTTGCCAGATTCTTGATCAGCGTCCTATCCCTAAAGAAGAAAAACGGACTCCTGTGCGGCTCGGATGACCCTTTTAAACCATGATATATGTTTTAGGATGTAACTAGGTGATATCACCACTGATGTCTTTTATTAATTTATGAGCAGAAGACGATGTCTATGTTGCAAATTTATTGTAATGTATGTTGTTGGGTCTTTTGCTTATTTTGCTTTGGTTCTTGTCTGTTGTAAGTTTTTAGCTGTTTTAAATTTGGAGGTTTAAGTATATATATGTTGGTGGGAAACTGTCGTGTGACGGGCCAATGGCCGTAATAAATATCAATCAAGAATGGAAATAAAAAGTCCATTGTATAAAATACATTTGAGGGTCACTTGAGCAGGAAGCACGTGAGGCGCAGCAAAACACAGGCCGATAAACAGTAGACAAAGCCCATCTTTCCCAAACATCGCAGGAAAAGGCCAGAATTTACGAAGCGCATGAACCATCACAGCTTTCCTCAATGATGAAGCAATTGCTAATATATAATCATAGAACTAGGGAGTTTGAAAGGGCCACGAGGCTCATCTAGGCTTACCCCCTGCAATGTGGGAATCTTTGCCAAAGAGCTTCCCTCTTGTGGCTTATCCCCACAACAGATACTGACTTTGGGTTTTGGTCAAGCAAACAGTCTAATCCAGGCATTCCCAACCTGCGGCCCTCCAGATGTTTTTGTCCTACAACTCCCATGATCCCTACCTCACAGGACCAGTGGTCAGGGATGATGGGAATTGTAGTCCAAAACATCTGAAGGGCCGACGGCTGGGGATGCCTGGTCTAATCTGTCAGTGCCTAAATGATCTCAAGTGTCAGAACAACTTGACTGCTATCAGGAAATTTCCCACCGTCCCATTTCGACTCTCCAGCACCTGATCTGCATCACCAAGCAATCCCAAAATGCCGACAGCTTTGAACCTTGCAAGATCAAATGTCTCGCCCTGGACTGGACTCGAGGGACGATTCCGACAGATTCCACATGGGAAACGCTCATGTCCCATGTAGCACCAAATCAGTAGTGCATGTGCTTTATAAAAAGCCTTGAGGAGATGATTGTGTTGTTGTTTAGTCGTGTCCAACTCTTCGTGACCCCCTGGACCAGAGCATGCCAGGCACTTCTGTCTTCCACTGCCTCCCGCAGTTTGGTCCAACTCATGCTGGTAGCTTCGAGAACACTGTCCCACCATCTCGTCCTCCGTTGTCCCCTTCTCCTTGTGCCCTCCATCTTTCCCAACACCAGGGTCTTTTCCAGGAAATCCAGGAAATGCTGGGTGAGATCCCATGGACAGTAATACTAAAAGGAAAGGGAGTTCATGATGGCTGGGAGTTTGTTAAGAGGGAGATAGTAAAAGCACAACGTCAGGCAATACCAATGAGACTGAAACATGGAAGGTGCCTAAAGAAGCCAGGGTGGCTATCTAAAGAACTTTTAACTGAGTTAAGATTTAAAAAGGATGTGTACAAAAACTGGAAAAGGGGGGAAACCACCAAAGAGGAATTCAAACAAATAGCCAGCACGTGTAGACACAAAGTCAGAAAAGCTAAAGCACAGAATGAACTCAGGCTGGCTAGAGAGGTTAAAAGCAACAAAAAAGGCTTTTATGGGTATGTTCGTAGCAAAAGGAAGAACAAAGAAACAGTGGGGTCACTCAGAGGAGAAGATGGTGAAATGCAAACAGGGGACACAGAAAGGGCTGAACTCCTCAATGCCTTCTTTGCCTCAGTCTTCTCCGATAAAGAAAACAATGCCCGACCTGAAGAATTTGGAGCAAATGATTCAGCAAAGGAAACACAGCCCAGAATAACTAAGGAGATAGTACAAGAATACTTGGCTAGTTTAGATGTATTCAAGTCTCCAGGGCCAGATGAACTGCATCCAAGAGTATTAAAAGAACTGGCAGATGTGATCTCAGAACCACTGGCAGTCATCTTTGAGAATTCCTGGAGAACAGGCAAAGTCCCGGCAGACTGGAGGAGGGCAAATGTTGTCCCCATTTTCAAAAAGGGGAAAAGAGAGGACCCAAATAATTATCGCCCAGTCAGTCTGACATCAATACCAGGGAAGATTCTGGAGCAGATCATTAAGCAAACAGTCTGTGAGCACCTAGAAAGGAATGCTGTGATACCAATAGTCAGCATGGATTTCTGAAAAATAAGTCATGTCAGACTAACCTGATCTCCTTTTTTGACAGAATTACAAGCCTGGTAGATGAAGGGAACGCAGTGGATGTAGCCTACCTTGATTTCAGCAAGGCATTTGACAAGGTGCCCCATGATATTCTTGTAAAGAAGCTGGTAAAATGCGGTCTTGACTATGCTACCACTCAGTGGATTTGTAACTGGCTGACTGACCGAACCCAAAGGGTGCTCATCAATGGTTCCTCTTCATCCTGGAGAAGAGCGACTAGTGGGGTGCCACAGGGTTCTGTCTTGGGCCCGGTCTTATTCAACATCTTTATCAACGACTTGGATGATGGATTCAAGGGCATCCTGATCAAATTTGCAGATGACACCAAACTGGGAGGGGTGGCTAACACCCCAGAGGACAGGATCACACTTCAAAACGACCTTGACAGATTAGAGAACTGGGCAAAAACAAACAAGATGAATTTTAACAGGGAGAAATGTAAAGTATTACACTTGGGCAAAAAAAATGAGAGGCACAAAAACAAGATGGGGGACACCTGGCTTGAGAGCAGTACATGTGAAAAGGATCTAGGAGTCTTGGTTGACCATAAACTTGACATGAGCCAACAGTGTGACGCAGCAGCTAAAAAAGCCAATGCAATTCTGGGCTGCATCAATAGGAGTATAGCATCTAGATCAAGGGAAGTAATAGTGCCACTGTATTCTGCTCTGGTCAGACCTCACCTAGAGTATTGTGTCCAGTTCTGGGCACCACAATTCAAGAAGGACACTGACAAACTGGAACGTGTCCAGAGGAGGGCAACCAAAATGGTCAAAGGCCTGGAAACGATGCCTTATGAGGAACGGCTAAGGGAGCTGGGCATGTTTAGCCTGGAGAAGAGGAGGTTAAGGGGTGATATGATAGCCATGTTCAAATATATAAAAGGATGTCACATAGAGGAGGGAGAAAGGTTGTTTTCTGCTGCTCCAGAGAAGCGGACACGGAGCAATGGATCCAAACTACAAGAAAGAAGATTCCACCTAAACATTAGGAAGAACTTCCTGACAGTAAGAGCTGTTTGACAGTGGAATTTGCTGCCAAGGAGTGTGGTGGAGTCTCCTTCTTTGGAGGTCTTTAAGCAGAGGCTTGACAACCATATGTCAGGAGTGCTCTGATGGTGTTTCCTGCTTGGCAGGGGGTTGGACTCGATGGCCCTTGTGGTCTATTCCAACTCTATGATTCTATGATTCTCTTCTCATGAGGTGGCCAAAGTCTTGGAGCCTCAGCTTCAGGATGTGTCCTTCCAGTGAGCACTCTGGGCTGATTTCCTTCAGAATGGATAGGTTTGATCTTCTTGCAGTCCATGGGACTCTCAAGAGTCTCCTCCAGCATCATAATTCAAAAGCATCAATTCTTCGGCGATCAGCCTTCTTTATGGTCCAGCTCTCACTTCCATACATCACTACTGGGAAAACATAGCTTTTACTATACTGACCTTGTTGGCAAGGTGGTGTCTCTGCTTTTTAAGATGCTGTCTAGGTTTGTCGTGAGATGATTACCCCTCCTTTATTGCCTGTTCCGGGTTGCCCAACCACTACCCCAGAGTCCTCTCTTGGCAGATCAAGAGGAGCAGGTGACAGCAAAGGCGGCCGGGTTTTGAGCTGGGGCAGTCAGAATAAGGTCCACTCTCGATTCAAAACCCTCAAATGTATTTGATATCATTGATTTTTCATTTCTATTCCTTGCAGATCATCTCGTTGTTTTATTGCTACAACCAAGGGCTGATGCAAATTAAGAGGATAATGATAATGATGATGATGATGATGATAATAATAATAATAATAATAATAATAATAATAATAATAATAATAATAATAATAATAAACTTTTATTTGTATCCTGCCCTCCCCGTCCGAAACCGGGCTCAGGGAGGCTAACACCAAATATGTAACACTGGTATAAAATCAAGCAATAACGAAATTACCTCCTGAAAACAAGCCAGGATCAAATTCAAATCCAATTAGATGGCTTTCCGCAGGATTAGGGTTGGGAACAGTAAACGCTCATCAGGCCCAACTCTTATATGGGCCTGTGAGAACACTGGGAGGCCTCTTTCATACTAGTCCTTACACAAAAAGAGAAGGGGAGTCAGGTTGAACCAAAGGCCCGGCGGAACAACTCCATCTTACAGGCCCTGCAGAAAGATGTCAGATCCCACAGGGTCCTGATCTCTTGTGGCAGAGAGTTCCACCAGGCCGGGGCCAAGGCTGAAAAGGCCCTGGCCCTGGTCGAGGCCAGCCTAATCTCCCTGAAGCCCAGGACCTCTAACATTTTTTTATTTGCAGACTGTTAGATCCTCCGTGGAGAGGCGGTCCTAGGCTGTATTCATTCGTTTGGCCCAACGTGGGGCTCGTACCCATGACCCCAAGATTCAGAGTCTCAGCGCTCTGCTGCCTGAGCTACTCACACAGCTGCCCTCTTGTGCACCTCACCTCAAATTTGTCCGAATTGTGCATGCCTGGGATTCACTGCATGAGATGGGAGGTGGGGTGGTTCCCAAAGTCAGAGCTCAGGTAGCCAACGCGGAGCCGGCCCTCACTGCCTTTCAGGTCCTTGGGGTGCTCGTAAGGCGGCTTGTGGAGCACGTTGATCTAGCAAGGGGATTCAAGAAAGCCGGGTTACGGAAATGACATGGGGGTGGGGGACATGAGGCCACATCTTTGAAGTTGTTCCAATGTTACAAATATACATACCTTTGACTTGACAGCCCAAGAAAGACACGCAGAAAATCTATGCTTTAACCGACTCTCCTCATTCCGCCATTTGAACAAATTTGGGCTCCACCTCCCTCCATGAGCCAAGAAGCAGGAAGTCATGTAGGCAGCAGGAACAGGGCATCCCGCCAGAATTCCCCAAGCCTGAGAGCACATACACGGCACCCCACCGAGGGAGGGACCAAGGGGGCAACCATAGACATCTGCCAAGGCAGTTTAGCAAGGCAGGTGTTCTGAATGCCCATCTCCAGACAAGTCCAGTGGGAAAGGACGTGTCAAGAGTTTTATTGTTCTTTCAGTGATGGAGATTTAAGGGGTCTGATAAAGGGACCTCATAGTGAATGCATAACCCTTGTATACCCCTCCTCATTTGTGATGTGCTAGTGATGTAGTGATGATGTATCAACGATGCTGCTTGAAGTGTATTCTGGGGGGAAGAAGGAAGTTTTAAAAGTTGACATTGCCCCATGCTCGGGGTTCTTACTCCTGGGCAGACCTGTGGTGCAACAGTAAGAATCATGGTCTACTGACCACTGTTTTGCTCCAAATTACCGGGCTGGGACTTCCTCCTTTTACTGACAGCATGGACCCATGGGGGACAAGTGCCCCGGTGAGCTAGGCTGTCAAGGAGTCACTCACCCTGGAATTTTTTCGCTTAACAGCCATTGGCGCCAATACAGAGCAGGCTTCCTAAACCTTGGCCCTCCAGCTGTTTTCAAACTACAGTGCCCATCATCCCTGACCACTAGACCTGCTAGCTAGGGACCATGGAGCTGTAGGCCAAAAGCATCAGGAGGGCCAAGGTTGAGGAAGCCTGATAGAGAGCTCTACCTCTCTTTCAAATCAGAGCCGGCAAAGGCGGTGGAGTTCCTGCGCGGGTGCCTCGAGGCGGTTGGAGGATGGATGGCAGCTAACTGGTTGAGGTTGAATCCTGACAAGACTGAAGTTCTGTGGTGTGTGGGCGGGTGGGGGGGACTCCCTGGTCCTGAACGGGGCAACTGTGCCCCTGAAGGACCAGCTGCACAGTCTGGGGGTCATTTTGGACCCATGGAGGCACAGGTCTGTTCTGTGTCCAGGGCAGCTCTATCTGGGATGCAGGATAAGACCCTCCCTGCCCACGGACTCTCTTGCCAGAGTGGCGCATGCTCTTGTTATCTCCAGCTTGGACGACTGCAATGCGCTCTATGTGGGGCTACCTTACTGCAATTAATCCAGAATGTGGTAGCCAGACTGGGGGCCGTGAACAGCCGCAGAGACCACATAACACCAGTCTTGAAAGACCTGCATTGACTCCCAGTACGTTTCCGGGCACAATTCAAAGTGTTGGTGCTGACCTTGAAAGCCCTAAACAGCCCAGCAGATGAAACTTTCCTCTGGTTGTCAATATTAAGAGGATGCCAGCAAGATCAAACCTTTCTGTAAAATAAAGGATTTAAATCCAGTCTGACTGAGACCACATACCACCGGTCCCAAGAGATCTGCTTTGGCTCCCAGTACGTTTCCAAGCACAATTCATAGTGTCGGTGCTGACCTTGAAAGCCCTCAATGGCCTCGGCCCAGTAGACCTGAAGGAGCATCTCCACCCCGGACACCGGGGTCCCTCTCCCGAGGGCCTTCTGGCGCTTCCCTCCCTGCAAGAAGCCAAGTTACAGGGAAGCAGGCAGAGGGCCTTCTCGTGGTGACGGCCGCCCTGTGGAACGCCCTTCCATCAGATGTCAAAGAAATAAGCAATTATCTCACTTTTAAAAGACATCTGAAGGCAGCCCTGTTTAGGGAAGTTTTTAAATATTTAATGCTGTCTTGTGTTTTTAATATTTGGTTGGCAGCCACCCAGAGTGGCTGAGGATACCCAGACAGATGGGCAGGGTAGAAATAATAAATTATTATATATTATTATATATCCAAAGCCAACATGAAAGCATTCAAACTCTGACGGAACGGAGCGGCGCACACCTCTTCACAGCATAGACCCACCTTGTCCAGGCAAAGGTTCCCATGTCTCTCGGCAATAGCCTTTCGGAAGCCGTGAGACAGTGGATACAGCATGCTGTGATGGGGGTGCACCGAAGGGAGCCGGTTCTTCTCCAGCTGGTCAGCCACAATACTGACAAGCTTCTTCATTCTCTCGTCGTAATCGGTCCAATCACAGACGATCTGAAAGGGGGCAAAGAAAACCAGGGTTCTAGATTCAGGTAGGTAGCCATATTGGTCTGATGAAGTCAAAATATATATAAAAATTGTCCAGTAGTGCCTTAGAGACCAACAAAGTTTGTTCTTGGTATAAGCCAGGCACCCCAAACCTTCGGCCCTCCAGATGTTTTAGACTACAATTCCCATCATCCCCGACCACTGGTCCTGTTAGCTAGGGATCATGGGAGTTGTAGGCCAAAACATCGGGGGGGGGGGCGCAGGTTGGGGATGCCTGATATAAGCTTTTGTGTGCATGCACACTTCTTCAGATACACTGAAGCGGAAGTCCCCAGACCCTGATATACAGAGGGAGAAGTCCCCAGACCCTGCTATATAAGAGTAAGGAGAAGCCCCCAGACCCTGATATATAGTGGGAGGGTGAGTTGGGGTTTTTCTCCGAAGGGTAGTAGGAGTCAATGGGTATGGTCCACCTGCTGGCAACTGTGAATGACTGAAAAAACAAGGGATGGTACGCAGATGACCTGAAATAGTTTTAGGATATGTAATGAGACACAGTCGTCCACAGGTTGACCATACCGATTGAGTCCTACTACCGTTCAGAGAAATACCCCGCCCCACCCTCCCTCTAAATATCAGGGTGTGGGGACTTCCGCTTCAGTGTATCTGAATAAGTCTGCCTGCACATGAAAGCTTAGACACAGAACAAACTGAGTTGGTCTCTAAAGTGACATTGGACAATTCCTGAATTAGGTGACGCTTTTACCATTACCGTGGTACCTTGGGACTCAAACGCCTCGGTTCCCAAATGCCGGAAACCCTGGGAGTGTTGGCCCTTAAAACTCTGCCTCACCTGCAAACAGTGCGCCAGGTTGCAGTAAGCGTCAGGAAAATCCGGCTTCAGTTTCAAGGCGGTGCAATACGAAGCAATTGCCTCTGGGATGTTTCCGGAATCCTAGAAAGGGAGGGATATTTCAGCAATTGCCACTAGCTTTTTTTCTCAACCATCAAAACCAAAGATGAAGAACAGACAGAAGGCACGATGATCCACACCTGGTAGACTTATAAAGTAACATTCAACAATCATTGGAATAGAACAGGGGTCGGCAAACTTTTTCAGCAGGGGGCCGTCCACTGTCCCTTAGACCTTGTGGGGGCCAGACTAGATTTTGGGGAGGGGGAAAAAGGAACGCATTCCTATGTCCCACAAATAACCCAGAGGTGCATTTTAAATAAAAGGACACATTATACTCGTGTCAAAACATGCCGACTCCCGGCTAGATTGAGAAGGCCATGGGGCCGTAGTTTGCCTCCCCATGCTATAGAATAATATTGAGTATCAGCATGTAAAAATTCAATAGAAACCTACTCTTAACAATTACAATAAATTGTAATTAATCGTACAATAAATGAATATTACAATGAATGATTATTGTAATTGATCATAGAATAAATGTTACAATAAATGGTTATAAAACAATGGCAAGTCACAGTGTCTACAATAGCCGCAGCGAGAATCTTAACAGACAAAGGATGGAAAGGAGAATCCCATCCCTACTAAGTTGGCGTAGCTAGCAAAAAGGCTAAAATACGCAGAATTAGCAAGATTATAATACAGGCAGAATTACGAGAGGTTTTGGAAGAAACATTTCATAGAGAACAGGACACTTGCAGAGTACAGTGGTACCTCTGGATGTGAATGGGATCCGTTCCGGAGCCCCGTTCGCATCCTGAAGCGAATGCAACCCGCATCTGCACGTCGCAATTCGCCGCTTCTGCGCATGACATCATTTTGAGGGTCTGTGCATGCGGCGAAACCCGCAAGTAACGTGCTCCGTTACTTCTGGGTCACTGCGGAGCGCAACCCAAAAATATTCATCCTGAAGCATATTTAACCCGAGATAGGACTGTATTGTCTAAATTTACAGGGGTGCCCAAATTTTCCCAAAGAGGGCCAGATTTGACATGAGGGCGGGGCAAATTTGTTGAGCTGTTTTAGGATTTAACCCCAAGGTTGTTGAGCTCTTTTTAGGATTGAAGTTGTTGAGCATTTGGGGGGGGGGGGTTGCCCCAGTAAGTAAACCAGGTTACGCTCCCTGGCCACACGCTGGACATGTGTGGTCTAAAAAAAAATGTTGGGAAAATTTAAATTCTTTGGCAGGTGTGGATTGACAAAGGACAGCAGGAAATATGACAAAACCAATGCATTTTGAGATCTAGGAGAGACGAGCAAAAGGGCGCCATCGGAAATGTGACGTAGGGGTGATTGGAAGTCACAATGAGATTTTTGGGTGTGGAACTCCACCATACTTTCCGTCTATATAAGCCACCCTCTATTTGGGGGGGGGGGGCTCAAATTTAAGAAAATGAGCCATTCACCCACCCAATCACCCGTATAAGACCTCCCCCCCATTTTTATTTCAAAGTAAAAATAGCAATTTTTTCATTTTCCTTTTAAAAAAATTATTTACAAACAAACACATAGACACAAAACAAAATTCGTATTACCCTACCACCCAAAATTTCAGACATTAAAACCACCCTTGTGGCTTCCCTCCACCGCCCCTCACCCTCCTATATAATATTTCACATTGCCATTTTTATTTCCCCCCTATTTATTTATTTATTTATTTTTGATTTCATTTTACATGCTAGTTGCCGTACATTTTCAACACTATACATTACATATATGGATTCCCCACATCTAACCCTATACACAACTCAGCATTTACCCAAATACCCACGTGACTTCCTTCACTCACATTGCAATTTTTATCTAAATTTATATTTCTTAACTCTTTTAACTTACTATTTATTATTATTATAAACCAGATTTACAAACATTAAACCAAACATATCAACATGTTAGTTTTTGAGCAGTACTTGAACACATAATCTTCAAACCATTTCCATTATATTTTTATTTTCCAGTTTGATTGGTACCTTATTACTGCACTTGACCTTGCCAGTTCTATAAATTCAATTAGTTTCTTTATCCAGTCATCCTTTGTGGGTATATATTTCCTGTTCCAGTTTTGTGCAAGGAGTAGCCTTGCTGCAGCTGTCGCGTATAAGAATAATATCTTCCCATCTTGTGGTATTTCTTTACCTCTTATACTCAGTAAATATGCCTCTGGTTTCCCCCTCTAAATTAATTCTGATCATCTTTTTTATTTCCTCATGAATTTTTTAACGTTTCTGTAGCCCCACCATAAACGTATCGGCGTGCCCTCTGCCTCCTCAGACTTCCAGCATAAATTCCAATTCTCCCCTTTTTCTTTTTGTGCCCCATCTCGGTTTGGGACGGCTTTTGCCAGTTGTTTTCCTTTTGTAAAAACTAAGATTCCCCTGCTGCCCCCCCCCCCAGTTTTTTTTTAAAAAAATAGATTTAGCAGAGACACAAAGCTTACCTTATGGATGGAAGTGAGGTTGCTGTGGGCATCGGCAAACGCAGGATTTATCTGGATTGCTCTTGTGTAGCATTGCAGAGCTCCCTGGACGTCTTGCATTTCCTTCAAGGTGTTCCCCATGTTGGAATAGGCGTCTGCAAAAGTGGGACTGATTCTGACATGGAGGGGGAGAGAAAAAGTGCCATTTTGGTACAAAAATACTCTGAAGTTACGCTGGAAATGTAAGGGTCAAGAAGGCTCTTTCTATCCTATACGGTGGTCTTTAGGGCAGTTCATTAAAAAAACTTTTTTTAAAAATGCCTTCTCCAAAGCCTTCACAAAATAGGAAAACGTCCAAGAAAACAGCTGTTTTCATGGAGGGTTGAGATATTAACTGATATGCACAAAATTTCAGATATAGCTATATAATCCCTAATGTAGTAAGATAAGACCTTGGGAGCAGGCATCTTCAAAAAAGTGTTTTTTATGAACCACCCTAGTGGTCATGTGAGACAGTGAGACCTTGGTTCTCAAATGTTTTTTATACAGGTTTCTTTATACAGAAGGTTTTTTATACAGAAAGGTTCAGCATTGTGGCATCCTCTTCATACGGACAAGCAGCACTTTCCTTTTGGGAAATTCCACGCTCCTCAATTCTGGCAATTATTAATCACTCTCAATTCCACCCTAATAATTGCCACCTGCCCGGATTTTAACTTGTCTGAATTAATTTTTATTTGAATTACTTGATGTCTGCTTTTAGGCTCGTTGTGTTGTTTTTATGATGTTAGCTGCTCTGAGCCCAGCCTTGGCCGGCGAGGGTGGGATACAAACAAAAACAAATTATTATTATTATTATTATTATTACTACTACTCAAACGCTTTGGTTCCCAAATGCCGAAAACCCAGAAAAAGTGTTCCAGTTTCCAGGCGTTTTTCGGAAGCCAAACATCAAATTTGGCTGTCAGCTATTCTTTCTGGGGCGCCTGCACCAATCAAACAGACTTCGGGAACAGATTAAGTTTGGTGCTTTGGTTTTTGCAATTTATGTGGTGTTTTTGTTTCGGAGGCTTTTTTGGTTCATTTGTTTTTGCGACTGTGCGGATCCCAGTTTAGTTACTGATTGATTGATTGATTGATTGATTGATTGTGTGATTGCAGAAACGGATAGAAGCCCCGGTCCCCATCCGAACAATGACTATCATCAGTGCAGGTGAGGAAAAAAAATAATTTTCATTTTTATCATTTACAAGACTGTTGTATTTATTTTAGAGTACAGTACATGGATGACTGCTTTCATTTTAGGGATCAGTGGTCTCGTTAGATAGTAAAATTCATGTTAAATGGCTGTTTTAGGGATTGTTTTTCAAAGTCTGGTACGGATTAATCCGTTTTGCATGACTTTCTATGGGAAAGTGCACCTTGGTTTTGGAACACATTCAGTTTGAGAACCAAGGTACCACTGTATAATTAACTGGGGGGGGGGAGAGAACATTTGTGTAAAAACCAGAAGCCTTTCTAATAGGTTTAACGGGTGAAGAAATACCAAGAGACCTAAAAAGACAGTGTATTCTATTTATGCCAGAATGTTCTTAGCCCGGATGTGGAAGGAAGAGAAGGTCCCAACAAAAGAAGAGTGGATTATCAAAATGACTGTGAAGATCAGACATCAAGATGATAGGAAATTTAAGCAAAGAAAAAAGTTAAAAGGACAAAATGGGGAAAATAATGAAGATGAAATGTGAAAAAGCATGGTGCAAAAACCTTAAGGATATAACCATCGTTAGTTCAAAGATGGCAAAATTAAGGGAGAATGAGATAGGCAGGAGAAGTAAATATTTAAAAAACCAGAAGAGGGAAGCTGGGGGAGATTGGGATTCATCTATGCTGTCTGCAAGAATGATGTTTGTGTTGAATATAAAATGCTAAAACTTAATAAAAACTATTTATATATATAAAAAAATTAAACAAGAATGGGAAAAATTTATTGAATACCTTAAAGATACATATTTAGAAATAATAATAATAATAATAATAATAATAATAATAATAATAATAATAATAATAATAATAATAATTGTATCCCGCCCTCCCTGGCCGAAACCGGTCTTAGGGCAGCTAACATCAAATATATAACATTAGTATAAAATCAAACAATAATTAAATTACCTCCTAAAAACAAATCGGGATCAAATTAAAATCGAATTAGATGGTTTTCCACAGGCAGGATTGATATAACATTGATGAAGCCAAAGTAGCAAATAAGGAAATGGAATAGAACGAATCATTGTAATTACATGCAAGAAAAGATGGCAAAATATGGAAACGGGGGGTGGGGGGTGGGGGAGAGTCCAAGGGGTTTGTATAATCCCAGTATTGTATATATTGAAAATGTTTGGAGTGTATGGAAATAAAATGATAAAATAAAAAAACTGAATAATAATAATAATAATAATAATAATAATAATAATAATAATAATAATAATAATAAAATTATTTATATCCTGCCCTCCCCAGCCGAAGCCGGGCTCAGGGCGGCTAACAACAATCAAAATAGTCCAACATTTTAAAACATTCATTATAAAATTAATTAAATCAAATTAAAATCAAATTAATGGCAACCATCAAGCAAAATTCTGTGCAGGTTGCCAGAGGAGGGAGTCAGTCTGCGCCCTGACCAAAGGCCTGGTGGAACAGCTCTGTCTTGCAGGCCCTACGGAAGGATGTCAGGTCCCACAGGGCCCTAGTCTCTTGTGACAGAGCGTTCCACCAGATTGGAGCCGCAGCCGAGAAGGCCCTGGCTCTAGTTGAGGCCAACCTAACCTCTCTGTGACCTGGGATCTTTAGGGTGTTTTTATTTGCAGACCGTAAATTTCTCTGTGGGACATACCAGGAGAGGCAGTCCCATAGGTACGAGGGTCCTAGGCCGTATAGGGCTTTAAAGGTTAAAACCAGCACCTTAAACCTGATCCTGTACTCCACCGGGAGCCAGTGCAGCTGGTACAGCACCGGATGGATATGATCTCGCAGCAAAGACCCCGTAAGGAGTCTCGCCGCGGCATTCTGCACCCGCTGGAGTTTCTGGGTCAGTCTCAAGGGCAGCCCCACGTAGAGCGAGTTACAATAATCCAGTCTGGAGGTGACCGTCGCGTGGATCACAGTGGCTAGGTCAGGGTGAGAGAGATAAGGAGCCAACTGCTTAGCTTGGCGGAGATGAAAAAATGCCGCCTTTGTTATAGCTGTAATCTGCGCCTCCATGGAAAGGGAGGTGTCGAAGATTACACCCAAACTCTTAACGGACGATGCTGGCACTAATTGCACCCCCGCAAGAGATGGGAGTTGCCCCCTCAATCCCATATCGCTCCGTCCCAGCCAGAGGACCTCTGTCTTCGAAGGATTTAACTTCAACCGGCTCCCACGTAACCATCCAGCCACAGCTTCCAGACATCTGGTCAGTGTATCTGGGGCCGAGTAAGGATGGCCATCCATCAACAGATAGAGTTGGGTGTCATCGGCATACTGATGGCAACCCAGCCAAAAACTCCGGACAAGCTGGGCGAGGGGGCGCATAAAGATGTTAAAAAGCATCGGGGAGAGTATCGCACTCTGAGGCACTCCACACACCAAGGAGTGGCGCGATGACAATTCCCCCCCCAAGCGCCACCCTCTGTCCCCGACCGGAGAGAAACGAGCGCAGCCATTGAAGGACTGTGCCCTGGATCCCCACGTCGGCAAGGCGGTGGTCCAGAAGTTCGTGATCGACCATGTCGAAGGCTGCTGACAGGTCTAGAAGAATCAGCAGCCCCGACCCGCCTCGATCCAGCTGCCTGCGGAGATCATCTGTTAGGGCGACCAGAGCCGTCTCGGTCCCATGACCAGCGCGGAAGCCGGACTGGAATGGATCGAGAGCAGATGTTTCATCCAGAAACCTACCAAGCTGTTCAGCAACCGCTCTCTCAATCACCTTACCCAGGAATGGAAGATTCGAAACCGGGCGGTAATTGGATAGATCTAAAGGATCTAATGATGTTTTCTTTAAGAGCAGACACACCACTGCCTCCTTCAGTTTCCCTGGGAATATCCCAGTGCCAAGGGACAAATTGATGATATCCCCCAGGGGGGCCCGCACCTCGTCTGGGCACGCTCTAATCAGCCAGGACGGGCACGGGTCAAGAGGACAGGTGGTGGGCTTTCCAGCTCGGAGGAGTCTGTCCACATCGGCTGGGGATATCCGGTCAAAGTGGTCCAATACTGGACCCGAGGACAGTCGAGGGGCCTCCAGTTCCTTTATTGTATCCAAATTGGCAGGGAGGTCATGGCGGAGCAACAGGACCTTCTCCGCAAAAAAGCTCGCAAATGCCTCGCAGCTGTGTGTCGAATTGTTATTTAAATTTGGCTGTCCTTCAAGGGACAAAAAATAAAATAAAAATAAAAATAAAAAATAAAAAAACCTAAAAGAAAAAGAGAAAGTGCTTTATCCACAAGAGGAGAGCTTTCCCACAGGCACCAGACCAGCGCATGAGGAGTAATAATAATTATTAACAACAGCAACAATAATTTATTATTTATACCCAGCCACTCTGGGCGGCTTCCAGCAAAAGATTAAAATACAGTAAGGAGGAGCTCTTTCAATCTATTTTCCCCATGGCTTTGGAAGCTCACCTGATGGCCTCCTTGTAGTGCATGAGGGCCTCCTGGAGCTTCCCCTGCTGTTGCAAAACACTGGCTAAATTTGAATGCGCAGCTGCAAACTCCGGGAAGACCTGCGGGGAAGAAGCTCACTCTTAGTTTCCCTGAGAAGCATTCTAAAGAGACGGAGGCTGCTCTTTGAGGCTCAAAGGTTGTGGGCGTGAAATAAATCCTCATTTGGATTGACTTGCAAAAATTAAGGAGGAGGAGGAACCTATGGACTGCCTTTTTAGCATGCATTGGAAATACTGTTGGGAGATCAGACTGTCAAATGACCAATGCCATATTTTAAAGAGCCCCTCTTTGATGCTCAAATGTGGCAGGGGCTGGCTGCAAAATAAATCACCGTTTGGAATGATTTGTGGTAATGATAATAATAATAATAATAATAATAATAATAATAATAATAATAATAATAATAATAATAATGGGCCTATGAACTGCCTTTTTCGTACGCATAGGAAATACTGTTAGAAAATAAGACTGTCAGGGGATCAAGCTCAGCCGACACAGAGAACAGCATGTGCCCAGCTTTTATTTCAATTTCTGTACCGTTCCTTAACACCTTGCATTGTTCTTCTGATGAAAAAGCAGATTTTTGGTCATTCCAGGAGGCCTAGGAATATAAAAAGGGGGACAGACCCTCTTCCTTCCAAAAGGGACTTATCGGACCATGCTTTGTCGAGCCTCAAAATGCTACTTCACTTTCACTTCTTCACCATTATTTCCGTTATTGATCAAGAAAAATTTGATCGGCGATTTTTAAAAAGACCCAGACTAGGAGTCCAGGGTACGCATGCCTAACCCTTATATGTCAATTTAATTGTTGTAATTCTCCACGCACGTACCTCAAGAGCTTTCCGGTAGAGGCGGACAGCCTCCTCGATATTCCCTTGTTCTCGCTTGATGTTCGCCAGGTTATTAAGAGAATCCGCGTGAGTCGGACATAAACGGAGAGCTGTATTGTAGCATTCCTCGGCTTCGGCAACCTTCGAAACACAAAACAGAGTTTTTACACGAATATTAGTATGTCTTTCACAGGAGCCCAAAAGGCTGCTCTGTGATGTGATGGCTGGATTGAGGTTTGATACGGCCCCTCAGCTCCTGACGGTAACTTGGTATTAGAGCGGTTCATAAAAAACTCTTTTTTTGAAAATGCCTGCTCCAAAGTTCTTCTCTTACCAACAGTAGAGATTATATAGCTATATCTGGAATGGCATGCATATCAGTTAATATCTTTTATATATATATGCCAGCTGTCCTTTGTCAACAACCAATTGTTGCTGTTTTTTATATTGAATATATGCTATATGGTAACTGTTGCACCTCATAGGTAACTCAAGCCTTCTGCACGTCACAAAAGATGTATTTTATCAAAGTCATTGTTGAACTGAAATACAATTAAGAAGTATATTAATAGTGAAATGCAATTAAGAAGAAGCATATTAACAGTAAAACCCCACAATTGTTGAGCCTTTTTTAAGGATTTGACCCCAGAGGTGCTGACCTTTTTTTAGGATTAAAGTTCTTGAGCTTTTTGGGGGGAAGTTTTGCCCTAGTAAATAAACCGCCACGAGGGCCGGATTAAATCGACCAGAGGGCCAGATTAGGCCCCTGAACTGGACTTTGGACATGCCTGGTCTAAAAGAACATTGGGAAAATTTAAATTCTTTGGCAGGATAGCAGGAAATATGACAAAACCAATGCATTTTGATATCTAGGAGAGATGGGTGGAAGGCCCCCAAAGTGGACTTTGGACATGCTTGGTTTAGGGGAACATAAATACAAGAGCAGACTAATCCGATTCAAACTCTCTTTCCCGCACACTTACCGTCTTTTGCAAGATGTATTTAAGGAAGACAGTAAGGGAAATGGTTTTGGTCATACTAAATCAAAATTAAGAGACAGAGTTGCTAGATAGTAAAAGAAAATCATTGCCAAAAACGTATAAGAATGGCATACAAAGGATGAAGAAGTTAAGTCGGTTATGATTAAATGGGCTCAAGATTTTGGTCATAACATTGAATTAGATAAGTGGGAAAGATTATGGGCAAAAACAATTTATTGAATGTACAGCACTAATTAAAAATTTAATGAAGGTGACGTATAGGTGGTATTTGACGCCGACTAAACTTGCTAAAATATATATAACTCAAGATAAGGCACGCTAGAAATGCAAGGAGAAGGAAGGGAATTTCGTCCATAGGTGGTGGATGTGCACTAAAGTCAAAGTCTACTGGGATATGATTTACAAAGAATTGAAAAAGATCTTTAAATATACTGTTATTAAAAAAACCAGAGGCTAATTTTTGAAAGTGATTTACAAATGCTAAAGTAAATTGTTTTAAGTAGAGTAAGAAGGTAAATAGGGCGATATATGTTCAGGTAGGCAGCTGTGGTGGTCTAACGCAGTTGAAATATATAAAAAATATATAAATTGTCCAGTAGCACATTGCAGACCAACTCAGTTTGGTCTTGGTAGAAGCTTTTGTATCTGAAGAATTGGACCTGCATACAAAAAATTATACCAAGAAGAAGCCAAGTTTAGCAAGCCCTGTTTAGGGAAGCTTTTAATGTTTGACGGACTATTGTATTTTAATATTTTGTCGCCAAGAGTGGCTGGGGAAACCCAGCCAGATAGGCGGGGTATAAATTTTATTATTATTATTATTATTATTATTATTATTATTATTATTATTATTATTATTATTATTATTATTATTATCATCAGGTGCTACTGGACAATTTTTAAAGGGTGATATAGAAATGCTAAGAGGATCGTGACTGCTTAAGAAAGCCAGGGAGTGGGAGCGGGGGAAGGGGGAGGGGAGTCGACGCTTGGTATGAGCAAAGTTGTATGTGACGATATGACAAAGGAAAAAATAAAAGAGGACTTCTTCTAGGTTCTGTACCCCAAATCCCCCCCCCCCCAAAGAGCCCAATTTCGAGGTCACCATCATCCGGAAGGCTTTTTTCAGCAAACCCTCTGACATACAGAAAGCAAAAGGGACCGGTTTCATTTTCTTTTTTTAATTTTTATTTTATTTATAACATAGTCCACAACAACTCATACATACAAACAGACCCACCACCATTGACTAATTATCAAAATTAAACTCCTATCCCCTTACACAAAGAAAACATAACATAAAAATAAAAGACTTTATTCTGTTAAATGGCCGCCTTATTTACCTCTTGTATACTATTTCTTTTGTATGGGATTATTACAATTTTTCCTAATTATGACTTAAACCACAAAGTCTCCTGTAGAAATTAATTGAAACAAGTCCAAGTGTATATTTTGGGGCACTGTTTGGTAAAGTATTCTCTGCATTTTCCCCATTCCTTTTGGAATTCTTGTCTGGGTTGTGCCCTAATTGTCTCTGTTAATCTGGCCAATTCAGCATGGGGTAAAAGCCTAAGAAAAAGCTAAACAACTTCAATCCTAAAAAAAGTTCAACAATTTAAACCCTAAGAAAAGAGCTCAACAACTTCAATCCTTAAAAAAAGTAAACAACTTTGGTCGGCCCTTATGGCCCTTCACTTCATCAAATCTGGCCCTCTTTGAAAAAAGTTTGGACACCACTGCCTAATAGGAAAGTTTCTGTATTTTTTTTTCACAGGCCCACCAGAAATGTATAAGTGTCCCTTCTTCTTTACTGCACCTCCAGCACAGTTTTTTTGTTTTATACATTTTAGCTATTTTGGCAGGTGTTAAGTACCATCTATAAAACATCTTTTATATAGATGTTCCCCCCACCCCAAGGCAAAAGGGACCAGTTTCTTACGCTGCCTTTCTCTTTCAGCGCGTTGGCCAGGTTGCAGTAGGCGTCAGGGAAGTGGGGCTGGAGCTCAATGGCCCTCTTGTAGGTATCGATTGCCAGATCGATCAGCCCCTGTTCGTAATACACACATGCCAGGTTGCCGTGGACAACAGCGTGGTTGGGACTCAGGCTCAGGGCCCGTAGGTAGGCTGCAACGGCTCTGAAATGAGATCAAGGACTGGTTCAGTTTCATTGTCACCAGGGTGGATAAAAATCTGTTTTTTAAAAAATAAAATGCTTTGGGAGGACGATTAAGAGGATCGAGGCGGGCCGGGACTGCTGATTCTTTTAGATTTGTTAGCGGCCTTCGACATGGTCGATCACAAACTTTTGGACCACCGCCTTGCCAACGTGGGGATTCAGGGCACAGTCAGACAATGGCTGTGCTCCTTTATCTCAGGTCGGGGACAGAGGGTGGCGCTAGGGAGGGAGTTGTCGCTGCGGCACTCCTTGTTGTGTGGAGTGCCGCAGGGCACAATCCTTTCCCAGATGCTTTTCAATATCTTTATGCGCCCCCTTGCCCAGATTGTCCGGAGTTTAGGGCTGAGTTGTCGTCAATATGCTGATGACACCCAACTTTATCTGTCAATGGACTCGGCCCCAGACACACTGACCAGATGCTTGGAAGCCGTGGCTGGGTGGCTGCGTGGGAGCCAGTTGAAGTTAAATCCTTCGAAGACAGAGGTCCTCTGGCTGGGTCAGGACAACATGGGGTTGGGGGGCCAACTCCCATCTCTTGTGGGGGCGCAATTAGTGCCAGAGCCTTCTGTCAAGAGCTTGGGTGTAACCTTCGATGCCTCTCTTTCCATGGAGGCACAGGTTGCAGCCACAGCAAAGGTGGCATTTTTCCACCTCCGCCGTATTAAGGAATTGGTTCCTTACCTTTCTCGCCCTGATCTGGCCAGTGATCCATGCGATGGTCACCTCCAGGCTTGATTATTTTAACTCGCTCTATGCTTAGACTCACTCTGACACCCTATATGGGATTTGGTATATAAATTTTCCCGTGGCTTTTTTTGCTGGCCCATGTAGCACCAGCATGGATAGCTGGCTTGGGTGAATAGCTGATGTTTCCTCCCTTTGTAGTCTTGATGAGGCTGCATTTTAAGCTGTATTTTAATTAACTGGGGTTTTTTTCTATTCTATTTTATTGTAATTTATATTTGGTGTTAGCCGCCCTGAGCCCGGCCCTGGCCAGTGAGAGCGGGGTAGAAATAAATAAATAAATAAATAATTCGGGGAAGAATTATTTGTTTTAAGTTTTTCATGTGTGCGAAAACTCAGTCCAAGTTTTTCTTGGGGAAAAAATGTTTCAGCACATCAGTTAAGCAACATGGATACATATGCTACCATGTTACTGTTTTAGTGAAATAAATTGCTTAAATTGTTATGAAGGAAATGTTTCTTTTCTCCTTCCAATCAAGTGCAGCAGAAAAGTTGTTCAAATAAAAAGTGTTCACTTATTAAAACTCACCATCATTTCGTCACAATCGGGCTGTATATAGCAGAACCAAATCATTTTGATATAACTGTAGAAAAGACTCTGAAGTTAGGATTCCAAAAAGGAAACCTGCCTCCGTTTGTCAATATTAAGAGGATGCCAGCAAGGCTGAACCTTCCGGTAAAAGGGGGATTTAAATCAAGTCTTATGGATTTGGGATTTAAATCAATTTGCTTTAAATAAAATCAACCCTCTAGGCAACAATGGGAGTTAGTTTGGGTATGGGTGCAACCACTAAACTGAGAATATAAGACGTAATGTGATTATACGCAAAACCAATAAAAAACATTTATATAAAAAAGAGAATATAAGCTCTATGCCTATTTGCTTACCTGTCAAATATACGCGCCTCCTTCAAGACGTTCCCCAGATTAATGTAAGCATCCAGGAAGTTGGGGTCCAGGGTCACCGCCTGAAAATATTTAAGATAATAGATTTTTGTTACTAATACAGTCATACCTCAGGTTGAAGTAGCTGCGGGTTAAGCATTTTCGGGTTGTGCTCCGTGGCGACCTAGAAGTAACAGAGCGCGTTACTTCCGGGTTCTGCAGCTTGCGCACGTGCAGACACTCAAAATGATGCCACACGCATCTACGGAAGCAGCAAATTGTGACCCGAGCATGTTCGCTTCAGGATGCGAACGGGGCCCCGGAACGGATCCCGTTCGCATCCAGAGGTACCACTGTATAACAGCATGGTTACTTTTAAATAAGTGGGTCAACTTTGACCTAGGCTGCCTCCTACCTACCTTCCTACCTTATCGATCTACCGACTTTATCTTATTATCTATCTACTTGCCTACCTATCTTATCTATCTATCTATCTATCTATCTATCTATCTATCTACCTACCCTATCTATCAAATCTATCTACCTACCTACCATCTAATCCAGGTGTGGCCCAACTTGGCCCTCCAACCCCCATCATCCCTACCTAACAGGACCAGTGGTCAGGGACAATGTGAGTTGTAGTCCCAAAACAGCTGGAGGGCCAGGTTTGGCCATGCCTGAATCTATCTACCTACTCAATCAATCAATCTAACTAATCTATCTATCCATCTACCAACCTTTCTTATATATGTATCTATCTAATCTACCTACCTAATCTATCTATCTAATCTAATCTAATCTAATCTAACTATCTATCATCTATCTAATCCAGTGTTTCCCAACCTTTTTTGGGCAAAGGCACACTTGTTTGATGAAAAAAATCTCGAGGCACACCACCATTACAGCCCCGTGACGTCAGCGCGCAGCGTCACTTGAGCTCCTTCTCCTGCTCGTTCAGGGCCGCAGTGGCGTAGCGTGGGTTGTCAGCACCCGGGACAATGCAAGTAATTTGCGCCCCCTAACCCGTGGATTTGCGCCCCCTAACACTAACCCCCAGATGTTGCGCCCGGTGTGGCCGGCCCCCCCTGCACCCCCCACGCTAGGCCACTGATCCATAGCTAAAAGCAGAAGTCAACAAATGTGTCCTGTTTTTTGCTCTTCAAAATGTGGCAACCCGAAGACCCCCAGGGACCGTCCAACCAGCCTAGGAAGTGTGCTCTGGTCGCGGGGGAGGAGACACGAGGCATTGCCATCCACACCTGGAATTGAGGAGGAGCTGGAAAGGTCCTTTGGTTTCACACCCAGGACCCATTTTTTCTCTCTTCTTTTGAGAAAGGGGTGGGAAACGGGATTTGGAGGGCGCATGTGTGCGTGTAGCTGAGCTCCAGTTGCTCTGGGCATTTCTGGACGGGGCCGGTAGCGTCTCTCCTAACCCCTCCCCACCCCGGTCTCCAGCCCCCCCCCGCCCAAAGGCTTCCCCCTACCTGGCCAAAGTTCCACCCGAAGCTGGAGATGCGGTTCGCGCTGCCCACGAAGAGGACGCCGAACTCGGAGAGGACGTATTCCTTGCGCTCAGCGCAGCGGCGCAGCTAGCCGCTCAGGGGCCCGGGGCGGCGCGCGCGTCCTGCAGCCAGGGGCGAGTGCCATGGGGGCGAGCCATGGCAGGGCGCGCTGCGTGGAGCCTCGCTGCAGCCTCCCCCTCAGCTGTAGGGAGGCTGAGGCGGTGGGCAGAGGCCAGAGCGGAGCTTGCGGGCAGTTCGCCCGCAGACGCATGGCTCAGGCACGCTGCAGGCACCGAGGTGTGGCGCCCAGTGCCCCCCGCCTCGCCTAGCTACCAGTGGCATAGGAAGGGGTCTGCGGTGGGTGCGGGGCTGAAAGGACAGACAAGGCTCCAGCAACCACCCCCACCGCCAAGTCCGCCGGTCCTGCAATCCCTTGCACGCTGACTTGGAAGTACAGTGGTACCTCGGGTTACATACGCTTCAGGTTACAGACTCCGCTAACCCAGAAATAGTACCTCGGGAGGGGCAGAGAGCTGCGAGTGCGCCCCCCGCAGATGTTGCGCCCAGTGCGGCCGGCCCCCCCTGCACCCCCCACGCTATGCCACTGCAGGGCCGGGTCGCCGCCGTGAGGGAAGGGCGCCGGGGCGCTGCTGCTGCTGCTGCTGCCGCCGCCACTCCCGGCAGGCATGGGCCCAGCTGAGGCGGCGGCGGCTGTTGTGGTGGTGGCGGCGATAGCGGGCGGAGGAGGGAGCGGCGGCGGGGCCGAGGTAGCCGGCGGCGGCGGGGGAGGCGGCGGCGGTGGAGCAGGAGGGCGGCCGAGGCCGGTGAGGGAGTAGGGTTGCCCGGGGCTTGAGGAGCAGTCGCCGGGAGTTGCTGCTGCTGTTGCTGCTGCTGCCCGGACATGCCGGCCACCTCCTTGTCCGCTGTCTCGCGCTCCTCCCTTTTGCGCGCGCTGCCCCACCGCCGCCCCATTGGCCGGGTCCTGTCAGCTGATCCTGTGTTATTTCCTATGTGTGTGTGTGAGGGGAGAATGGAGAGAGAAACCTCGGCACCACCACCGCGGAGCCGCCCCCGGCTCGACGCGGATCCTCGCCGCCGCCGCCCCGCCTCTCGCCGCCCGACTCGCCCGCCTCCCTCCCACGGCACACCAGGCAATCTCTCGCGGCACACTAGTGTGCCGCGGAACACCGGTTGGGAAACACTGATCTAATCTATCTATGCAAGGAATATCAACTGTACGAGAAATGGTACCAACTAATGGTACTAACAGGACACCGGAGGCCCATTGCAGCTGAAAAAATGCCTCCAGTTTTAATATAAAAAAGAATGGGAAACGTTTACTGCATATTGACAAAAGCAGTGCACACAGGTTAATACATTAGCAGGATTAATTTTTTTAAAAAACCCCACCTGTAATGGTTAAATTTAAAGTAGAATCATAGAATCATACAGCTGGAATAGACCACAAGGGCCATCGAGTCCAACCCTCTGCCAAGCAGGAAACACCATCAGAGCACTCCTGACATATGGTTGTCAAGCCTCTGCTAACTGGGACTTTTCTCTTGCTTTTCTTTTGTGCAAATACCCCCTTCCCCCTGTACCTACCTACCTCTCGACCCTCCCAAGGCCTGCTACCTGAAAGCCATCGAGACCCAACCCAACTTTGCTGTGGCATGGAGTAACCTCGGCTGTGTGTTCAATGCGCAAGGGGAAATCTGGCTGGCGATTCATCACTTTGAGAAGGTAACTGTTACAGAGTTTCTGGGCTCTAGATGGGAAGGCCTGGAAAAATAATGATAATGATAACAATCCAATATAAGCCCCATTAATTGGGCTAGTAGCGTTCTCTCTTCTTCTGTTAAATAATGTTTTATTAATTTTTCATTAATCACAATCCATTAGAAGCCCCATTAATTGGGTTAGTAGCGTTCTCTCTTCTTCTTTTAAAGAATTTATTATTTTCATTCATAGCAATCTGATTTAAGCCCTATTAATTGGGCAAGTGGCATTCTCTTTGTAAATTATTTTTTCATTAATTTTTTCATTAATAACAATCCCATATGAGCCCCATTAATTGGGCTAGTGACATTCTCTTTTTAAATTATTTTTTATTAATTTTTTTATTAATAACAATCAAATATAAGCCACATTAATTGGGCTAGTAGCATTCTCTCTTCTTTTAAATATTTTTTTATCATTTCTTTCATGAATAACCTGATCTAAGCCCCATTAATTGGGCAAGTAGCATTCTCTTTTGAAATATTTTTTTACTAATTTTTTTCATTCATAACAATCCAATTTAAGCCCCATTGGGCTAGTTGCATTCTTGCTGCCGTCGTTGCAGACATAAGAAGTCTTATACCTAGTGAGAAGGCTTCTGGCTTTTTTGACAAATGTATTTTCAAACATTTTCTTTAAATTCATCATATATTATTTCCCAGAAAGCCTTGACCAATGTCACATAATAACAGATGCATATTAGTATATCGCTGCTTCGCAAGATGTTGCAGGGCTGAATGAAGTGGTTTGTAATAACACTGTCAAAATTGGATGCAATTTTTAAATATATACAGTGGTACCTCGTTTTACATAGACTTCAGGTTATACACTCCGCTAACCCAGAAATCGTGCTTCAGGTTAAGAACTTTGCTTCAGGATGAGAACAGAAATCGTGCTCTGGCGGCTCAATGGTAGCAGGAGGCCCCATTAGCTAAAGTTCAGGTTAAGAACAATTTCAGGTTAGCAAAGAAGGAAAACTACCCAAGACTTTCTTTTCAATGACGAAAAACTGTAATCTAATTGATGTTTGGAGACTTAGACATCCACTGGAGAAACAGTTTACATTTTATTCGGAACCAAATCAGTCAATGTCAAGAATAGATCAAATTTGGGTCTCGAATGAACTAACTCCAAGAATTCGGCAAATTGAAATTCAGCCAAGAGTAATTTCAGACCACAGTCCAATAAAATTGGAAATTAAAGGTTATGAAGAAAGATCATTTAGATGGAGAATTAACGATTACCTCTTGGGTGATCAAAAAATCATACAAGAGGCGCAAAAGAAGTTGATGGAATATTTTATGGACAATGCCAATAAGTCAGGTAAATGGCTCGCGTGGCAAATTAAGAAAAGAAAGGAACAAAACATAATCAACAAAATTATTGTGGATGGAGAAGAGATTGAGAACCCGAAAGGCATTAGAAAAGGATTCTTGGACTTTTATAATCATTTGTACAGCAACAGAGAAAAGAACAATTTGAAGAGAATAGAAAGATATTTAAAAGAAAAAAAGGTGCAAAAGATCCCGACAGAAAAGAAAGACAGACTGAATGCCCCAATTGAGAATGAGGAAATAATAGAGGTCATAAAAGAATTGAAAAAAGGAAAGGCTCCAGGACCAGATGGATTTACAGCCAGTTATTACAAAGAATTGAGGCACACCCTGACGGTACCACTGAAAGAAGTTATGAATAATATTTTGAAGGAAAAAGATATTCTGGAAACTTGGAAAGAAGCCTTCATCATACTTATTCCCAAGCAAGATTCTGATTTAACACACGATCTCATTGTTAAACACAGACTATAAGATTTTTGCTGGAATATTAGCAAAAAGATTAAAAAAGGTATTGAGAGAATTTATTCACGATGATCAAGCAGGGTTTCTTCCAGGCAGGCAGATGAAACATAATGTGAGAAATATAATAAATGTTTTGTAATATCTGTCTGCTAGGAATGAGAAACAAGCTATACTAATGTTTGTAGATGCGGAGAAGGCATTTGATAATACAGTGGTGCCTCGCAAGACGAAATTAATTCATTCCGCAAGTTTTTTCTTCTTGCGAGTTTTTCGTCTTGCGAAGCACCGTTTCCCATAGGAATGCATTGAAAATCAATTAATGCGTTCCTATGGAAACCGCTTTCAAGGCTGGCGGTGCGGAGAAGGGCTTTTCTCCCCACCGCAAGCCTTCAGGACAGATACGGGAACAGAGGGGAAGGGGCGCAGCGCTTCTCCTCTGTTCCCGGGGCTTGCGGTGGGAGGAGGGTTTTTCCTCCCCACCGCCAACATTCAGAACAGCATTCTGAATGTTGGCGGTGGGAAGGAAAACCCTCCTCCCACCGCAAGTCTTCAGGACAGCCACCCGAAGGCTGGCGCGGGGAGAAGGTCTCTCCGCCCCACCGCCAGCCTTCGGAGAGCCTTCCGAAGCCTGGCGGCGGGAGGAGGTCTCTCCGCCCCACCGCCAGGCTTCGGAGCAGCCTTCTGAAGGCTGGCGGTGGGGCGGAGAGACCTTCTCCCGCCGCCAGGCTTCGGAGCAGCCTTCTGAAGGCTGGCGGTGGGGCAGAGAGACCTCCTCCCGCCGCCAGGCTTCGGAGCATCCTTCCGAAGCCTGGCGGCGGGAGGAGGTTTCTCCACCCCACCGCCAGGCTTCAGAGCAGCCTTCCAAAGGCTGGCGGCGGGAGGAGGTCTCCACACCACCGCCAGCCTTCGGAGGAGGTCCGAGGACAGTGGGGAAGACGCGCTGCGCTTCCCCGCTGTCCCGGAGATTTCCCTATGGGCTTTCGTCTTGCGAAGGAAGCCCATAGGGAAATTCGTTTTGCGAAGCGCCTCCAAAACGGAAAACCCTTTCGTCTAGCGGGTTTTCCGTCTTGCGAGGCATTCGTCTTGCGAGGCACCACTGTATATCATGGGAATTTGTGTTAAAAAATTTAGAATTTATGGAAGTGGGGAACGATTTCTATAATGGAATAAGGGCGATTTATACAGAGCAAAGAGCTAAATTGATTGTGAATAATGTAATAACAGAAGAAGTGAAGATATGGAAGGGTATAAGACAGGGTTGTCCTCTCTCGCCACTGTTATTCATAATGGTTCTGGAAGTCCTCTTGAGTGCAATTAGACGAAATGAATTAATAAAAGGGGTGACAGTAGGTCAAAACGAATATAAAGTTAAAGCCTTTGCTGATGACCTGGTAATAACGATAGAAGATCCTTTAAAGAGTTTAAATGTGGAGATGGAATTTGGCAAGGTGGCCGGGTTTATATTAAATGTGGGAACCAGTTGACGGAAACCAGCCGTCATTTTGGGGTGCAAGGCAAAGAAAAAACACACACAAAGGCAAATGTCTCCATGGACGGAGGGCAAAAAAGCTCCTTCCTCTCTCTCCTCCGATTTTATTATCCTTTGTTCTCTCCAGCCGCATGGCAGCATTCCAATGTCTCACGTTACCTCATCCGGTCAAGCTTTAACCCACCCACAAACCATATAGGGTTACAGTGCCCAGAGGGGAGAACCTAACTCCTTATAGGGTCAATACATTCTAATACATTGTAAGCTCAGAGTGCTGGTCACCGAGGTCAGCAAGGCACCAGGTGGCACTACAAGCCTTTTCCATGACTTCCTGGCTCCCACATGCCCTCTTTCTTTCTTTATTTAATCAGAGTCATATATGTCAGTACCAATACGGTTATATCGAGCGCGATAGGCGACTCTTGTGAGACCGGAAGCGGGCCGCGGACTGGAGAACCATGCAGTACATACAGAAATTAAAGAAGGAATACATTGTATACAGCAACACAAAATAATGCAAATAACTACTATAATGATCACTAAAATCAATAAATGTCGAAGCCAACTTCCATCCGGAAGCCAAGAATATAACCATGCCCATGGATCAACGGAAGGAGGGGGGGCAAACGGATTGTGGGCTACCATGGTTTCCATATGGTCGATTGTCGCAGATATGCTGACATTATTATCAGGAATAAACATGCAACAGTGAGAATGAACAAGCGCACAAACTCCTCCTTTTGAAGCTAAAATCACATTCAAAGTATAACGATTCTGTAAAACCACTTCTCTCATTGCAGACACCTCCTGGTTGAGTTCCTTCAAAGCTTTTATGGTATCATTGAATAATCCTTCAGTCCAATTTGCTAGCCGATGGAGGTCCCTATAGTTCATTGCTGCACCCACCGAGGGCAGCAAGGCCCGAGAGACCTGGGTACCGATATATTGATTTATGGGTGAATTTACCTCCCGACGATTTCGTAGTCTAAGAGAAGATGGTAACTTATCAACCTTATACAACAACGGAACCACGAGACCCAATGTACATGTGCCTGTGAGGTTTCGAGGAATGGCTTTGTATGCTTTTTCGCCACAAAGCAACCATAACTCTCTTTGGAGTAAATAGCTGATATTACTACTCTGTTGGGACCAATTAAAGGCTTCAGTAAATAAGGAACTGATATGAAATTGCTCATCTGTGGCATTTGCTAAGCCAGGGATAGAAGAATTCAGACTCCAATTTGCATGGTAGGTTTCTTTCCTAGTTTTTAGCCATGCACTGGTATCGCTTCTAAAGCACTGAGATTGGTCACTGTATGTTCCTGTAAGAGAACAAGAGCTATTAAACATGAATTTCAATGTATATTGACAGTTTGGATATATGCCCCATGATTCTTTCCCCTCTTTAATTTGAAAACAAATGGGGGCAGGCTCATGGAGGGTCAATTGTACTGGAGGCCAAAAAGTTTGCTTAGGGGATATAATATCAGTAAATTGAAAAGATCCATTGACAGGCACGCCATGAAGCATTATGCCTGAATGACTGGCAAAGGGCGGCATGTGCATACATAACCAACATTTAGAAGCATGCAATAAACTGGTAAACTTAATCATATCTTGTACAAAAATATTATTCCTCCATATCTTATGATAATTTTCTCCCCTAAAAGTCTTATTCAACAATGCTGTTCTTATAGTTCGAGAGTGGCTGAGCCGTGGATACTGCCAGCCAGAGTAGGATTCAGGCGACAGCTGCTTGCCAGCCGATAAGGTGAAATATGGTGGCTGCAACTGGATTGTGTCGTCTGCTTCTCATCCTTGTATAATGATGCAGCAAAAGATGGCAAGGCAAATGGTTAGGAAGGCACTTCTGTAGTTGAAGGGACTCGCCATGGCCGCACGCATCGAGCTGGAACCCACAAAGGCTTGTCCTCGACGTCCACTGCCGCGTACCCTCGTCCCCACGTGATCAGCGGAACAGGTCCATGCCACGCGGGATCAGGCAAGCGTCGGTACACCACCAAGGGGCGGGGGAGTGCCTCCTCCTTCCTAAAATGCAATTCCGCGGGAGTATGGGTCCTATTATGTGGATATAAAAGATGGTTAAGTACAAAAAGAACTTGGTGAACAGCCGAAGGGATATCTGCCGTTGGTATGCTTCGGCCGCCAAGCTGTTTAAGCAATAGTGTTTTGAACGTCAGGTGTGCTCTTTCCACTATAGCTTGACCTGTGGAGTTAAAGGGTATGCCATGAGTTAATTTCACATTCCACAACATACAAAATTCCGAAAATGTTTTAGAAATATATGCTGGACCATTATCAGTTTTGATACGCGCAGGTTTACCCATGACTGAGAAACAGCGGATAGTGTGCTGAATGACATGCCGAGCTGTTTCCCCCCTCATGGGCGTAGCCCATATGAATCCAGAGTGGGTGTCCACCGTGAGGTGAACCTTGGAGAGTGGAGCCAACACAGGTGTGTGTGTGACATCCATCTGCCAACACGCCAATGCAGACGTGCCCCTAGGATTGACAGCATCAAAAGGAATGGCCAGCTGAGATTTAGAACAAGAAGCACATTGGGAAACTATATCCCTTGCTTGGGCCAAAGGAATAGAAAAATGCTTTGCCAATGCTTTCGCAGGAAGGTGAAAGGTGTTATGACCTAGTATAGGGTCAGAAAAGAGAGAAAAGGTAGAAATGTCCCTCAGAGCCACATCTGCTCTTGCATTGCCCTCTGCTAAATACCCTGGGTGTGATGTGTGGGAGCGAAGATGTGCAACATAATAAGATAACTCTCTGTGCTGAAGTAAGGCCTGCAGGCCAAGAAACAAGGAAAACAAGTCAGAATCCAAGGAAGGAGTTATATAAGATATTGGTAAACTAGCAAAAAGGCGATATACATACTGAGTATCCACAATAAGATTGAAAGGTTGAGTAGGAAAGGATTGAAAGGCAAGAATCACAGCTGCTAGCTCAGCTCACTGGGCAGAAGACTGTGGAGGGGTATATAAACATTTCCATTTTCCTCCCTCCTCCCATGTCACCACCCCCCTACTTCTTGTTCTATCCATGAAGAGGGTTAGTGCAGAGGGGAGAGGTGTGAGAGACAAGGGGGTAGCCAAACATAGGTGACCTGTGTCAGAAATGTCAAACGGTCATCCTTTGGAGGGTTAAAAATGATGACACCTATAAAATCAGCTAAAGCAATTTGCACGTGAACGTCCTTTGATAACAATGTCTGATGTGGATTCAATTACTGAATAAATGTTCTTCGGTGGGGTATGTGGTAGATGTAACCATTCTATAATGCAGATAGTCTTCTTCTTGTTCCGCCTGAGCATATAAAATTCCTGTTGGCAACGATGTAGCAAATACGGCCAGGTGCAGCTCGTGTGCAGCACCTCTAGGTGGCGCATGTGGAAAGGTTTCAATGCTTCACCCACAAAATGTTGACAAAGTGTAGGGGAGTTCCGCATGCCTTGAGGACAATCCACTGATAACGTTGCGAATCGTGATATACTGGCAATGTAAAAGCAAACTGTTCCTTGTCTGCTGGAGCCAGTGGGATGAAGATGGTTCAATGTGGCCGAAAGTCAATTGTTCAGAGATAAGCTGTTCAGAAACAGGATGGTGCCATTGCTGCGGATTTTTCTTTTGGTGGAGGCCACCGTTCTACCCACACTGAGGTATCGGTGATCCTGGTTCGCCACGCTGGAAACGTTGTATCGGTGGCTACAGGCTGGTTTTCATTGAGCGCTGCTGCTAGCAGATGAATCTTGTGGGTGGCTGTATCACCAGACTGACAAATGCGAAGCATGGCTGCTGTGTCTGTGGCAGGATTGTGTATTATCGGTCTTAACGCAACCTTACAATCCTCTTTGGCATATTCAAAGGCCAATTGTTTGATAATTATTTGTTTGGCTTCAGGATTTTCAATTTGTCTACTCACTGCTGTAATCAGCCTGTCCATAAAGGAAGAATATGATTCTCTTGCCTCTTGCCTGATTGAACCCCACCTTGATTGAATACTGGTGGGTTCTGGGATTTTTCTCATTGCTTGTTGAGCAGCAAGAGCAGTATCCCTCAATAAAATCTGCAGCAGTGTGGCTTGTACTGAAGCCTGAGCAAAGGGCCCACGGCCCATCATAGCATCCATCACATCTGCGAGGGTAATATTAGGATTATTCCCTCTTGCTTGTTGCAGTAAGGCAGGAGCATAACCATGACAGGCGATTTCCCATTCATGAGCAAATAATACACCAGCTGATGGAGGTAAAACTGTACGTGCCAAAAGCTTGATGTCATCTGGAACCAACAGCTGGGCTAATGTGGCTTCCAAAAGAGCCTGTGTGAATGGTGCTTGCAGTCCATTTGTCCTGACTGACAATTGGAGCTCTTTCAAGATTTTAAAGTCAAAAGGTTGGTGCTGGGCTTGAGTTCCTGCTGGAGCACCAGCAGGGGGCACAATAACAGGGAATGCCATGGTATCCTGAGATAAGGAACAGGCAAGGGCTGCACGTTGAAAGGGGGTAGCTGGTTCTGCTGCTGAAAGAGCAGGGTCATTTCCAGCCAGACCACGATATTTTTGCAGGATTGGGTCCTCTAGTGAGGAACTATAATCTGGAGGCTTGGGTTCTGGAGCTGCTGGCAGGGCAAGGATTGGAACAAACTCTAACACAGCAGACTGGATTAAAGAAGCTGGAGGTTGTGATGGCAATGCAGCCAGGGAGATATTTTTTGGTGATAAAGAGCCCATAGCGTAATGAACCTTGCACCATGCATTTAAAATCCGAGTACTGATGCTGGGGAGCTCATGAAAATGTTCACCAATCTTGTCCCAAAGTTTCAGTTCCCAAGTCCCATTTGCAATTACACCCAAGTCCCAGGGAGAATGTTCATCAATGGCCAGAATGAGCTGTATCAAATCACCCTCGGGAACTTCCAGTTTGTTGGAGGAGAGGAGAAATTTTAAGTCTTTTAAAAATTTCTGTTGGGGAGTAGTCAAAGAGCTGCCCATTTTTCAAAAATCAATATAATAGAAGGGATCGAACTCACCGGGATCTTTTTTAAAGATGTAGAGCGCTTTGCAATCCTTGCCGGACGTAGTGAGTCGATGATAACCACTGCTTGGATCAAAAATCCTCTCAGTTTCTTTTAAAATCCTCTTAGTCTGCCTCAGACTGTTTGCTTCCAGTTGCTTCTTTTTTCCCTTTTAAAAACCTCAGCCGTATCCTTTTATTCTGCCTCAGAGAGGGCACCACTTGTGGGAACCAGTTGACGGAAACCAGCCGTCATTTTGGGGTGCAAGGCAAAGAAAAAACACACACAAAGGCAAATGTCTCCATGGACGGAGGGCAAAAAAGCTCCTTCCTCTCTCTCCTCCGATTTTATTATCCTTTGTTCTCTCCAGCCGCATGGCTGCATTCCAATGTCTCACGTTACCTCATCCGGTCAAGCTTTAACCCACCCACAAACCATATAGGGTTACAGTGCCCAGAGGGGGGAACCTAACTCCTTATAGGGTCAATACATTCTAATACATTGTAAGCTCAGAGTGCTGGTCACCGAGGTCAGCAAGGCACCAGGTGGCACTACAAGCCTTTTCCATGACTTCCTGGCTCCCACAATTAAATAAGAAAAAAACCAAAGTAATGATTAAGAATATGGACCAAAGTGCAATAGAAGTAATGCAACGAGAATCAGGGATTGAAGTGGCGAAGAAGGTAAAATATCTGGGAATATGGTTAACTCCAAGAAATATTGATTTATTTCAAAACAACTATATACCGGTGTGGAACAGAATCAAAAAAGTTTTGTAAGTTTGGGGAAGGATGAAACTTTCTTTTTGGGGTAGAATCTCAACGATCAAAATGAGTGTGCTTCCAAAGATGTTATTTTTGTTCCAAATGATTCCTATAATTAGGGGGACAACGACTTTCAAAGAGTGGCAAATTCAAGATATATCTGGCAGGGCAAAAAGCCAAGAATACAATGTAAGTTATTGACAGATGCAAAGGAAAGAGGAGGCTTTGCGCTGCCAGATTTGAAATTATATTATGAAGCGTCTTGTCTCTGCTGGTTAAGGGAATGGATAAAATTAAAAAACAATAAACTGTTAGAGTTAGAAGGATTTGATAATAGATTTGGGTGACACGTGTATTTGTGGTTGGAGAAGAAGAAAAGTCACAAGGGTTTTGAGAATCACATTTTCAGGAGCTCCATAATAGAAATATGGGATAGGTGTAAAAATATATTAGAACCCAAAGTTCCACACTGGTTGTCTCCATTAGAGGTTATGAGTGTAAAGAAAATCAATATGAGAGGGAATTGGATCACTTACGGAGAGCTAATAATTAAAGAAGGGGGGAAATGGAAAATGAAGCCATATGAACAAGTAAAAGAACATGTGTTTGATTGGTTGCATTATTTTCAGGTAAATGAAATGTTTAAAAAGGATTTAAAAGAGTGGATATACGGAAAAAGAATCGAAATTTCAAATAGAGATGATAAACAATGATTATAAGATATTGTCAAAAATGTATAAAATGTTGTTGGATTGGCAAACGATGGACGAGGAGGTAAAGTCGGTTATGATACATTGGGCCAGAGACTTTGGTTATAATATACAATTGGCTGACTGGGAAAAATATTATGAAAATGGAAAAAGGAAAATATTATGAAAATGGTATATAGATGGTACATAACACCGGTTAAGTTAGCAAAAATGTTCAAAACATGTAATAAGTGTTGGAAATGTAAAGAAAAAGAAGGATCTTTTTTCCATATGTGGTGGGAATGTAAGAAGGTAAAGGGTTTCTGGGAAATGATATATAATGAGTTGAAGAAGATGCTTAAATACACATTTGTAAGGAAACCAGAAGCCTTTTTGTTAGGAATAACTGGAAGAGAGATAAATAGAAAGGATTACAAACTTTTCCAATACGCAGTAACAGCGGCAAGAATATTAATGGCCCAAAAATGGAAACAAGAGGAGCTACCGACCCTTGAAGAGTGGAGAATGAAACTTATGGACTATGCAGAACTGGATAAACTGACTGGGAAGATTAGATATCAATGGGATCACAAGTTCATCGAGGACTCGGGAAAGTTTACAGATTATCGGAAAAGCATATGTGACGAACAGACAACGCTAGTGGGATTTAAAGAGGCTTTGTGAAAGTTAAAGATGTATTGTAAAAAAGAAATAGAACTGAAAGGATAATATTAAATGGCAATATAAATTTAGAGAATGCATAAAAATAGAAAATATGGATTGGTGGAAAAGCTTGTGGAAGTCCAAAAAGTTGAAATTTGTGAATACTGTTTGGGATGGCGAATTTGTAAATAGGAAAATTTAATAAAAATTATTATTATTATTTAAAAAAAGAACAATTTCAGGTTAAGAACAGACCTCCGGAACGAATTAAGTACTTAACCCAAGCTACCACTGTATAATATTTTTTTAGTTTTCACAAAAAACCAAATCATTAAATTAAATAATATTTTTTTAAAAAACAACTGTATACACAATCAATGTTAATCCCACATTATGGGATTATTTGACTTGCCTCCCCTGGTTCCTTTGTATTATCATCATTCATTATCATCACTGGAGAGCCAGTGTGGTGTAGTGGTTAAGAGCGGTAGACTCATAATCTGGGGAACCGGGTTCGCGTCTCCACTCCTCCACATGCAGCTGCTGGGTGACCTTGGGCCAGTCACACTTCTCTGACGTCTCTCAGCCCCACTCACCTCACAGAGTGTTTGTTGTGGGGAAGGAAGGGAAAGGAGAATGTTAGCCGCTTTGAGATTCCTTAAAGGGAGTGAAAGGCGGGATATCAAATCCAAACTCTTCTTCTTCTTCAATAAAATCATCATCACTAATTTAAGGTTATCAGATTTTTTTTCAATGAGTCCGGGGATACTTTTCAACTTAAATGGATTTTGTATGGGGACTGATTTGTAAATCCGGGGACTGTCCTTACTCCAGAGGAGGGCAACCAAAATGGTCAAAGGCCTGGAAACGATGCCTTATGAGGAACGGCTAAGGGAGCTGGGCATGTTTAGCCTGGAGAAGAGGAGGTTAAGGGGTGATATGATAGCCATGTTCAAATATAGAAAAGTATGTCACATAGAGGAGGGAGAAAGGTTGTTTTCTGCTGCTCCAGAGAAGCGGACACGGAGCAATGGATCCAAACTACAAGAAAGAAGATTCCACCTAAACATTAGGAAGAACTTCCTGACAGTAAGAGCTGTTTGACAGTGGAATTTGCTGCCAAGGAGTGTGGTGGAGTCTCCTACTTTGGAGGTCTTTAAGCAGAGGCTTGACAACCATATGTCAGGAGTGCTCTGATGGTGTTTCCTGCTTGGCAGGGGGTTGGACTCGATGGCCCTTGTGGTCTATTCCAGCTGTATGATTCTATGATTCTACTTTAAATTTAACCATTACAGGTGGGTTTTTTTTAAAAAAATTAATCCTGCTAATGTATTAACCTGTGTGCACTGCTTTTGTCAATATGCAATAAACGTTTCCCATTCTTTTTTATATTAAAACTGGAGGCATTTTTTCAGCTGCAATGGGCCTCCGGTGTCCTGTTAGTACATTAGTTGGTACCATTTCTCGTACAGTTGATATTCCTTGCATAGATAGATTAGATAGATGATAGATAGTTAGATTAGATTAGATTAGATTAGATTAGATTAGATTAGATTAGATAGATTAGGTAGGTAGATTAGATAGATACATATATAAGAAAGGTTGGTAGATGGATAGATAGATTAGTTAGATTGATTGATTGAGTAGGTAGATAGATTCAGGCATGGCCAAACCTGGCCCTCCAGCTGTTTTGGGACTACAACTCACATTGTCCCTGACCACTGGTCCTGTTAGGTAGGGATGATGGGGGTTGGAGGGCCAAGTTGGGCCACACCTGGATTAGATGGTAGGTAGGTAGATAGATTTGATAGATAGGGTAGGTAGATAGATAGATAGATAGATAGATAAGATAGGTAGGCAAGTAGATAGATAATAAGATAAAGTCGGTAGATCGATAAGGTAGGAAGGTAGGTAGGAGGCAGCCTAGGTCAAAGTTGACCCACTTATTTAAAAGTAACCATGCTGTTATACAGTGGTACCTCTGGATGCGAACGGGATCCGTTCCGGGGCCCCGTTCGCATCCTGAAGCGAACATGCTCGGGTCACAATTTGCTGCTTCCGTAGATGCGTGTGGCATCATTTTGAGTGTCTGCACGTGCGCAAGCTGCAGAACCCGGAAGTAACGGGCTCTGTTACTTCTAGGTCGCCACGGAGCACAACCCGAAAATGCTTAACCCGCAGCTACTTCAACCTGAGGTATGACTGTATTAGTAACAAAAATCTATTATCTTAAATATTTTCAGGCGGTGACCCTGGACCCCAACTTCCTGGATGCTTACATTAATCTGGGGAACGTCTTGAAGGAGGCGCGTATATTTGACAGGTAAGCAAATAGGCATAGAGCTTATATTCTCTTTTTTATATAAATGTTTTTTATTGGTTTTGCGTATAATCACATTACGTCTTATATTCTCAGTTTAGTGGTTGCACCCATACCCAAACTAACTCCCATTGTTGCCTAGAGGGTTGATTTTATTTAAAGCAAACTGATTTAAATCCCAAATCCATAAGACTTGATTTAAATCCCCCTTTTACCGGAAGGTTCAGCCTTGCTGGCATCCTCTTAATATTGACAAACGGAGGCAGGTTTCCTTTTTGGAATCCTAACTTCAGAGTCTTTTCTACAGTTATATCAAAATGATTTGGTTCTGCTATATACAGCCCGATTGTGACGAAATGATGGTGAGTTTTAATAAGTGAACACTTTTTATTTGAACAACTTTTCTGCTGCACTTGATTGGAAGGAGAAAAGAAACATTTCCTTCATAACAATTTAAGCAATTTATTTCACTTAAACAGTAACATGGTAGCATATGTATCCATGTTGCTTAACTGATGTGCTGAAACATTTTTTCCCCAAGAAAAACTTGGACTGAGTTTTCGCACACATGAAAAACTTAAAACAAATAATTCTTCCCCGAATTATTTATTTATTTATTTATTTCTACCCCGCTCTCACTGGCCAGGGCCGGGCTCAGGGCGGCTAACACCAAATATAAATTACAATAAAATAGAATAGAAAAAAACCCCAGTTAATTAAAATACAGCTTAAAATGCAGCCTCATCAAGACTACAAAGGGAGGAAACATCAGCTATTCACCCAAGCCAGCTATCCATGCTGGTGCTACATGGGCCAGCAAAAAAAGCCACGGGAAAATTTATATACCAAATCCCATATAGGGTGTCAGAGTGAGTCTAAGCATAGAGCGAGTTAAAATAATCAAGCCTGGAGGTGACCATCGCATGGATCACTGGCCAGATCAGGGCGAGAAAGGTAAGGAACCAATTCCTTAATACGGCGGAGGTGGAAAAATGCCACCTTTGCTGTGGCTGCAACCTGTGCCTCCATGGAAAGAGAGGCATCGAAGGTTACACCCAAGCTCTTGACAGAAGGCTCTGGCACTAATTGCGCCCCCACAAGAGATGGGAGTTGGCCCCCCAACCCCATGTTGTCCTGACCCAGCCAGAGGACCTCTGTCTTCGAAGGATTTAACTTCAACTGGCTCCCACGCAGCCACCCAGCCACGGCTTCCAAGCATCTGGTCAGTGTGTCTGGGGCCGAGTCCATTGACAGATAAAGTTGGGTGTCATCAGCATATTGACGACAACTCAGCCCTAAACTCCGGACAATCTGGGCAAGGGGGCGCATAAAGATATTGAAAAGCATCTGGGAAAGGATTGTGCCCTGCGGCACTCCACACAACAAGGAGTGCCGCAGCGACAACTCCCTCCCTAGCGCCACCCTCTGTCCCCGACCTGAGATAAAGGAGCACAGCCATTGTCTGACTGTGCCCTGAATCCCCACGTTGGCAAGGCGGTGGTCCAAAAGTTTGTGATCGACCATGTCGAAGGCCGCTAACAAATCTAAAAGAATCAGCAGTCCCGGCCCGCCTCGATCCTCTTAATCGTCCTCCCAAAGCATTTTATTTTTTAAAAAACAGATTTTTATCCACCCTGGTGACAATGAAACTGAACCAGTCCTTGATCTCATTTCAGAGCCGTTGCAGCCTACCTACGGGCCCTGAGCCTGAGTCCCAACCACGCTGTTGTCCACGGCAACCTGGCATGTGTGTATTACGAACAGGGGCTGATCGATCTGGCAATCGATACCTACAAGAGGGCCATTGAGCTCCAGCCCCACTTCCCTGACGCCTACTGCAACCTGGCCAACGCGCTGAAAGAGAAAGGCAGCGTAAGAAACTGGTCCCTTTTGCCTTGGGGTGGGGGGAACATCTATATAAAAGATGTTTTATAGATGGTACTTAACACCTGCCAAAATAGCTAAAATGTATAAAACAAAAAAACTGTGCTGGAGGTGCAGTAAAGAAGAAGGGACACTTATACATTTCTGGTGGGCCTGTGAAAAAAAAATACAGAAACTTTCCTATTAGGCAGTGGTGTCCAAACTTTTTTCAAAGAGGGCCAGATTTGATGAAGTGAAGGGCCATAAGGGCCGACCAAAGTTGTTTACTTTTTTTAAGGATTGAAGTTGTTGAGCTCTTTTCTTAGGGTTTAAATTGTTGAACTTTTTTTAGGATTGAAGTTGTTTAGCTTTTTCTTAGGCTTTTACCCCATGCTGAATTGGCCAGATTAACAGAGACAATTAGGGCACAACCCAGACAAGAATTCCAAAAGGAATGGGGAAAATGCAGAGAATACTTTACCAAACAGTGCCCCAAAATATACACTTGGACTTGTTTCAATTAATTTCTACAGGAGACTTTGTGGTTTAAGTCATAATTAGGAAAAATTGTAATAATCCCATACAAAAGAAATAGTATACAAGAGGTAAATAAGGCGGCCATTTAACAGAATAAAGTCTTTTATTTTTATGTTATGTTTTCTTTGTGTAAGGGGATAGGAGTTTAATTTTGATAATTAGTCAATGGTGGTGGGTCTGTTTGTATGTATGAGTTGTTGTGGACTATGTTATAAATAAAATAAAAATTAAAAAAAGAAAATGAAACCGGTCCCTTTTGCTTTCTGTATGTCAGAGGGTTTGCTGAAAAAAGCCTTCCGGATGATGGTGACCTCGAAATTGGGCTCTTTGGGGGGGGGGATTTGGGGTACAGAACCTAGAAGAAGTCCTCTTTTATTTTTTCCTTTGTCATATCGTCACATACAACTTTGCTCATACCAAGCGTCGACTCCCCTCCCCCTTCCCCCGCTCCCACTCCCTGGCTTTCTTAAGCAGTCACGATCCTCTTAGCATTTCTATATCACCCTTTAAAAATTGTCCAGTAGCACCTGATGATGATGATGATGATGATAATAATAATAATAATAATAATAATAATAATAATAATAATAATAATAATAATAATAAAATTTATACCCCGCCTATCTGGCTGGGTTTCCCCAGCCACTCTTGGCGACAAAATATTAAAATACAATAGTCCGTCAAACATTAAAAGCTTCCCTAAACAGGGCTTGCTAAACTTGGCTTCTTCTTGGTATAATTTTTTGTATGCAGGTCCAATTCTTCAGATACAAAAGCTTCTACCAAGACCAAACTGAGTTGGTCTGCAATGTGCTACTGGACAATTTATATATTTTTTATATATTTCAACTGCGTTAGACCACCACAGCTGCCTACCTGAACATATATCGCCCTATTTACCTTCTTACTCTACTTAAAACAATTTACTTTAGCATTTGTAAATCACTTTCAAAAATTAGCCTCTGGTTTTTTTAATAACAGTATATTTAAAGATCTTTTTCAATTCTTTGTAAATCATATCCCAGTAGACTTTGACTTTAGTGCACATCCACCACCTATGGACGAAATTCCCTTCCTTCTCCTTGCATTTCTAGCGTGCCTTATCTTGAGTTATATATATTTTAGCAAGTTTAGTCGGCGTCAAATACCACCTATACGTCACCTTCATTAAATTTTTAATTAGTGCTGTACATTCAATAAATTGTTTTTGCCCATAATCTTTCCCACTTATCTAATTCAATGTTATGACCAAAATCTTGAGCCCATTTAATCATAACCGACTTAACTTCTTCATCCTTTGTATGCCATTCTTATACGTTTTTGGCAATGATTTTCTTTTACTATCTAGCAACTCTGTCTCTTAATTTTGATTTAGTATGACCAAAACCATTTCCCTTACTGTCTTCCTTAAATACATCTTGCAAAAGACGGTAAGTGTGCGGGAAAGAGAGTTTGAATCGGATTAGTCTGCTCTTGTATTTATGTTCCCCTAAACCAAGCATGTCCAAAGTCCACTTTGGGGGCCTTCCACCCATCTCTCCTAGATCTCAAAATGCATTGGTTTTGTCATATTTCCTGCTATCCTGCCAAAGAATTTAAATTTTCCCAATGTTCTTTTAGACCAGGCATGTCCAAAGTCCAGTTCAGGGGCCTAATCTGGCCCTCTGGTCGATTTAATCCGGCCCTCGTGGCGGTTTATTTACTAGGGCAAAACTTCCCCCCAAAAAGCTCAAGAACCTTAATCCTAAAAAAAGGTCAGCACCTCTGGGGTCAAATCCTTTAAAAAGGCTCAACAATTGTGGGGTTTTACTGTTAATATGCTTCTTCTTAATTGCATTTCACTATTAATATACTTCTTAATTGTATTTCAGTTCAACAATGACTTTGATAAAATACATCTTTTGTGACGTGCAGAAGGCTTGAGTTACCTATGAGGTGCAACAGTTACCATATAGCATATATTCAATATAAAAAACAGCAACAATTGGTTGTTGACAAAGGACAGCTGGCATATATATATAAAAGATATTAACTGATATGCATGCCATTCCAGATATAGCTATATAATCTCTACTGTTGGTAAGAGAAGAACTTTGGAGCAGGCATTTTCAAAAAAAGAGTTTTTTATGAACCGCTCTAATACCAAGTTACCGTCAGGAGCTGAGGGGCCGTATCAAACCTCAATCCAGCCATCACATCACAGAGCAGCCTTTTGGGCTCCTGTGAAAGACATACTAATATTCGTGTAAAAACTCTGTTTTGTGTTTCGAAGGTTGCCGAAGCCGAGGAATGCTACAATACAGCTCTCCGTTTATGTCCGACTCACGCGGATTCTCTTAATAACCTGGCGAACATCAAGCGAGAATAAGGGAATATCGAGGAGGCTGTCCGCCTGTACCGGAAAGCTCTTGAGGTACGTGCGTGGAGAATTACAACAATTAAATTGACATATAAGGGTTAGGCATGCGTACCCTGGACTCCTAGTCTGGGTCTTTTTAAAAATCGCCGATCAAATTTTTCTTGATCAATAACGGAAATAATGGTGAAGAAGTGAAAGTGAAGTAGCATTTTGAGGCTCGACAAAGCATGGTCCGATAAGTCCCCTTTGGAAGGAAGAGGGTCTGTCCCCCTTTTTATATTCCTAGGCCTCCTGGAATGACCAAAAATCTGCTTTTTCATCAGAAGAACAATGCAAGGTGTTAAGGAACGGTACAGAAATTGAAATAAAAGCTGGGCACATGCTGTTCTCTGTGTCGGCTGAGCTTGATCCCCTGACAGTCTTATTTTCTAACAGTATTTCCTATGCGTACGAAAAAGGCAGTTCATAGGCCCATTATTATTATTATTATTATTATTATTATTATTATTATTATTATTATTATTATTATTATCATCATTACCACAAATCATTCCAAACGGTGATTTATTTTGCAGCCAGCCCCTGCCACATTTGAGCATCAAAGAGGGGCTCTTTAAAATATGGCATTGGTCATTTGACAGTCTGATCTCCCAACAGTATTTCCTATGCATGCTAAAAAGGCAGTCCATAGGTTCCTCCTCCTCCTTAATTTTTGCAAGTCAATCCAAATGAGGATTTATTTCACGCCCACAACCTTTGAGCCTCAAAGAGCAGCCTCCGTCTCTTTAGAATGCTTCTCAGGGAAACTAAGAGTGAGCTTCTTCCCCGCAGGTCTTCCCGGAGTTTGCAGCTGCGCATTCAAATTTAGCCAGTGTTTTGCAACAGCAGGGGAAGCTCCAGGAGGCCCTCATGCACTACAAGGAGGCCATCAGGTGAGCTTCCAAAGCCATGGGGAAAATAGATTGAAAGAGCTCCTCCTTACTGTATTTTAATCTTTTGCTGGAAGCCGCCCAGAGTGGCTGGGTATAAATAATAAATTATTGTTGCTGTTGTTAATAATTATTATTACTCCTCATGCGCTGGTCTGGTGCCTGTGGGAAAGCTCTCCTCTTGTGGATAAAGCACTTTCTCTTTTTCTTTTAGGTTTTTTTATTTTTTATTTTTTATTTTTATTTTATTTTTTGTCCCTTGAAGGACAGCCAAATTTAAATAACAATTCGACACACAGCTGCGAGGCATTTGCGAGCTTTTTTGCGGAGAAGGTCCTGTTGCTCCGCCATGACCTCCCTGCCAATTTGGATACAATAAAGGAACTGGAGGCCCCTCGACTGTCCTCGGGTCCAGTATTGGACCACTTTGACCGGATATCCCCAGCCGATGTGGACAGACTCCTCCGAGCTGGAAAGCCCACCACCTGTCCTCTTGACCCGTGCCCGTCCTGGCTGATTAGAGCGTGCCCAGACGAGGTGCGGGCCCCCCTGGGGGATATCATCAATTTGTCCCTTGGCACTGGGATATTCCCAGGGAAACTGAAGGAGGCAGTGGTGTGTCTGCTCTTAAAGAAAACATCATTAGATCCTTTAGATCTATCCAATTACCGCCCGGTTTCGAATCTTCCATTCCTGGGTAAGGTGATTGAGAGAGCGGTTGCTGAACAGCTTGGTAGGTTTCTGGATGAAACATCTGCTCTCGATCCATTCCAGTCCGGCTTCCGCGCTGGTCATGGGACCGAGACGGCTCTGGTCGCCCTAACAGATGATCTCCGCAGGCAGCTGGATCGAGGCGGGTCGGGGCTGCTGATTCTTCTAGACCTGTCAGCAGCCTTCGACATGGTCGATCACGAACTTCTGGACCACCGCCTTGCCGACGTGGGGATCCAGGGCACAGTCCTTCAATGGCTGCGCTCGTTTCTCTCCGGTCGGGGACAGAGGGTGGCGCTTGGGGGGGGAATTGTCATCGCGCCACTCCTTGGTGTGTGGAGTGCCTCAGAGTGCGATACTCTCCCCGATGCTTTTTAACATCTTTATGCGCCCCCTCGCCCAGCTTGTCCGGAGTTTTGGGCTGGGTTGCCATCAGTATGCCGATGACACCCAACTCTATCTGTTGATGGATGGCCATCCTTACTCGGCCCCAGATACACTGACCAGATGTCTGGAAGCTGTGGCTGGATGGTTACGTGGGAGCCGGTTGAAGTTAAATCCTTCGAAGACAGAGGTCCTCTGGCTGGGACGGAGCGATATGGGATTGAGGGGGCAACTCCCATCTCTTGCGGGGGTGCAATTAGTGCCAGCATCGTCCGTTAAGAGTTTGGGTGTAATCTTCGACACCTCCCTTTCCATGGAGGCGCAGATTACAGCTATAACAAAGGCGGCATTTTTTCATCTCCGCCAAGCTAAGCAGTTGGCTCCTTATCTCTCTCACCCTGACCTAGCCACTGTGATCCACGCGACGGTCACCTCCAGACTGGATTATTGTAACTCGCTCTACGTGGGGCTGCCCTTGAGACTGACCCAGAAACTCCAGCGGGTGCAGAATGCCGCGGCGAGACTCCTTACGGGGTCTTTGCTGCGAGATCATATCCATCCGGTGCTGTACCAGCTGCACTGGCTCCCGGTGGAGTACAGGATCAGGTTTAAGGTGCTGGTTTTAACCTTTAAAGCCCTATACGGCCTAGGACCCTCGTACCTATGGGACTGCCTCTCCTGGTATGTCCCACAGAGAAATTTACGGTCTGCAAATAAAAACACCCTAAAGATCCCAGGTCACAGAGAGGTTAGGTTGGCCTCAACTAGAGCCAGGGCCTTCTCGGCTGCGGCTCCAATCTGGTGGAACGCTCTGTCACAAGAGACTAGGGCCCTGTGGGACCTGACATCCTTCCGTAGGGCCTGCAAGACAGAGCTGTTCCACCAGGCCTTTGGTCAGGGCGCAGACTGACTCCCTCCTCTGGCAACCTGCACAGAATTTTGCTTGATGGTTGCCATTAATTTGATTTTAATTTGATTTAATTAATTTTATAATGAATGTTTTAAAATGTTGGACTATTTTGATTGTTGTTAGCCGCCCTGAGCCCGGCTTCGGCTGGGGAGGGCAGGATATAAATAATTTTATTATTATTATTATTATTATTATTATTATTATTATTATTATTATTATTATTATTATTCAGTTTTTTTATTTTATCATTTTATTTCCATACAGTCCAAACATTTTCAATATATACAATACTGGGATTATACAAACCCCTTGGACTCTCCCCCACCCCCCACCCCCCGTTTCCATATTTTGCCATCTTTTCTTGCATGTAATTACAATGATTCGTTCTATTCCATTTCCTTATTTGCTACTTTGGCTTCATCAATGTTATATCAATCCTGCCTGTGGAAAACCATCTAATTCGATTTTAATTTGATCCCGATTTGTTTTTAGGAGGTAATTTAATTATTGTTTGATTTTATACTAATGTTATATATTTGATGTTAGCTGCCCTAAGACCGGTTTCGGCCAGGGAGGGCGGGATACAATTATTATTATTATTATTATTATTATTATTATTATTATTTCTAAATATGTATCTTTAAGGTATTCAATAAATTTTTCCCATTCTTGTTTAATTTTTTTATATATATAAATAGTTTTTATTAAGTTTTAGCATTTTATATTCAACACAAACATCATTCTTGCAGACAGCATAGATGAATCCCAATCTCCCCCAGCTTCCCTCTTCTGGTTTTTTAAATATTTACTTCTCCTGCCTATCTCATTCTCCCTTAATTTTGCCATCTTTGAACTAACGATGGTTATATCCTTAAGGTTTTTGCACCATGCTTTTTCACATTTCATCTTCATTATTTTCCCCATTTTGTCCTTTTAACTTTTTTCTTTGCTTAAATTTCCTATCATCTTGATGTCTGATCTTCACAGTCATTTTGATAATCCACTCTTCTTTTGTTGGGACCTTCTCTTCCTTCCACATCCGGGCTAAGAACATTCTGGCATAAATAGAATACACTGTCTTTTTAGGTCTCTTGGTATTTCTTCACCCGTTAAACCTATTAGAAAGGCTTCTGGTTTTTACACAAATGTTCTCTCCCCCCCCCCCAGTTAATTATACAGTGGTACCTTGGTTCTCAAACTGAATGTGTTCCAAAACCAAGGTGCACTTTCCCATAGAAAGTCATGCAAAACGGATTAATCCGTACCAGACTTTGAAAAACAATCCCTAAAACAGCCATTTAACATGAATTTTACTATCTAACGAGACCACTGATCCCTAAAATGAAAGCAGTCATCCATGTACTGTACTCTAAAATAAATACAACAGTCTTGTAAATGATGAAAATGAAAATTATTTTTTTTCCTCACCTGCACTGATGATAGTCATTGTTCGGATGGGGACCGGGGCTTCTATCCGTTTCTGCAATCACACAATCAATCAATCAATCAATCAATCAGTAACTAAACTGGGATCCGCACAGTCGCAAAAACAAATGAACCAAAAAAGCCTCCGAAACAAAAACACCACATAAATTGCAAAAACCAAAGCACCAAACTTAATCTGTTCCCGAAGTCTGTTTGATTGGTGCAGGCGCCCCAGAAAGAATAGCTGACAGCCAAATTTGATGTTTGGCTTCCGAAAAACGCCTGGAAACTGGAACACTTTTTCTGGGTTTTCGGCATTTGGGAACCAAAGCGTTTGAGTAGTAGTAATAATAATAATAATAATAATAATTTGTTTTTGTTTGTATCCCACCCTCGCCGGCCAAGGCTGGGCTCAGAGCAGCTAACATCATAAAAACAACACAACGAGCCTAAAAGCAAACATCAAGTAATTCAAATAAAAATTAATTCAGACAAGTTAAAATCCGGGCAGGTGGCAATTATTAGGGTGGAATTGAGAGTGATTAATAATTGCCAGAATTGAGGAGCATGGAATTTCCCAAAAGGAAAGTGCTGCTTGTCCGTATGAAGAGGATGCCACAATGCTGAACCTTTCTGTATAAAAAACCTTCTGTATAAAGAAACCTGTATAAAAAACATTTGAGAACCAAGGTCTCACTGTCTCACATGACCACTAGGGTGGTTCATAAAAAACACTTTTTTGAAGATGCCTGCTCCCAAGGTCTTATCTTACTACACTAGGAATTATATAGCTATATCTGAAATTTTGTGCATATCAGTTAATATCTCAACCCTCCATGAAAACAGCTGTTTTCTTGGACGTTTTCCTATTTTGTGAAGGCTTTGGAGAAGGCATTTTTAAAAAAAGTTTTTTTAATGAACTGCCCTAAAGACCACCGTATAGGATAGAAAGAGCCTTCTTGACCCTTACATTTCCAGCGTAACTTCAGAGTATTTTTGTACCAAAATGGCACTTTTTCTCTCCCCCTCCATGTCAGAATCAGTCCCACTTTTGCAGACGCCTATTCCAACATGGGGAACACCTTGAAGGAAATGCAAGACGTCCAGGGAGCTCTGCAATGCTACACAAGAGCAATCCAGATAAATCCTGCGTTTGCCGATGCCCACAGCAACCTCGCTTCCATCCATAAGGTAAGCTTTGTGTCTCTGCTAAATCTATTTTTTTAAAAAAAAACTGGGGGGGGGGGCAGCAGGGGAATCTTAGTTTTTACAAAAGGAAAACAACTGGCAAAAGCCGTCCCAAACCGAGATGGGGCACAAAAAGAAAAAGGGGAGAATTGGAATTTATGCTGGAAGTCTGAGGAGGCAGAGGGCACGCCGATACGTTTATGGTGGGGCTACAGAAACGTTAAAAAATTCATGAGGAAATAAGAAAGATGATCAGAATTAATTTAGAGGGGGAAACCAGAGGCATATTTACTGAGTATAAGAGGTAAAGAAATACCACAAGATGGGAAGATATTATTCTTATACGCGACAGCTGCAGCAAGGCTACTCCTTGCACAAAACTGGAACAGGAAATATATACCCACAAAGGATGACTGGATAAAGAAACTAATTGAATTTATAGAACTGGCAAGGTCAAGTGCAGTAATAAGGTACCAATCAAACTGGAAAATAAAAATATAATGGAAATGGTTTGAAGATTATGTGTTCAAGTACTGCTCAAAAACTAACATGTTGATATGTTTGGTTTAATGTTTGTAAATCTGGTTTATAATAATAATAAATAGTAAGTTAAAAGAGTTAAGAAATATAAATTTAGATAAAAATTGCAATGTGAGTGAAGGAAGTCACGTGGGTATTTGGGTAAATGCTGAGTTGTGTATAGGGTTAGATGTGGGGAATCCATATATGTAATGTATAGTGTTGAAAATGTACGGCAACTAGCATGTAAAATGAAATCAAAAATAAATAAATAAATAGGGGGGAAATAAAAATGGCAATGTGAAATATTATATAGGAGGGTGAGGGGCGGTGGAGGGAAGCCACAAGGGTGGTTTTAATGTCTGAAATTTTGGGTGGTAGGGTAATACGAATTTTGTTTTGTGTCTATGTGTTTGTTTGTAAATAATTTTTTTAAAAGGAAAATGAAAAAATTGCTATTTTTACTTTGAAATAAAAATGGGGGGGAGGTCTTATACGGGTGATTGGGTGGGTGAATGGCTCATTTTCTTAAATTTGAGCCCCCCCCCCAAATAGAGGGTGGCTTATATAGACGGAAAGTATGGTGGAGTTCCACACCCAAAAATCTCATTGTGACTTCCAATCACCCCTACGTCACATTTCCGATGGCGCCCTTTTGCTCGTCTCTCCTAGATCTCAAAATGCATTGGTTTTGTCATATTTCCTGCTGTCCTTTGTCAATCCACACCTGCCAAAGAATTTAAATTTTCCCAACATTTTTTTTTAGACCACACATGTCCAGCGTGTGGCCAGGGAGCGTAACCTGGTTTACTTACTGGGGCAACCCCCCCCCCCAAATGCTCAACAACTTCAATCCTAAAAAGAGCTCAACAACCTTGGGGTTAAATCCTAAAACAGCTCAACAAATTTGCCCCGCCCTCATGTCAAATCTGGCCCTCTTTGGGAAAATTTGGGCACCCCTGTAAATTTAGACAATACAGTCCTATCTCGGGTTAAATATGCTTCAGGATGAATATTTTTGGGTTGCGCTCCGCAGTGACCCAGAAGTAACGGAGCACGTTACTTGCGGGTTTCGCCGCATGCACAGACCCTCAAAATGATGTCATGCGCAGAAGCGGCGAATTGCGACGTGCAGATGCGGGTTGCATTCGCTTCAGGATGCGAACGGGGCTCCGGAACGGATCCCATTCACATCCAGAGGTACCACTGTACTCTGCAAGTGTCCTGTTCTCTATGAAATGTTTCTTCCAAAACCTCTCGTAATTCTGCCTGTATTATAATCTTGCTAATTCTGCGTATTTTAGCCTTTTTGCTAGCTACGCCAACTTAGTAGGGATGGGATTCTCCTTTCCATCCTTTGTCTGTTAAGATTCTCGCTGCGGCTATTGTAGACACTGTGACTTGCCATTGTTTTATAACCATTTATTGTAACATTTATTCTATGATCAATTACAATAATCATTCATTGTAATATTCATTTATTGTACGATTAATTACAATTTATTGTAATTGTTAAGAGTAGGTTTCTATTGAATTTTTACATGCTGATACTCAATATTATTCTATAGCATGGGGAGGCAAACTACGGCCCCATGGCCTTCTCAATCTAGCCGGGAGTCGGCATGTTTTGACACGAGTATAATGTGTCCTTTTATTTAAAATGCACCTCTGGGTTATTTGTGGGACATAGGAATGCGTTCCTTTTTTCCCCTCCCCAAAATCTAGTCTGGCCCCCACAAGGTCTAAGGGACAGTGGACGGCCCCCTGCTGAAAAAGTTTGCCGACCCCTGTTCTATTCCAATGATTGTTGAATGTTACTTTATAAGTCTACCAGGTGTGGATCATCGTGCCTTCTGTCTGTTCTTCATCTTTGGTTTTGATGGTTGAGAAAAAAAGCTAGTGGCAATTGCTGAAATATCCCTCCCTTTCTAGGATTCCGGAAACATCCCAGAGGCAATTGCTTCGTATTGCACCGCCTTGAAACTGAAGCCGGATTTTCCTGACGCTTACTGCAACCTGGCGCACTGTTTGCAGGTGAGGCAGAGTTTTAAGGGCCAACACTCCCAGGGTTTCCGGCATTTGGGAACCGAGGCGTTTGAGTCCCAAGGTACCACGGTAATGGTAAAAGCGTCACCTAATTCAGGAATTGTCCAATGTCACTTTAGAGACCAACTCAGTTTGTTCTGTGTCTAAGCTTTCATGTGCAGGCAGACTTATTCAGATACACTGAAGCGGAAGTCCCCACACCCTGATATTTAGAGGGAGGGTGGGGCGGGGTATTTCTCTGAACGGTAGTAGGACTCAATCGGTATGGTCAACCTGTGGACGACTGTGTCTCATTACATATCCTAAAACTATTTCAGGTCATCTGCGTACCATCCCTTGTTTTTTCAGTCATTCACAGTTGCCAGCAGGTGGACCATACCCATTGACTCCTACTACCCTTCGGAGAAAAACCCCAACTCACCCTCCCACTATATATCAGGGTCTGGGGGCTTCTCCTTACTCTTATATAGCAGGGTCTGGGGACTTCTCCCTCTGTATATCAGGGTCTGGGGACTTCCGCTTCAGTGTATCTGAAGAAGTGTGCATGCACACAAAAGCTTATATCAGGCATCCCCAACCTGCGCCCCCCCCCCGATGTTTTGGCCTACAACTCCCATGATCCCTAGCTAACAGGACCAGTGGTCGGGGATGATGGGAATTGTAGTCTAAAACATCTGGAGGGCCGAAGGTTTGGGGTGCCTGGCTTATACCAAGAACAAACTTTGTTGGTCTCTAAGGCACTACTGGACAATTTTTATATATATTTTGACTTCATCAGACCAATATGGCTACCTACCTGAATCTAGAACCCTGGTTTTCTTTGCCCCCTTTCAGATCGTCTGTGATTGGACCGATTACGACGAGAGAATGAAGAAGCTTGTCAGTATTGTGGCTGACCAGCTGGAGAAGAACCGGCTCCCTTCGGTGCACCCCCATCACAGCATGCTGTATCCACTGTCTCACGGCTTCCGAAAGGCTATTGCCGAGAGACATGGGAACCTTTGCCTGGACAAGGTGGGTCTATGCTGTGAAGAGGTGTGCGCCGCTCCGTTCCGTCAGAGTTTGAATGCTTTCATGTTGGCTTTGGATATATAATAATATATAATAATTTATTATTTCTACCCTGCCCATCTGTCTGGGTATCCTCAGCCACTCTGGGTGGCTGCCAACCAAATATTAAAAACACAAGACAGCATTAAATATTTAAAAACTTCCCTAAACAGGGCTGCCTTCAGATGTCTTTTAAAAGTGAGATAATTGCTTATTTATTTGACATCTGATGGAAGGGCGTTCCACAGGGCGGCCGTCACCACGAGAAGGCCCTCTGCCTGCTTCCCTGTAACTTGGCTTCTTGCAGGGAGGGAAGCGCCAGAAGGCCCTCGGGAGAGGGACCCCGGTGTCCGGGGTGGAGATGCTCCTTCAGGTCTACTGGGCCGAGGCCATTGAGGGCTTTCAAGGTCAGCACCGACACTATGAATTGTGCTTGGAAACGTACTGGGAGCCAAAGCAGATCTCTTGGGACCGGTGGTATGTGGTCTCAGTCAGACTGGATTTAAATCCTTTATTTTACAGAAAGGCTTGATCTTGCTGGCATCCTCTTAATATTGACAACCAGAGGAAAGTTTCATCTGCTGGGCTGTTTAGGGCTTTCAAGGTCAGCACCAACACTTTGAATTGTGCCCGGAAACGTACTGGGAGTCAATGCAGGTCTTTCAAGACTGGTGTTATGTGGTCTCTGCGGCTGTTCACGGCCCCCAGTCTGGCTACCACATTCTGGATTAATTGCAGTAAGGTAGCCCCACATAGAGCGCATTGCAGTCGTCCAAGCTGGAGATAACAAGAGCATGCGCCACTCTGGCAAGAGAGTCCGTGGGCAGGGAGGGTCTTATCCTGCATCCCAGATAGAGCTGCCCTGGACACAGAACAGACCTGTGCCTCCATGGGTCCAAAATGACCCCCAGACTGTGCAGCTGGTCCTTCAGGGGCACAGTTGCCCCGTTCAGGACCAGGGAGTCCCCCCCACCCGCCCACACACCACAGAACTTCAGTCTTGTCAGGATTCAACCTCAACCAGTTAGCTGCCATCCATCCTCCAACCGCCTCGAGGCACCCGCGCAGGAACTCCACCGCCTTTGCCGGCTCTGATTTGAAAGAGAGGTAGAGCTCTCTATCAGGCTTCCTCAACCTTGGCCCTCCTGATGCTTTTGGCCTACAGCTCCATGGTCCCTAGCTAGCAGGTCTAGTGGTCAGGGATGATGGGCACTGTAGTTTGAAAACAGCTGGAGGGCCAAGGTTTAGGAAGCCTGCTCTGTATTGGCGCCAATGGCTGTTAAGTGAAAAAATTCCAGGGTGAGTGACTCCTTGACAGCCTAGCTCACCGGGGCACTTGTCCCCCATGGGTCCATGCTGTCAGTAAAAGGAGGAAGTCCCAGCCCGGTAATTTGGAGCAAAACAGTGGTCAGTAGACCATGATTCTTACTGTTGCACCACAGGTCTGCCCAGGAGTAAGAACCCCGAGCATGGGGCAATGTCAACTTTTAAAACTTCCTTCTTCCCCCCAGAATACACTTCAAGCAGCATCGTTGATACATCATCACTACATCACTAGCACATCACAAATGAGGAGGGGTATACAAGGGTTATGCATTCACTATGAGGTCCCTTTATCAGACCCCTTAAATCTCCATCACTGAAAGAACAATAAAACTCTTGACACGTCCTTTCCCACTGGACTTGTCTGGAGATGGGCATTCAGAACACCTGCCTTGCTAAACTGCCTTGGCAGATGTCTATGGTTGCCCCCTTGGTCCCTCCCTCGGTGGGGTGCCGTGTATGTGCTCTCAGGCTTGGGGAATTCTGGCGGGATGCCCTGTTCCTGCTGCCTACATGACTTCCTGCTTCTTGGCTCATGGAGGGAGGTGGAGCCCAAATTCGTTCAAATGGCGGAATGAGGAGAGTCGGTTAAAGCATAGATTTTCTGCGTGTCTTTCTTGGGCTGTCAAGTCAAAGGTATGTATATTTGTAACATTGGAACAACTTCAAAGATGTGGCCTCATGTCCCCCACCCCCATGTCATTTCCGTAACCCGGCTTTCTTGAATCCCCTTGCTAGATCAACGTGCTCCACAAGCCGCCTTACGAGCACCCCAAGGACCTGAAAGGCAGTGAGGGCCGGCTCCGCGTTGGCTACCTGAGCTCTGACTTTGGGAACCACCCCACCTCCCATCTCATGCAGTGAATCCCAGGCATGCACAATTCGGACAAATTTGAGGTGAGGTGCACAAGAGGGCAGCTGTGTGAGTAGCTCAGGCAGCAGAGCGCTGAGACTCTGAATCTTGGGGTCATGGGTACGAGCCCCACGTTGGGCCAAACGAATGAATACAGCCTAGGACCGCCTCTCCACGGAGGATCTAACAGTCTGCAAATAAAAAAATGTTAGAGGTCCTGGGCTTCAGGGAGATTAGGCTGGCCTCGACCAGGGCCAGGGCCTTTTCAGCCTTGGCCCCGGCCTGGTGGAACTCTCTGCCACAAGAGATCAGGACCCTGTGGGATCTGACATCTTTCTGCAGGGCCTGTAAGATGGAGTTGTTCCGCCGGGCCTTTGGTTCAACCTGACTCCCCTTCTCTTTTTGTGTAAGGACTAGTATGAAAGAGGCCTCCCAGTGTTCTCACAGGCCCATATAAGAGTTGGGCCTGATGAGCGTTTACTGTTCCCAACCCTAATCCTGCGGAAAGCCATCTAATTGGATTTGAATTTGATCCTGGCTTGTTTTCAGGAGGTAATTTCGTTATTGCTTGATTTTATACCAGTGTTACATATTTGGTGTTAGCCTCCCTGAGCCCGGTTTCGGACGGGGAGGGCAGGATACAAATAAAAGTTTATTATTATTATTATTATTATTATTATTATTATTATTATTATTATTATCATCATCATCATCATTATCATTATCCTCTTAATTTGCATCAGCCCTTGGTTGTAGCAATAAAACAACGAGATGATCTGCAAGGAATAGAAATGAAAAATCAATGATATCAAATACATTTGAGGGTTTTGAATCGAGAGTGGACCTTATTCTGACTGCCCCAGCTCAAAACCCGGCCGCCTTTGCCGTCACCTGCTCCTCTTGATCTGCCAAGAGAGGACTCTGGGGTAGTGGTTGGGCAACCCGGAACAGGCAATAAAGGAGGGGTAATCATCTCACGACAAACCTAGACAGCATCTTAAAAAGCAGAGACACCACCTTGCCAACAAGGTCAGTATAGTAAAAGCTATGTTTTCCCAGTAGTGATGTATGGAAGTGAGAGCTGGACCATAAAGAAGGCTGATCGCCGAAGAATTGATGCTTTTGAATTATGATGCTGGAGGAGACTCTTGAGAGTCCCATGGACTGCAAGAAGATCAAACCTATCCATTCTGAAGGAAATCAGCCCAGAGTGCTCACTGGAAGGACACATCCTGAAGCTGAGGCTCCAAGACTTTGGCCACCTCATGAGAAGAGAATCATAGAATCATAGAGTTGGAATAGACCACAAGGGCCATCGAGTCCAACCCCCTGCCAAGCAGGAAACACCATCAGAGCACTCCTGACATATGGTTGTCAAGCCTCTGCTTAAAGACCTCCAAAGAAGGAGACTCCACCACACTCCTTGGCAGCAAATTCCACTGTCAAACAGCTCTTACTGTCAGGAAGTTCTTCCTAATGTTTAGGTGGAATCTTCTTTCTTGTAGTTTGGATCCATTGCTCCGTGTCCGCTTCTCTGGAGCAGCAGAAAACAACCTTTCTCCCTCCTCTATGTGACATCCTTTTATATATTTGAACATGGCTATCATATCACCCCTTAACCTCCTCTTCTCCAGGCTAAACATGCCCAGCTCCCTTAGCCGTTCCTCATAAGGCATCGTTTCCAGGCCTTTGACCATTTTGGTTGCCCTCCTCTGGACACGTTCCAGTTTGTCAGTGTCCTTCTTGAATTGTGGTGCCCAGAACTGGACACAATACTCTAGGTGAGGTCTGACCAGAGCAGAATACAGTGGCACTATTACTTCCCTTGATCTAGATGCTATACTCCTATTGATGCAGCCCAGAATTGCATTGGCTTTTTTAGCTGCTGCGTCACACTGTTGGCTCATGTCAAGTTTATGGTCAACCAAGACTCCTAGATCCTTTTCACATGTACTGCTCTCAAGCCAGGTGTCCCCCATCTTGTTTTTGTGCCTCTCATTTTTTTTGCCCAAGTGTAATACTTTACATTTCTCCCTGTTAAAATTCATCTTGTTTGTTTTTGCCCAGTTCTCTAATCTGTCAAGGTCGTTTTGAAGTGTGATCCTGTCCTCTGGGGTGTTAGCCACCCCTCCCAGTTTGGTGTCATCTGCAAATTTGATCAGGATGCCCTTGAATCCATCATCCAAGTCGTTGATAAAGATGTTGAATAAGACCGGGCCCAAGACAGAACCCTGTGGCACCCCACTAGTCGCTCTTCTCCAGGATGAAGAGGAACCATTGATGAGCACCCTTTGGGTTCGGTCAGTCAGCCAGTTACAAATCCACTGAGTGGTAGCATAGTCAAGACCGCATTTTACCAGCTTCTTTACAAGAATATCATGGGGCACCTTGTCAAATGCCTTGCTGAAATCAAGGTAGGCTACATCCACTGCGTTCCCTTCATCTACCAGGCTTGTAATTCTGTCAAAAAAGGAGATCAGGTTAGTCTGACATGACTTATTTTTCAGAAATCCATGCTGACTATTGGTATCACAGCATTCCTTTCTAGGTGCTCACAGACTGTTTGCTTAATGATCTGCTCCAGAATCTTCCCTGGTATTGATGTCAGACTGACTGGGCGATAATTATTTGGGTCCTCTCTTTTCCCCTTTTTGAAAATGGGGACAACATTTGCCCTCCTCCAGTCTGCCGGGACTTTGCCTGTTCTCCAGGAATTCTCAAAGATGACTGCCAGTGGTTCTGAGATCACATCTGCCAGTTCTTTTAATACTCTTGGATGCAGTTCATCTGGCCCTGGAGACTTGAATACATCTAAACTAGCCAAGTATTCTTGTACTATCTCCTTAGTTATTCTGGGCTGTGTTTCCTTTGCTGAATCATTTGCTCCAAATTCTTCAGGTCGGGCATTGTTTTCTTTATCGGAGAAGACTGAGGCAAAGAAGGCATTGAGGAGTTCAGCCCTTTCTGTGTCCCCTGTTTGCATTTCACCATCTTCTCCTCTGAGTGACCCCACTGTTTCTTTGTTCTTCCTTTTGCTACGAACATACCCATAAAAGCCTTTTTTGTTGCTTTTAACCTCTCTAGCCAGCCTGAGTTCATTCTGTGCTTTAGCTTTTCTGACTTTGTGTCTACACGTGCTGGCTATTTGTTTGAATTCCTCTTTGGTGGTTTCCCCCCTTTTCCAGTTTTTGTACACATCCTTTTTAAATCTTAACTCAGTTAAAAGTTCTTTAGATAGCCACCCTGGCTTCTTTAGGCACCTTCCATGTTTCAGTCTCATTGGTATTGCCTGACGTTGTGCTTTTACTATCTCCCTCTTAACAAACTCCCAGCCATCATGAACTCCCTTTCCTTTTAGTATTACTGTCCATGGGATCTCACCCAGCATTTCCTGGATTTCCTGGAAAAGACCCTGGTGTTGGGAAAGATGGAGGGCACAAGGAGAAGGGGACAACGGAGGACGAGATGGTGGGACAGTGTTCTCGAAGCTACCAGCATGAGTTGGACCAAACTGCGGGAGGCAGTGGAAGACAGAAGTGCCTGGCATGCTCTGGTCCAGGGGGTCACGAAGAGTTGGACACGACTAAACAACAACACAATCATCTCCTCAAGGCTTTTTATAAAGCACATGCACTACTGATTTGGTGCTACATGGGACATGAGCGTTTCCCATGTGGAATCTGTCGGAATCGTCCCTCGAGTCCAGTCCAGGGCGAGACATTTGATCTTGCAAGGTTCAAAGCTGTCGGCATTTTGGGATTGCTTGGTGATGCAGATCAGGTGCTGGAGAGTCGAAATGGGACGGTGGGAAATTTCCTGATAGCAGTCAAGTTGTTCTGACACTTGAGATCATTTAGGCACTGACAGATTAGACCAGGCATCCCCAGCCGTCGGCCCTTCAGATGTTTTGGACTACAATTCCCATCATCCCTGACCACTGGTCCTGTGAGGTAGGGATCATGGGAGTTGTAGGACAAAAACATCTGGAGGGCCGCAGGTTGGGAATGCCTGGATTAGACTGTTTGCTTGACCAAAACCCAAAGTCAGTATCTGTTGTGGGGATAAGCCACAAGAGGGAAGCTCTTTGGCAAAGATTCCCACATTGCAGGGGGTAAGCCTAGATGAGCCTCGTGGCCCTTTCAAACTCCCTAGTTCTATGATTATATATTAGCAATTGCTTCATCATTGAGGAAAGCTGTGATGGTTCATGCGCTTCGTAAATTCTGGCCTTTTCCTGCGATGTTTGGGAAAGATGGGCTTTGTCTACTGTTTATCGGCCTGTGTTTTGCTGCGCCTCACGTGCTTCCTGCTCAAGTGACCCTCAAATGTATTTTATACAATGGACTTTTTATTTCCATTCTTGATTGATATTTATTACGGCCATTGGCCCGTCACACGACAGTTTCCCACCAACATATATATACTTAAACCTCCAAATTTAAAACAGCTAAAAACTTACAAGAACAGACAAGAACCAAAGCAAAATAAGCAAAAGACCCAACAACATACATTACAATAAATTTGCAACATAGACATCGTCTTCTGCTCATAAATTAATAAAAGACATCAGTGGTGATATCACCTAGTTACATCCTAAAACATATATCATGGTTTAAAAGGGTCATCCGAGCCGCACAGGAGTCCGTTTTTCTTCTTTAGGGATAGGACGCTGATCAAGAATCTGGCAACCGTGAGTGATCTTAGGGGATCTTCATCATTTAGTAGATATCTCAGTTTGGCTTCATTCCAATCATCGGCGATTCCCTTTAGATATGGATCAAGAAACTTGCTCCTGGCCGATGAGTGAGAAGCACAATCAAAGATTATGTGATGCAACGATTCCGGTGCCCCACAATTACAATCACATAAGAGCGATATCTGTCCATTGGAAAATCTATTTCTCAGCACGTTCGATGGGAAGGCGTTGAATCTTGCCTTTATAAAGGCATATCTATGAGTCGAAGAAGTTAAGGAATTCAAATAGTTTGGGAGCCTTAAGAGGGGTAATAAACCAAGGTTTTGAGGTGAGCAGGTACCATTGCCCAACACCATTTTCTGCTGCAAGTCCATCTCCTCTAGTTTACAGGTTACTGTTCTTTTAGCTGGAACTATGTCCTGCTCTAGTAATTTAGATGGGGAGATTCCCATTGCCGTAATTTTCAGTTGTAAATTTTTTACCCATGGGCTCTGGAAATCATCTCTCCACATACATTGTATCAAATACAAGTTTGGGAGATTGTGCCATAGAGATAACCAGTGACAGAGTATGTGCTTCCACAGGGCGTTTTCCAGGGATACAATATTAAGTTCCATGTGTAACGCTGTATTACTTACACAGTTGGGCAGTTTCAATATCCCTCTTAAAAACTGATTTTGAATAACCTGTAGGTGAGATAGGTTGACAAAAGTCCCCCAAGTTGAGATGGCATAAGCAATTGTCGGGATCACCTTGGCCTTGAACACTTTCAACGCCGATGGGATGTGGAGGGCTCCATCGGTGAAGAAGAATCGCAAGATCGCCAAGGAGATAGCTTTGGCTCTGTTTGTAACATAAGCTACATGGGCCTTCCATCTAAGGTTATGTTGTAACCAAACTCCCAAGTATTGGAATCTATAAATTGGTTCGATGACTCTCCCATCAATTCTCCAATTATGGAGTTTCCGGCTCTTTGAGAAAACTAGGATCTTAGATTTTCCATAATTAATTGTAAGGGAATTTGTGTTACAATATGATCCAAAAAATTTTAAGGCCCTCCTGAGACCTACTCTAGAAAAGGAGAGGATGACTGCGTCATCCGCATATAGTAACAGAGGGCAACGATAAAGTGCTAGGCGGGGTGCGTGAATCCTTTCTTGAGCCTCTGTTAGGGGAGTCCTCATGTCGCTTATGAATAAATTAAACAGGAATGGAGCCAATATACAGCCCTGTCGGACACCTCTGTTAATGGGAATTGAATTGGTGAGATCGCCCTCTGGAGTGAGTCTCACTCTGGCCACTGAGTTCTCATGGAGTTTAATTATTAGCCAGAGAAGCCTTCTGTCGATGCCCCAGCGGGTGAGTTTTTCCCAGAGGATGTTCCTGGGGATACTATCGAATGCTGCCTTTAGATCAATGAATGCCACACAGAGTTGGCCACCCTTTGGGGTGGAATATTTCCAGGCAAGATGCTGTAAAATTAGAATATGATTAATTGTTGACTGTTTTGGGCGAAATCCAGCTTGTTCGGGCCCAATTAATTTTTTCTCTTCGGCCCATTGGGTAAGTCTGTTCAACAGGAAGCGGGCATACAGTTTCCCCACTATTGAGAGCAGACTGATATTTCTATAATTTCCTGGGTCGTCTGGTGAGCCCTTTTTGTGGATTGGAACGATAATAGCGTCCTTCCATACTTCCGGGATCATTCCAGAGTTGTTAACGGCATCAAAAATGGTCGCCAGGACTTAAGCCCACCAGTCCGCATGGTATTTTATAGCTTCTGCCGGGATCAGGTCTGGCCCAGGCGCTTTCCCTGTTTTGAGTTTAACGATCAAATCATGGATGTCCTCCGGATCAGTGGGGGGCCAGAGGGGAAGCTGTTCTTGAAATTCATCTCTTGTGTTAGCAGTACAGTCAGTTGTGGCAAAATAATTTTTTAAGTATGATTCCCAAACCGGGGCAGGAATAATAGTTAAAGGGTATCTTTTAGTTCTTTGATTTACCAGGAGCCAAAATTGTCTGGAGTTCCGTAATGATGAGGCTTCTATGATTGCCCGCCATTGATTCACTTGCCATTCCTGTCTAGCTCCCTTTTGAATTTGCTTGTAGGCCGATTTTGCTTGGAAATATTCTTTTGGCAGGACCGTTGCTTTATATTCTTTGTAGATGTTACCAAGAAGTTGTCTAGCCTGTTTACAAGCACTATTGAACCACAATGCACCTATCTTCCTTTGTGTTCGATTTATTTTATGCGTCGGAACAGAGAAAAAGGACGATAGATCTTCTGACAGATTCGAGAATAGTCTTAGAGTTTGGTCATAATCGTAGTAGTCCTCAATTAAGCCTGAATATGCTTGTTTTAGCCCTTGTTGGAAATATGCTGAGTATTTTTGGGCCTGTAATTCGGACCATTTAACACTTTTGATTTGCAATACTGAGTTCGTAATCAGATGTGTTGGGTGCCTGTCTCCATCTGGGGTCCAGTCTATAGTCATTGTGGCGACCAACGGTAGGTGGTCGCTCAGTTGAATATTTTCAACTTTAAAATGGGAAAATTTGGGGAAAATGTCATGAGATACTAACATATAATCCAGGACACTGTTTGCAGAGGAGCTTATGTGTGTAAAATCACCCGGTACGTCTGGCGGGCAGTTCCCGTTTAGAATCACTAAGTTTAGACGTAGTACCAATTGGTAAAGAAGGGTTCCTGCTTCATTTACCCTTTTGTCTTTGGAAAGTCTTTGAGTATGGAGGGCGAGGTCATTAATGAATTCTGGAGTTATCCACCATTTGGCTTTGATTAAAGACTCCCAGTTTGTTGCAATGCGAGCATTGAAGTCCCCTGCTATAACATTGGGTATATTGGGGTATTTGGAGAGACAAAGAGTAAGATGTTCCTCCAAAATTCCCCATTTATTGTATAAGTCTGCAGTGTTGCCTCCAGGAGGAAGATAGACATTTGTTATAACAAGTTCAAAATTTTTCCCCGTAATCAGGGCTGTAATTGCAAAGGTGGAAGCATTTACAAGCGTGAGTTTTGCCTGTATTTTCAAGGAAATTGCTATAACTAATCCTCCACTAGGCCGGCCTCCTTTAGTAGACGGGCATGCCGGTAATGATGTAACATCAAAACCATTAATATCTACTCTCCCCTCTTCCCATGTTTCTTGTAAAAGAATTACTTGGTGTAAGTTTATTAGTTTTACAAGGTCCGGGTCAGATTTTTTCCCCTTCCAACCTGCTATGTTCCAGCTTAAAAAGGAGAACGGGGGGGGGGGGGGAGAGATTTGACTGGGGTTTGGGTAGTCACAATGGAGAAGGGGGGAACGCTGATCTTGGGTTGTCAGATTTAAAGAAGTCAGTAATTTTCCTTTGACTAATAGTAGATGACTTCTCTCCTTTTGACGCAGGTGTGCCTCTTGAGCTGTTTATAATTATGCTCTGCTCGCTCGGTCCTATAGGGGTAGTGTCCTGGTTTGGTCTGATCTCCTCTCTGAAATCCCTTGTTTTATCAGAGAGCTTATCACCTAGGGGGGCAGAGATTAGGTCGGTACAAGTTTTAGCTATTATTAGATTTTCCTTCCATGGGTATATCATCTTATTTATATGGCCCAAGGGGTCTTCTGTCCAGTCCGTATCGATAACAGATTGAACTTCTAGATCATCAGCTAGGGATTCTCCGTCCGATAATGATGACTCCAGGTCAGGCATTGAGGAATGTGTCGAAATTTTGTTTACATTTTGCTGTTCTTTAGTAGATATATCCATTCCGGTTGGTACAGGATGAGCTGGTTCCAAATTAACTAATGAAGGTGGCGGGACGATTGTCTGTATCGTTGCCTTGGATTTTATAGACCTATTTTGGGGCTGTGGGCTAAATTGGAGAAGGTCCACCGAGCCTTCAATGGCCCTGTTTGTTTGAATTTCTTTGTTTCCTATTTTACTTTTGGCCTGAAACATCTTCTCTCTTAATTTGTCTAATTTATTTATTATTTTTTCTTTTTCTTGTGATTGTAATTCATCAAATGAATTCATAAGGGCGCTTTCACCACTGGATATTCTGGAACTACCCAAATTCATTCCTAGTTGTGGGCTGCAGACGATCTCCTCCGTTCTCTGTGGGGAGAGCAAGATCTCTTTGTCTGGCGATTTTATAGAGCTTGTTTCTGAATCTAATGTCTCTTTCCCTTTTTCCACAAGTAGTGGATTTACTATGCTGTCCGCAAAAACCCTTGTGGGTATGATTTTTGTTTTTATGAATTTCCATTTTTCTCTTATTATTAATAAGGGTAATCTCAGCGAATGGAAGGCTAAAATAACTTTGTAAGGGCCATTTGATTGAGTTAGCGGAAGTAAAGCACGAAGATCGATATGAACTGTGCTTATTCTCAGGATTTTACTTAGGGCAATTTTAGCTCCTTCTAAGCTTGACCAGTCCCATATCTCTGACCTTATCGTTAGGCACACCTTCTTTGGTTGCAGTGTTAGATTTTGCTTACACATGAGATTGTTTAGTTTGTATTTTCTCATCCCCTTTGCCCCAGATTTTGGTGGGGCTATCCGTGGAGGTCCCCTCTGGTAGTTATTTTTGAGGGCAATTTTGGCATCCATATCCATCACTTTTTCAGTTAGCTTGGAAATTGAGCACGTCAGAAAGTCTATCTTTTTAAATATACAGTCCAGTGTCCTAATGACTAATTGTAAATGGGAGGACTCATTTCCCAGCTGGTTCTCTTTATCCTGGATCTTTTTTCCATCCACGTCAGACCCACCTTTAATGGGAGTGCTCGTTAGATTACAAGTGTGTAAGATGGTATTTTGGGGCTTGGGAATGGCTACATCCAAGTCACTTAGTGGAAGAAATCTATTGTGTGTAGTAACTGCTGCTTGAGGATTTGACTGGACTCTTCTTCCCTTAGCTTGTAGCTTGGGGCTAGGGAGAAGCAGTAATTCCTCTGCTTCTCTGAGGCGTTTCCTCTTGCCCATAGCCACAGTAGATATGAACTAAATAATATAAATAATACAGGAGAGAAGAAGGGAACTTCCTACCACAGTCAGTGATTTAGCTGTGCAGCTGAGTATTTAACTCCAGGGATTTCTCCACAGTTCGTTGAAGAGCTATAATAAGAGTAAAATTCCGATAGAGATTTACTCCTGTTGAGGGCTCTAGTAAATCTTCTCCAGCTCAGCCCTCTTCACGGTTAATTATACAAGTCAAGGGCTCTCAATTTAAATCTTTATCCGGTCCCCCGTCCCTCCCCTATTCGGTCTCTGGGGTAAGTGAAGGCAGGCTTTACTTAAAACAGAAGGGTCTCACCGCTTTGCGAACTTCCAGGCTTTTGTTTTGTTTAATTGGAACTTCCGTCTCCTTTCTTCTCACCTCTCTCTGCCGTAGACTTCTTCTTTGCCTCTCAAAGTGTAATTTCAGCAACCCGAAGCCTCACAGCCTCACAGCTTTCCACACTAGCTGGTAGGATGACGAAGTGCAGCTGGAGAAAGCGGCTCGGGAGGGAGGCTGGGTCCTCAAGCCCGTCGGGTTCAGCTGCTTGTCCAGGCACCTGAGGACTCCTATGGTCTCCTCTGGTCCTCCCCTGGCCTGGCTTCAAAACTTCGGCTTGGCTTCTTTCCCTTCCCCAAGTATTGAGACTCCGCTCAGACCCTGTCTCCAGGCTACAGCTACAGCAGCGGTGATCCAGTGCCCGGGAGTAATTTTAACCAACGCTTGCCTTCTAGTTCCTTGTGTAGCCGGTGATTCAGTGTCCTTCCAACAAGGGAGACAAATTGCTGTGTCACTTGTAGGTTTAAATGCCTTAGCTAGCAATTAAAACAGGTAAAAAGAAATTAATAAAACTGTTAAAAACTAATAAAAAACTGCACGACTAGCATGGAGCTTAGAGCAGGGCTGCCCTTGCCGGCGCCATCTTGGAAGCTCTCCCCCCACCTCTCGGGCGTGGAATTGGCATTTCTCCAGTTTGACCCACAGCTGATGCTCCTGCAGCCTTTTCAGCACTTTCTTGACATCTTTCAGATGCTGCTCCTCGTTCTCTGAGTAGATAAGTACGTCGTCCAGGAAGGCCACACAATTCTTGTACAGCAGGGACCCCAACACGTGGTTCATGAAAGCTTGAAATGTGCTGGAACCCGATTGTAATCCGAAGGGCATCACGAGGTACTCAAAGGCCCCCAGAGGGGTGAACATCGTGGTTTTCCATTCATCCCCCTCCCTCATCCTTATCAAATTGTACGCCCCTTGAAGGTCCAACTTGGTAAAAACCTTCCCTTTCCTTACCCTGGCCAAAATGTCATCAATTCTGGGCATAGGGAAGGTCACTGGTTCCGATACCCGGTTGACCGACCTATAATCTACGACCAAGCGGGGCTCCTTGGAGTCTCTTTTGTCCACAAAGAACACTGGACTGCCCCCCACCGCCCTTGATTCGCGTATAAAGCCCCTCTTCAGGTTCTTGTCAATGAACTTCCTCAACTCCTGCATCTCCCTGTCTGACATGGCGTACAGCTTACCCACTGGTAACTGAGCCCCTGGGAGTAGGTTGATCTGACAGTCAAAGGGCCTGTGAGGGGGTAGTCTATCCGCCTCTTTCTCACTGAAAACTTCTTCCAGGTCTGCATACTGAGGTGGTACTTATGGCAACGGAGAGGCCAAAGTTGCCATGAGTTCCAAGAAAAACAAACATGGAGTCCAGCACGCTTCCCTTTGCGCAGCTTTGCTGTCTGTCCGTGCTGATCCAAAAATCCTTCCTGCCTCTCCCTATTGCCGGTAGCAGAGATAAACACAGCGGTGAAGCAATTGCAGTAATAAATTCAGACACAAAGGCGTTCCTTATCTTCTTAGCCTTTAATCATGAAGTTTAACAGCATAACTTCAAACCTGGTGAAAGCTCACCCATCTTGCGTCCTCTCTCCGCAAAAGCGAAACCAGACTGAAACTCTCAGAGTCAATCCACTCCCATAAGAGTTTCTAACCACGCCTCAGGTAAGAGACGTCACACAGAACTCCTTAACCCTGTGAGTTCTGAAACCAATAACACCCCCTCTCGTCTCGAACCCTGAGGGAAACTGTGAACCCCTATTTACAGACCTCTTTGAGTTCAACTCACCTCCCATTGCCTTTTGCCTCCCACTGGCATCTATCCCAGGCAATTGTTGAATCCCTTCCACACTCCCAGAATCACACTGTGCGAAACCAACCCACGCACTGGTGACCTGAAACCTCTCAGGTGGAATCCCCTTTGTGGTCCGAGTTGACCGCCGGAGTACAACCTCGGGCGCTCCTCCTGACCCACTGGGGTCAGCAAGTGTGTCTCCAGCAAGCTCAGAAGATTCCCCCTCTGACTTGCTGCGTCTTCGGGCCTCCTGCACATGGCTAACAGGAGATGAAGGCTCGCTCTTGGGTTCCATCTTAACCTGTGGAGAAACCCACCCCTGTGCTTGACCATCATCAGCAACCTGGTCTTCAGCAACAGGCTCCGCCTTTGCCTCTCCTTCCTCCCTTTCTTCCTCCCCCTCAGAATCGGACAGACATTCTGAGAGAAAATCAGAACCAACCTTAGGCCGTGACCAACCACCCTGCTCAAAGAACTCAGCATGCTTGCTGACCAGCAGCTTGGTCTGATCACCCTCTGGGTATGCAAACTTCCACCCATTTGTCGCAGGATCATACCCACAGAAGATCATGTCCTGGCACCTAGGACCACCCTCCTTCCGTTGCGCTGTTGGTATCGGCACTGAAGCCCTAGAACCAAACGAACGGAAGAAATGCACCTGTGGCTTCCTCTTGTGCAACAGAAAATACGGTGTGTCACCTACATCGTGATTGTAGGACCTGTTAAAAACAAAGCTGGCAAACTTCCAAGCCTCACTCCAAAAGCTCTGAGGCAGCCCAGAGTCACACAGCAAAACCCTGACAGCTTCAGCCAGTGTTTCACTCCTGTGCTCTGCCACGCCTCTCTCTTGAGGAGACTTTGCACCCGTCACCTGGTGACGAATTCCCTTTTCCTTGAAGAATTCCTTCAGAGCAGACCCAGTGAACTGTGACCCACGGTCGCTCCTGAACTCTTGCACCTTGGTGGAGAACCTTAGTTCCACCTCCGCAACCCAATCCTGGATCAGTTGCGCTGCCTCCCTCTGTGACCTGAGAGAGAAACACCATAAATTCTGAGAAAAATCATCTGCCATTGTTAGCAGAAACCTGGCCCCACCCAGACTCTCACACTTCATGGGTCCTGTAAGGTCTGTGTGAACCAACTCAAAAGGTTTTGTGGTTACCCTCTTTACCCCGGGAAACCTGCACCTTTGAACCTTGCTGCATGCCCTGCACACTAGGGATCCCTCACATGGTGTGATTTTACAACCTTTGGTGCAGCCGGGCAACCTTTTAACATCTTCCGAACAAGCATGAGACATTCTCTTGTGCCATACATGAACACATGAATCATGACTGGGAACACTAGCACACTGCGCCTGTGCTTTTCCTGCATTCCCCCCACCCTCCAGAGGTGTCTCCAGAACAAAGAGATTGTCCTTGCCTTCCACGTTGACAAGCAGCTTCCCCCCTCTGGAAATAGAACAGGTGTTATTTTCAAAACAAATTTTGTACCCTTCTTTTACAAGAGCTGGTACAGATAACAGACAACAATACATTCCTGGCACAACGTAGATCTCCAGCTGCGCCTGCAAAAAAGGAACATACACGTCAACAATGTCAGAAACTTGCTTTTGGGAACCGTTTGCAAACTGCACAATTTTCCCATCCAAAACAGCCCTGCAGTCCCGCAGCCCCCCAGCAGGTGTCTCTCCAATCAGGTGATGACTCGCTCCACTGTCGATTATAAACTTCACAGCTGTGTCCCTGCTGGAATTGTTCTGTAGTGTTGCCATGCCAACAAACGTCCCGCTGCACCCCCTGTCCTTGGCAGCGTCCGAAACCGCGGAGGTCCTGTGCTCTCTCCGCTGATTTCACTGGAAGCGTTATATGTCAGGGATGTGTATACCTGTGAAGAGATCCAAGATTTAGAACCTCAAAGCCAAAGTGAGAGCATTTGGGTCAAAATTAAGGGAGAGAAACATAACAGAGACCTCATTGTGGGAGTTTAGTATAGATCCCCAAGCCAAACGGAGGACATAGATGATGCCTTCCTGGAACAGATGGCCAAGCATGCAAAAGGAAGGGAGATAGTAGTAATGGGGGACTTCAGTTACCCGGATATTTGTTGGATTTCAAACCCGGCCAAGAGCATAAGGTCAAACAGATTCCTCACTGGCCTTGCAGACAACTTCATTGTCCAGAAAGTGGGAGAAGCAACAAGAGGAACAGCCATTTTAGATCTGGTCCTAACCAATGTTGATGACCTGGTTAGTGGGGTAGAAGTGGAAGGATCATTAGGCGCGAGTGATCATGCTCTTCTGAAGTTTACTATACAGCGGAAAGGAGCAGCCAAGCATACTAGGACTCAATTTCTTGACTTTAAGAAAGCCGACTTCATAAAACTTAGGGAAGTGCTGGGTGAGATCCCATGGACAGTAATACTAAAAGGAAAGGGAGTTCATGATGGCTGGGAGTTTGTTAAGAGGGAGATAGTAAAAGCACAACGTCAGGCAATACCAATGAGATGGAAACATGGAAGGTGACCTAAAGAAGCCAGGGTGGCTATCTAAATAACTTTTAACTGAGTTAAGATTAAAAAAGGATGTGTACAAAAAATGGAAAAGGGGGGAAACCACCAAAGAGGAATTCAAACAAATAGCCAGCACGTGTAGACACAAAGTCAGAAAAGCTAAAGCACAGAATGAACTCAGGCTTGCTAGAGAGGTTAAAAGCAACAAAAAAGGCTTTTATGGGTATGTTCGTAGCAAAAGGAAGAACAAAGAAACAGTGGGGTCACTCAGAGGAGAAGATGGTGACACAGAAAGGGCTGAACTCCTCAATGCCTTCTTTGCCTCAGTCTTCTCCGATAAAGAAAACAATGCCCGACCTGAAGAATTTGGAGCAAATGATTCAGCAAAGGAAACACAGCCCAGAATAACTAAGGAGATAGTACAAGAATACTTGGCTAGTTTAGATGTATTCAAGTCTCCAGGGCCAGATGAACTTCATCCAAGAGTATTAAAAGAACTGGCAGATGCGATCTCAGAACCACTGGCAGTCATCTTTGAGAATTCCTGGAGAACAGGCGAAGTCCCGGCAGACTGGTGGAGGGCAAATGTTGTCCCTATTTTCAAAAAGGGGAAACGAGAGGACCCAAATAATTACAGCCCAGTCAGTCTGACATCAATACCAGGGAAGATTATGGAGCAGATCATTAAGCAAACAGTCTGTGAGCACCTAGAAAGGAAAGCTGTGATCACCAATAGTCAGCATGGATTTCTGAAAAATAAGTCATGTCAGACTAACCTGATCTCGTTTTTTGACAGAATTACAAACCTGGTAGATGAAGGGAACGCAGTGGATGTAGCCTACCTTGATTTCAGCAAGGCATTTGACAAGGTGCCCCATGCTATTCTTATAAAGAAGCTGGTAAAATGCGGTCTTGACTATGCTACCACTCAGTGGATTTGTAACTGGCTGACTGACCGAACCCAAAGGGTGCTCATCAATGCTTCCTCTTCATCCTGGAGAAGAGTGACTAGTGGGGTGCCACAGGGTTCTGTCTTGGGCCCGGTCTTATTCAACATCTTTATCAACAACTTGGATGATGGATTCAAGGGCATCCTGATCAAATTTGCAGATGACACCAAAGTGGGAGGGGTGGCTAACACCCCAGAGGACAGGATCACACTTCAAAACGACCTTGACAGATTAGAGAACTGGGCCAAAACAAACAAGATGAATTTTAACAGGGAGAAATGTAAAGTATTGCACTTGGGCAAAAAAAATGAGAGGCACAAATACAAGATGGGTGACACCTGGCTTGAGAGCAGTACATGTGAAAAGGATCTAGGAGTCTTGGTTGACCACAAACTTGACATGAGCCAACAGTGTGACGCGGCAGCTAAAAAAGCCAATGCAATTCTGGGCTGCATCAATAGGAGTATAGCATCTAGATCAAGGGAAGTAATAGTGCCACTGTATTCTGCTCTGGTCAGACCTCACCTGGAGTACTGTGTCCAGTTCTGGGCACCACAGTACAAGAAGGACACTGACAAACTGGAACGTGTCCAGAGGAGGGCAACCAAAATGGTCAAAGGCCTGGAAACGATGCCTTATGAGGAACGGCTAAGGGAGCTGGGCATGTTTAGCTTGGAGAAGAGGAGGTTAAGGGGTTATATGATAGCCATGTTCAAATATAGAAAAGGATGTCATATAGAGGAGAGAGAAAGGTTGTTTTCTGCTGCTCCAGAGAAGCGGACACGGAGCAATGGATCCAAACTACAAGAAAGAAGATTCCATCTAAACATTAGGAAGAACTTCCTGACAGTGAGAGCTGTTTGACAGTGGAATTTGCTGCCAAGGAGTGTGGTGGAGTCTCCTACTTTGGAGGTCTTTAAGCAGAGGCTTGACAACCATATGTCAGGAGTGCTCTGATGGTGTTTCCTGCTTGGCAGGGGGTTGGACTCGATGGCCCTTGTGGTCTCTTCCAATTCTATGATTCTATGATTCTATGATTCAAAGATGATAAAGCTCTGATTGGGCTTTTTTCAAATTGGTGTTTTTGGGGTTAGAATGCACATTCAACCAAAAATCGCAGGTGACATGTTTGTTACCAGCCCAAATCAAGCATAGGTGTTTTGGTTCCATCTCAATAGTAAAAGGACGAATAAGCTTCGATTGCTCTTTCGGTGTTCATTCACCCACAAATAGCAAAGTTGTGCAATAAGCCTAAACAAAGCCAAACAGGTTGTTTTGTTTTCCAACTACATAGAAAAAAGAATTTTGGATTGCGTTTACTTCATTTCGTGTTTTTTGCTTTTAATGCACATTGACACAGAAATCGCAAAGTGTGTGTAATGAGACCAAAATAACACAACACCATCTTTTCGCTTCCATATGCATAGAGAGAAGACATATAAGCTTTGATTGGGCTTTCTTCAATTCACATGGTGTTATTTGGGTGTGCGCCAGAATCACCCCAAACCAATGGAAAAAAGGTATTTTGGGTTCCATCTACATAAAAAGAAGATGATAAAGCTCTGATTGGGCTTATTTCAAATTGGTGTTTTTGTTTGTTTTTTATGTTTTTTTTAAAGATATTTTATTAAATTTTCACAGTAAAAGACAAAAAAAGTACGAAATCACACAAAACAAAAAACAATACGATACAAAAATACAGACATAAAACATACAACATAGTTAAACCAAACTTCCATAACCCTCTTTCTTGACCCCCCTCGCCTCTCCCTTTCCTGTGTTCCCATTTACCAAATCATGTTCAGCAATGCTTCACCTTCTCTCAGAATTTGTTTTAAATTAAACTTTTCAGCTATTATGTCTCCAATTTTACCCTTTGTTATCAAATATTTAGATATTTAAACTTGACATAATATTATTCAAATTTCATCTTTGTTCTTATAGTTCAGTTATTTTCATATTTCGTTCAACTAGGTTACTAATGCCATGTTGTCTTTATATCCTGCATTATTCTAACATTCATACATTTTACAGTACTTTTGCAAATAGTCCTTAAATTTTTTCCAGTCCTCTTCCACTGTCTCTTCTCCCAGGTCTCGCATTCTGCCAGTCATTTCTGCCAATTCCACGTAGTCAATCAGTTGCATCTGCCATTCTTCCAGAGTGGGCAAATCTTCTGTCTTCCAGTACTTTGCGATGAGTATTCTTGCTGCTGTTGTCGCATACATAAATAAAATTCTGTCCTTCTTTAGCACCCTCTGGCCAACAATGCCCAAAAGGAAGGCCTCTGGTTTCTTAGGGAAGGTATATTTAAATACCTTTTTTAGTTCATTATTGTCAGAGCTGCCCAGGGTCCCAGCTCACAAAGGACCAACGCCAGTCCGTTGTTATATACAAAAGTCTTTATTGAAGTTCAGTTTGTCTTTCACATCAGGAGCGTGCAGCTCTACGTCTGAGACTCTAGACCGCCGAAGCTCCGTCTGAGTTTCCTCCCTCCAGACACCAGTTTAAGACCCTAGCCTTGCTCCACCTCTTCCTTTGCTCTTTCCTCCTCTGGGTCCGCCTGTCAGCTGGGGTCTCGCCCTTCCTAGACTCTTCTGACGCTGAGTCCCCTGAGTCTTCCCCCTGCCTCCGGCGGGCTTTAGGACCTGGTTCCCCATCCGGGTTTTCTGCTGTCCCGCGCGCCTGTACATTCGAACTTGGCGCGCGCGCCCAGCCGGCAACCCTCCTCCTGACCGTTACACTGCTCCTGTCACTGCTTCCCCCTTTGGGGAGGCCAGCTGGACCTGACCTCCCCTCTGTTCCCCCACTCTCCGACAGAGGCGTGGTCAGTCCCGACTCTTCTTCTCTCCCTGCTGGAGGAGACGCTGCCCCTGACACCTGGGACTCTTCCCCCCCACTATGCTCTGGTGGGGAAGCTGGTCCTGATCTCCAGCTGCTGCTTTGGGAGTCCCCGCTGGCCCCTTGTTTCTGGTGTGTCTCCCCTGGGACCCCCCTTGCCCCCTACGCTGCCCTCAGATCCTTCCCCTTCGCTCTCCATCTCCTCTCTCCCCTGTACCTCTGCTCCTGAGCCCCTGACATCCATCCTGCCATCGAAGCCCCCCTTCCCCCCTTCCCCTCTTCTGGGGCGGGTTCCTGGTGCTCCAGTGCTGTGGGGGTGAGTGCGGGATACAGTTCCTTCCCCCCTGGCGTGCAGCCGACCAGTTGGATCCGGCCAGCCCGTAATGGGCTCGCCGACGTCGATCTCCTCTGCTTCCATCTCTCTGCATTCGTGTTCGAACCCAAGGTCCTCCCCCAACACGTCCATGTCCGTCTCTCCCCGTTACCTCGGGTGATGCTGCGTGCCAGGGCCCCCTTAGCAGTTCCCTGCTCCACCCCACCTCCGGTTGAGTGTCCCACCAATAAGAGCGGTCTGTGGCAGACCCCAAGAGTGATCCCTCCGGGGAGCTTGTGTCTGGCGCCGTTTCCTCAGCAGATGAGAACCCCTGGAACGTGCTGGTTGAAAGTGTGGGTGTGAAAATCTGCCGGCATAGGTCTGTGCGGGAAGAGTGCATGGAACTCGTCTTTGAGGTAGTGCTCCTCCAAGGCATAGTCCGGCACCCACCTGTTGGCGCTGGCCGGGGTACCTTCCCTGGCGAGGAGATATTCAACTCCCTCTTTCCCCCATCTTGAGTCTAAAATCTCCGTGACCTCGTTGAGTGGTGCCGCCCTCGGTGACCCCTCCCCCGTTGGCGACTTTCTAAGTGGGCGAGGTGCGGTCCCTGGCGCGTGAAACCTGTGGGGTTCCTTGTAGGGTGTGAGGACTGACCTATGAAATACCGGGTGCATTCTGGAGCCCTCCGGGAGTGTCAACCGGAAGGCCACTGGGTTGATTTGTGCCTCGACTTGGTATGGCCCTAACTGCTTGTGTTTGAGCTTCTTCTTAGCTAACGTTCTGGCCGGCACTGCCTGGGCCGCTAACCAGACCCAGTCCCCCACCTGGATGTCTTCCCCGACTCTCCTGTGCCTGTCTGCCTGCACTTTGTAGGCGTGTTTTGCTAGTTCCAAGGTCCTTCGGAGTTGCTCGTGGACCTCCTGTAACTCTGCTGCCAAGTGCTCTGCTCCCCATGGCTCCCCCTCCCCCTTCGTCTCTAACCCCGGGAAGGTTCTGGGATGCCGCCCATTGTTGGCGAAGAACGGTGTCACCCCTGTAGACCCATGCTTCATGTTGTTGTAGGCAAACTCGGCCAGCGGTAGGTAGTCAACCAAGGTCGAGGGCTGTTGATTCGCGTAGCATCGCAGGTACTGCTGCATGATGGCGTTGACCCACTCCACTTGTCCGTTGGTCTGCGGGTGTCGTGCCGACGCTAAGTTGATCTTGACGTTCAGGATGCCCAGCAGCTTCTGCCAGAAGCTCGAGACGAATTGGCGACCCCGGTCAGACAGGATGGACCGTGGTAAGCCGTGAACTTTGAACACCTGGTCTATGAACAGTTTGGCAGTCTGTTCCACTGTGGCCACCTTCGCGCAAGGAATGAAGTGCACCATCTTGGTGAACAGGTCTACGACCACGAGTACCACTGTTTTGCCTCGCGAGCTGGGCAGATCTGTGACAAAGTCCAGGGCCACTTTCTCCCACGGTTCGAGCGGCGTCTGTAGTGGTTCCAGCAGTCCCACCAGCTTCTTGTGCACTGGTTTGGCCCTTTGGCATGTGTCACACCTAGAGACGTAATCCGCGACTTCTCCCCTCATCTGGGGCCACCAAAAGTCTCTGGCCACCAATTCCGCCGTCTTGTCCTTGCCGAAGTGCCCAGCACTGGGCGCGTCGTGTAACTGCTGCAGGACTTTAGCTCGGAGGTCGTCCCCAGGCACGTAGAGAGCTCCTTTGCAGGTGAGCAGTCCGTCGCGTATCTGGAACTCGTCGTCCTTCGCTGTGCCTCTTCGCACCTCCTCCATCTTGGATTGTGCGAAGGCATCCGTCTGCAGTGCGCGACGCACTGCGTCCAGGTCCACGGTGGCTGAAGCGCATGCCCACGCTTTCGGTGCAAAAATGTGTTTGGCCGCCACCAGTGCCGCTTCCTCGAGATACTGCGATTTCCTGGATAGTGCATCTGCCATGACGTTGTTGTCTCCCGGGATGTATTCTATCCGGAAGTCGAAATCCGCAAAGAACTCCGCCCAGCGGATGTGTCTCTGGTTCAGGAACCGCGCCGTGCGCCAGTACTCCAGGTTCTTATGGTCCGTGCGGACCTGCACAGTGTGTCTGGCTCCGATGAGGAAGTGCCTCCACGCCTTGAATGCTGCATGAATGGCCAGCAACTCCCTGTCCCAGATGGTGTAGTTCTGTTCCGACTTGCTGAGTTTCCTGGAGTAGAATGCGCAGGGCCTCCAGTTCCCTTGCGGATCTTGCTGCAACAGGACCGCCCCCACCGCTCTGTCTGATGCATCAGTCTCAACCCTCATTGGTTTGCCGGGGTTTACGTGTAGCAGCTGTTCTTCGGACGCGAAGAGATGCTTGAGTCTCCGAAAAGACTGTTCCGCCTGGTCCGTCCAGGTGAACTTCTTCTTCTTGGAGCTGAGGGTGTCCGTGATAGCCGTCGTCTCCTTCGCGAACCCCTTGATGAACTTGCGGTAAAAGTTGGCGAAGCCGACGAACTTCTGGACCTCCTTCCGATTGCGCGGGCTCTTCCAGTCCAACACCGAGTGGACCTTGGCGCTGTCCATGGCGAGTCCCTTGTCGGACAGCTTGTAGCCCAGGAAATCCACCTCCGTCACGTCGAACTGGCACTTCTCCAGTTTGGCGTAAAGTCTGTGCTCCCGTAGTCTCTGCAGGACCTCCTTGACGTCTCCCTCGTGAGCCTCCTGCGATTCCGAGAAGATCAGGATGTCGTCTAGGAAGCATACGCACTTCTTGTAGAGGAGGCCCGCTAACACGTGGTGCATGAAGGCTTGGAAACAATGGGAGCCATTTTGCAGACCAAACGGCATAACTCTATATTCATAGGTGCCTAAAGGCGTAAACATGGCCGTCTTCCACTCATCGCCCTCCCGCATGCGTATAAGGTTGTACGCCCCTCGTAGATCCAACTTGGTGAAGATCCGTCCCTTCCTCACCGTCGCAAGCAGGTCGTCGATCTTGGGCATGGGGAATGCTGTGGGCTTTGTCCTGGAATTTATGATCCTGGAATCAACTACGATTCTCCGTTGGGGCGTGTCTTTCTTCTTCACGAAAAACAGGGGACTGCCCCCCACTGCTTTGGATTCAAGTTGTGATCTATGAACTCCCTGAGTTCTTGCAGTTCGTCCTCAGACATGGAATATAGTTTTCCAGTCGGCAGTGTCGCCCCCGGTAGGAGGTCAATCGTGCAGTTGTAGGGCAGGTGGGGAGGCAGCTTGTCCGCTTCCTTCTCGCAGAAGACCTCCAAAATTGCCTTGTACTTGTTGGGCACCGCCTGCACCATGCCTAGGTGTAGCTGCTGTTCATCTTCCTGTCCCTCCTCTTCCTGGCCGGTTCGGATGCAGTGTTCTGCGCAGTAGAAGGAGCAGAAGGTCAATTGCCGCTGGTACCATGCTAATGCCGGGCTGTGCCTATCCAGCCAACTCATGCCCAACACTATGGGCGTGTCCGACAGGTGGGTGACATTGAAGCTGATGACTTCGCAGTGATTTCCAATTTGCAGTACCATAGGCGGCGTTTGCTGTACCACCTGTCCACCCAGTAGCTCCCTGCCATCGACCGTGACAACGTTTAGGGGCATCGTGGCTGGTAGGAGCGCTATGCGATGTCGCCTGATGAAGTCCACCCCCACAAAGTCTGCATTACTACCAGAGTCAATGGTAATAGGGACTTCCAGGGTGAATCTATTTGGCAGCTGGAGTGATGCGGTGAGTTGCACCACTGGTTTGGGTGGGAGGGGGTCTGTGGGCTGCAAAATCTCTGGGGACTGCTTCACTGACTCGCCTGGCTGGGCCCCAGTGCCTCTGCCTCCAGCCAGGCTTCGTCGTTTCCCTGCAGCTGTTCCCCCTGCTGAACTGCTCCTCTTACTGTTGCTGAGGCTGCAGTGTGCTTCTGGATCCTCTGGGGACACTCTTTGGCCATGTGCTGTGCACTGTCGCAGATGTAACACTTCCTGCTCCCTCTAGGAGCCTTCGTCTTGACTGCTCCTGGTGTTTGGGCTCTGGTCGCTGTCTGAGCCTTGGCACCACCGATCTCCATCGGCTCTTCTCCCTCCCCCAGTGGAGGCGTGGAGTGCGCGTGCCCTGTTTCTCTGGGTATGAAGGGAGGTGTTTTGGCCGGTGTGCGTGCCAGACGACCCTCATCCCTGCCCCAAGGGCGTTCTTCCAGGCGTACCCCTATCGTCAGCGCTCTCTGGACGACTTCTGTGGTAGTGGTAGGTCTCTCCCCCCTCGCCAGCTCATCTTTCACGGGTCCATTTAGCCCCTCCCAGAACAGATCCCTCACGGCATCAGAGTCCTTCTCCCAGCCCAGCACATTTACCAACGCAAAAAAGTGGGAGTGATATTGTCTCACCATGGCTTTGCCCTGCTGCAGCCCGTGCGTTTCCCTCCTGGCCACATCCACATCTACCGTTGATTTAAAACAAGCGTCCATAGCCTCGATAAATGCGTTTGAATCCTGGAGGGCGGGATCATTTTCGCGCCTGTCAGGGCTGCCTCAGGTCCCAGCTCACAAAGGACCAACGCCAGTCTCTCTTTATATACAGAAACGTTTATTGCAGTTCATTTTTCGTTTCACAGCCGTTTCACGTCCGTAACGCTAGACCGCTGAAGTCCCCTCTGAATCAGTCCCTCCCCTGCACCAGTTTAAGATGCTTGCTTTGCTCCACCTCCTCCTGTCTTTCCTTTTCCGCAGGGTCTTTCTGCCCGCTGGAGTTTCGCCCCTCCTGGATTCCTCTGACACTGAATCCCCAGATGGCTCTCCCTCCCTCCTGCGGGCTTTGGGACTTGGCTCCTCCCCCGGGCTCTCCGTTTCCCCTCGCGCTTGCACATTTAAACTTGGCGCGCGCGCCCAGCTTCCAACCTTTCTCCTGATCGTTACATCACTCCTCTCACTGCTCCCCTCCCCTTCCGGGAGGATAGCTTATTCTGACCTCCCCTCCGTTCCTGCCGACGGAGCTGCTTCCCCTGACACACTGGAACCTCCCCCCCTTCGCTATGCTCTGGAGGGGAAGCCGGTCCCGATCTCCAGCTGCTGCTTCGGGATTCCCTATTTGCTCCTTCCCCCTGATGAGTCCCCCCTGGGGCTCCTCTTGTCTTGGCTACAGGCGCCCCCTCCTGGGAATCCCCCGATTCGCTGGAAAGGCTCATGGAATCCCTCGGGCCACCGTCCTCCTCTTCCTCGCTGTCCTCGGACTCTTCCCAATAGTCCTCCCTCTCCTGCCTCCCATGTGCCTCTGCTCCTGAACCCCTGACATCCATCCCCCCTCGAAGCCCCCCCTTCCCCCCTCCCGCTGCTCGGGTGCTGGTTCCGGGTGCTCCATTGCCATGGGGGGTAATGCTGGAAACAGTTCATTTCCCCCGGTCTGCCGCCCCCCAACTGGATCCGGCCAGTCCTTGACGACCTCGTCTACGTCGATCTCCTCTGCTTCCAATTCAGTGTATGTGTGCTCGAACCCGGGCTCCTCCCCCAACACGTCCATGTCCGCCTCTCCCCCTGTTACCTCGGGCGATGCTGTTTGCCAAGGCCACCTTAGCCACCTCCTGCTCCACCCCACTTCTGGCTGATCGTCCCACCAGTAAGAGCGGTCCGTGTCCACCCCCGAGCACGATCCCCCCCTTGGAGACTTCCAGTCGGCGCCAGCGTTTAATGGCTGTCCTTTCTCCGAGCTCCGGAGAAGGACTGCTCCGTGAGTTCGGGTCTGACCCGCTACGGCAAGCGGGGGACCCCTAAAATCACAGGCGCAGAAGCCTGTGAACAAGGAGACTCGGTGGGAACCAGAAGCGCCCCCCTTTACTGCGAAAGAGCCTTTTTAAAGGCTCCGGAACGGCATCGGGAGTGAGCATGGTGCTGAGAGTCGCAACCCAGCCCGCGGAGTGAAGCCGCGTTGCCATGAACGGAGAGCGCCGATTCCTTCCTGTAAATTGAAATTCGACTGAAAAACCCGTGAGTAGGACTGAAAGATTATTTGGGACTTTAAAACTAAAATTTAAAATTCAGCTGGAAACGGGAAAGGCAAAAAATAAGGAAGTCTGCCTTCCCCCAACTGCATGACAGATTAAGCAACGAAAACACAAAGCTGCATCTGAAGGAAAATAATCTTATGACTGCTTAACCTTGGCATTGGACATGATCTCCACTCTAGCAGGCAGGGGCAGAGGGGAGAAAAAGTGACTTTATAACCTGCATGACTTTTTAAAAGAGAAAAGTTTTCCGCTGCCTTAATCCCCTGAGACGGACTGTCAAAATAAGATACCAGGAACTGTATTTAGAACTTGATACAACTTGTTACAAAGTTATACTGTGGAAGCTCTGCTTGTTACAGTGTTGGGACTTTGCTGCAACAACTCTTTGGATAGTGTGGACAGAGTAATTATATAGAAAAAGTGTTGCAGCACTTATATTGAGGAATCCTGGTCTCTTTGTTCTTTGTTTCCTTCACTTGGACATTTTGGTTTGCTCCCTCTAGAGGGTTGAGAAGTAACAGTTGCAGAGCAACGGATTAAGACAGTGGGATTTTCCATCAGGAAACTGCTCCTGTGAGAACGTCCTTGGGACATGAGCGGCCCAGCAGATGAGATAACTACCAGAGCTAAAGCAAAACAACAACAACAAAAGAAAAGAGGCTCAATATCAAGCCTAACACCGACAGGAGCAGCTGGGCAAGAAAAAGTGACAGCTGTTTCAATGGATTCAATGACACAGGCGTTACTCAAGTTAAATCAATCTTTAGAAGCTTTGACAAAGCAGAGTACAGAAAATTCACAAAAATTAACAGCAAGGTTGGACTTGAATACGAAAAGTGTGACATCTAACATAGAATCTATAAATAAGCTGATTGAAGAAAACTCTGCAACACGTAAAATCGCAGAGGACGCCAGACATATTGCTGAAGAGACACAGGAAAAACTAGAACCAATCTCCAGAAAAGTGTATGAACATGATGCGACCTTGTCTTTGCTGGAATTACAGAGAAAGGAGAGAAACCTGAAATTAAGACTAGTTCCCGAAAGTGAAGGGGACAGCCTTGTGGAGTTCCTCACACAAGAGTTTTCTGACTTTTGGCAGGAAGAATTGCAGGAGGAAGAATTTAAGATAACAACAGCATTCAGATTGGGCAGGAGACAGAACAGAAAGACTCCGAGGGATTGCCTGATTACTTTTAGATCCAAGGAAGAAAGGGACAAAATATTAAAACTACATTGCCAAAAGGCCTTGGAAATTGAAAACTCTCATATACAAATCTTCAAGGACATCCCTAAATATATTCTTGAGGTGAGAACCTTCTATAAAGATCTGGTCTACCTGCTGAAAAGGAACAACATACTTTTTAGGTGGGAGTTCCCACAAGGACTGTCCTTTAACTACAAGGGAAAGAAGGTGAAAATAAAAACAATTCAAGACAAAGAGAAGTTTTTGGAGAAAAACCACGAGGATTTGCAGAAGGGAACGGTAGACCCAATTCCAGAGGTAAAAGGGGCGGTAGATATCTTGAATCTATCGTTTGGACTTAAACCACCATCAGAGGAAGAGCAGCAACTTGGAGCGGTAGGAGGAGTAAATGACAAATAACAAGATGGCCCTGCAATTCCTTAGCTGGAATTGTAATGGGCTGAACATGCCCAGGAAAAGACGTCAATTTTTTCATATTCTGAAAAGAGAAAAATTGGATTTGATTTGCTTACAAGAAACCCATGTGACAAGGGTACACAGGAAATTACTTATAAATAAAAGACTAGGACAAGAATTCATCTCATCGGATAAAGTTAAGAAAAGAGGAGTGGTGATTTATGCAAAAGAGAAATTGGCCCCAAGAATGATGTTTAAAGACGAACAAGGAAGATATTTGGCAATTGAAATACAAATACAAGGAGAAAAACTGTTAATTGTTGGAATTTATGCACCAAATGAAGGGAAGGCGGAATTTTTTAAGAAGCTGCATGGAACTCTGATGGACTATTTGGACTATAATGTAGTAATCATGGGAGATATGAATGGTGTGGTTTCTACAAATATGGACAAGGCACAAAGACAGACAATCTCTAAGGAAGGGAGACTTCCGAAGACCTTCTTTGAAATGACTGAAAATATGGACTTGATAGATATTTGGAGAACAAGGAACCCACTCGAAAGAGAGGGAACTTTCTTTTCTCAAGCAATGATGACCTGGACCAGAATCGATCAAATCTGGATTACTAGTGGGCTGGCTCCAAAGATCAAGAATATAGAAATCTGCCCCAAGACTTGCTCTGACCATAACGCCGTGAAGATGGAAATGAAATTTATAACAACTGGTCAATTTAGATGGAGGATGAATGACACCCTGTTTCGAGATGAGGAGATCCACAGAAAGGCCCAAAAAACCTTAAAGGACTATTTTGAATTAAACCTAAAAACTGATGTAGAAAAAAGAGTGATCTGGGACGCAAGTAAAGCTGTGATGCGAGGATTCCTAAACCAACAAAATTCAGTAAAAAAGAGAAAGCAAAATGAGAAGAAGGAAAAGATCCTGGAAAAGATAAAAGAAGGAGAGAAGAAATTGAGATCAAAACCAAAGTCCCAGGAGATTTTGAGAGAGATCAAGTTATACCAGACACAATATATGGAACTGATGAACCAAGAGATTGAATGGAAGATAAAGCAAATGAGACAAAAGACATTCGAATCTGCAGATAAATGTGGTAAGCTTCTGGCTTGGCAATTGAAGAAAAGACAGAAACTAAATACAGTTACAAACCTAGAAGTGGATGGAAAGAATATATCCAAACCCAATGAGATTAGAAACTGTTTTTTGAGCTACTTTAAAAAATTATATTCACAAGGACCGCAGAAGGAAGAGGATATAGATGAATTCCTTAAAAAATATGGACTACAAAAAATCTCTCATCAAAGCAAGGTGGATCTAAACCAGAGAATAACAGAACAAGAGATAGAGGGTGCCATTCAGAACATGCAACTGGGCAAATCTCCAGGACCAGATGGACTGACTTCCAGATACTATAAAGCTTTGAAGGAGTGGTTGGTACAACCGTTAAAGGAAGTCTGTAACGAGATTCTAGAGGGGGAAAAGGCGCCAGAATCGTGGAAAGAAGCTTATATTACACTCATACCAAAGACAGAGACTGAAAAGACTCAGCTTAAGAACTACCGCCCAATATCATTACTCAATGTGGATTACAAAATCTTTGCAGACATTTTGGCAAAAAGATTGAAAAGAGTGTTGATGGAGAAGATTCACAAGGACCAAGCAGGCTTTCTCCCAAAAAGGCACTTATCAGACAACGTGAGGAACATAATAGACATTTTGGAACTATTGGAGGTGAATATAAACACTAAAGCAGTGCTGATATTTGTGGATGCGGAGAAAGCCTTCGACAATATTTCTTGGAGTTTTATGAAAAAGAATCTTCATGGGATGGGGGTAGGCCAAGGATTTGAGAATGGTATGGGTGCGATATATTCTGAACAAAAAGCTAAGTTGATTGTAAATAATGTGATAACTGAAGAATTTAAGATAGAAAAAGGGACACGACAAGGGTGCCCAATTTCCCCATTGCTTTTTATATCAGTCCTGGAGGTTTTGCTAAATATGATTAGAGATGACCAGCAGGTTAAAGATGTACAGGTCGGAGCAAAACATTATAAGTTAAGAGTCTTTGCAGATGATTTGGTACTTACTTTACAAGAGCCAGATACTAGTACAAAGAGGGTGTTGGAGATAATTCAAGAATTTGGTCAGGTGGCCGGATTCAAACTGAACAAACAAAAGACTAAAGTTTTGGAGAAAAATTTAACAGGTATGGAGAGGGAGAAATTCCAGAATGAAACAGGTTTGACAGTGGTTAAGAAGGTGAAATACCTAGGGGTTCATCTGACATCTAAAAATCTGAATTTGTATAAAGACAATTATGAAAAATGTTGGTCAGAAATCAAAAAAGATCTAGAAATATGGTCAAATTTGAAACTGTCAATGTTAGGCCGAATTGCAGTTATTAAGATGAATGTATTGCCTAGAATGTTATTCTTGTTTCAAACTTTGCAGGTTCTTGACAAGATGGACTGTTTCAAGAGGTGGCAGAAAGACATTTCAAAATTTGTCTGGCAGGGCAAAAAGCCCAGAATAAAATTTAAAATATTGACAGATGCAAAAGAAAGAGGGGGATTTGCCCTGCCGGATTTAAAATTGTATTATGAAGCAGCAGCGTTTTGCTGGCTGAAAGAGTGGATGCTCCTCGAGAATACAGATATCTTGAATCATAGAATCAGAGTTGGAAGAGACCACAAGGGCCATCGAGTCCAACCCCCTGCCAAGCAGGAAACACCATCAGAGCACTCCTGACATATGGTTGTCAAGCCTCTGCTTAAAGACCTCCAAAGTAGGAGACTCCACGACACTCCTTGGCAGCAAATTCCACTGTCGAACAGCTCTTACTGTCTTGGATTATCTTGGATTTAGAAGGTTTCAATAATGCATTTGGTTGGCATGCATACTTATGGTATGATAAAATTAAAGTGCATAGGGCCTTTAAAAACCATATTGTCAGAAAAGCATTATATAATGTCTGGATAAGATATAAAAACTTGCTGGAAAACAAAACCCCTAGATGGTTGTCACCCTTGGAGGCTAAGGCATTGAAAAAGCTCAATATGGAGGCCGAATGGCCAAAGTATTGGGAAATCTTGGAACAAGACGGAGATAAATTGAAGTTACAGAGTCATGAGAAATTGAAACCCAAAGTACGAGATTGGCTCCATTATTATCAAATAATGGAGGTGTACAAACAAGATAGGAAAATTGGCTTCCAGGTGGAGAAATCAAAATTAGAAACTGAATTGTTAGAACCCAATACTAAGAACTTATCAAGAATGTATAATTTGCTGCTGAAATGGAATACACAAGATGAAACAGTTAAATCAGCTATGATTAAGTGGGCACAGGACATTGGCCATAATATTATGTTTGCTGACTGGGAATGGTTGTGGAACACCGGGATAAAATTTACGGCATGTAATGCTTTAAAGGAAAATATTATGAAAATGATCTATAGGTGGTACATGACCCCAGTCAAGCTAGCAAAGATTTATCATTTGCCTGATAACAAGTGCTGGAAATGTAAAGAATCTGAAGGTACTTTCTACCACCTTTGGTGGACGTGCCCAAAGATTAAGGCATTCTGGGAAATGATATATAATGAAATGAAAAAAGTACTTAAATGTACATTCCCTAAGAAACCAGAGGCCTTTCTCTTGGGCATTGTCGGCCAATTGGTGTTAAAGAAAGATAGAATTTTCTTTATGTATGCTACAACAGCAGCAAGAATACTTATCGCAAAGTATTGGAAGACACAAGATCTACCCACCTTGGAAGAATGGCAGATGAAAGTGATGGACTATATGACATTGGCTGAGATGACTGGCAGAATCCGTGATCAGAGGAAAGAGACGGCGGAAGAGGATTGGAAGAAATTTAAAATTTATCTTAAGAACTATTATAAAATTGATGAATGCTAAAATGTCGAGGTGTTGAGAAAGAAAAAGGGATTACAGTGACATAAGAATAAGTTGAAGAAAAGACTATGAGGACACATATTTGATAAAATTATTTAGAAGCTGCTGAAATAATCTTGGAAATTGGGATGCAGAAAGGGGAGGTATGGAGGAGTCTGAGAAATGAGGGTAATGAAAAAAAGGTTAGGAAATTATACATGTTTGTTTGTCCTTTTATTTGTTTGTATTGTTTAAAAAATGCTGTAAAACCAATAAAAAATTTATATATATATAAAAAAAGAGCACAATCCCCTTGGAGGGCTCGATTCCGGCGTCGTCTCCTCTGCGGAGGAGAACCCCTGGAACGTGCTGGCGGAAAGTGTGGGCGTAAAAAGCCAGCTGTCGAAATAATCCGCTGGCATGGGCCTGTGTGGGAAGAGTGCATGGAACTCGTCTTTGAGAAGCGGTTCCTCCAGAGCATAATCCGGCACCCAACTGTTGGCGCTGGCCGGGGTACCCTCCCTGGCGAGGAGATATTCTACTCCCTCCTCCCCCCCATCTCGAGTCCAGAATCTCCGTGACCTCGTTGAATGTCGTAGCCCTCAGTGACTTCCCCCCCTCTGGTGACTTTCTGCGTGGGTCTGGTGCTGTCCCTGGCTCCTGAAACCTGTGTGGGGCCTTGTAGGGTGTGAGCACCGACCTATGAAAGACCGGGTGCATTCTGGAACCTTCTGGGAGAGTCAACCAAAAAGCTACAGGATTGATCCTGGCCTCAACTTGGTATGGCCCTAGCTGTTTGTGTCCTAGCTTCTTCTTAGCTAACGACTTGGCCGGCACTGCCTGGGCCGCTAACCATACCCAGTCCCCCACCTGGATGTCTTCCCCTGCCCTCCTGTGCCTGTCTGCCTGCTCCTTGTAGGCGTGTTTAGCTAGCTCCAAGTGCCGTCGGAGTTCCTCGTGGACCTCCTGCAATTCTGCTGCTAAGTGCTCAGCTCCCTGCGGCTCCCCCTGTGCCGTCGTCTCCAACCCCGGGAAGGTTCTGGGATGTCGCCCATTGTTGGCGCAGAACGGTGTCACCCCCGTTGACGCGTGCTTCATGTTGTTGTAGGCAAACTCGGCCAGCGGTAGGTAGTCCACCCAAGTCGCAGGCTGTTGATTGGCGTAACATCGCAGGTACTGCTGCATGATGGCGTTGACCCTCTCCGCTTGGCCGTTGGTCTGCGGATGCCTCGCCGACGCTAAGTTGATCTTGACGTTCAGGATACCCAGGAACTTCTGCCAGAAACTGGAAATGAATTGGCGGCCCCGGTCGGACAGGATGGACCGTGGCAAGCCGTGAACCCTGAACACGTGGTCTATGAACAGCTTGGCGGTCTGTTCCGCTGTGGCCACCTTCGCGCAAGGAATGAAATGCGCCATCTTGGTGAACAGGTCTACAACCACAAGTACCGCCGTCTTGCCTCGCGAACTGGGTAGATCAGTAACAAAGTCCAGCGCCACCCTCTCCCACGGCTGTAGTGGCGTCTCCAGCGGTTCCAGTAGTCCCGCTGGCTTCTTGTGCACTGGTTTGGATCTCTGGCAAGTGTCACACCTGGCGACGTAATCCGCGACCTCTCCTCGCATCTGGGGCCACCAAAAGTCCCTGGCTACTAAGTCCGCCGTCTTCTCCTTGCCGAAGTGACCCGCGCTGGGTGCGTCGTGCCACTGCTGCAGGACCTTCGCGCGGAGATCGTCCCCCGGCACGTAGAGAGCACCTTTGCGGGTTAGCAGGCCGTCGCGTATCTGGAAATCGCCGTCCTTTGCTGTGCCCCTCCACAGTTCCTCCATCTTGGATTGCGCGAACGGATCCGTCTGCAGCGTGCGACGCACCGCGTCCAGGTCCACGGCGGCTGAAGCACATGCCCATGCCTGCGGTGCGAAAATGTGCTTGGCCGCCACTGGTGCCGCTTCCTCGAGATACTGGGGTTTCCTGGAGAGCACATCTGCTATGACATTGTTGTCTCCTGGGATGTACTCTATCCTGAAGTCGAAATCCGCAAAGAACTCCGCCCAGCATATGTGCCTCTGGCTCTGGAGCTTCGCCGTGCGCCAATACTCTAGGTTCTTATGGTCCGTGCGGACCTGCACAGTGTGTCTGGCTCCGAAGAGGAAGTGCCTCCACGCCTTGAAGGCTGCATGAATGGCCAGCAACTCCCTGTCCCAGATGGTGTAGTTCTGCTCCGACTTGCTGAGCTTTCTGGAGTAGAACGCGCAAGGCCTCCAGTTCCCTTGCGGATCTTGCTGCAAGAGGACCGCCCCCACCGCTCTGTCCGATGCGACAGTCTCAACCCGCATGGGCCTGCTGGGATTCACGTGTAGCAGCTGTTCTTCGGACACGAAGAGGCTCTTAAGTCTCCGAAAGGACTGCTCCGCCTGGTCCGTCCAAATGAACTTTTTCTTCTTGGAACTGAGGGTGTCCGTGATAGCCGCCGTCTCTTTCGCGAAACCTTTGATGAACTTGCGGTAAAAGTTGGCGAAGCCGACGAACCTCTGGACTTCCTTCCGATTGTGTGGGCTCTTCCAGTCCAACACCGCGCGGACCTTGGCGCTGTCCATGGCGAGTCCCTTGTCGGACAGCCTGTAGCCCAGAAAATCCACCTCCGTCACGTCGAACTGGCACTTCTCCAGTTTGGCGTAGAGTCTGTGCTCCCTTAGCCTCTGCAGGACCTCCTTTACGTCACTCTCGTGAGCCTCCGGCGATTCCGAGAAGATCAGGATGTCGTCGAGGAAGCATACGCACTTCTTGTAAAGGAGTCCCGCTAGCACGTGGTGCATGAATGCTTGGAAACAGTGGGAGCCATTTTGGAGGCCAAACGGCATAACTTTGTATTCATAGGTGCCCAACGGCGTAAACATGGCCGTCTTCCACTCATCACCCTCCCTCATGCGTATGAGATTGTACGCGCCGCGCAGATCCAGCTTGGTGAAGATCTTCCCCTTTCGCACCGTCGCGAGCAAGTCGTCAATCTTAGGCATGGGAAATGCCTTGGGCTTTGTCATCGAGTTTATGGCCCTAAAGTCTACGATGAGCCTTTTTTGGGGCGTGTCCTTCTTCTTCACGAAAAACACAGGACTGCCCCCCACTGCCTTGGATTCTTGGATGAATCCCCGCTTCAAATTGTGCTCTATGAACTCCCTGAGCTCCTGCATCTCGTCCTCGGACATGGAATACAGCTTCGCAGTCGGCAGCGTCGCTCCTGGCAAGAGGTAAATTGCGCAGTCGTAGGGCCGGTGGGGGGGCAACTGGTCAGCTTCCTTTTCGCAGAAGACCTCCAAAAACCCCCTGTACTTGTGGGGCACCGACTGCACCATGCCCAGGTGCAGCTGCTGCCCTTCCTCCTGGCCCTCCGCTTCCTGGCCGGGCTGGATGCAGTGCTGTGCGCAGTAGGATGAACCAAAGGTGAGTTGTCGCTGGTACCACGCTAATGACGGGCTGTGTCTATCCAGCCAACTCATGCCCAACACTATAGGCGTGTCTGACAGGCGGGTGACGTTGAAACTGATGACCTCGCGGTGATTCCCAATCTGCATCACCATGGGTGGTGTCTGTTGTACCACCTGCCCGCCCAGCAGCTTCCTGCCATCGACTGTGACAACGTTTAAGGGCAGCGTGGCTGGTAGAAGCGCTATGTGATGTTCCTTGATGAACTGCACCCCCATGAAGTCTGCGTTGCTACCGGAGTCAATGCTAACAGGGACTTCCAGGGTGAGTCCATTAGGTAACTGGAGAGTTGCAGTGAGTTGCACCACTGGCTTGGGTGGTAGGGGGTCTGTAGGCTGCAAAATCGCTGGGGACTGCTTTACTGACTTGCCTGTCTGAGCCCCAGCATCTCTGCTTCCAGCCAGGCACTGTCATTTCCCTGAAACTGCTCTCCGTGGTGAGCTGCCTCTGTTACTGTTGCTAAGGCTGCAGTGTGCTTCTGGAGCCTCTGGGGACACTCTTTGGCCATGTGTTGTGCACTGTCACAGATGTAGCACTTCCTGCTCCCTCTAGGAGGCTTAGTCTTGACTGCTCCGGGCGCTGGGGCTCCGGCTGCTGTCTGAGCCTTGGCACCACCAAGCTCCATCGGTTCCTCCCCCTCCCTCAGCGGAGGCGAGGGATGCGTACGTCCCAGGTCCCTGGGAAGAAAAGGAGACGCTCTAGCCGGTGCACGCACCTGGCGACCCTCATCACTGTGCCAAGGGCGTTCTTCGTGGCGCACTCCTATCGTGAGCGCTCTCTGCACGACGTCTGCGAGGGTTTGAGGTCTGTCCCCCCTTGCCAACTCATCCTTTACGGAGCCATTGAGTCCATCCCAGAACAAATCTCTCACTGCCACGGAGTCCTTTTCCCAGCCCAGCACATTCAGCAATGCAAAAAAGCGGGAATGGTACTGTCGTACTGTAGCCTTGCCTTGCCTCAATCCATGCATCTCGCGCCTTGCCACATCAATGTCCACGGTAGATTGGAAACAAGCATCCATGGCCGCGATAAATGCGTCAGAATCCCTGCGGGCAGGACCATCTTCGCGCCATAAATTGCGTAGCCAGGCTTTAGCTTCCCCATGCAAGTGGGATACAATGAAGCCTACTCTCTCCTCCTCATCTCTAAAATCCTTCCGAAGCAAATGCAGCGCATATACGACGTCAGCTCTGAAACTGGGATAATGCTTCAGGTTCCCATCGAAGTGGGCTACTAAACTGCCCCCCTGCCAGCCGAGTCCAATTCCCTCTGACCTGGGCCCCGGGAACCCTTCTTTGCATGCACGCTCCCACCTGGCTTGCAGATCCTGGCATCGCGCTTCTGCTTCCTCTCCTGTCTTTTTGGAGATCAGTACTGCCGTGGAAAGCTCCGCTACTGCGTTTCGCAGTTCTGTTAGTTGCTCCTCCGCAGTCATCTCTGCCAACCTTCGTGAGCTTGCAAAAAAAATTTTTTTGCGTACAGAGAGGGGACTTACTGTCAGGGCTGCCTCAGGTCCCAGCTCACAAAGGACCAACGCCAGTCTCTCTTTATATACAGAAATTTTATTGCAGTTCATTTTTCGTTTCACAGCCGAGGCACGCAGCCCCACGTCCGTAACGCTAGACCGCTGAAGTCCCCTCTGAATCAGTCCCTCCCCTGCACCAGTTTAAGATGCTTGCTTTGCTCCACCTCCTCCTGCCTTTCCTTTTCCGCAGGGTCTTTCTGCCCGCTGGAGTTTCACCCCTCCTGGATTCCTCTGACGCTGAATCCACAGATGGCTCTCCTGCGGGCTTTGGGACCTGGCTCCTCCCCCGGGCTCTCCGTTTCCCCGCGCGCTTGCACATTTGAACTTGGCGCGCGCGCCCAGCTTCCAACCTTTCTCCTGATCGTTACATCACTCCTCTCACTGCTCCCCTCCCCTTCCGGGAGGATAGCTTGTTCTGACCTCCCCTCCGTTCCTGCCGACGGAGCTGCTTCCCCCTTTTTTTTATTATAATTTTTTTTATTGGTTTTACAATTTTTTAAAAAACAATACAAACATATAAAAAGACATACAAACACGTATAGTTTCATAATCTTTTTTTCATAAACCTTGTTTCTCAGACTCCCCCATACCTCCCCTTTCTGCATCCCGATGTCCAAAATTTTTAGCAACTTCTAATTATTTCTCTCAAGCCTCTGTCCTCTTAATCTTTCCTTCAGTCTAATCTTATATCACTGTAACCCTTTCTTTCTCAAAACCTCGACATTCTAACATTCATCAAGTTTATAATAGTCCTTAAGATAGATTTTAAATTTCTTCCATTCTTCTTCCGCCGTCTCCTTTCCCTGGTCACGGATTCTGCCAGTCATCTCAGCCAATGTCATGTAGTCCATCACTTTCATCTGCCATTCTTCCAGGGTGGGTAGATCTTGTGTCTTCCAATACTTTGCGATAAGTATTCTTGCTGCTGTTGTAGCATACATAAAGAAAGTTCTATCTTTCTTTGACACCAATTGGCCGACAATGCCCAAGAGAAAGGCCTCTGGTTTCTTAGGGAAAGTACATTTAAGTACCTTTTTCATTTCATTATATATCATTTCCCAGAAAGCCTTAATCTTCGGGCATGTCCACCAAAGGTGATAGAAAGTACCTTCAGTTTCTTTACATTTCCAACACTTGTTATCAGGCAAATGGTAGATTTTTGCTAGCTTGACTGGGGTCATGTACCACCTATAGATCATTTTCATAATGTTTTCCTTTAAGGCATTACATGCCGTAAATTTAATACCGGTGTTCCACAACCATTCCCAGTCAGCAAACATAATATTATGGCCAATGTCCTGTGCCCACTTAATCATAGCTGATTTAACTGTTTCATCTTGTGTATTCCATTTCAGCAGCAAATTATACATTCTTGATAAGTTCTTAGTATTGGGTTCTAACAATTCAGTTTCTAATTTTGATTTCTCCACCTGGAAGCCAATTTTCCTGTCCTGTTTGTAAACCTCCATTATTTGGTAATATTGGAGCCAATCTCGTACTTTAGGTTTCAATTTCTCATGACTTTGTAATTTCAATTTATCTCCATCCTGTTCCAAAATTTCCCAATACTTTGGCCATCCGACCTCCATATTAAGTTTCTTCAGTGCCTTAGCCTCCAAGGGTGACAACCATCTAGGGGTTTTGTTTTCCAACAAATCTTTATATCTTATCCAAACATTAAACAACGCTTTTCTGACAATGTGATTTTTAAAGGCCTTATGCACTTTGATTTTATCATACCATAGATATGCATGCCAACCAAATGTATTATTAAAGCCTTCTAAATCCAAGATATCTGTATTCTCGAGGAGCATCCACTCTTTCAGCCAGCAAAACGCTGCTGCTTCATAGTACATGTCAGGGAACTGCCATCGGAGGAACAGGTGGGGAAAGGGCTCACGGAGGCTGGGAGGGACTCAACAGTTGAAGCAGGGACCAGCAGGGGGAGAGATGGGTCTCTGGAGGAGAGTCTCACAAAGGCTGAGAGAGACGCAGCAGCTAAAGCAGGAACTAGCAGGGAAAGGGGAGGATCTCTGAGGGAAAGCGAGCAAGAGGGAGGGCTCAGGGACACGTCCAGCGAGAACAGTGGGGAGGTGTCAGAAGCTCCCATAGGGAGACCTATTCCTCGCCGGAAGCTGTCACGCCGCGAATCCCGAAGACGTGTTTCCGTTAAGGAGCTTTTATGCTGGAAGCGCTTCCGAAAACAACCACTGTCGGAATCTGCAAGTGACTAGAGCAGACATGTCTGAGGAGCTCTGTCACACACAGAGGTTTGTGGAGTTGCACAAACTCTGAGGGACTACGATTTTACGCACAAGCAGCTCATCATCCCATCACAGCATTCCGACAGTCTTTGTAAGCTGTTTGTGCAGGAGAAGGCATCATGAGTGACCCAGCCGGAACCGGAGAAGCAGGAGTTGGAGCGGGTCCAAGCTTGGAAGAAAGGTACCGAGTGTTGGAAATCCAACTGGCGCTGCAGACGGCGAGGCTTGAGGAGAGAAGGGCTCAGGATGCAGACAAGAAGGGGAGAGCCACCCAGTTCACCAGAAAGGTACCAGGATTGGTGCAGAAGTTTGGGGGGGACCCCAAGGACTACCATGCCTTTAGAACAGAGATGCAATATGCCCTCAATGTGCAGTTTGATGAATTCCCTGACGAGGAATCGCGAGTGGCTTTCGTGATTGGGCATCTTGAAAGGGGGGCGAGGGACTGGGTTAGACCCCTGATGGCAACGCATAATGACGTCCTAAAGGACACCATGAAGTTCTTTCGTGCAATGGATCTCATGTTTTCCAGCGATATTGAGCAGGGAGTGGTGCGCAGACAGCTAATGGCTTGCAAGCAGGGAAGCCGATCTGTCCGTGAGTACTGGACTGAGTTCACCATGCTGGTTCACAGATTGGGGTGGGACTTATCGGCGGCACCCATTCAAATGCTATTTGAAGAAGGCCTTGCTTCGGCTGTGAAAGACGAACTTTCCCGGGGTCCTAGGGCGGATTCTATGGATCAGCTGACTAAATCTGCGCTGACCATAGGAGCGCGCCAGGAGGCGAGAGCTTTGGAGAGGCGGGAAGGGAAGGGGGAACGTTGGAAGGAGTTCCGCATTCCAGACATTCCAGAGACAACTTTCCCGCCGGCAGAGCCGATGGAAATCGGAACAGCGCGCGCGCACGCAGTTTCAAAGCCCAGTGAGGGGGGAAAGAAGGAGGGAAAAGGCGCCCGGAAATGCTATCTCTGCCAACAGCCAGGTCACTTTGCCAGAGTCTGCCCCTAGAGGAAGGAATAGCAAGGGATGATGGGAGCTGTTGAGGGAAGAGAGGAGGAAAAACCGGAGCAGGTAAAAGCCAACGCCTGGTTGCCACAGTCGGGGCACAGCAGCCAGGCCAAAGAGCAGTGAAAGTGCCCATGCCAGAAGCTCCTCAACCTGCCCTAGTGATAGAAGTGTCGCTAGAGCTGCAAAATGGACACCCCCTAAAGATAAAGGCGCTGTTGGACTCAGGCAGCTCCTGCAATTTCATGAGCAAAGAGTTTGCAGCTGAACACCAAATACAGACTATCCCTTTAAGCAACCCCCTGCAGGTGACCACGATCGATGGCAGGGAGTTGTTGGGAGGAGAAGTCAGCTTGCAGACCGTCCCAATGATAATGAAGGTGGCAAGGCACACAGAACTGATAGCGTTTAATGTGGCCACCTTGGGAGGAGCTCCTATTATTTTGGAGATGAGCTGGCTAGCGTTACATGATCCGCTGGTGGGCTGGCATCAGAGAGTGGTTTCCTTTGGTTCAGCACATTGCTTAGAACACTGCAAAGGGGGAAAGGGTTCAGCAGGGGCCCAAGCCACCCTAGCAGGGACGGAAGTAATGGAGAAAGTGAAGGTACCACCACAATACGCAGATCTCAGCGACGTGTTCAGCGAGAAGGAAGCTGACCAACTACCCCCGCATAGACCCTTTGATTGTCAAATCAATTTACTCCCTGGGGCACAGCTTCCTGTAAGCAAGTTGTATGCCATGTCAGACAGAGAAATGCAGGAGCTAAAAGAGTTCATTGACAAGAACCTGAAGAGAGGCTTCATCAGAGAGTCCAAAGCAGTGGGAGGTAGCCCAGTGTTTTTTGTGGATAAAAAACACATGGACAAGCCGAGACTGGTGTGTGACTTCAGGGCGTTAAACGCAGTGTCAGAACCCGTGGCTTTCCCTATGCCCCGGATTGACGACATTTTGACCAGGGTGCGGAAGGGAAATATTTTTACAAAGCTGGACCTAAGGGGGGCGTACAACCTGATACGTATAAGGAAAGGGGATGAATGGAAAACCACCATGTTCACCCCTTTGGGGGCATTTGAATATCTCGTTATGCCATTTGGCTTACAAGCATGCTCGGCGTGCTTCCAATCGTTTATGAACCACGTACTGGGGCCTTTGCTTTACAAGAATTGTGTGGCCTTCCTAGATGACGTGTTGGTGTATTCTGAGAATGAGGAGCAGCATGTGAGAGACGTCAGAGAAGTGTTGAGCAGGCTGCAAGCCAACCGGCTGTGGGTGAAACTGGAGAAGTGTCAGTTTCATACCAAGGAGGTGGAATTCCTGGGGTACCGCCTGTCAGACAAGGGATTGGCCATGGATCCCGGCAAGGTCCAGGCAGTGCTGGAATGGAAAGCACCCAAAACCAAGAAGGATGTGCAGAGGTTCCTAGGGTTTGGGAACTTTTATCGTAAGTTCATCCGAAACTTTGCACACCTGACGGCGCCCATTACGGACTGTCTCAGCAGTAAGAAGAAATTTGTTTGGACTGAGGAGGCGGAGCGAGCTTTTGAGGAACTGAAAAGGGCCTTCGCCTCTGAAGGACAACTTCTGCATGTGGATTTACAAAAAAAGATGAGAGTCGAAACAGACGCATCAGATAGAGCCATAGGGGCGGTGCTTCTTCTGCAGCCAGGGAAGGAGGAGTCAGAGTGGAGACCGTGTGCCTTTTTTTCGCGAAAGCTGAACAAATCCGAGAGGAACTACACGGTGTACGACCGAGAACTTCTTGCTATTCATGAGGCTTTCCGGAGATGGAGGCATCTGCTAATTGGCGCACAACATAAGGTGCAAGTGTGCACTGACCACAAGAACCTAGAGTATTGGAGAACGGCACGAGTGCTCAACCAACGGCAGTTGAGATGGGCCCAGGAGTTCTCCAAATTTAACTTTGAGATTTGTTACGTGCCAGGCCCAGAGAACGTTAGGGCGGACGCTCTCTCACGCAAACCTGAATATTTGGAGGGGGAGAGAGCACCCGAAGAAAGACATGTCATTCCAGAGGACCGCTGGGTGTGTGGGGCGGCATTGGTGGGGCAAAGGGAACTGGTAGAGGGAACGGTGCATGATGAATACGCCCAGGAGAAACTCAGGGGTCTCAGGAGGGAGGGAGATAAACCCGGGGGTTTTGAGGAGAGAAACGGGGCGTTGTATTACAAGGGAGCGTTATATATACCTGAAGGTGATTTGAGGGAGAAGGTACTCAAGCAACTGCACGATAGCCCCACAGCAGGGCATTTTGGGCAACACAAAACCATGTGGCTGGTTACCAGGGAATTTTGGTGGCCCAAGGTCAGGGAAGATGTGCGGGAGTATGTGAGAGGGTGTGACCAATGCCAGCGAGCCAAGGGGGAGAGGCGGGCACCGGCAGGGTTATTAGAACCGCTACCCACACCTGAAAGACCATGGGAAGCAGTGGCAATAGATTTCATGACTGATCTGCCAAAGTCCAGAGGGAAAACAGCCATCATGGTTGTGGTAGACCTGTTAACCAAAATGGCCCACTTTATAGCATGCTCACATGCTGTCACGGCAGAAGAAACCGCTAAATTGTTTGTAGAAAATGTGTTTAGGTTGCATGGCGCCCCCTTGAGGGTGGTTTCAGACCGAGGGAAACAATTTACTTCCAGGTTCTGGAGGAAGCTCATGAGCTTACTGCATGTAGAGGTCAATTTTTCGACTGCCCGGCATCCTGAAACCAACGGGCAGGCGGAAAGAGCCAATGGCATCCTCCAGCAATATTTGAGGTGTTATGTCAATGACAGAGAGAATGATTGGGTGGAGAAGCTGGCGTTGGCGGAATTTGCCTACAACAATGCGGAGAACGTGTCCACGAGGATGAGCCCCTTTTTGGCTAATTACGGGTGCCATCCCCGGGCTTTCCCGGGGGGGGGGGAGGGGAGAACTGGTGCGTTCCAGCTGCCGAACAGTTCGTAGAAGAAATGGAAGCGATCCATCGCCAGCTCCAACTTAACTTAGACAGGGCCAAGGAGGAATATAAGAGGCAGGCAGACAAAAACAGAAGAGAAGGTGAAACAATTAGGGTGGGGGATCAGGTGTGGCTGTCAACCCAAGGGTTACCATTCAAAGGAGGTTGTAAGAAGTTAAGACCCAAAAGACTGGGCCCATTTGAAGTCACACAACAGGTCAACCCAGTGGCTTTCAGACTCCGGTTACCGAACCACATGAAGCTGCACCCAGTTTTCCACAGGTCGTTGCTGTCACCGTATAAAGGGGACAGAGAAGGGAGGGTCACTCGGGGACCAGCAATGGAGGAAAGGGAACACAGCTACCATGTAGCGGAGATCCTCGATTCCAGGTGGAAGGGAGATCAAGTAGAGTATTTGGTAACGTGGGAAGGGGAACCGGAGTCGGAAAACTATGGCAACTGATAAGCCAAAGTTGCCATGAGTGCCAAGAAAAACAAACATGGAGTCCAGCGCGCTTCCCTTGCGCGGCTTGCAGACTGTTTGTGCCGATCCAAAAGTCCTCTGGCTCCCTGGCTGTCAGCAGAGCGATCGCAGCAGATAGAAGCAATTGCAGCGTGTGGGTGAATAATTCAGAACAGACACAAAGCGTTCCTTATCTTCTCTAGCCTTTAATCAAGTAGAATAACATCGTAAATTAAACCTGGCGAAAGCTCGCCCATTCTCCCTTTCGCGTAGCGTCCCAAAAGCAGACTGAAACACTCGGCGTCAAACCACTCCCCGTATGTGTTTCTAACCACGCCTCAGGGAAGAGACGTCACACAGAACTCTTTAACCCTGTGAGTTCTGAAACCAATAACAAAAACACCTGGGTCATGGCAGAGGATGTCAAGGACGAGGTTTTAATAGAAACTTTTCATCAGAGGTTCCCACGTAAACCTCAGCCAGTGGCGAGGTTCCGGAGGGAATACTTTGCCACCACAGATGAGGAAGAGGAGTTGGAGGGGTTCACAGATTCCGAGGAGGAGGAGGATTCAGCGAGCCGGAACAGCGACCGATGGAGGGAAATGTTCGAGACGTCTGAAGATGAAGAGGATTCTTTTCGGAGTTTTACCTCCTCACCGCCCAGAGGAGAGGGAACGGGCGGGGGTGAAGGGGGTCCTGGAGGGGAGGTGGATGTCAGGGAACTGCCATCGGAGGAACAGGTGGGGAAAGGGCTCACGGAGGCTGGGAGGGACTCAACAGTTGAAGCAGGGACCAGCAGGGGGAGAGATGGGTCTCTGGAGGAGAGTCTCACAAAGGCTGAGAGAGACGCAGCAGCTAAAGCAGGAACTAGCAGGGAAAGGGGAGGATCTCTGAGGGAAAGCGAGCAAGAGGGAGGGCTCAGGGACACGTCCAGCGAGAACAGTGGGGAGGTGTCAGAAGCTCCCATAGGGAGACCTATTCCTCGCCGGAAGCTGTCACGCCGTGAGTCCCGAAGACGTGTTTCCGTTAAGGAGCTTTTATGCTGGAAGCGCTTCCGAAAACAACCACTGTCGGAATCTGCAAGTGACTAGAGCAGACATGTCTGAGAGCCAGTGTGGTGTAGTGGTTAAGAGCGTTAGTCTTGTAATCTGGTGAACCGGGTTCGCGTCTCCGCTCCTCCACATGCAGCTGCTGGGTGACCTTGGGCCAGTCACACTTCTCTGAAGTCTCTCAGCCCCACTCACCTCACAGAGTGTTTGTTGTGGGGGAGGAAGGGAAAGGAGAATGTTAGCCGCTTTGAGACTCCTGAAGGGGAGTGAAAGGCGGGATATCAAATCCAAACTCTTCTTCTTCTTCTTCTGAGGAGCTCTGTCACACACAGAGGTTTGTGGAGTTGCACAAACTCTGAGGGACTACGATTTTACGCACAAGCAGCTCATCATCCCATCACAGTACAGTTTTAAGTCCGGCAGGGCAAATCCCCCTCTTTCTTTTGCATCTGTAAGTATTTTAAATTTTATTCTGGGCTTTTTGCCCTGCCAGACAAATCTCGCAATGTCTTTCTGCCACCTCTTGAAACAGTCCATCTTGTCAAGAATCTGCAAAGTTTGAAACAAAAATAGCATTCTAGGCAATACATTCATCTTAATAACTGCAATTCGGCCTAACATTGACAATTTTAGATTTGACCATATTTCTAGATCTTTTTTAATTTCTGACCAACATTTTTCATAGTTGTCCTTATACAAGTTCAAATTTTTAGATGTCAAATGAACCCCTAGGTATGTCACCTTCTTAACCACTGTCAAACCTGTCTCTTCTTGAAATTTCTCCTTCTCCATGACTGTCAAATTTTTTTCTAAGACTTTAGTTTTTTGTTTGTTCAGTTTAAGTCTGGCTACCTGGCCAAATTGTTGAATTATCTCCAACACTCTTTTCGTACTAGTGTTTGGCTCTTGTAAGGTCAATACTAAGTCATCTGCGAATGCCCTTAACTTGTAATGTTTAGCTCCGACCTGTACACCTTTAACCTGCTGGTCATTTCTAATCATATTCAGCAACACCTCCAGAACAGAAATGAAAAGCAATGGAGAAATTGGGCACCCCTGTCGTGTTCCTTTTTCTATCTTAAGTTCCTCCGTTATCACATTATTTACAATCAGCTTAGCTTTTTGTTCAGAATATATTGCACCCATACCATTCTCAAAACCTTGGCCTACCCCCATCCCATGAAGATTCTTTTTCATAAAACTCCAAGAAATATTGTCAAAGGCTTTCTCCGCGTCCACAAAAATCAGCACTGCTTTAGTGTTTATGTTCACCTCTAGCAATTCCAGAATGTCTATTATATTCCTTACATTGTCCGATAAGTGCCTTTTTGGGAGAAAGCCTGCTTGGTCCTTATGAATCTTCTCCATCAACACTCTTTTAAGTCTTTTTGCCAAAATGTCTGCAAAAAAATTATAATCCACATTAAGTAATGATATTGGGCGGTAGTTCTTAAGTTGAGTCTTTTCAGTCTCTGTCTTTGGTATGAGTGAAATATACGCTTCTTTCCACGATTCTGGTGCCTTTCCCCCCTCTGAAATCTCATTGCAGACTTCCTTTAACGGTTGAACCAACCACTCCTTCAAAGATTTATAGTATCTGGAAGTCAGTCCATCTGGCCCTGGAGACTTGCCCAATTGCATGTCTTGAATGGCACCCTCTATCTCTTGTTCTGTTATTCTCTGGTTTAAATCCACCTTGCTTTGATGAGAGATTTTTTGTAATCCATATTTTTTAAGGAATTTATCTATGTCCTCTTCATTTTGTGGTCCTTGAGAATAAAGTTTTTTGAAATAACTCAGAAAACAGTTTCTAATCTCATTGGGTTTAGATATGTTCTTTCCATCCACTTCTAGGCTTGTAACTGTATTTAGTTTCTGCCTTTTCTTCAATTGCCATGCCAGAAGTTTGCCACATTTATCTGCCGATTCGAATGTTTTTTGTTTCATTTGCTTTATCTTCCATTCAATCTCTTGATTCATCAATTCCATATATTGTGTTTGATATAACTTAATCTCTCTCAAAATCTCCTGGGACTTTGGTTTTGATCTTAATTTTTTCTCTCCTTCTTTTATCTTTTCCAAAATCTTTTCCTTCTTCTCATTCTGCTTTCTCTTTTTTATTGAATTTTGTTGAATCAAGAATCCTCGCATCACAGCTTTACTTGCGTCCCAGATCACTCTTTTTTCCACATCGGCCTTTAGATTTATTTCAAAATAGTCCTTTAAAGTTTTTTGGGCCTTCATGTGGATCTCCTTATCTCGAAACAGGGTGTCATTCATCCTCCATCTAAATTGACCAGTTGTTGTAAGTTTCATTTCCATCTTCACGGCGTTATGGTCGGAGCAAGTTTTTGGGCAGATTTCTACCCTCCTAATCTTTGGAGCCATCCCACTAGTGATCCAAATTTGATCAATTCTGGTCCAGGTCATCATTGCTTGAGAGAAAAAAGTTCCCTCTCTCTCAAGAGGGTTCCTTGTTCTCCATATGTCTATTAGGTCCATATTTTCCGTCATTTCAAAGGTCTTCGGAAGTCTCCCTTCCTTGGAGATTGTCAGTCTTTGTGCCTTGTCCATATTTGTAGAAACTACACCGTTCATGTCTCCCATAATTATCATATTGTAATCCAAATAGTCCATCAGAGTTTCATGAAGTTTCTTGAAGAATTCCGCCTTGCCTTCATTTGGTGCATAAATTCCAACTATTAAGAATTTTTCTCCTTGTACTTGTATTTCAACTGCCAGATATCTTCCTTGTTCATCTTTAAACATCATTTTTGGAACCCATTTCTCTTTTACATAGATCACGACTCCTCTTTTCTTAACTTTATCCGATGAAATGAATTCTTGTCCTAATCTTTTATTTATGAGTAGTTTCCTGTGTGCTCTGGTTACATGGGTTTCTTGTAAACAAATCAAGTCCAATTGTTCTCTTTTCAAAATATGAAACACTTGACGTCTCTTCAAAGGCATGTTCAGCCCATTACAAGTCCAGCTAAGGAATTGCAGAGCCGTCTTGTTATTTTTCTGTTACTCCTCCAACCGTTCCAAGTTGTTGCTCGTCCTCTGATGGTGATGGGTTAAGTCCAAACGATAGGTTCAGAATGTCTAGTGCTCTCCTTTGTTCTGCAATTGGATCCACAGTTCCCTTCTGTAAGTCCTCTTGGTTTCTTTCCAAGAATCTCTCTTTGTCTTGTATTGTCTTTATTTTCACCTTCTTTCCCTTATAGTCAAAAGACAGTCCTTGTGGGAACTCCCACCTGAAAGGGATGATGTTCTTCTTCAGCAGGTAAACCAAATCCTTATAGAATGTTCTCAACTCCAAGATATGTTTAGGGATGTCTTTAAAAATCTGTATGGATGAATTTTCAATTTGCAAGGCCTTTTGGTAGTGTAATTTTAATATTTTATCTCTTTCTTCCTTAGATCTAAGGGTAATCAAACAGTCCCTCGGGGTCTTTCTGTTCTGTCTTCTGCCCCGTTTAAATGCTGTTGTAATCTTAAATTCTTCCTCCTCCAAGTCTTCCCAGAAACCAGCAAACTCTTGTGTTAAAAACTCCACCAGGTTGTCTCCTTCGCTCTCGGGAATCAGTCTTAATTTCAGATTTCTTTCCTTTCTCTGTAATTCCCACAAAGCCAGAGTTACATCATGTTCATGAACCTTTTTAGCAATCGGTTCTAAGTTCTCTTGAGTCTCTCCAGCAATAGTTCTAGCTTCCTCTGCAATTTTACGTGTTGCAGAATTTTCTTGAACCAGCCTGTTTATAGATTCTGTATTCAAGTCCAATCTTGCTGTTAGTTCTGTTAATTTCTGTGTATTTTCTGTACTCTGCTTTGTCAAGGTCTCCAAAGATTGATTTATCTTGAGTAACGCTTGTGTCACTGACTCCATAGAGGCAGCTGTCACTTTTTCTTGTCCTGTTATTCCTGTAGGAGTTACGCCTGTAATTGAGCCTCTTTTCTTTTGTTGCTGTTGCTGGTGTTGTTGCTGGTGGAGCTGCTGTTGCTGGTGGAGCTGCTTCCCCTGACACACTGGAACCTCCCCCCCCCTCCGCTACGCTCTGGAGGGGAAGCCGGTCCCGATCTCCTGCTGCTGCTTCGGGATTCCCTATTTGCTCCTTCCCCCTGATGAGTCCCCCCTGGGGCTCCTCTTGTCTTGGCTACAGGCGCCCCCTCCTGGGAATCCCCCGATTCGCTGGAAAGGCTCATGGAATCCCTCGGGCCACCGTCCTCCTCTTCCTCGCTGTCCTCGGACTCTTCCCAATAGTCCTCCCTCTCCTGCCTCCCATGTGCCTCTGCTCCTGAACCCCTGACAGCGCCATAAATTGCGCAGCCACGATTTAGCTTCCCCATGCAGATGAGTTATTATGAAGCCTACTTTCTCCTCCTCATCTCTAAAGTCTCCCCTTCGCTCTCCATCACCTCTCTCCCCTGTACCTCTGCTCCTGAGCCCCTGACAATTATATTTCATTTCCCAGAAAGCCTTAACCCTTGGGCACGTCCACCATAGGTGAAAGAATTTTCCTTCAGTTTCTTTACAATTCCAACACTTATTGTCTGGCAAATGATATATTTTTGCAAGCTTGATTAGGGTCATGTACCACCTGTAAATCATTTTCATAATATTTTCTTTCAGGGCATTACATGCCGTAAATTTCACACCAGTGGTCCTCAAATTGGTGTTTTTGGGGTTAGAATGCACATTCACCCCAAAATCGCAGAAATGTTTGTTACCAGCCCAAATCAACCATAGGTAAACATATGGTAACATGTCAATAGAAAAAGGACGAATAAGCTTTGATTGCTCTTTCGGTGTTCATTCACCCACAAATAGCAAAGCGGTGTGTAATGGTTGGGAGTTACTCGTGCGTAATCCTGCTCTGTTTGAGCATCGGGTTGCCTGGTTAAACCCTCCGGACTACGCAGCCCATGGTAGCGTGGCTGCTCTTAGTCACTTGTAGAATCTGACTGTGGGCGTTTCTTAAAGCGTTGCCAACATAAGAGTTGTTTGACGCCCAATCGTTTCCGCCTCTCACTGCGCGGGAGTCTCCTGCGCAGGGTGGGCGTGGGCAGCGGGGTGCTTGGGCTCTCCTCACTAACTTCCAACGAAGAGTCCTGGAGCCCCTGCACCTCCCTGTCCCGTTGCTCTCCTGGATCCCTGGTGTTACACTCATTCTCTTCCCCTTCTTCCTGGCTAAGTCTCCCTCTAGCGCTTGGACCTTCCCCTGCAGAATCAGAGACCCTCTCCTTCTCCCGTGCCTCTGATGGCAGTTCCCTGACATCCACCTCCCTCCCAGGGCCCCCTTCACTCCCCCTCCGACCCGGGGGCTCTGTTGCAGCCTCTTCTCTGGTCGGCGAGCCAAGGAAACCCCTGAAAGAGCTGTCCTCCTCATCTGTGGGTGTGAACACCTCTTCCCACCTGCTAAGGTTCCCACCCAAGGAATGACTCTCCCAATCCGATTCTTCTTCGGATTCTGAAATCCCTTCGAAACTCTCTTCCTCCTCCGTCGTGCCGAACTGTTCTTCCCAGAATCGCTCTAAGGGCTTGGGTTTATCTGGGAACCGTCGGTGGAACACTTCCACCATATGCTCGTCGCCAACTGCCTCTGCCGGCACCCACGTGTTTTCCGACCAGGGCTCTCCTTCCCACGCCACCAAGTACTGCACCTGCCGCCCTCGCCACCTTGAATCCACTATCTCTGCGGCCGAGCTCTGGTGTTCCCTCTCTTCTACCTGTGGTTGTGGCAAGACTTCTACCTCCCGCCCCTCTAATTCCTGCCCCTCTCTGTGCGGTGAGAGCAAGGACCTGTGGAACACGGGATGTATTTTCATGTTGTTGGGCAACCTGAGCTTGAACGCCACTGGGTTTATCTGTTGTATAACTTCAAACGGGCCCAGTCTTCTGGGCTGCAACTTCTTGCACCCTCCCTTAAAGGGTAACCCTTGAGTGGACAACCACACGCGATCCCCCACCCTAATGGTTTCCCCTTCCCTCCGGTGTTTATCTGCTTGCTTCTTGTAACTGGCTTTAGCCCTTTCTAGGTTCATCTTGAGCTGTTGATGTAACGCTTCCATTTCTTCCACAAACTGTTCAGCAGCAGGTACACTCCAGCTCTGTTCCTCATTGCCCGGGAACGCCCTGGGATGACACCCATAATTGGCCAAGAAGGGGCTCATACTGGTGGACACATGTTCAGCATTATTGTACGCAAATTCTGCTAGCGCTAGTTTCTCTACCCAATCATTCTGCCTTTCGCTAACGAAGCAGCGTAAGTATTGCTGGAGTACACTGTTTGCCCTTTCCGCCTGCCCATTGGTTTCTGGGTGTCTCGCTGTCGAGAAGCTTACCTCGACTTGCAGTAGGCTCATGAGCTTCCTCCAGAACCGGGAAGTAAATTGTTTTCTGCGGTCAGATAAAACCCTCAAGGGGGCGCCATGCAGCCTAAAAATGTGTTCTACAAACAACCGTGCCGTTTCTTCCGCCGTCACCGCATGGGAGCAGGCGATAAAGTGGCACATTTTGGTTAGCAAGTCTACTACTACCATCACTGCTGTTTTTCCCCTTGATTTGGGCAAATCCGTCATGAAATCAATTGACACCACCTCCCAGGGTTTGTTTGGCGTGGGTAAGGGTTCCAGCAAACCTGCTGGCATCGTGCGTTCCCCTTTGGCCCTCTGGCAGCGGTCACACCCTCTTACATATTCACGTACACCTTCCCTCACCCGTGGCCACCAAAATTGTCGGGTCACCAGCATCATGGTTTTGTGTTGCCCAAAATGTCCCGCTGTGGGGGTGTCATGTAGTTGTTTGAGTACCCTTCTTCTTAGAGCCTCCCCCGGTACGTACATCACCCCCCTGTAGTACAACACCCCTTCCTTCTCCTCAAACCCCTCTGGTGCTCCCCTCCCCTCTTGGAGTTCCCTGATTTTAGTCCGGGCGAATTCATCGTCCCTAGTGAGTCCTGCCAGTTCTCTCGTGCCCACTAGAGTACCCCCACACACCCATCGGTCCTCAGGTATGACGTGGCGGGTCTCCGGCGGCCCTTCTCCTTCGAAGTACTCTGGTTTCCGCGAAAGAGCGTTTGCTCTCACGTTTTGCTGGCCGGGCACATACTGGATTTCGAAAGAAAACTTGGAAAACTCCTGCGCCCAGCGAATCTGTCTCTGGTTGAGCACCTGTGCTGTCCGCCAATATTCCAAGTTCTTGTGATCTGTGCAGACCTGGATCTTATGCTGCGCCCCTATCAGCAGATGGCGCCACCGACGAAAGGCGGCATAAATTGCTAGCAGTTCTCGGTCGTACACAGTGTAGTTTTGTTCCGACTTGCTCAGCTTCCTCGAGAAGAAGGCGCACGGTTTCCATTCTTGCTGGCTCAGTCCTGGCTGCAACAGAACCGCCCCGATGGCTCTTTCTGACGCGTCCGTCTCCAACCTCATAGGTTTCTCCAAATCCACATGTAGTAATTGTTCCTCCAACGCGAATGCCTTCTTCAATCTTTCAAAGGATTGCTGGGCTTCCTCCGTCCACACAAACTTTCTCTTACTACTGAGACAGTCCGTGATTGGGGCCGTCAAGTGTGCGAAGTTCTTGATGAACGTCCGGTAGAAATTGCCAAAACCTAGGAATCTCTGCACATCCTTTCGTGTCTTTGGGGTCTTCCACTCCAATACTGCTTGCACCTTGCTTGGGTCCATCGCTAAGCCTTTGTCAGATAGCATGTACCCCAGGAACTCCACCTCTCGGGCATGAAACTGACATTTCTCTAGCTTGACCCACAACTGGTGTTTCTGCAAATGTTGTAGCACTTCCCTGACATCTCTCACATGTTGCTCCTCATTTTCCGAATAAATCAAGACGTCGTCCAGGAATGCTACACAGTTCTTGTAAAGCAGAGACCCCAACACGTGGTGCATGAACGCTTGAAAACAGGCGGAGCCTGACTGTAATCCGAAAGGCATAACGAGATATTCAAAGGCCCCCAGGGGTGTGAACATGGTGGTCTTCCATTCATCCCCCTCTCTCATCCGGATTAAGTTGTAAGCCCCCCTCAGATCTAGCTTGGTGAAATTCTTTCCCTTCCTCACTCTTGTCAGATTGTCATCGATTCTGGGCATCGGGAAAGTCACAGGTTCTGACACCAAATTTACCCCCCTGAAGTCCACGACCAGCCTCGGTTTATCAGTGTCCTTTTTGTCCACAAAAAATACTGGACTGCCCCCCACTGCTTTTGACTCTCTTATAAACCCTCTCTTTAGGTTCTTGTCGATAAAGTCCCGTAACTCCTTCATCACTATGGGGGTGGGTTTCCCCTGAGCATCCAGCGACCGTCGTTCTTCCAGCCTCGCTGTCAGGATGGCTATGTGCTCTTCCAAATTGCGGTTTCTCTCCTCCAGCGATTGGCCTCCAGCTGCCCCTCCCCTGGCTCCAGCTCCTCCGGTCTTACTCATGATGCCCCCTTCTGCTTGTTGCGCACGAGCAACTTTCAGGGTGAGTCAGAATGCTGTAATGGTTGGGAGTTACTCGTGCGTAATCCTGCTCCGTTTGAGCATCGGATTGCCTGGTTAAACCCTCCGGACTACGCAGCCCATATTAGCGTGGCTGCTCTTAGTCACTTGTAGAATCTGACTGTGGGCGTTTCTTAAAGCGTTGCCAACATAAGATTTGTTTGACGCCCAATCGTTTCCGCCTCTCACTGCGCAGGAGTTTCCTGCGCAGGGTGGGCGTGGGCAGCAGGGTGCTTGGGCTCTCCTCACTAACTTCCAACGAAGAGTCCTGGAGCCCCTGCACCTCCCTGTCCCGTTGCTCTCCTGGATCCCTGGTGTTACACTCATTCTCTTCCCCTTCTTCCCGGCTAAGTCTCCCTCTAGTGCTAGGACCTTCCCCTGCAGAATCCGAGACCCTCTCCTTCTCCCGTGCCTCTGATGGCAGTTCCCTGACACGGTGTAATAAGCCTAAACAAAGCCAAACAAGTTGTTTTGGTTTCCAACTACATAGAGAGAAGAATCTTGGATTTCGCTTACTTCAAGTCGTGTTCTTTGCTGTTAATGCACATTGACACAGAAATCGCAAAGTGTGTGTAATGAGACCAAAATAACACAACACCATCTTTTCGCTTCCATATGCGTAGAAAGAAGACGAATAGGCTTTGATTGGGCTTTTTTCAATTCGCATGGTGTTATTTGGGTGTGCGCCAGCATCACCCCAAACGAAAGCAAAAAAGTTTTTTTGGGTTCCATCTACATAAAAAGAAGATGATAAAGCTCTGATTGGGCTCATTTCAAATTGGTGTTTTGCGGGTTAGAATGCACATTCACCCAAAAATCGCAGAAATGTTTGTTACCAGCTCAAATCTGCTGGGAAAAAGCACCAATGATAAAGCCAGCTGCAGGTGGCTGGAATGCAAAACAGGATGTTGTTGTTTCAAACTGTACTGTTGGGAAAAAGGGGGAGTCTATTCTCTGTACTGAGCACCGGATGTTAGCTCAGAGTGTCATCTGACCTGTGCTAGAAGCACAGGGGAGGAGTTATGACTCTTCTGATGGAGTCTGAAGGGTGCAGTCACGTTTCTTTGTACTGCTGAATGACAGGAATAAAAGACATGTAAATAGGACTCCTGTCTGTCTCATTTCCCCTCCCTGGGGGGGAAAGCAAGGAGAGAGAAGCAGAGGGTGTGTTCTCCTCACATCTAACGAGGAGAATCACCGGTTTACGACCTAGCCTGCCGGGAGTAGCAGATGGAAGGTAAACAAGTATCTCGCTCAGTTTGCCCGTGAAGGCCAGTTTACCTCTGACTGTGAGCTGAGATACTGACGTATGGCAGCTTTCGGTGGTTGCGATTCATCGAACATCTGCATGAGAGGCTGGTGGATTGTCCTCCTCTGCTCCAAGGGAGAAAATAGCGTCTGAGAGCAGCCAGAAGCTGAACAGACGGCTGGACCCAGAGGAAAATGTTTTCCAAGCAACGGAGCTCAAGGTATGCTGCATTTCGGGCTAAAAGTTAGAGATAAGCTTTCAAGTATGCACAGTTGCTAAGCGACGCTCGTCAGAGACGTGGAAATTTACTGGCTGCGCAGATGGCTCTGAGAGAGGGCCTGGGAAGCGAAAGTTTTGTTTTGACTATGTCTTCGATGCTGTGCAAGGTCTGAGAAACAGCTTGCAGCTTGCCTGGAAAGGCAGTAAACAAGTCCAGCAGAGGCTATTGGAGTTTTAGCAAGGCTGGAAAGTGAGACAGAGGCTTGGCTTCAAGATGGATGCCAAGAAGGGGGGAGCCCTGCCTTATTCATCTCCCCTGACCAGTGGCAGTTATTCATCATGGTCTGGAAAGACGACTACCCCAGAAGGGGTGAGCAAGGATGATGCTGGCCAAGTTCCTAAGAGCTCATCGAAAACTGAGGAGAGCTTTGACCCTAGATGGGGGAGCGAAGGAACTGTTCCAGCTGCACTGGAAGTGAAGGACAGGGGGAGGGAAGAACAGAGTTCAAATCTCCCCGCTGCTGAAGCTACTGAGGAGCGAGTTGTAGCATTGAGCGCTGTCCGATGTTACAATTGTGGACAGACTGGGCATCTACAGCGAAACTGTAGGAAGCCGCGCCAGTCAAGAGGAGCGAAGAGCAGCTCTACGAAGCCTGAGGCGTCAGGCAAAAGCCGTACCAAGTGCCAGGTGAAACCTGCAAAGGCTATGATGGCGAAAGGAACCACGCCAGATGTTGGGAACGCGTTCATAATCGACACTGGCTGTACAAAACACATGTGCCCGCACAGAGAACTGTTTTCAACGTTGAAGAAGCAAAGCTTCACTGTGAAACAGGCCAACGGTCAGGAGCTGAAAGCGACCGGGATTGGGACTGTGTATCTTGAGAGTCTGAACTTGACTATAAACAATGTTTACCTGGTTCCAGAACTGAGATTTAATCTGCTGAGTGTGTCGCAGATTGCAAAGAAAGGACTGAAACTGTCCTATGATGCTAAAAGCTGCAAGATCTACAAAGATGGAGAACTGTTTCTTACTGCCAGAGAGAAGGATGGACTGTATTTGTTGACTTTTGATCAAAGTGATTACATGAAATGTAATTTTTCTGGTTCTAACGAAATCTCTCTTGCAGGTGTGACCAGTGTGAGCACCAGGAAGGTGACCAAGAAGGTCGACAGAGCATTTCAGCGGGTGTATGCTGATGTGATTGGTCCTCTAGAACCATCTAGAGGCGGTGCAAAATATTACCTTGTGTGTGTGGATTGTTTTACTAATTATTCTTGGGTTTTTGTGATGGAAAAACCGCAAGAGACCTTAGAAAGGTTTCAGGAGTTTTGTGACAAGGTTAAAAATATGCATGATGCTAACATTGATTGTCTCTTCACAGATGAGAAACAAGTTTTTCTGTTACAGAAGTTTCAGAAGTTCCTGGATGGAAAAGGGATAGACCACAAAGTTGCTGTTTCAACCGAAGCATGGAACAGGGGGGTCTGTGTGAGGGTGAACAAAGAATTGCAAAAGGGGATGCATGCACAATTGCTGAGTTCACATTTGCCACATGAATATTGGGCCGAGTCGCTAGCGTCCTATGTTCACATGTGGGTGAGAAAGGTCTCAACAGAGTTGGGATGTTCTCCTTTTGAGAAGCTGTTCCATAGAAAACCTTCTGTTGACTATTTTAAGGTTTTCGGGTCTCATGTGAGAACAGAAGCTCCAGGTGGAGTAAAGAATGCCAGAGGCATTTTTGTGGGTAATGAAAAGGGTCTCTACAGAGTAATTTTGTCTGAATGTGGTCAGATGATTCTCACAAAGTTTCTTGAGAGTGCTCCAGTACAAGAGCGGGTAGTTGTGCACACATTTCCCACAGGTGACAATTCAGATGATGATTTTTCTGATTACACAGATTACAGTGGTACTGATGATGACAGTGATAGCTCAGAGAGTTCAGTTGTAACAGTCATTGAGAGAAAATCTCACACAATGGATAGACCTTCACAGGTGAAGGAGGAACCACTGTTTGCCATTGCTACTGGTTCTCAACAAAGTCCAGAGGTTGAACCAGTGAGCACAGAGGATCAGAACCTCATACGCAGGTCTGAGAGAGTCACAAAGGGTGTACCACCAAAGAGGTACTCAAAAGAGTTTGCTAACTTAGCTGTTGCATGTGTTGCTATTGTTAACAACTCAAAGCAGGTTAAAGCAGTGTCTAAGTCAGAGACAAAGACACAACAGAGGACTTCCGGGGGCGGCGCGAAACTGTAATGGCGGTCCTCTTCGAGCTCTGAAGAGGGGCTCCGCGGAAAAGGGTCGCTCGCTGCGGCATAGCGACAACCCATCAAGATAAACCACGGGTAGAGTGAGCCCGTGGCCGTGGGACTCGGCGGGCACCAGAAGCTGCTCCGAAAACACAGAAGGGACCCCGTAAGGAGACCCGGAGTGAAGGAGGGGTAGCGGTGCTGTGAGTTCATCGCTCTTTCCGCGGAAGTGAAGCCGCGCGGCCGTTGCAGATGAGCGCTGATCCTTCTTCCTAAAACCAACACCAAACTGCAAGTAACATACCCGTGAGTAAAGGGTTTAAAATTGGCAAAGAATTTGTTAAATTTGGCTGAAAACGGGAGACGAGAAAAGGGAAGTCCGTCTTCCGACATTGCTGACAAGATCAAAGCAAAGCTTTAAAAAGCGGAAAGCGCTTGAAACGGGACTGTGGGAAGTTCTAACTTTTTCGTGCTATTAAACCTGCTCTTTTTCCTGCTGAACTGAAGGTGGAAAGGGACTTTGATCAAAAGAAGGAGTAACGGGGGCTTCCCTCCTACCTCCCCTTTTCTTTGGGTCGTATTTTTAAAGAGCCAGATCGTCGGGCTGCCGGAGAGGGAGACTGTGTCAAACTGCGGAAACAGTTGCAAAAATTTGTAAAAACTTTGTTGGAGCATAACTGATACATTTGAGCAGAAAAGACTGGACGTGATACTGTTGCAAGCACCTCTTGTGAAACTTTGCTGAACTTTAAAAGGTGCTTTGGGGAATTTTGAGTCTTTGAAGGGACTGTTGGATTATCGAATTTACTGAGTTGAAACAATTTGGAACTTTAATGGCGGATTACTTCCTTCTTTGTCTTTGAAACTTGGTGGCACTCCCCCTACAGGGCTTTCGGATTATAAAATCCTGGGAATTGACTTTTGTTTTGAATTCCACTTCACTGGTTGTTTATAACTGAATTTGTCTCTCCCATGGAACAATAGACAATCTGACCTTGAACACTGACAGATGTGTAATGAGTGGTGCAGGGAGAACAAGAGCATCTAAAGCTAAGGAATCTAAAGAGGCCAAGGAAAAAGAAAAGGAAAGAAAACCAGCACAATTTGTACAAACAACACTGACCCAAGGACGCCGATCGTCGGTTCCAGCTGTACTGGTGACCCAAAGGGAACAAGGGGAAACAACTGAGAAGTCCACTGAGGAAGATATGGCAGCAGGTGGGTCAGATACACTATTAAAACAAATATTGGAGCAACTATCAAGTTTAAACCAGAAGGTGGACGACCAGTCTTTGAAGATAGATAAAGCAACTTCCTCGATTCAAAAATTGACTGATCAAGTTTCCCAGCACACGCAAGCCATAGAGAATTTGCAAGGAGCAACAGCGGAAAATCGGGAATTAGCTGGAGAAGCAATCCAGAAAGTGGGAGCTTTACAAAAAGAAGTTGAAGAAATAAAAGGAGAAGTTAAGCCCCTGCACAAACAGGTGGGTGAACAACAAGTTTATCTGTCAATGGTGGAACTGAAAAATCGCGAGAGTAACATCAAATTGAGAGGCACCCCGGAACTCGAGCAAGGAGACTTGATTGGATACTTGACACAGGAATTCTCGAAGTTCTGGGGTTTAAAGGAAGATACAGATTTCAGGATTGTCTCGGCATATAGACTGGGAAGATTGGTAAGGAAAGACAGATCCAGAGACTGTTTGATAATTTTAAGATCAAAGGAAGAGAGAGACAAGATCCTAGGTCTTCACTTCAAAAAAGCAATTGAAATACAAGACAAAAGGGTGGAAATTTATAGAGATACTCCGAGACAGTTGCTGGACCTCAGAGCCACCTATACAGAACTAGCAAAATTGCTGAGACACAACGCAATTCCCTATAGGTGGGAGTTTCCACAAGGATTATCCTTCACCTACAAAGAAAGGAAGGTTAAAATTAGAACACCTGAAGATAACCAAAAGTTCCTTCACGACCACGGAGAAGATCTCCAAAAAGGAGTGGACTGGCTTCCAGTTTTACCAGCACCAATATTGCCTGGAAGCGGGCCAACGCCTGCACCCTCGGGATCTGAGCAAAAGGAAGGCACCCCATCCTAAGAACATCTTAAATAGAACAGGATGTCTCTGCAGCTACTTAGTTGGAACATAAATGGCGGGAATTCTCCGGAAAAAAGAAGGAGGATATTTCATATCCTAAAAAAAGAACAATTGGATGTAATATGCCTTCAAGAAACACATGTGACTAGGCTCCACAGGAAAGTATTAATCAATAAAAGACTTGGCCAAGAATTTATCTCATCAGACAAAGTTAAAAAAAGAGGCGTTGTAATTTATGCAAAGGAGAACCTGTCACCAAAATTTTTATTCAAAGATGATCATGGAAGAATTCTCGCAATTGAAATCCAAACACAAGGGGAAAAGATTTTGATATTAGGAGTTTATGCGCCAAATGATGGAAAATCAGAATTCTATAAGAAGCTGCATGAGACAATGATGGACTATTTGGACTATTCTAACATTATTGTGATGGGAGATATGAATGGGGTGGTGTCTACAAATATGGACAAATCCCAAAATCAAAACTTAACAACAGACGGCAGACTCCCTAAAACCTTCTTTGAAATGACAGACAATATGGACTTGATTGACATTTGGAGGACAAGGAACCCCTTGGGTAAAGAAGGAACCTTCTTCTCTGAGGCCCACTTGTCATGGACACGAATTGACCAAATTTGGATATCTAGAGGGCTGGCCCCGAAAACAAGAAAAGTGGAAATCTGCCCAAAAACCTGCTCCGACCATAATGCCTTAAAAATGGAATTGAGACTTTTCCCAACTGGATCCTTCAGATGGAGAATGAATGACACCTTGCTAAGAGATCAAGAGATTGTTAAGAAGGCCCAAAAAACGCTAAAGGACTACTTTGAAATAAACTTGAACACTACGGTGGAGAAAAGAACAATCTGGGATGCAAGTAAAGCTGTAATGAGAGGGTTTCTGATACAACAGAATACAATAAAGAGAAAATTTTGGAATGGAAAAAAGGAAAAAAATTTAGAGAAAATAAGTGAAGGAGAGAAAAAGTTGAGAACCAAACCGAAGTCAAAAGAGGTGCTAAGAGAGATCAAATTCCATCAAGCACAATATTCGAAATTGATCAATCAAGAGATTGAGTGGAAAATCAAACAAATGAAGCAGAGATCGTTTGAATCAGCAAATAAATGTGGAAAGTTGCTAGCTTGGCAGTTGAAAAAAAGACAAAAGTTAAATACGGTTACAAACTTGGAGATTCAAGGAAAAATAGTTCAGAAACCAGAAGAAATAAGAAAGTGCTTCCACAGATACTTCAAAGAGCTTTACGCACAGGGGCCCCAGAAAGAATCGGAAATAGATCAATTTTTGAGGACAAATGGATTACCTAAAATAAGCCAAGATAAAAGATCAATTCTTAACAGCAAAATAACTCAACAGGAAATTGAAGGTGCCATCCAAAATATGCAGCTGGGCAAATCTCCAGGCCCGGATGGACTCACCTCCAAATATTATAAGACTTTGAAGGACTTCTTGATACAACCGTTGCTGGAGGTTTGTAACCAGATCATGGAGGGGAGGAAGGCACCGGAAACGTGGAAAGAAGCATTCATCACATTGATTCCCAAGTCAGAAAGGGAAAAGACTCAGCTTAAGAACTACCGTCCCATCTCACTCCTGAATGTGGATTACAAAATATTTGCAGACATTTTAGCAAATAGACTTAAAAATGTACTAAATGAAGTAATTCACAAGGACCAAGCAGGCTTTCTCCCTGGTAGACACATGTTTGACAACACCAGGAACATTATTGATATATTGGAGTTGTTGCGAATTAGAAACACAAGGGCTGCTTTAATCTTTATTGATGCGGAGAAAGCATTTGACAACATTTCTTGGATGTTTATGAAGAAAAACTTGAAAGGGATGGGAGTGGGACGGGGGTTTGAAAATGGACTAGAAGCAATTTATTCAGAGCAAAAAGCTAAGCTGATAGTGAACAATGTGGTATCGGAGGAACTCCAAATTGAAAAAGGGACACGACAGGGGTGCCCTCTATCCCCTCTGCTATTTATTTCTGTTCTGGAGGTATTGCTGAATATGATCAGGGAGGACCAGTTGGTGCAAGGTATAGTGGTCGGAGCGAAACAATACAAACTGGAAGCTTTCGCAGATGACTTAGTCTTGACAGTACAGGAGCCAGAATCTAGTACAAAAAGAGTTTTGGAACTTATCTTGGAGTTTGGTCGGGTGGCGGGATTTAAGCTAAACAAACAAAAAACTAAGGTTTTGGTCAAAAATCTGACACCTACAGAGATAGAGGGGTACCAGAAAGAGACAGAGCTAAGTGTGGTTAAAAAAGTGAAATACCTGGGGGTATCCTTGTCCACTAAAAATTTAAACCTTTTCAAAGATAACTATGAAAAATGTTGGCTGGAAATTTAAAAAGACTTGGATATTTGGTCAAGATTGAAACTTGCCTTGTCAGGCCGAATCGCAGCTATAAAGATGTGTGTTTTGCCAAAAATGTTATTCTTATTTCAAACCCTTCAGGTCGTGGACAGAATGGAATGTTTTGGAAAATGGCAGAAGGATATCTCTAAGTTTGTCTGGCAGGGCAAAAAGCCCCGAATAAAATTTAAAATACTAACTGACTCAAAAGAAAGAGGGGGGTTTGCCCTGCCGGATTTAAGGTTGTACTACGAAGCTGCAGCCTTCTGCTGGTTGAAGGATTGGTTTCTGTTGGAAAACACCGATGTCCTAGATCTGGAAGGGTTTGATAATGTGTATGGTTGGCATGCATACTTGTGGTATGACAAGGCGAAGGTTCACAAACTGTTTAAAAACCATATTGTCAGAAAATCAATTTTTGCCGTCTGGATGAAGTACAAGGATTTATTAGAAAGTAAGACCCCGAGGTGGTTATCACCTGTGGAAGCCAAGATTTCTAAAAAAAGGCCCAATATGGAGGCCTACTGGCCAAAATATTGGGAATTGATTGAAAGAGTTGGAGATAATTGGAAGCTCCAAAGCCAGGACAAACTAAAAGGCAAGGTGCGAGATTGGTTACATTATGCTCAAATTCAAGAGGTATTCAAAATGGATAAAAAAGCGGGTTTTCAGTTGGAGAAATCGAAACTGGAGACGGAGTTACTAGAACCAAAGACTAAGGTACTTTCGAGGATGTATGACTTGCTGCTTAAATGGAACACACAGGATGAAACAGTTAAATCTGCTATGATAAAATGGGCACAGGATGTAGGACACAACATTATGTCTGAGGACTGGGAAAGGTTATGGAACACCGGTATGAAATTCACGGCATGTAGTGCCTTGAAAGAGAACATTATGAAAATGGTATACCGGTGGTACATGACCCCAGTCAAGTTGGCTAAAATATATCATCTTTCTGATAATAAGTGTTGGAAATGCAAGGAGGCAGAAGGGACATTCTTTCACCTCTGGTGGACCTGCCCGAAAGTAAAGGCCTTTTGGGAAATGATACATAATGAGCTGAAAAAGGTATTCAGATATACCTTTTCTAAGAAACCAGAGGCCTTTCTCCTGGGCATGGTGGACCGGAAGGTGCCAAAGAAGGACAGAACCTTGTTTATGTATGCAACCACAGCAGCTAGGATTCTTATTGCAAAGTTCTGGAAGACACCAGATTTACCCACACTGGAGGACTGGCAGACGCAGCTGATGGACTATATGGAGTTGGCAGAAATGACTGGCAGAATTCGAGATCTGAGCGAAGAAACAATGGAGGAGGACTGGAAAAAATTTAAGGACTATTTGCAAAAATATTATAAGTTGTTTGAATGTTAAGATTGTGCACGATTAAGAAACGTTATGCTTCTGCAATTTATCTAAGTAAATGATAAAGTAAGTATTGATGGAAAAAAACGAGACAAATTAGAAACAAAATATTATGTTTATTAAGAGTGTTAAAACTAAATTACAAATTTTCGAAATTGGTAACATAATAAACTCAAAGGTATAATAAGATGGGAAACAAGATAACAAATTGCTGAACTGGCTAGAATAATGAATGCAATGCTGAGAGGATGTGAGGAGGTCCAAAAAGAAAGCGAACTGTTGAAGGACGTTGTGAAAGTTTCTTAACTTTTTCTTCTTTCTTTTTTTTTTTATTTTTCTTCATATATAAAAAATGTTTCTTGCATGTTGCTATGTAAACAAATCTGTTAACCTATGGAAAGAAACGCAATAAAAAATTTTATAAAAAAAAAAAACAAAGACACAACAGAGAGTAGCTAACCAAGGTAATGCAGAAGCACTCATTCCTTGGAAGCCAGACAACCAGAGAGGTGTTAGTATCTTCGCTCACAGTCAGAGGTACCTGGCCTCCCCCGTGGCAATTGAGCGAGATACTGTGTTTACCTTCCGTCTGCGACCCCGACAGGCTAGGTAAACAAACCCGGCGATTCTTCTCATCAATCAGATGTGAAGAACACACCCTCTGCTTCTCTGCTTCTCTGCTTCTCTGCTTCTCTCTCCCTCCCTGCATTCTCCCCAGGGAGGGGAAATGAGACAGACAGGAGCCCTTTTACATGTTTTATTCCTGTCACTCAGCAATACATAGAAATGCGACTGTTCCCTTCAGACCCCATCAGAAGAAACACACACTCCTCCCCTGTACTTCCAGCACAGGTCACATGACACTCTGAGCTAACATCCGGTGCTCAGTACAGAGAATAGGCTCCACCTTTTCCCCAACAGTACATCTGCAAAACACAACATCCTGTTTTGCATTCCAGCCATCTGGAGCTGGCTTTTGCCTTGGTGCTTTTTCCCGACATCCTCCCCCAAAAGCATCAATAGGCAAAACATGATCCAGAGAAGAGAACAAACAGTTGTTATACATATAACAGTCCCCTGTTGTTTCAGTTCCACCCTTGGAACTCCCCACCACTGGTTTCACCAGTGTACCTCTCTGGTTGTCTGGCTTCCAAGGAATGAGTGCTTCTGCATTACATTGGCTAGCTACTCTCTGTTGTGTCTTTGTCTCTGACTTAGACACTGCTTTAACCTGCTTTGAGTTGTTAACAATAGCAACACATGCAACAGCTAAGTTAGCAAACTCTTTTGAGTACCTCTTTGGTGGTACACCCTTTGTAACTCTCTCAGACCTGCGTACGAGGTTCTGATCCTCTGTGCTTACTGGTTCAACCTCTGGACTTTGTTGAGAACCAGTAGCATTCAGTGGTTCTTCCTTCACCTGTGAAGGTCTATCCATTGTGTGAGATTTTCTCTCAATGACTGTTACAACTGAACTCTCTGAGCTATCAGTGTCATCATCAGTACCACTGTAATCTGTGACATCAGAAAAATCATCATCATCTGAATCGTTTCCTGTGGGAAATGTGTGTTGTACAACCCGCTCTTGTTCAGGAGCACTTTCTAGAAACTTTGTGAGAATCACCTGACCAGATTCAGACAAAATTACTCTGTAGAGACCCTTTTCATATCCCACAAAAATGCCTCTGGCACTCTTTACTCCACCTGGAGCTTCTGTTCTCACATGAGACCCAAAAACCTTAAAATAGGCAACAGAAGGTTTTCTATTGAACAGCTTCTCAAAAGGAGAACATCCCAACTCTGTTGAGACTTTTCTCAACCACACATGAAGATAGGACGCTAGAGATTCGGCCCAATATTCATGTGGCAAATGTGAACTAAGCAATTGCGCATGCATCCCCTTTTGCAATTCTTTGTTCACTCTAACACAGACCCCTCTGTTCCATGCTTCGGCTGAAACAGCAATTTTGTGGTCTATCCCTTTTCCATCCAGGAACTTCTGAAACTTCTGTAACAGAAAAATTTGCTGCTCATCTGTGAAAAGACAATCAATGTTAGCATCATGCATATTCTTAACCTTGTCACAAAACTCCTGAAACTTTTCTAAAGTTTCCTGCGGTTTCTCCATCATATAAACCCAAGAATAATTAGTGAAACAATCCACACACAAAAGGTAATATTTTGCATTGCCCCTAGATGGTTCTAGAGGACCAATCACATCAGCATACACCCGCTGAAATGCTCTGTCGACCTTCTTGGTCACCTTCCTGGTGCTCACACTGGTCACACCTGCAAGAGAGATTTCGTTAGAATCAGAAGAATTACATTTCATGTAATCACTTTGATCAAAAGACAACAAATACAGTCCATCTTTCTCTTTGGCAGTAAGAAACAGTTCTCCATCTTTGTAGATCTTGCAGCTTTTAGCATCATAGGACAGTTTCAGTCCTTTCTTTGCAATCTGCGACATGCTCAGCAGATTAAATTTCAGTTCTGGAACCAGGTAAACATCGCTTATAGTCAAGTTCAGACTCTCAAGATACACAGTTCCAATTCCGGTCGCTTCCAACTCTTGACCGTTGGCCTGTTTCACAGTGAAGCTTTGCTTCTTCAACGTCGAAAACAGTTGTCTGTGTGGGCATAAATGTTTTGTACATCCAGTGTCGATTATAAAGGCGTTCCCAACAACTGGCGTGGTTCCTTTCGCCATCATAGCCTTTGCAGGTTTCACCTGACACTTGGTACGGCTTTTGCCTGACGCCTCAGGCTTCGTAGAGCTGTTCTTCGCTCCTTTTGACTGGCGCGGCTGCCTACAGTTTCGCTGTAGATGCCCAGTCTGTCCACAATTGTAGCATCGGACAGCACTCAATGCTACACCATGCTCTCCAGTAGATTCAACAGTGGGGGAATTAGAACTCTGTTCTTCCCTCCCCCTGTCCTTCACTTCCAGTGCAGCAAGTCTGTCATGTTCATTCAGGACCACGGCACACACTCTTTCCGCGGTTAGGTCTTGAGCCGGTAGGGAACCAAGCTGACTGGCAACAACCTTGTAGGTGCGATTAAGGCTGTTTATCATCATGAAGCAAAACACTTCCTCCTGTAGACGGAAATTGCGTTCCACCATCTGTTGACGCAGAAACTTCATTTCTGTCAGGTGCGCTTGAACATCTCCATCAGGCGCAAGTCTCAGATTGGTCAACTTCTCAAAATACAGCAACGCTGAAGAACCAGCATCTCTCTGATGCGTTGTACGCAGCGTGTCCCAAACCTCTTTCACATTTTCTAAATGCTGGATATGCACAAGCTGCTGATCTGAGACACACAGAATTATAGCAGTCCTGGCCCTCATGTTCTGTGATTCCCAACCTCTGGTTGCTGCTGCAGGGATGGGGTTTTCAATTACATCAAAAAGCCTCTGATTCTGCAGCAGGGCCTTCATCTTTACAGACCAAGATAAATAATTGTCATTGGTTAAGGGAGGTGGGCAAGGCAGCGCTCCCTTCTTGGCATCCATCTTGAAGCCAAGTCTTTAGCTCACACTGTCAAGCAAGCTGTAAAATCCAACAGTTGTTTTTTTCTTTCTCAAGCAGGGAAACTGCAGGTTGTTTATGCTTTTAGCACCTGGCAGCAAAACGCTGGGTGCTACGGAAAGTCCCTTTCCAAGAGCACGTAAAGCTTGTAGCCAAAACACTCCATGGCTTAGTTTCGCTTTCCCAGCCTCACAATGCAGCTGCGTAGCCAGTAACTTTCCACTCAAGAGTGCATTCAGGACTTCTTATCTTAACCACAGGAATTTGTGGAATGCAGGCTTCAGCTTCCAAGCTGCAGGCCTTTCTCCCGGAGCTGTATTTTTCCAACGCAACTCCCCCGTGAACCAGGGAATTAATCAACCTGCGTTCACACTTTTAGCCCGATATGCAGCACACCTTGAGTTTTGTTGCTGTGGAAAACACCTCTTCTTTCCACCAGCCGTCTGTTGAGCCTCTGGCTTCTCTCAGACGCTTGCCTTCTGCCTTGGAGCAGAGGAGGACAATCCACCAGCCTCTCATGCAGATGTCCGATGAATCACAACCATCCTCTGCTACCATATGTTAGTATCTTCGCTCACAGTCAGAGGTACCTGGCCTCCCCCGTGGCAATTGAGCGAGATACTGTGTTTACCTTCCGTCTGCGACCCCAACAGGCTAGGTAAACAAACCCGGCGATTCTTCTCATCAATCAGACGTGAAGAACACACCCTCTGCTTCTCTGCTTCTCCCTCCCTCCCTGCATTCTCCCCAGGGAGGGGAAATGAGACAGACAGGAGCCCTTTTACATGTTTTATTCCTGTCACTCAGCAATACATAGAAATGCGACTGTTCCCTTCAGACCCCATCAGAAGAGACACACACTCCTCCCCTGTACTTCCAGCACAGGTCACATGACACTCTGAGCTAACATCCGGTGCTCAGTACAGAGAATAGGCTCCACCTTTTCCCCAACAGTACATCTGCAAAACATAACATCCTGTTTTGCATTCCAGCCATCTGGAGCTGGCTTTTGCGTTGGTGCTTTTTCCTGACAAGAGGTACACTGGTGAAACCAGTGGTGGGGAGTTCCAAGGGTGGAACTGAAACAACAGGGGACTGTTATATGTATAACAACTGTTTGTTTTCTAATCATGTTTTGCCTATTGATGCTTTTGGGGGAGGATGTTGGGAAAAAGCACCAAGGCAAAAGCCAGCTGCAGGTGTTACAGGATGTTGTTGTTTCAAACTGTACTGTTGGGGAAAAGGGGGAGTCTATTCTCTGTACTGAGCACCGGATGTTAGCTCAGAGTGTCATCTGACCTGTGCTGGAAGCACAGGGGAGGAGTTATGACTCTTCTGATGGAGTCTGAAGGGTGCAGTCACGTTTCTTTGTACTGCTGAATGACAGGAATAAAAGATATGTAAATAGGACTCCTGTCTGTCTCATTTCCCCTCCCTGGGGGGGGGGGAAGCAAGGAGAGAGAAGCAGAGGGTGTGTTCTCCTCACATCTAACGAGGAGAATCGCCGGTTTACGACCTAGCCTGCCGGGAGTAGCAGACGGAAGGTAAACAAGTATCTCACTCAGTTTGCCCGTGAAGGCCAGTTTACCTCTGACTGTGAGCTGAGATACTGACAAAATCAAGCATACGTAAACATATGGTAACATCTCAATAGAAAAAGGACGAATAAGCTTCGTTTGCTCTTTCGGTGTTCATTCACCCAGAAATAGCAAAGCGAAGTGTAATAAGCCTAAACAAAGCCAAACAGGTTGTTTTGGTTTCCAACTACATAGAAAGAAGAATCTTGGATTGCGCTTACTTCATGTCGTGTTCTTTGCTGTTAATGCACATTGACACAGAAATCGCAAAGTGTGTGTAATGAGACCAAAATAACACAACACCATTTTTTCGCTTCCATATGCGTAGAAAGAAGACAAATAAGCTTTGATTGGGCTTTTTTCAATTCGCATGGTGTTATTTGGGTATGCGCCAGAATCACCCCAAACGAAAGGAAAAAGGTGTTTTGGGTTCCATTTACATAAAAAGGAGATGATAAAGCTCTGATTGGGCTTATTTCAAATTGGTGTTTTGGGGGTTAGAATGCACATTCACCCAAAAATCGCAGAAATGTTTGTTACCAGCCCAAATCAAGCATAGGTGTTTTGGTTCCCTCTCAATAGAAAAAGGACGAATAAGCTTCGTTTGCTCTTTCGGTGTTGTCAGGGAACTGCCATCAGAGGCACGGGAGAAGGAGAGGATCTCGGATTCTGCAGGGGAAGGTCCTAGCACTAGAGGGAGACTTAGCCGGGAAGAAGGGGAAGAGAATGAGTGTAACACCAGGGATCCAGGAGAGCAACAGGACAGGGAGGTGCAGGGGCTCCAAGACTCTTCATTGGAAGTTAGCGAGGAGAGCCCAAGCACCCCGCTGCCCACGCCCACCCTGCGCAGGAGACTCCCGCGCAGTGAGAGGCGGAAACGATTGGGCGTCAAACAACTCTTATGTCGGCAACGCTTTAAGAAACGCCCACAGTCAGATTCTACAAGTGACTAAGTGCAGCCACGCTAATATGGGCTGCGTAGCCCGGAGGGTTTAACCAGGCAATCCGATGCTCAAACGGAGCAGGATTACGCACGAGTAACTCCCAACCATTACAGGTGTTCATTCACCCAGAAATAGCAAAGCGAAGTGTAGTAAGCCTAAAGAAAGCCAAACAGGTTGTTTGGGTTTCCAACTACATAGAAAGAAGAATCTTGGGTTGCGCTTACTTCATTTCATGTTCTTTGCTGTTAATGCACATTGACACAGAAATTGCAAAGTGTGTGTAATGAGACCAAAATAACACAGCACCATTTTTTCGCTTCCATATGCGTAGAAAGAAGACGAATAAGCTTTGATTGGGCTTTTTTCAATTCGCATGGTGTTATTTGGGTGTGCACCAGAATCACCCCAAACGAAAGCAAAAAGGTTTTTTGGGTTCCATCTACATAAAAAGAAGATGATAAAGCTCTGATTGGGCTTATTTCAAATTGGTGTTTTTGTTGGTTTCTGCTCTCTTCACTGTGCAGCGAAGTGCTTGTCACAAGACAATGTTTACATTCCACAGTCAGAGTACTGTCGGGTTTTCCCACGGGAATGGGAAACTGGATGTGACGTACACTGGTTTCCTGTTTTTCACTGACTCTCTCGGTGTTCTTCATTCCGAGGAGAAGGACGGTTGCTTCTCTGCTCCCGCAGAGGCAAGATGCATGTTTGTAATTTCTCTACATTGAACTGAAAATAAAGCAACATTAAGCATGTGGCACGTACGGCTCATCATTCCGTTGTGCACAGGACTCTGCAATTACAACATTTTTGGTTCCGGGCCCAGAAAGACGCAATCAAACTGAAGAATGGAGACTCCAGAAGTCGAGTCGGAATGCCGGCAGAGGAACAGACAAACGGATCGGCGTTATCTGCTCTGCGCGTCAAGTTTGATTGATGGAGGTATGTGCTCATGCTGCGGGCAGCCTGCCAGCTTCTAGTTTATGGTTTTATGGCTGGATTTTGAACTTTTGAAGCCGTTTTTGCCGCGATACAGGCAAAGGCACTAAGTCACAGGCTCACAGGCTTGGTGGCTGGGAAAGCGAAAGTACTTTTCACAAGTGCTTTTGGAAGCAGCTGTACTGTGACGCAGCTTGATTAAAGTAGCAATGATGGCTAATGCAAAGCTGGCTGATGCTTTTGGGATTCCTAAGCTCAATAAGAAAAATTATACGGACTGGGTACTTTATGCAGAGGCTGTTCTGCGGAAGGAAGGTCTGTTTAATGTTATTACAGACAACCCCCCAGCTCCAATTACAGATGAATGGGCTACAAAGGATTCCAAAGCAAGGGGAACGCTTACGTTGATAGTATCCCCAGAAGAGCTCTGTCTGTTGCGTGGAAAGACCACAGCCAGAGAAATTTGGGACACTTTAAGAGAAGCTCACTTGAGGACAGAGGCTGGTTCCTCAATGTACTACTATGCCAAGCTGCATGGTATGGCTCTTGCTGAAGGTGGAGATGTGAGTACACACCTGATGGAGATGCAAAATCTGAGACATGAGTTGCAACAGAGAGGACTCGACTTTCCAGAGGCTGTGTATTCCTTTATGATACTACATTCTTTGGGTCCAAGTTGGGAGTCCGTTGCCACTCAGATTGCTGTTCAGCCAACTGCTCAGCTCACAGTAGCCTATGTTACTGCCGTGATCCAGAATGAAGCAGATCGCCGGGGTGCTAGCTGCATGGGTATGGGGGAGTCTTCACAGACGTCATCCCAGAGTGCAGTGGAACCACCAGAGGGCGCCAAAGCTTTGAAGGCAGTGAAATGCTACTCGTGTGGACGTCTAGGCCATATGAAGAGGGAATGCAAATATCCCAGGGCCAAGACAGAGCAGCGCAGCGGAAGTTCATCGCGTGGAAAAGGCCAAAGCAAAGGCAAAGGTCCGGTGTCCAGGACAACGCAGCACAAGGCAATGGTCTCACGCTTCACTCCAAAGGTTGCAAAGGTCCAGAAGACGTCTAGATCTTTCTTCGTTGTTGATTCAGCAGCTACCCACCACCTGTGCAACGATAAGCGACTGTTCGTGTCTTTTACACCGCAGGAAGGTGCGATTCACCAGGCGGATGACCACACGATCCCCAGTCAAGGCTACGGAACTGTTGTACTTCACAGTTTGGACTTATCGATACAGGATGTACTGTACGTTCCAGATGCCACACACAATCTTCTAAGTGTGATGCAGCTGAATGAACGGAACATTGACGTTTCCTTCAAGAACAAGAAATGCACCATCACAAAGAAAGACGATTATGTATTGCATGCTGAAAATGTTGATCGTTTGTTTGTATTGTATTATGATGATGTTGTGCAGAATGATACTTGTTGCATTGCAGGTTCTAACAAAAGTTTGCATGCAGGATGTATTCATGATTTTCACCGAAAATTTGGTCATTTGCATTTTGAGGCAGTATCTAAAATTCCTGCCTTGGTTGAAGGTATGACTATTAAACCCTGCAGGTACCACATGAAGTGCAAAGCATGCGCAGCAAACAAGGTGAAAATGGCTGCGAAAGGTAAGGTGTCTAGTAGGCAAGCTACAGAACCATACCAGGTTGTTCATGCTGATTTAGTTGGTCCACTATCGCCCTCTTTGGGTGGAAATAGGTTCTTCATGGTTCTCATTGATGCATTTTCCAGGTATATTTATGTGTACAATCTCAAGCAGAAATCAGAGGCTTTTCAAAGGTTTAAGGAATTCTGTGCTTGGTTGGAAAATGTGCATGGTAAAAAGATAAAAACTCTTTTCACTGATCGCGGGGGAGAATTCACTTCTCAGCAGTTTGAAGCTTTTCTGACTGAGAAAGGAATTCAACACGATTTGTCCAGTCCTCGCTCGCCATGGCAGAATGGACTTTGCGAAAGGGCAAATCAGACATTGCTTCAAGGGTTAAAAACCTTGCTGCATGATGCCAATCTTCCAGAGAGTTATTGGGCCGAATCTCTCTCGTGTTTTGTTTACAGTTACAATCGCAGATTATCTTCAGCGATTGGTTGTACCCCCTATGAGAAAATGTTTGGCAAGAAACCATACATCAAGCACATGAAAATTTTTGGTTCTGACATGTGGGTTCACTCACCACAAAGCTCCAAGTTAGGCAAGCGTGGATTGCATGGTATCTTTCTAGGTTATCAGAAAGGTTCTTACAGAATAATGATGACTGACTCTAAGACAATTAAGCTCACAAGAAGTGTTGAGTACAATGCCAAGTGGGGGGAGAATGTGGGAATTTTTCAATGTTATCCTGATGACAGTGATGAGACTGAGGATAAGCAACAGCAAAAGCAGCGACAGCAACCCACACCCACTGATGAAGGTTCTGATTCTGAGTCTGAATCTGAATCGGATACTTCAGAGGATTTCAAGAGTGCGAAAGCCTCTATGCGACCCTCTGAAAGCTCTGATCAGGAATTGGAAGAACCATTGTTCACAATAGGCCACTTTTCTCCTAAGAAGGAAGAGGAAAGTGTTGAAGACCTAAGGCTAATTCGCAGGTCACAAAGAGCCACAAAAGGCAGACCTCCAAAGAGATTTGCTGATGAATTTGCTAAGACAGCAGTAGCAGCTGTTAAAAGCTCCAAGAAGGTATTTGAACCTTCAAGTTTCCAAGAAATCCAGGATTTGGATTCTAAGGAAGCTGAGCCATGGTTAAATGCCATGAAGGCTGAGCTTGATTCCTTAGAAAGGAACAAAACATGGGAGCTAGTTCCAGTAGTTCCAGGAATGAAACTGCTTGGAAGCAAATGGGTCTTCAAAGCGAAGACTGATCAAAATGGCAAGATAGTCAGACACAAAGCCAGATTGGTAGCCAGAGGTTTTGCACAGGTACCAGGTGAAGACTATCACGAGACCTACTCACCCACTGTGAGATATGAGAGCATTAGGCTTATGCTCAAGCTAGCTGCAGAGGAAAATCTACACATTAGTCACCACGATGTGAATACAGCGTTTTTGTACGGATCTCTAGGTGAATCACTTTATATGCTTCCACCTGATGGCGTACAGGTAAAACAGGGATTTGTTTGTGCTCTAAAGAAGTCCCTTTATGGTCTCAAACAAAGTGCACGGTGTTGGCACACAAAACTCACTGAAGCATTGTTTTCTCTAGGTTTTCAGCAAGGAAAAGCTGATCCATGTGTATTTGTCAAAGAGGAGGGGCAAAAGAAGCTGTATTGTTTGTTTTATGTTGATGATATTTTATTCTTTTGGAAAGATGTCACAATGTACAATAACGCCCTAGCTCAGCTCAAAGAGCACTTTGACATGAAAGATCTCGGTGAGGTAAACAACTACCTATCTCTGGAAATAGAAAGAGATCAAAGTGGTAACATTCTAGTACACCAGTCACGAAAAATTGCTGATGTGTTAAGCAAACTGAACCTGATGGATGCTAACCCTGTAGACACACCCATGACAACAGGTTATCAGGTAGAAGACACTGAAGAAGCATTTTCTGACACTACACTGTACAGAAGTGTGCTAGGCAAGCTAAACTTCATTGCCAGATGTTCAAGACCTGACATTGCTGCTAGCTGTAATTTGCTAAGCAGACAAATTAACAATCCTACTGTTAAGGATTGGAAAGCTCTGAAACGCATAGCACGCTATTTAAAAGGCACTATGCATTACAGACTGAGATTTAACAATCAGAAGTCTGGTGGTCTTGAGATTTTTGCAGATGCAAGTTTTGGAAGTGACACTGCAGACAGGAAAAGTACATCTGGAGTTTGCTACATGTACAATCAGGGTCTATTTGATTGGTCTTGCAAGAAGCAAACAACAATTAGCTTAAGTACTTGTGAAGCTGAACTGAATGCACTGTCTTATTCACTTAAGGATTGTGAATGGTTGTTACAATTGTGCAAAGACATGAGAATTCCTGTCAAATGTCCAATCCAGGTTTACCAGGACAACAAAGCATGTTTGGCTTTGCTGAATTCGGAAGGTTGTAAGCAAAGCACGAAGCACTTGCAATTGAAGGTGCAACATGCTAGGGAACATATTCAGAAGGGACTCGTAACGGTGTCCTATATGCCAGGTAATGAAATTCCTGCTGATGTATTGTCCAAGATTGTATCAAGGGATCAACACTGTACCTATGTACAGAAGTTGGGTTTGTACTGATATTGTACGAACACGCTGCCCAGTGATGTTCACGGAAAGGGGGAGGATGTTGGTTTCTGCTCTCTTCACTGTGCAGCAAAGTGCTTGTCACAAGACAATGTTTACATTCCAGAGTCAGAGTACTGTCGGGTTTTCCCACGGGAATGGGAAACTGGATGTGACGTACACTGGTTTCCTGTTTTTCACTGACTCTCTCGGTGTTCTTCATTCCGAGGAGAAGGACGGTTGCTTCTCTGCTCCCGCAGAGGCAAGATGCATGTTTGTAATTTCTCTACATTGAACTGAAAATAAAGCAACATTAAGCATGTGGCACGTACTGCTCATCATTCCGTTGTGCACAGGACTCTGCAATTACAACAGTTTTTGGGGTTAGAATGCACATTCAACCAAAAATCGCAAAAATGTTTGTTACCAGCCCAAATCAAGCCCAGGTGTTTTGGTTCCCTCTCAATAGAAAAAGGACGAATAAGTTTTGATTGCTCTTTCGGTGTTCATTCACCCACAAATAGCAAAGCGAAGTGCAATAAGCCTAAACAAAGGCAAACAGGTTGTTTTGGTTTCCAACTACATAGAAAGAAGAATCTTGGATTGCGCTTACTTCATGTCGTGTTCTTTGCTGTTAATGCACATTGACACAGAAATCACAATGTGTGTGCAATGAGACCAAAATAACACAACACCATCTTTTCGCTTCCATATGCGTAGAAAGAAGACGAATAAGCTTTGTGTCACGGGAAATGGGGTTGCTTGTGTGTAAACCTCCAGCTGTTCCAAACTGCTTAGAAGTTGGTGGTGTCTTTCCCTGACTGAGCAGCCTGGGTGCTGCTGCTGCTCAGTCGCTGGACGTATCCGTGAGTGGGTGTTTCCTAAATTTCCTCCAACATAAAAGCTCCTTGACAGACACCCTTCGCCTCGCCTCTCTGCGCGTAACCCTTCTGCGCAGAGTGGGCGTGCCCAGAGGTGCCCCTCCACTCTCTTCACTACCTTCAGTGCCAGCATCTCGGAGCCTCTCCTCCGAGATGCTTCCTCCCTCTTCCTTCTTCCTGGTGTCACCGGGACATTCTTCCCCAGATGACCTTCTCTCTCTACCCTTACTCGTTCTTTCTTCCGCAGAATCGGGAAGCACCGCCTCTCCCCTCTGCTCCGATGTCAGTTCCCTGACATCCACCTCCCTCCCAGGGCCCTCCCCTCCCCCCGTCCTTCCCTCTGACGGTGACGCAGGAAACCCGCGGAAAGAACTCTCCTCTCCATCTGACGATTCAAACACCCCTCTCCATTTGCTGCTGTCTCTCCCCTCTTCCCAATCGGATTCTTCTTCTGGCCAACCCCCTACCTCCTCTTCGGAGGTGGGAAAACCCTCAAACTCTTCCTCCTCATTGGTGGTGCCAAATTGCTCCCTCCAAAATCTCTCTGGTGGTTTGGGCTTTCTCGGGTACCTGCTATGAAACTCCTCCTGCAGGTACTCATCCCTCATTTCTTCTGCTGGGACCCATGCGTTTTCCTCATCTGGCTCCCCCTCCCATGCCACCAAATACTCCACCCTCCCCCCTTTCCACCTGGAATCGAGAATCTCAGCTGAATGTCCACTGAGTTCCCTTTCCTCCATCTGTGGATGCAAGGGTGCTTCATTTTGCTGACCCAGACACTCCCTCCCTTCCCTGAAAGGTGAAAGTAAGGACCTGTGAAACACAGGGTGCAGTTTCATGTGAGATGGCAATTTGAGCCTAAAGGTCACCGGATTAACTTGCTGAACTACTTGGAATGGTCCCAGCCTCTTTGGCTTCTTGCACCCTCCTTTGAACGGTAACCCTTTGGTGGACAACCACACCTGGTCCCCCACTCCTATGTTTTCCCCCTCCCTGCGGTGCCAGTCTGCCTGCCGCTTATACACTTCTTTGGCTCTCTCCAGGTTTAACTTAAGCTGTTGGTGTAAAGCCTGCATCTCTTCCACAAACTCCTCCGCTGCGGGAACACTCCAACTTCCCTCCCCTTCCCCTGGGAAAGCCCTGGGGTGGCACCCGTAATTTGCCATAAACGGACTCATCCCTGTAGACACATGTTCTGCGTTATTGTATGCAAACTCAGCCAACGCTAATTTGTCCACCCAATCATTCTCCCTCTCGTTGACGTAGCAGCGTAGATATTGTTGCAGCACGCTGTTCGCTCTCTCTGCCTGTCCATTGGTCTCCGGATGCCTGGCCGTTGAGAACACCACCTCCACGTCCAGCAGACTCATAAGCTTTCTCCAGAATCGGGACGTGAATTGCTGGCCTCTGTCGGATAAAATCCTCAAGGGGGCGCCATGCAACCTGAAAACATGCTCTACAAACAACTTGGCCGTTTCTTCTGCAGTCACCGCATGCGAGCACGCAATAAAATGGCACATTTTTGTCATCAAATCAACTACCACCATAACTGCCGTTTTCCCCCTGGCTTTGGGTAGATCAGTCATAAAGTCAATTGATACCACCTCCCATGGTCTCTCTGGTGTAGGTAAGGGTTCCAGTAACCCCGCAGGTGCCGACCTCTCCCCCTTCGCTCTCTGGCAAACCTGGCACCCTCGTACATACTGCTTCACATCCTCTCTCATCCGTGGCCACCAAAACTGCCTGGTGACTAGTAACATAGTTTTATGTTGTCCAAAATGTCCTGCCGTGGGGTTGTCATGCATCTGTTTGAGTATTCTGTTTCTCAATTCCCCCTCAGGTATGTACAAGACCCCTCTATAGTACAATGCTCCGTCCTTTACTTCGAACCCCCCCCCCGAGTTTCCCCAGTGATATCAATTTCTCGCATTTTGGTTTGTGCATATTGATCATCCCTCGTCAACCCGGCTAGCTCTTGCCTCCCGACGAACACTCCCCCACACACCCATTTGTCCTCGGGAATGACATGTCGTGCTTCTGGTCCTCCCTCCCCTTCCTCGTATTCAGGCTTGCGAGAGAGGGCATCTGCTCTGACATTTTCCTTCCCGGGCACGTACCTAATTTCAAAATTAAACTTGGAAAACTCTTGAGCCCCCCGCACCTGTCGTTGGTTGAGCACTCTTGCCGTTCTCCAATATTCCAGGTTCTTGTGGTCAGTACACACCTGGACCTTGTGCTGTGCGCCTATGAGAAAATGTCACCACCGTCGAAAAGCCTCGTGAATTGCCAGCAGTTCTCGATCGTACACTGTGTAGTTTTGCTCCGACTTGTTAAGCTTCCTGGAAAAGAAGGCACACGGTTTCCACTCCCCATTTGCCTGCTGAAGCAATATCCCCCCTACAGCTCTGTCTGATGCGTCCGTCTCTAGCCTTATTGGCTTCCGCAGATCCACGTGCAGGAGCTGCTCTTCCGACGCAAACGCCTTCTTGAGCTTTTCAAAGGAACTTTGGGCCTCCTCCGTCCATACGAACTTCTTCTTGCTGCTGAGACAATCTGTTATGGGTGCTGTTAAATGAGCGAAGTTCTGGATAAACTTCCGGTAAAAATTTTCAAACCCCAAAAACCTCTGTACATCCTTCCGGTTCTTGGGAGGCTTCCATTCTAGCACGGCCTGCACCTTGCCTGGGTCCATGGCCAGACCCTTCGCTGACAACCTGTAGCCCAGGAACTCCACCTCTCGTGCATAGAATTGGCATTTCTCCAGTTTGACCCACAGCTGATGCTCCTGCAGCCTTTTCAGCACTTCTCTGACGTCTTTCACATGCTGCTCCTCATTCTCTGAGTAGATGAGTACGTCGTCCAGAAAAGCCACACAATTCTTGTACAGCAGGGACCCCAGCACGTGGTGCATGAAAGCTTGAAAGGTGCTCGATCCCGATTGTAATCCGAAGGGCATAACTAAGTACTCAAAGGCTCCCAGAGGGGTGAACATGGTGGTTTTCCATTCATCCCCCTCCTTCATCCTTATCAAGTTGTACGCCCCCCGAAGGTCCTACTTGGCAAAAATCTTCCCCTTCCTTACCCTGGCCAAAATGTCATCAATTCTGGGCATTGGGAAGGTCACTGGTTCCGACACCCTGTTCAATCCACGGTAGTCCACTACGAGCCTGGGCTCATGAGAGTCTCTCTTGTCCACAAAGAACACTGGACTACCCCCCACCGCCCTCGATTCCCTTATGAACCCTCGCTTCAGGTTCTTGTCAATAAACTTCCGCAATTCCTGCATCTCCCTATCTGACATGGCGTACAGCTTGCCCACTGGCAGCTGAGCGTCTGGGAGCAAGTTGATCTGGCAGTCAAAGGGCCTGTGGGGGGGTAGCCGATCCGCCTCCTTCTCGCTGAAGACTTCTTCCAAGTCCGCATACTGAGGTGGTACTCTCCCTTTTCCCCCCACCACCATCCCTGCCACCCTGGCTACTGCCATCCTCAAGGTTTCCCCTCCGTGGCAATGCTCTACGCAGTGAGCTGACCCAAAGTTGACTGTCCGCTGGTGCCACCCTACTACTGGGTCGTGCAGTGCCAGCCAACTCATTCCCAGTATGATGGGTGGTCCTGCCAGGGTGGCTACGTGGAAGGCAATGGTCTCAGTGTGTCTGGAAACCGTCATTTTCATGGGAGGGGTCTGGTGGGTTACATCCCCTCCCAAAAGTTCTCTCCCATCTATCGTGGTTACTTGCAGGGGATGTTCTAAAGGCACCACCTGTAGCTGGTGTTCTAGCGCAAAATCCTTGCTAAAGAAGTTGCAAGAGCTGCCTGAATCCAGCAGCGCCTTCACTTTGATGGGGTGTCCGTTTGGGAGTTCTAGCACCACCTCTATTGCGATGGCTGCTCGGGGGGGGGGTCTGGTTTGGGCACTACTACTGGTTGCCCGCCTGGCTGCTGTGCCCTTTTTCCTGCAGCCAAGCCTTGCCGTTTCCCGGTGCCTCCTTCTTTTCCTCCTCACTCCCCACTGCCCCCACCATTCCTTGCCACGCCTTCTTCTGAGGGCATGCTCTGGCAAAATGTCCCGGCTGCTGGCATAGGAAACACCTCTTATTGGTTTTCCCCTCCTTCTTACGCACCTCGCTGGAGTTTGAAAATCCGCGCGCGCTCACTCCTCCAATCTCCATTGGCTCCTTGGGCGGCACTGCCGACGCTGGCATGTCTGGAATCCGGTTCTCCTGCCAACGCTCAGCTCTCCCTTCCCGCCTTTCCAGTGCGCGTGTCTCTTGTCTGACTCCCACAGTGAGCGCCAACTTGGTCAGCTGGTCCATCGATTGAGGGCGGGGCGAGCGGGAAAGTTCGTCTCTCACCCAAGGGGATAAGCCCTCCTCAAACAACATTTGAATAGGTTCCGAACTCAGATCCCACCCAAGTTTATGGATCAGCATAGCAAATCTCGACCAGTACTCTCTCACTGACTGGTTCCCCTGTTTGCACCCCATCAGTTCTTTGCGCGTCACACTCAATTCCACATCGCTCGAAAACATGTGATCCATTGCGGAGAAGAACTTTCTCAGGTCCTTTAAGGCAGCGTTCTCCGCTGCCATTAAGGGTCGAACCCAATCTCTAGCTCGCCCCTCCAGGTGCCCCACCACGAAAGCAACTCTTCCCCCATCGTCGGCAAAGTCATCGTACTGGAGGTCCAACGCATACTGCACTTCTGTTTTAAAAGCGTTGTAATCTCTGGGGTTGCCCCCAAACTTCTGCACAAGTCCCGGTACCTTTCTTGCGATGGGGGTAATCTTGCCCTGGGCGTCATGCGTCCTCCTTTCATCCAGCTGCGCCGCTAGTAGAGCCAGTTGCCTCTCCAGATCTCGGTTTCTCTCCTCAAGACTCTGTCCGCCTCTGGCTCCCTCTCCTGCGCCTGCTCCTTCTGTTTGACTCATGACTGTTCCCCAGTGCTCTTACACACAAGCAAGGTAAGGGACTCACGGATTGCTGTCACGGGAATGGGGTTGCTTGTGTGTAAACCTCCAGCTATTCCAAACTGCTTAGAAGTTGGTGGTGTCTTTCCCTGACTGAGCAGCCTAGGTGCTGCTGCTGCTCAGTCGCTGGACGTATCCGTGAGTGGGTGTTTCCTAAATTTCCTCCAACATAAAAGCTCATTGACAGACACCCTTCGCCTCGCCTCTCTGCGCGTAACCCTTCTGCGCAGAGTGGGCATGCCCAGAGGTGCCCCTCCACTCTCTTCACTACCTTCAGTGCCAGCATCTCGGAGCCTATCCTCCGAGGTGCTTCCTCCCTCTTCCTTCTTCCTGGTGTCACCGGGACATTCTTCCCCAGATGACCTTCTCTCTCTACCCTTACTCGTTCCTTCTTCTGCAGAATCGGGAAGCACCGCCTCTCCCCTCTGCTCCGATGTCAGTTCCCTGACACTTTGATTGGGCTTTTTTCAATTCGCATGGTGTTATTTCGGTGTGCACCAGAATCACCCCAAACGAAAGCAAAAAGGTGTTTTGGGTTCCATCTACATAAAAAGAAGATGATAAAGCTCTGATTGGGCTTATTTCAAATTGGTATTTTTGGGGTTAGAATGCACATTCAACCCAAAATCGCAGAAATGTTTGTTACCAGCCCAAATCAAGCCCAGGTGTTTTGGTTCCCTCTCAATAGAAAAAGGACGAATAAGTTTCGATTGCTCTTTCGGTGTTCCTTCACTCACAAATAGCAAAGCGGTGTAATAAGCCTAAACAAAGCCAAACAGGTTGTTTTGGTTTCCAACTACATAGAAAGAAGAATCTTGGATTGCGCTTACTTCATGTCGTGTTCATTGCTTTTAATGCACATTGACACAGAAATCGCAAAGTGTGTGTAATGAGACCAAAATAACACAACACCTTCTTTTCGCTTCCATATGCGTAGAAAGAAGACGAATGCTTTGATTGGGCTTTTTTCAATTCGCATGGTGTTATTTGGGTGTGCGCCAGAATCACCCCAAACGAAAGCAAAAAGGTGTTTTGGGTTCCATCTACATAAAAAGAAGATGATAAAGCTCTAATTGGGCTTATTTCAAATTGGTGTTTTTGGGGTTAGAATGCACATTCAACCAAAAATCGCAGATGACATGTTTGTTATAAGTCCAAATCAAGCATAGGTGTTTTGGTTCCATCTCAATAGAAAAAGGACGAATAAGCTTCGATTGCTCTTTCGGTGTTCATTCACCCACAAATAGCAAAGCGAAGTGTAATAAGCCTAAAGAAAGCCAAACAGGTTATTTTGGTTTCCAACTACATAGAAAGAAGAATCTTGGATTGCGTGGCAAGTCCCCTCCCCCTTGTGAAATAAAGACACGGGACACAATATTTAAGGTTAATGCAGTGTTTCCCAACCACTGTTCCGCGGCACACTAGTGTGCCGCGAGATGTTGCCTGGTGTGCCGTGGGAAAAATTAAAAAATTCGAAAGATTTTTTTTTTTAAGTCAAATTTTCGATTGGGGCGCCCTCACTAGATGACCCCTGGGGTTCCCTCCCTCCCTCCCGCTCTGCGCCTCCCTCCTCCTCCTCCTCCTCCTCCTCCTCCGGGGAGGCCCTTCCTGGCTCTCGACCAAGGCTTGGCGGCTGCCACTCACTCACTCGCTCGCCCACCCGTCCCTCCATCCCTGCACCCGGCCTCTCCCCCTCCGTCCCCGGCGCGGGGGCTGCCGGGATCCGTAGTCCCCTCGCCCTTGGGCTCCGCGCCCGCGCGGGGTGCACAAACTACGTTTCCCAGCGTGGCCTGGCGGGCCGGGCGTTTTGTTTGAAGCGCTCTTCTCCCGGCCATGGAATGAGCGTGGCGGCGGCGGCTGGGCGGGCAGGGGCTCTTCCGCGTGGACCCCACGCAGCCTGCCTGCGCCCCCGCGGAGATCGGGCGGCAGGATGGAGCCCGGGGATCCCCGCGGAGGCGGAGCGGCGGAGGCGGAGGCTGCCCCCCAGGTAGGGCTGCGTCGGTGTGTGTGTGTTATTTTTGCAATGCTGTATCCGCGCCGGAGGGGACGCATCGGACCGCGGGGAGACCCCTTGGCGTGCGTGCAAGGCAATGCATGTGTGCAGGCGTTGCATGGAGTGCAGTACAATGCAATGGCAACACGGCGCCCTGCATGCATGCATGCAACTTCCACCGGCGCTCCGGACTTGGCAGGTGAGGGGGGTCCCCAGTGGGCGGCAGAGAGAGCCGGGAGGGCAAAGGGGAGCCGGGGGGAGCAGCGCTGCTCCCCGAGCCGAGCCCGGGGAGAAACTTCGGCGTCGTTGCGCCGGGTGTTGGAAGCGGAGGCTGGCGGGGGCCCCTCACCTGCAAAACCTGGTCGCCTCTCATATATTTCGTGCATTGCATTCATCGCCCGCTTTCTCCTCCAAGGAGCTCCCGGGGGCGCGTGTGGTTCTCCCCGTGTTATCCTCGCAACAACAGCCCTGCGAGGTGGGTCAGGCGAGTGGCCCAAGGGAGCACCCAGGGATTGTCCTGGCCAGGTGGGGTGATTTGAACCCTGCTCTCTGCCCGGTCTTCGTCCTTATTTAGCCCCCACATGTGCATGACTGTGCATGACTGAGGTTTTTCCCCCTCGTCTTGGCTATGGTGTGAGTCTGTGCTGTTAATTAATGGGGTTCTGCCTTCGGAGAAGATGAGCCAGCCCTCAAGGAGGTGATTATGTAATTTGCTAGCAATTCATGTCCCTCCCGGCGTGACGCTGCGCGCTGACGTCACGGGGCTGTAATGGTGGTGTGCCTCGAGATTTTTTTCATGAAACAAGTGTGCCTTTGCCCAAAAAAGGTTGGGAAACACTGGGTTAATGAGCATAAAAAAGGCCACAACTTTATTGATTACACAATTGAAAGGTATTGGCCTTAGGCATTGGCTCCTATCGACTACCCGGCATGGAGATCGGGAAGGGTTAACCACCAGCCGTGGGAGTCCTGTTGAAGTACACCAACTAAGATCCCACGGGTGTCACCGCTCGGGGGCGTGCCGGAGGCCCTTACCTTCCTAGGTTTCGGACAAGGCAACGCCCCCCGGAGTCCTCTACCGGACTACCCATTTTCATTGGGGGAAGGTGATGGCGCTTCCTTCCCCCCTCATTTGCATAACAATTACCCCTGCCAATGCCTAACCGCCAATACTGAGAAGTTGTGACGTTTGCTACGAGGTAGGCGAAAAAACCAAAAGGCTGGAAGTGCGCCAAGTTGGAAAAATTCCTACCAGGCCCCTTGCGGCGACCAACCGAAGTCCATAGCAAGGTCATATCTAGCTAAGCCTAAAGGGTGGTTGGGATGGGATAACCGGTGAGCTGGAACGGGGCAAAGAGGGCGGTCCCCGGACGTGCCTGGCCTTAAATGGGCTAGGCCCCGCCGCCCCGGCCCCACCAATTGGCGGGCAGGGTTGCCGGCATGCCCGGGGATTCCCCTGTTCTCGCGGGGGCAAAAGGCCAGTCCCCGCGAGTGGAGTGTGTGGGAGGGGTTAGCCCGCAACCCCCTCTCCTCTCTAGCTCGGAAATGGCTTTGCGTGGCAAGTCCCCTCCCCCATGTGAAATAAAGACACGGGACACATTATTTAAGGTTAATGGGCATAAAAAGGCCACAACTGTATTGATTACAGAATTGGAAGGTATTGGCCTTAGGCATTGGCTCCTATCGACTAACCGGCATGGAGACCGGGAAGGGTTGTCCACAAGCCGTGGGAGTCCTGTTGAAGTACGCCAACTAGGATCCCACGGGTGTCACCGCTCGGGGGCGTGCCGGAGGCCCTTACCTCCCTAGGTTTCGGACAAGGCAACGCCCCCCGGAGTCCTCTACCGGAATACCCATTTTCATTGGGGGAAGGTGATGGCGCTTCCTTCCCCCCTCATTTGCATAACAATTACCCCTGCCAATGCCTAACCGCCAATCAAGCAAAGCTCGCCGCCAATACCTTCAAGCCTGTAACCAATCCGTAATCCCTGCTATGATGTCCCCCAACCAAATATCATTTCCAGCATCTGACAGATGCACGCCATCCCGTCTGTAGAGGGCCTTGTTGCTGTACTGGATGCCTGGGTGCCTAATGACGCACCCGTCCAGAGCCACCACTCTACGTTCCACAGCCCGTTCCAAGACCTTTCTTGCCTTGTTGATTCCAACCGGGCTCACACAATCCCTCCACGTCCTCCTCTCAAGCAGCGAGGACCACAAGATCGTAATGTTTGGGTAAGTCGCCATCAGATCAGCAAAATCGTCAAAAATGTTTCATCTCAAGTCAATAGCTTTGCGATACGCTAAGTCGTTTCCCCCCAACTGGACAACCAGGGCATCAGGTGGGCCCTCCGAGGCAGCTCTCGCCATCACGGCTGGCTTGAATTCGCTCCAGCGCATCCCTCTATGCGCTATCCACGCCAGCTCTACATTTGCAGGCAAGCTCAGATTTATACCCAAACCGGTGTTCATGGCACGATTCTTGGCCCAATGCACGACGCTGTGGCCCACCAGCCAAATGCGCACCCTCTTGTATTCTGAAAAGCAAACAGGCAGAAAACCACGGTCAGGAAACCCCACAGCTAGTCATAAATTCTTTCTCACATAAGCTCTGTATGCATTAGATCTCCACCGCCCCAAGTCCTTTATCCTGTCTGCTGAGAGCCCAAGGTGCACTGCAGTGGTTGCTGCCCCTATCCGAAAGGAGTGAGCCGCAAATTCGGCCGCGGACAGACCGCAAGCTGACAATGCCAAGCGCATCACCCGCGTAAACTGATGCCTGGCCAAGAGCGATCCATCCGCGTGAATAAATAGGGGGCCGGGGCTACTGGGTCTTAAGTAGAGGAAACGCCTCGTATCCCTCACCGGGCAGGGACCACTAGCCTGTGCAGCTGGTAGCCGAAGGAGGGCCCCTCTGCCCTGTTGGTCCGTCTTAGAGCTCCGTACTTGAACCATCAGGTCAGTCTCTGATAGGGTCAGATCACTTAACAGGATGCCCCTCTGGCCGTGGGCAACCCCTCCCTCGCAGACTACCTCACCTATGCGCAGGGCACCAAAGAAGGCTACGGAATAAGCGGCAGAGAATAGGCGCGCTTCATATTTTGACCAGCATATTTCTCGTATTTTTTTGTGTATCTGAGTCAAAATATCATACGTTATGGGCCTCCTCTTGTCAGAGCTGGGGGGCTGTAGCTGGCGCCAGCCCTCTAAGGTCTTACGCACGATAAATTGTGCGCACGGGTCGATGGCGAAAAAGGCTTTACAAAAATAGGAAATCCCCGCGGACTGAATATTGAGAGTCTTTGGTGCCCTGCCCAGCTCCTTCAGATGGGTTAAGTAGTGGAGGACCTCCCTTGTTGAGGGAATGGAATTCTGCTTTGCGCTGGGTATACTGCTGCGGAACTTTAAAAAGTCAGCCCAAGCCTTCTTGTATGATCTCATTGTGGAAGGGGCAACTGCACCGAATACTCCCTTCATCATTTCCTGCTCCCAAGGCTCCAGAGATGCTCCGGGAAAGGCATTGATGATTGTTCCGCTTCCGGCGCTAATGAGCGAAAGCGCTCCATCTGAAAACGAGACAGAGCATCCATGATGTCATTATTAATGCCAGGTACGAATTTGGCTGAAAAATATATATTCTGCTCCAAACACAGGAGGACGAAGGACCGTAACAAGTTACCCACCCTGGTGGAGCGCGCGGACTGCTGAGAAAGAACCGCTACCACTGCCTGGTTATCTGTGTTGAAACAAACCCTATGGTTGCGGAACTGCTCCGACCAAAGATGTACTGCCACCACGATAGGGAAAAATTCCAAGAATGTAAGGTCCCGAGTAATGGGCTGGCCCTGCCAGTCTGCAGGCCACTTTTTGGCACGCCACTGGCCCCTGAAGTAAACCCCGAAACCCAAGGAACCTGCTGAACTTGGAAATCAGCGTTGAGCGCCATGGAGTCTTGCCACAAGGATATACCGTTGTACTTGTCGAGGAACTGTAACCAAACTCCCAGATCTGCCTTAACTTCTTTGGAGAGGCGCACCCTATGCTGTGGTGCCCTGAGACCAGTGGCCAATCTGGCCAGGCGGCCACAAAAGGGGCGGCCCGGCGCCACTACCCTACAGGCGAAATTTAGGTGGCCTAGCAGGGACTGAACTTGCCTTAAGGTAACCTTCCTCAGGGGTAGCAGCTGCTGTATCAGTGCTTTAAGAGCGATCAATTTATTCTCGGGCAGTCTAGAGGTCTGGGCCACGGTATCTAACTCGATGCCCAAGTAGACAATAGAGGTGGCTGGACCCTCCGTCTTTTCGGCGGCTAGCGGCACCCCTAGCTCACCAGCTAAAGCCGTGAAGGCCTCCAAGAGGGCGGAGCATCGCTGCCTGTTATCTGCCACCAAAATAAAATCATCAAGACAATGCGACACGCCCAACGACCCTGTCCTGAAGCGTAGGGCCCAGTCCAAAAACGTACTAAACGACTCAAAGGCTGAGCAAGCCACGGAACAACCCATCGGCATTGTTTTGTCAATGAAATACGCTCCGTCAAATCTAAAGCCCAACCAACGGAAATCAGCCGGGTGGACGGGAAGGAGGCGGAATGCCGACTCGATGATGCATTTGGCTAGAAGTGCCCCCTGCCCAAATCGCCGAATCATTTTCACTGCTTGGTCAAAGGAGGCGTATTTTACTGTACAAAGCTCCTGGGGGATCGCATCATTGACAGAGCCTCCCCTTGGGTGGGAAAGGTTGTGTATCATGCGGAATTCCCCTGGGGTCTTCTTTAGTACAATGCCCAGAGGGGATAGGTGAAGTCCTTCAAAGGGGGGTTCGGCAAAGGGGCCTGCCACCCTCCCTGCCTTGATTTCCTTCTCTATCTTTTTTCTAACTATCTCTGGTCTTTCCTTAACAGACTTTTGATTTTGTGGGTTCCCGGTGTTGGGGGGGAAGCCACGGGGATTCTGAACCCCTTGGAGAACCCCTCCCAAAGGTATTGTGCAGCTGTTCGATTGGGATACTGGTCCAGTAAGGTTTTGAGGGGCTGAAGTTTGATGGGGGAGGAGGCTAAACCCAGGTGCAAGTTACTGGCGGTTACCAGGCCCCTGGCGGGTGGATCCGGGGGCACCCCTGTTATTGTTGTGGAAGAACCCCCGCCCCCCGAAAGGGCTACTGTTTGTTCTTGAAGCAGGCAGAGGCGGGGTGGTTACCCCAGCACCGCTCACATTCATGCAGATACTTACAGGAGGGTCGCGAGCATACACCCCTGTTGTACTCCCAGCACTGACGGCGCCGCTTCACCTCTGTCTTACCCGCCTTGGATGAGTCCTGATTTTTCTTTTCGATGTAGGGATTGACGTCCTCGCCCCAGTAATTAGGATCCGTTAGATCCCAGTGGGTGGAAGGCAGGAGAGAAGCGTTTCTACGGAAATTCTCATTGTACGTTAAAGCGGCATTTTCTCCCGCGAGAGCATGTGCCCTCCTCACGTGAGCCAGATAAGCAACCAAATCCATGGAGCGCCGAGGATAAGCTGCACACACAACTCCCATGAAAACCTGGTACCCATCCAACCAATTCTCAAAGGTGCGCTCTGCCCTAGGCGTCCTGTACCTCCGCTTACCATAGGACCGCCTCTTTTCCCCTTTTAGAATCATAGACTCAAAGAATCATAGAGTTGGAAGAGACCACAAGGGCCATCGAGTCCAACCCCCTGCCAAGCAGGAAACACCATCAGAGCACTCCTGACATATGGTTGTCAAGCCTCTGCTTAAAGACCTCCAAAGAAGGAGACTCCACCACACTCCTTGGCAGCAAATTCCACTGTCGAACAGCTCTTACTGTCAGGAAGTTCTTCCTAATGTTTAGGTGGAATCTTCTTTCTTGTAGTTTGGATCCATTGCTCCGTGTCCGCTTCTCTGGAGCAGCAGAAAACAACCTTTCTCCCTCCTCTATGTGACATCCTTTTATATATTTTAACATGGCTATCATATCACCCCTTAACCTCCTCTTCTCCAGGCTAAACATGCCCAGCTCCCTTAGCCGTTCCTCATAAGGCATCGTTTCCAGGCCTTTGAACATTTAAGTTGCCCTCCTCTGGACACATTCCAGTTTGTCAGTGTCCTTCTTGAATTGTGGTGCCCAGAACTGGACACAGTACTCTAGGTGAGGTCTGACCAGAGCAGAATACAGTGGCACTATTACTTCCCTTGATCTAGATGCTATACTCCTATTGATGCAGCCCAGAATTGCATTGGCTTTTTTAGCTGCCACGTCACACTGTTGGCTCATGTCAAGTTTGTGGTCAACCAAGACTCCTAGATCCTTTTCACATGTACTGCTCTCAAGCCAGGTGTCACCCATCTTGTATTTGTGCCTCTCATTTTTTTTTTGCCCAAGTGCAATACTTTACATTTCTCCCTGTTAAAATTCATCTTGTTTGTTTTTGCCCAGTTCTCTAATCTGTCAAGGTCGTTTTGAAGTGTGATCCTGTCCTCTGGGGTGTTAGCCACCCCTCCCAGTTTGGTGTCATCTGCAAATTTGATCAGGATGCCCTTGAGTCCATCATCCAAGCCGTTGATAAAGATGTTGAATAAGACCGGGCCCAAGACAGAACCCTGTGGCACCCCACTAGTCACTCTTCTCCAGGATGAAGAGGAACCATTGATGAGCACCCTTTGGGTTCGGTCAGTCAGCCAGTTACAAATCCACTGAGTGGTAGCATAGTCAAGACCGCATTTTACCAGTTTCTTTACAAGAATATCATGGGGCACCTTGTCAAATGCCTTGCTGAAATCAAGGTAGGCTACATCCACTGCGTTCCCTTCATCTACCAGGCTTGTAATTCTGTCAAAAAATGAGATCAGGTTAGTCTGACATGACTTATTTTTCAGAAATCCATGCTGACTATTGGTGATCACAGCATTCCTTTCTAGGTGCTCACAGACTGTTTGCTTAATGATCTGCTCCAGAATCTTCCCTGGTATTGATGTCAGACTGACTGGGCGGTAATTATTTGGGTCCTCTCTTTTCCCCTTTTTGAAAATAGGGACAACATTTGCCCTCCTCCAGTCTGCCGGGACTTCGCCTGTTCTCCAGGAATTCTCAAAGATGACTGCCAGTGGTTCTGAGATCGCATCTGCCAGTTCTTTTAATACTCTTGGATGAAGTTCATCTGGCCCTGGAGACTTGAATACATCTAAACTAGCCAAGTATTCTTGTACTATCTCCTTAGTTATTCTGGGCTGTGTTTCCTTTGCTGAATCATTTGCTCCAAATTCTTCAGGTCGGGCATTGTTTTCTTTATCGGAGAAGACTGAGGCAAAGAAGGCATTGAGGAGTTCAGCCCTTTCTGTGTCCCCTGTTTGCATTTCACCATCTTCTCCTCTGAGTGACCCCACTGTTTCTTTGTTCTTCCTTTTGCTACGAACATACCCATAAAAGCCTTTGTTCTTGCTTTTAACCTCTCTAGCAAGCCTGAGTTCATTCTGTGCTTTAGCTTTTCTGACTTTGTGTCTACACGTGCTGGCTATTTGTTTGAATTCCTCTTTGGTGGTTTCCCCCCTTTTCCATTTTTTGTACACATCCTTTTTTAATCTTAACTCAGTTAAAAGTTCTTTAGATAGCCACCCTGGCTTCTTTAAGCACCTTCCATGTTTCTGTCTCATTGGTATTTCCTGACGTTGTGCTTTTACTATCTTCCTCTTAACAAACTCCCAGCCATCATGAACTCCCTTTCCTTTTAGTATTACTGTCCATGGGATCTCACCCAGCACTTCCCTAAGTTTTATGAAGTCGGCTTTCTTAAAGTCAAGAAATTGAGTCCTAGTATGCTTGGCTGCTCCTTTCCGCTGTATAGTAAACTTCAGAAGAGCATGATCACTCGCGCCTAATGATCCTTCCACTTCTACCCCACTAACCAGGTCATCAACATTGGTTAGGACCAGATCTAAAATGGCTGTTCCTCTTGTTGCTTCTCCCACTTTCTGGACAATGAAGTTGTCTGCAAGGCCAGTGAGGAATCTGTTGACCTTATGCTCTTGGCTGAGTTTGACATCCAACAAATATCCGGGTAATTGAAGTCCCCCATTACTACTATCTCCCTTCCTTTTGCATGCTTGGCCATCTGTTCCAGGAAGGCATCATCTATGTCCTCCGTTTGGCTTGGGGATCTATAGTAAACTCCCACAATGAGATCTCTGTTATTCTTCTCTCCCTTAATTTTGACCCAAATGCTCTCACTTTGGCTTTGAGGTTCTAAATCTTGGATCTCTTCACAGGTATACACATCCCTGACATATAACGCCACTCCTCCTCCTTTCTTGTTTGGTCTGTTTCTCTGAAATAGATTGTATCCCCCCATTTTTACATTCCAATCGTGGGACTTATCCCACCAGGTTTCAGTGATGCCTATTATGTCATATGTAGTTTGCTGTACCAAGAGCTCAAGCTCATCTTGTTTATTTCCCATGCTTTGCGCATTAGTGTACAGACATTGAAGTCCATTAATCATTCCCCCGTGTCTCTTATTTAAGGATTTTTTCCTCCCACCACTAGGTCTGCGTGCTGTTTGCTCCATTTGGTCTATGACATTTGGATGATCATCTTCATCAATTGATAGACTCCTACCTTCAGGAGCACTGTCTCCCTCCCCTACATTAGTTAGTTTTCCTGTCAATTTGGTTGGAGGGAGAAGGGTAAACATGTCCACGTAATCCCCATTGAGGATCTTATTCCTCTTCTTCTGGGACAAATGGTTCCCCAATATAAAATCAGTGGATTGATTGGTAGCAACTTTTACATCCTCCACCAATGCCCCATCCTTCCATGCCAGTACACCATTGAAGGTCTTACGATGGGAATTGGCCCTCCTTTCATGCGCCCAAAGTGGGATTATCTTCCCCCAAGCCCCAGTAGCTATCCATGGGGCCCTCGCTATCCGAATCAGAGGATGGCGTACCTGACTCATCCTCGGTCTCTGACTGCTTACTTCTCTTCTTCTTAGAGGACGTGTGCTTCCTCTTGGACTTCCTCTTCCCACCTTGGACCTCAACGTTGGCTGGGGTCGCACTTGCCGCTGGCTGAGGGGTGGGAGGTTCAATGTGCTCATCCTCCAGGGCGGAACCCGCGCTGTCCTCGGTAGAGCTGTGCTGGGGCTGCTGTTCCTGAAACACACTAGGAATGTCTACAATTTGTGAGACGGCGTTACCGCTGGCACCCTTGGCGGTGGCCTTCCCCTTGCCGGGACCCTTAGCCGGCGCCCTTCCTTTGCCTATGCTTTGGTTTGTTTTCTTAGCCATGGCTGCCTGTGCACGGGTATTTGGGCGACCTGTATTCGCCGTTTCTGACTGGTTGCTGCCCCCTGCAATGACGGGGATGTCCTGTTGAACTTGGTAGCTAGAAGGAGTGTCGGGTATCACCTCCTGTGACAGTTCCGGGGCTGGAAGCGCCAAAGCCCCCCTAGGCCTACACTGTCTGTAAAATGTTTCAAACGCCATGAAAAATTGGGCGAAGGCTTGAGGGTCGCAAGGCATGGCCGGCACTTGAGCGCCCCCATTGCCTGCGGGGGGTGCCAGCTGATTGGCGGAAGTGGATGCCTGCTGGTCTCCACCGGAAGCCATTTCAAACTGAATCGTGAACTGGAACCACTAAGTTATTCGCCTAGCAATTTAAAATTGCCTACCTAGGAGGTCCGTGTACCCCCTTACCCGTTCAGTATCACCTGCGCTGACTTAAATGCAATCGCAATCCACTGTCCGTGATCAGCAACACTGCCAAGAATTACCTAGCTCAGTATTGTCAACGCTGTCTAGCTTGCACTTGATTATGGGATTGCTAATTGCACCCAGTTCAGTATTATCAACACTGGCCTAGCTATTAACTAAACTTGAAGAGGTTGGCTAAACCTAGTTCAGTATTAACCACGCTGTCTCAGTCAGTATTAACCACACTGACTTAGGTCTAACCTAATTTCAGTAAGGCTCGGTGTGCCCTAATTTGGTCTATATGAAAATAATGGCTATATAATTAGCTCTAAAATGAACACAGTGTTATTTGAATTTAACCTCTCACTACGCAATAAACAAAACAGGGCAGCCTTTCCTCAAAAGGCGGGAGCCAGAATCACCAAACCCATTTCAATGGGCAATACTCAAAACAATGCAATCCAGTTACACAGGTAGGAACCAAAGAAAATAATTGTTTATTTCTCTATTTATTATTTATCTATAACAACTATGAATTGACTATACTAAATTATGAAACTTAATGCCTAGGCAGAGCCCGCGAGCAGAATGAGATAATTTGAATTCACCCTTTACTAAACCCCATAAATCGCCTCTGCGTTAAATTAGAATATTATTTAAAGGGGTAAAGAGATGAGATCACTTGTCAATTAAACTGCCCAATAAAGCACTTCAATTAAATTTTGTCTGATCGAAGGCAGGCACTTAATAGATCTGTTAATTAATTATATTTTCATTTATACGTGACCTTCAATTAAATTTGTTTTATCCAGGGCTTTAGTTTAAATAGATCTGTTGATTAATTAGATTTCCGGATTAAAGTGCCCTGGAGCGCCAGGCACCTTGCATAAATCACCCTAATGCCTGTGAAGACGCTGCTAAAAGTTGCCGGCACGCCCGGGGATTCCCCTGTTCTCGCGGGGGCAAAAGGCAAGCACCTGCGAGTGGAGTGTGTGGGAGGGGTTAGCCCGCAACCCCCTCTCCTCTCTAGCTCGGAAATGGCTTTGCGCTTACTTCATGTCGTGTTCTTTGCTGTTAATGCACATTGACACAGAAATCGTAAAGTGTGTGTGTCAGAGCTGCCCGAGGTCCCAGCTCACAAAGGACCAACACCAGTCCGTTGTTATATACAAAAGTCTTTATTGAAGTTCAGTTTCATCTTCACAACCGTAGCGCGCAGCTCTACGTCTGAAACTCTAGACCGTCGAAGCCCCGTCTGAATCTCCTCCCCCCAGACACCAGTTTAAGACTCTAGCCTTGCTCCACCTCTTCCTTTGCTCTTTCCTCCTCTGGCTCCGCCTGTCAGCTGGGGTCTCGCCCTTCCTAGACTCATCTGACGCTGAGTCCCCTGAGTCTTCCCCCTGCCTCCGGCGGGCTTTAGGACCTGCCTCCCAATCCGGGTTTTCTGCTGTCCCCCGCGCCTGTACATTCGAACTTGGCGCGCGCGCACAGCCGGCAACCTTCCTCCTGACCGTTACACTGCTCCTGTCACTGCTTCCCCCTTCTGGGAGGCTAGCTGGACCTGACCTCCCCTCCGTTCCCCCACTCTCCGATAGAGGCATGGTCAGCCCTGACTCATCTTCTATCCCTGCTGGAGGAGACGCTGGTCCTGACACCTGGGACTCTTCCCCCCCACTACGCTCTGGTGGGGAAGCTGGTCCTGATCTCCCGCTGCTGCTTTGGGAGTCCCCGCTGGCCCCTTGTTTCTGGTGTGTTCCCCCTGGGACCCCCCCTTGCCCTGACCATCGGCGCCTCCTTCTGGGAATCTTCTGATTCGCTGGAGAAGCTCATGGAATCTCTCGGGTCGCTGTCATACTCCCCTACGCTGCCCTCAGATTCTTCCCCTTCGCTCTCCATTTCCTCTCTCCCCTGTACCTCTGTTCCTGAGCCCCTGACATCCATCCCCCCCTCGAAGCCCCCCTTCCCCCCTCCTCCCCTTCGGGTGCGGGTTCCGGGTGCTCCAGTGCTGTGGGGGTGAGTGCGGGATACCGTTCCTTCCCCCTGGTGTGTAGCCAGCCAGCTGGATCTGGCCAGCCCGTAATGGGCTCGTCAACGTCGATCTCCTCTGCTTCCATCTCTCTGCATTCGTGTTCGAACCCAAGGTCCTCCTCCAACACGTCCATGTCCGTCTCTCCCCCTGTTACCTCGGGTGATGCTGCGTGCCAGGGCCCCCTTAGCAATTCCCTGCTCCACCCCACCTCCGGTTGATTGTCCCACCAATAAGAGCGGTCCGTGGCAGACCCCGAGAGTCATCCCTCCGGGGAGCTTGTGTCTGGCGCCGTTTCCTCAGCTGATGAGAACCCCTGGAACGTGCTGGCTGAAAGTGTGGGTGTGAAAAGCCAGTCGTCGAAATAATCTGCCGGCATAGGTCTGTGTGGGAAGAGTGCATGGAAGTCGTCTTTGAGGTAGTGCTCCTCCAAGGCATAGTCCGGTACCCACCTGTTGGCGCTGGCCGGGGTACCTTCCCTGGCGAGGAGATATTCAACTCCCTCTTCCCCCCATCTCGAGTCTAAAATCTCCGTGACCTTGTTGAGTGGCGCCGCCCTCGTGGACTCCTCCCCCGTTGGTGATTTTCTGAGTGGATGTGGTGCGGTCCCTGGCGCCTGAAACCTGTGGGGTTCTTTGTAGGGTGTGAGCACTGACCTATGAAATACCGGGTGCATTCTGGAGCCCTCCGGGAGTGTTAACCGGAAGGCCACTGGGTTGATTTGTGCCTCGACTTGGTAAGGCCCTAGCTGCTTGTGTCTGAGCTTCTTCTTAGTTAACGTTCTGGCCGGCACTGCCTGGGCCGCTAACCAGACCCAGTCCCCCACCTGGATGTCTTCCCCGACTCTCCTGTGCCTGTCTGCCTGCATTTTGTAGGCGTGTTTTGCTAGTTCTAAGTGCCTTCGGAGTTGGTCGTGGATCTCCTGCAACTCTGCTGCCAAGTGCTCTGCACCCCGTGGCTCCCCCTCCCCCTTCGTCTCTAACCCCGGGAAGGTTCTGGGATGCCGCCCATTGTTGGCGAAGAACGGTGTCACCCCTGTAGACCCGTGCTTCGTGTTGTTGTAGGCAAACTCGACCAGCGGTAGGTAGTCCACCCAGGTCGAGGGCTGTTGATTCGCGTAGCATCGCAGGTACTGCTGCATGATGGCGTTGACCCTCTCCGCCTGCCCATTGGTCTGCGGGTGTCGTGCCGACGCTAAGTTGATCTTGACGTTCAGGATGCCCAGCAGCTTCTTCCAGAAGCTCGAGACGAATTGGCGACCCCGGTAGGACAGGATGGACCGTGGTAAGCCGTGAACTTTGAACTCGTGGTCTATGAACAGTTTCGCAGTCTGTTTCCCTGTGGCCACCTTCGCGCAAGGAATGAAGTGCGCCATCTTGGTGACCGGCAGTACGTCTTCAGACATGGAATACAGTTTTCCAGTCGGCAGCGTCGCCCCCGGTAGGAGGTCAATCGCGCAGTCGTAGGGCCGGTGGGGAGGCAGCTTGTCCGCTTCCTTCTCGCAGAAGACCTCCAAAAACGCCTTGTACTTGTTGGGTACCGCCTGCACCATGCCTAGGTGTAGCTGTGGTTCATCCCCTTGTCCCTCCTCTTCCTGGCTGGTTCGGATGCAGTGTTCTGCGCAGTAGGAGGAGCAGAAGGTTAAGTTCCGCTGGTACCATGCTAATGCCGGGCTGTGTCTATCCAGCCAACTCATGCCCAACACTATGGGCGTGTCCGACAGGTGGGTGACATTGAAGCTGATGACTTCGCGGTGATTTCCAATTTGCATTACCAGAGGCGGTGTTTGCTGCACCACCTGTCCACCCAGCAGCTTCCTGCCATCGACCGTGACGACGTTTAGGGGCATCGTGGCTGGTAGGAGCGCTATGCAATGTAGCCTGATGAAGTCCACTCCTATAAAGTCTGCATTACTACCAGAGTCAATGGTAATAGGGACTTCCAGGGTGATTCCATTTGGCAGCTGGAGTGATGCGGTGAGTTGCACCACTGGTTTGGGTGGGAGGGGGTCTGTGGGCTGCAAAATCTCTGGGGACTGCTTCACTGACTCGCCTGGCTGGGTCCCAGTGCCTCTGCCTCCAGCCAGGCTTCGTCGTTTCCCTGCAGCTGTTCCCCCTGCTGAACTGCTCCCCGTACTGTTGCTAAGGCTGCAGTGTGCTTCTGGATCCTCTGGGGACACTCTTTGGTCATGTGCAGTGCACTGTTGCAGATATAACACTTCCTGCTCCCTCTAGGAGCCTTCGTCTTGACTGCTCCCGGTGTTTGGGCTCTGGTCGCTGTCTGAGCCCTGGCATCACCTATCTCCATCGGCTCTTCTCCCCCCCCCCCCAGTGGAGGCGTGGATTGCGCGCGCCCTGGCTCTCTGGGAAGGAAGGGAGTTGTTTGGCTGGCGTGCGTGCCATCCGTCTGTCATCCCTGCTCCAAGGGCGTTCTTCCAGGCGCACCCCTATCGCCAGCGCCCTCTGGACGACTTCTGTGGTATTGGTAGGTCTCTCTCCCCTCGCCAGCTCATCTTTCACGGCTCCATTTAGCCCCTCCCAGAACAGATCCCTCACGTCAGCTGAGTCCTTCTCCCAGCCCAGCACATTTACTAACACAAAAAAGCGGGAGTGATATTGTCTCACCGTGGCTTTGCCCTGCGTCAGCCCGTGCATTTCCCTCCTGGCCACATCCACATCTACCGTTGATTTAAGACAAGCGTCCATAGCTTTGATAAATGCGTTTGAATCCTGGAGGGCGGGATCATTTTCACGCCATAAATTGCGCAGCCACGATTTAGCTTCCCCATGCAGATGAGTGATTATGAACCCTACTTTTTCCTCCTCATCTCTAAAGTCTTTCCGAAGCAAATTGAGTGTGAAAACTATGTCTGCCCTGAAGTTAGGATACTGCTGCAGGTCCCCGTCGAAGTGGGCTACGATGCTGCCCCCCCTCTTCCCGAGGCCAACTCCCTCCGGCTTGGGTCCTGGCAGCCCCTCTTTGCCCAAACGTTCCCACCTGTCACTGCTTCCCCCTTCTGGGAGGCTAGCTGGACCTGACCTCCCCTCCGTTCCACCACTCTCCGATAGAGGCATGGTCAGCCCTGACTCATCTTCTCTCCCTGCTGGGGGAGACGCTGGTCCTGACACCTGGGACTCTTCCCCCCACTACGCTCTGGTGGGGAAGCTGGTCCTGATCTCCCGCTGCTGCTTTGGGAGTCCCCGCTGGCCCCTTGTTTCTGGTGTGTTCCCCCTGGGACCCCCCTTGCCCTGGCCATCGGCGCCTCCTTCTGGGAATCTTCTGATTCGCTGGAGAAGCTCATGGAATATGACTGACCGAACCCAAAGAGTGCTCATCAATGGTTCCTCTTCATCCTGGAGAAGAGTGACTAGTGGGGTACCACAGGGTTCTGTCTTGGGCCCGGTCTTATTCAACATTTTTATCAACGACTTGGATTATGGACTCAAGGGCATCCTGATCAAATTTGCAGATGACACCAAACTGGGAGGGGTGGCTAACACCCCAGAGGACAGGATCACACTTCAAAATGACCTTGACAGATTAGAGAACTGGGCCAAAACAAACAAGATGAATTTTAACAGGGAGAAATATAAAGTATTGCACTTGGGCAAAAAAAAATGAGAGGCACAAATACAAGATGGGTGACACCTGGCTTGAGAGCAGTACATGTGAAAAGGATCTAGGAGTCTTGGTTGACCACAAACTTGACATGAGCCAACAGTGTGACGCGGCAGCTAAAAAAGCCAATGCAATTCTGGGCTGCATCAATAGGAGTATAGCATCTAGATCAAGGGAAGTAATAGTGCCACTGTATTCTGCTCTAGTCAGACCTCACCTGGAGTACTGTGTCCAGTTCTAGGCACCACAATTCAAGAAGGACACTGAAAAACTGGAACGTGTCCAGAGGAGGGCAACCAAAATGGTCAAAGGCCTGGAAACGATGCCTTATGAGGAACGGCTAAGGGAGTTGGGCATGTTTAGCCTGGAGAAGAGGAGGTTAAGGGGTGATATGATAGCCATGTTAAAATATATAAAAGGATGTCACATAGAGGAGGGAGAAAGGTTGTTTTCTGCTGCTCCAGAGAAGCAGACACGGAGCCAAACTACAATGGATCCAAACTACAAGAAAGAAGATTCCACCTAAACATTAGGAAGAACTTCCTGACAGTAAGAGCTGTTCGACAGTGGAATTTGCTGCCAAGGAGTGTGGTGGAGTCTCCTACTTTGGAGGTCTTTAAGCAGAGGCTTGACAACCATATGTCAGGAGTGCTCTGATGGTGTTTCCTGCTTGGCAGGGGGTTGGACTCGATGGCCCTTGTGGTCTCTTCCAACTCTATGATTCTATGAATCTCTCGGGTCGCTGTCATACTCCCCTACGCTGCCCTCAGATTCTTCCCCTTCGCTCTCCATTTCCTCTCTCCCCTGTACCTCTGTTCCTGAGCCACTGACAGTGTGCAATGAGACCAAAAGAACACAACACCATCTTTTCGCTTCCATATGCCTAGTAAGAAGACGAATAAGCTTTGATTGGGCTTTTTTCAATTCGCATGGTGTTATTTGGGTGTGCGCTAGAGTCACCCCAAACGAAAGCAAAAAGGTGTTTTGGGTTCCATCTACATAAAAAGAAGATGATAAAGCTCTGATTGGGCTTATTTCAAATTGGTGTTTTGGGGGTTAGAATGCACATTCAACCAAAAATCGCAGATGACATATTTGTTATCAGCCCAAATCAAGCATAGGTGTTTTGGTTCCATCTCAATAGAAAAAGGACGAATAAGCTTCGATTGCCCTTTCGGTGTGCATTCACCCACAAATAGCAAAGCGAAGTGTAATAACCCCAAACAAAGCCAAACAGGTTGTTTTGGGTTCCAGCTACATAGAGAGAAGAATCTTGGATTTCGCTTACTTCAAGTCGTGTTCTTTGCTGTTAATGCACATTGACACAGAAATCGCAAAGTGTGTGTGTCAGGGAACTGACATCAGAGCATAGTGGAGAGGCGAGGCTCCCAGATTCTGCAGGAGAGGGGACTAGTAAGGGAAGAGAGAGAACGTCATTTGGGGAAGGAAGTCCAGGGGACACCAGGAAGAAGGGAGAGGCGGAGAGCAGCTCGGAGGCGAGGCTCCGAGACTCTTCCAGTGAAGTCAGTGGGGAGGGTGGAGGACCACCACTCGGCACGCCCACTCTGCGCAGAAGGCTTCCGCGCAGAGAGGCGAGGCGAATGTTGTCCGTTAAGGAATTCTTATGCTGGAGGAAATTTAGGAGACGCCCACTCACGGATTCTGCTAGCAACTGAGCAGCAGCGCCAAGGCTGCTCAGTCAGGGAAAGACACAACCGACACTAAGCAGTTTGGAACAGCTAGAGGTTTACACACAAGCAACCCCAATTCCCGTGACAGCAATCCGTGAGTCCCTTACGTTGCTTGTGTGCAAGAGGTCCGGGATACAATCATGAGTCAAACCGGAGGAGCCGGCGCAGGAGAGGGGGCCAAAGGCGGACAGAGTCTGGAGGAGAGAAACTGAGACTTGGAGCAGCAACTGGCTCTACTAGCGGCGCGGCTGGATGAAAGGAGGACACATGATGCCCAGGGGAAGATTACCCCCATCGCAAGAAAGGTACCGGGACTTGTGCAGAAGTTTGGGGGCAACCCCAGAGATTATAACGTTTTTAAGACAGAAGTGCAGTATGCGCTGGAGCTGTAGTACGATGACTTTGCCCACGATGGGGGAAGAGTCGCTTTCGTGGTGGGGCACCTGGAGGGGCGGGCCAGAGATTGGGTTCGACCCTTAATGGCAGCGGAGAACGCGGCCTTGAGGGACCTGAGAAAGTTTTTTAGCGCGATGGATCACATGTTCTCGAGCGATGTTGAACTGAGCGTGACGCGCAAAGAACTGATGGGGTGCAAACAAGGAAACCAGTCAGTGAGAGAGTACTGGTTGAGATTTGCTATGCTGATCCATAAACTTGGGTGGGACCTGAGTTCGGAACCAGTACAAATGTTATTTGAGGAGGGCTTATCCCCTTGGGTGAGAGACGAACTTTCCCGCTCACCCCACCCGGAATCGATGGACCAGCTGACCAAGTTGGCACTCGCTGTAGGAGTCCGACAAGAGACGCTGTCAGAGCTGCCCGAGGTCCCAGCTCACAAAGGACCAACGCCAGTCCGTTGTTATATACAAAAGTCTTTATTGAAGTTCAGTTTCCCTTTCACATCAGCAGCGTGCAGCTCTACGTCTGAGACTCTAGACCGCTGAAGCTCCATCTGAGTCTCCTCCCCCCATACACCAGTTTAAGACCCTAGCCTTGCTCCACCTCTTCCTTTGCTCTTTCCTCCGCTGGCTCCGCCTGTCAGCTGGGTTTTCTCCCTTCCTAGACTCTTCTGACGCTGAATCCCCTGAGTCTTCCCCCTGCCTCCGGCGGGCTTTAGGACCTGGTTCCCGATCTGGGCTTTCTGCTGTCCCGCGCGCCTGTACATTTGAATTTGGCGCGCGCGCCCAGCCGGCAACCTTCCTCCTGACCGTTTCACTGCTCCTGTCACTGCTTCCCCCTTCGGGGGGGGGGGGCTAGCTGGACCTGACACCTGTGACTCTTCCCCCCCACTCTGCTCTGGTGGGGAAGCTGGTCCTGATCTCCAGCTGCTGCTTTGGGAGTCCCCGCTGGCCCCCTGTCTCTGGTGTGTCCCCCCTGGGACCTCCCTCACCCTGACCATCGGCGCCTCCTTCTGGGCATCTTCTGATTCGCTGGAGAAGCTCATGGAATCTCTCGGGTCACTGTCATACTCCCCTATGCTGCCCTCAGATTCTTCCCCTTCGCTCTCCATCTCCTCTCTCCCCTGTGCCTCTGTCCCTGAGCCCCTGACAGACGCGCACGCTGGAAAGGCGGGAAGGGAGAGCAGAGCGTTGGCATGACAACCGCATTCCAGACATACCAGTGTCTACTGTGCCACCCGAGGAGCCAATGGAGATTGGAGGAGCGCGCGCGTGCGGGTTTTCAAACTCCAGCGAGGTGCGTAAGAAGGAGGGGAAAACCAGTAAGAGGTGTTTCCTATGCCAGCAGCCGGGACATTTTACCAGAGTATGCCCTCAGAAGAAGGCGTGGCAAGGAATGGTGGGGGCAGTGGGGAGTGAGGAGGAAAAAAAAGAGGCTCCGGGAAACGGCCGTGCTTGGCTGCAGGAAGGAGGGCACAGCAGCCAGGCGAGCAACCAGTAGAAGTGCCCAAACCAGACCCTCCCCGAGCAGCCATCGTCATAGAGGTGGTGCTAGAACTCCCAAACGGACACCCCATCAAAGTGAAGGCGCTGCTGGATTCAGGCAGCTCTTGCAACTTCTTTAGCAAGGATTTTGCACTAGAACACCAGCTACAGGTGGTGCCTCTAGAACATCCCCTACAAGTAACCACGATTGATGGGAGAGAACTTTTGGGAGGGGAAGTGACCCACCAGACCCCGCCCATGAAAATGACAGTTTCCAGACACACTGAGACCATTGCCTTTCACGTAGCCACCTTAGCAGGACCACCTATCATACTGGGAATGAGTTGGCTGGCACTGCACGACCCAGTAGTAGGGTGGCATCAGCGGACAGTCACCTTTGGGTCGGCCCACTGCGTAGAGCATTGCCACGGAGGGGAAACCTCGAGGATGGCAGTAGCCAGGGTGGCAGGGATGGCAGTAGGGGGAAAAGGGAAGATACCACCTCAGTATGCGGACTTGGAAGAAGTCTTCAGCGAGAAGGAGGCGGATCGGCTACCCCCCCACAAGCCCTTTGACTGCCAGATCAACTTGCTCCCAGACGCTCAGCTGCCAGTGGGCAAGCTGTACGCCATGTCAGATAGGGAGATGCAGGAATTGCGGAAGTTTATTGACAAGAACCTGAAGCGAGGGTTCATAAGGGAATCGAGGGTGGTCCAGTGTTCTTTGTGGTCAAGCGAGACTCCCATGAGCCCAGGTTCGTAGTGGACTACCGTGGGTTGAACAGGGTGTCGGAAGCAGTGACCTTCCCAATGCCCAGAACTGATGAAATCTTGGCCAGGGTAAGGAAGGGGAAGATTTTTACCAAGCTGGACCTTCGGGGGGCGTACAACTTGATAAGGATGAGGGAGGGGGATGAAAGGAAAACCACCATGTTCACCCCTCTGGGAGCCTTTGAGTACTTAGTTATGCCCTTCGGACTCCAATTGTGAATTGTGTGGCCTTCCTGGACGACTTACTTATCTACTCAGAGAACGAGGAGCAGCATGTGAAAGATGTCAGGGAAGTGCTGAAAAGGCTGCAGGAGCATCAGCTGTGGGTCAAACTGGAGAAATGCCAATTCCATGCACGAGAGGTGGAGTTCCTGGGCTACAGGTTGTCAGACAAGGGCTTGGCCATGGACCCAGGCAAGGTGCAGGCCGTGCTAGAATGGAAGCCCCCCAAGAACAGGAAGGACGTGCAGAGGTTCTTGGGGTTTGCAAATTTCTACAGGAAGTTCATCAAGAACTTCGCCCATCTAACGGCACCCATAACGGATTGTCTCAGCAGTAAGAAGAAGTTCGAATGGACAGAAGAGGCACAGCGTTCCTTTGAAAAGCTTAAGAGGGCTTTCGCGTCGGAAGAGCAGCTCCTACATGTGGATCTGCAGAAGCCGATGAGGCTAGAGACGGACGCGCCAGACAGAGCTGTGGGGGGCATATTGCTCCAGCAGGAAAATGGGGAACAGTGGAAGCCGTGTGCCTTCTTTTCCAGGAAGCTGAACAAGTCAGAGCAAAACTACACAGTGTACGATCGAGAACTGCTGGCAATTCACGAGGCTTTTCGACGGTGGCGACATTTTCTCATAGGCGCACAGCACAAAGTCCAGGTGTGTACTGACCACAAGAACCTGGAGTATTGGAGAACGGCAAGAGTGCTCAACCAACGACAGGTGCGGGGGGCTCAAGAGTTTTCCAAGTTTAATTTTGAGATTAGGTACGTGCCTGGGAAGGAAAATGTCAGAGCAGACGCCCTCTCTCGCAAGCCTGAATACGAGGAAGGGGAGGGAGGACCAGAAGCACGACATGTCATTCCCGAGGACAGATGGGTGTGTGGGGGAGTGTTCGTCGGGACGCAAGAGCTGGCCGGTCTGACGAGGGATGATCAGGATGCACAAACCAAGATCCGGGAAATTGGTATCACTGGGGAAACTCAGGGGGGGGGGTTCGAAGTAAAGGACGGGGCACTGTACTATAAGGGTGCATTGTACATACCTGAGGGGGATTTGAGGGGCAGAATACTCAAACAACTGCATGACAACCCCACGGCAGGACATTTTGGCCAACATAAGACAATGCTACTGGTCACCAGGCAGTTTTGGTGGCCACGGGTGAGGGAAGATGTGAAGGAATATGTACGCGGGTGCCAGTGCTGCCAGAGAGCGAAGGGGGAGAGGACAGCACCTGCAGGGTTACTGGAGCCCTTACCCACACCAGAGAGACCATGGGAGGTGGTAGCAATTGATTTTATGACGGATTTACCCAAAGCTAGGGGGAGAACGGCAGTAATGGTGGTAGTTGACTTGATGACCAAAATGTGCCATTTTATTGCGTGCTCGCATGCGGTGACTGCAGAAGAAACAGCAAAGCTGTTTGTAGAGCATGTTTTCAGGTTGCATCCCCCCCCCTTTGAGGATTTTATCCGACAGAGGCTGGCAGTTCACGTCCAGATTCTGGAGGAAGCTGATGACATCAATACCAGGGAAGATTCTGGAGCAGATCATTAAGAAAACAGTCTGTGAGCACCTAGAAAGGAATGCTGTGATCACCAATAGTCAGCATGGATTTCTGAAAAATAAGTCATGTCAGACTAACCTGATCTCGTTTTTTGACAGAATTACAAGCCTGGTAGATGAAGGGAACTCAGTGGATATAGCCTACCTTGATTTCAGCAAGGCATTTGACAAGGTGCCCCATGATATTCTTGTAAAGAAGCTGGTAAAATGCGGTCTTGACTATGCTACCACTCAGTGGATTTGTAACTGGCTGACTGACCGAACCCAAAGGGTGCTCATCAATGGTTCCTCTTCATCCTGGAGAAGAGTGACTAGTGGGGTGCCACAGGGTTCTGTCTTGGGCCCGGTCTTATTCAACATCTTTATCAACGACTTGGATGATGGACTCAAGGGCATCCTGATCAAATTTGCAGATGACACCTGTCAGGGGTACAGGGACAGAGGCACAGGGAAGGCAGGAAATGGAGAGCGATGGAGAGGAATCCCAGGAGAGCGAGGAAGAGGATAGCAATGACGCAGGGGATTCCATGAGTCTCTCCAGCGAATCAGAGGATTCCCAGAAAGGGGCGCCTGTGGTAAGGGCAAGGGGAGCCCCGGGGGGAAAGTGTCAGGAGCGGGGGGCCAGCAGGGGACCCCAAAGTGGCAGCTGGGAATCAGGGCCAGCCTCCCCACCAGAGCGCAGCGAGGGAGGGGGAGGTTCCAGTGTGTCAGAGGGAGCAGCTCCGGCGACAGAGAAAGGGGAGGGATCAGAGCAAGCCGTTCTCCCGGAAGGGGAGGAAAGCAGTGAGGGGAGTAGCATAACTGTCAAAAGGAAGGTCAGAAGTTGGGCGCGCGCGCCAAGTTCAAATGAGGAGGCGTGCGGGAGAACAGGGAGCCCGGAGGAGGAGGGGCCAGGACCCAAAGCCCACAGGAGGGGGCAGGAGCAGTCTGGAGACTCCGCTTCAGGAGAAAGCAGGAGGGGAGGAACCCCGACGGGCAGAAAGACCCTGCGGAAAAGGAAAGAGAGAAAGAGGTGGGGCAGCGTTAGCTTATTAAACTGGTGTAGGGGTGGGACCGATTCAGAGGGGACTTCAAACGTCTAGGCTAAGAGACGCGGGGCTGCACGCCTCGGTTGTGGAACCCATAATGAACTGCAATAAACACCCTTGTATATAAGAAGAGCTTGGCGTTGGTCTTTTGTGAGCTGAGACCTGAGGCAGCCCTGACAGTAAGTCCCCTCCCAAAAGTACGCAAAAAATTTTTTGCGAAGCTCACGAAGTTTGGCGGCCATGAGTATGGAGGAGCAGATAGCTGATCTACGCAACGCAGTCTCCCAGCTTACCACTGCGGTAGTGGTCTCCCAGAAGAAGGGGGAAGAGGCGGAAAAGCGATGCCAGGATCTGCAAGCCAGGTGGGATCATGCATGCCAAGTGGGATTCCCGGGGTCCAGATCTGCAGGCGTAGGACTGGGCAGAAGGGGAGGCAACTTGGTAGCCCACTTTGATGGGAACCTGAAGCAGTACCCCAGTTTTCGAGCAGACGTCGAATATGCGTTGCATTTGCTTCGCGACGACTTTAAAGATGAGGAGGAGAAGGTGGGGTTCATTGTGTCCCACTTGCATGGGGAAGCGAGGGCTTGGCTGCGCAATCTGTGGCGCGAAGATTGTCCTGCTCGAAGGGACTCAGATGAATTTATCAAAGCCATGGACGCTTGCTTCCAATCTACCGTGGATGTGGATATAGCACGCAAGGAGCTGCATGGTTTAAGGCAAGGCAAGGCTACAGTACGTCAGTATCATGCTAGGTTTTTTGCCTTGCTGAATGTACTGAAATGGGAGAAAGATTCCCTGGCAGTAAGAGACTTGTTTTGGGAGGGGTTGTCTGGCCCTGTAAAAGATGAATTGGCAAGGGGGGTCAGACCTCAAACCCTAGCAGAACTTGTGCAGCGGGCGCTCGCCATTGGAGTGCGCCACGAAGAACGCCCTTGGCGCAATGAGGAGGGTCGCCAGCTTCACACACCCTCTAGAGCGCCTCCTTTCCTTCCCAGGGATCTAGGACGTACGCGTCCCTCACCTCAGCTGCAGGCAGGGGAGGAACCAATGGAACTTGGTGGTGCACAGGCTCAGTCAGCTGCCGGAGCCCCAGCGTCCGGAGCAGTCAAGACGAAGCCTCCTAGAGGGAACAGGAAGTGTTACATCTGTGACAGTGCGATGCACATGGCCAAAGAGTGTCCCCAGAGGCTCCAAAAGCACACTGCAGCCTTAGCAACAGTAACTGCAGCAGCACTACCTGAAGAGCAATTTCAGGGAAATGACAATGCCTGGCTGGAAGCAGAAATGCTGGGGCACAGCCAGGCGAGTCAGTAGGACAGTCCCCAGCGCTTTTGCAGCATACAAACCCCCTGCCACCCAAGCCAGTGGTGCAGCTCACTGCAACTCTCCAGCTACCTAATGGACGCACCCTGGAAGTCCCCATTACAATTGACAGTGGGAGCAACGCAGACTTCGTGGGGGTGCACTTCGTCAAGCAGCATCGCATAGAGCTCCTACCAGCCACGCTGCCATTGAACGTGGTCACAGTGGATGGCAGGAAGCTGCTGGGTGGGCAGGTGGTACAACAGACGCCACCCATGGTAATGCAGATTGGCAATCACCGAGAAGTCATCAGTTTCAACGTCACCCGCCTGTCAGACACACCTATAGTGTTAGGCATGAGTTGGCTGGATAGGCACAGCCCAACCATGGCGTGGTACCAGCGGCAGCTCACTTTCGGCTCGTCCTATTGCGCGCAGCATTGCATCCAGACCGGTCAGGAGGAGGAGGGCCAAGAGGAGGGGCAGCAGCTAAGTCTCAGCATGGCGCAAGCAGTACCCCTCAAGTACAAGGGGTTTTTGGAGGTCTTCTGCGAAAAGGAGGCTGACCAGTTGCCACCCCACCGGCCCTACGATTGCGCAATTGACCTCTTGCCAGGGACAACGCTGCCGCCTGTGAAGCTGTATTCCATGTCCGAGGATGAGCTGCAGGAGCTCAGGGAGTTCATAGATCACAACCTGCAGCGGGGATTCATCCGAGAATCAAAGGCTGTAGGGGGCAGTCCTGTGTTTTTCGTGAAGAAGAAGGACACGCCCCAAAAGAGGCTGATCGTAGACTTTAGATTCATAAACTCGAAGACAAAGCCCGCGGCCTTTCCCATGCCCAAGATTGACGACCTGCTCGCGACGGTGCGGAAAGGGAAGATCTTCACCAAGTTGGATCTCCGCGGAGCTTACAATCTCATACGCGTGCGAGAGGGTGATGAGTGGAAGACGGCCATGTTCACGCCGTTGGGCACCTACGAATACAGAGTTATGCCGTTTGGTCTCCAGAATGGCTCCCACTATTTCCAAGCTTTTATGCACCACGTGCTAGCGGGACTCCTCTACAAGAAGTGCGTATGTTTCCTCGACGAAATTCTGATCTTCTCGGAATCGCCGGAGGCTCACGAGAGCGACGTTAAGGAGGTCCTGCAGAGGCTACGGGAGCACAGGCTTTACGCCAAGCTGGAGAAGTGCCAATTCGACGTGACGGAGGTGGATTTTCTGGGCTATAGGCTGTCCGACAGGGGACTAGCCATGGACAGCGCCAAGGTCCGCGCGGTGTTGGACTGGAAAAGCCCGCGAAATCGGAAGGAGGTCCAGAGGTTCGTCGGCTTCGCCAACTTTTACCGCAAGTTCATCAGGGGTTTCGCCAGGGAGACGGCAGCTATCACGGACACTCTCAGCTCCAAGAAGAAGAAGTTCACCTGGACGGACCAGGCAGAGCAGTCCTTCAGGAGACTTAAGAGTCTCTTCGCGTCCGAAGAACAGCTGCTACACGTGAATCCCGGCAGGCCCATGAGGGTTGAGACTGACGCATCTGACAGAGCGGTGGGGGCCGTCCTTTTACAGGAAGACCCGCAGGGGAACTGGAGGCCCTGCGCTTTCTACTCCCGGAAGCTCAGCAAGTCGGAACAGAACTACACCATCTGGGACAGGGAGTTGCTGGCCATCCACGCGGCTTTCAAGGCGTGGAGGCACTTCCTCATTGGAGCCAAGCACACCGTGCAGGTCCGCACGGACCACAAGAACCTAGAGTACTGGCGCACGGCGAAGCTACAGAATTCAGTGTTTAACCATAAAGGATGAAGCATATTCCATAGGAAAA